>NC_052017.1:4704682-5306813 GCF_015832195.1 Motacilla alba alba
ATCACAGAATTACAGAATAATCAGGTTGGAAGAGACCGCTAAGATCAAGTCCAACCTATGCCCCAGCACCTCAACTAGACTATAGCACCAAGTGCCATGTCCTGTCTTTTTTTAAACACATCCATAGATGATGATTCTACCACCTCCCTCAGAAGTAAATTCCAGTACTTTATTATTCTTTTGGTAATTTTTTTTCCTGAAAAATCCCGTTTCACAGCACATGGAGGGTCTGGGTGCAGGGTGGGATAGCTGGAGGCACCCAGGGAGGGCACAGAATGAGAATGATGGGGAGGTCCAGGGTATTTTCTCACCCAGGAGTGTCTCACTGTGCAAGAAGTGTTGTTCTCACTCTGGGGTCAGACAAGGGGCTACCCCAGTGTGGAAACCCAGGGCACTGGGAATATTTCTCTGTCTGCTCTGGGGTGCCCTGACCCCCAGGGGAGCACTGACTTTGACCCTCATTCGTGGAGAAAGTTTTCTAGACTTCAAGATAGACCAGAATCCACAAAAGTGTGAAATAGATTATAGAGAGTAGTGCAGGTGAATCACTTGGTGAGAAATTGAGGTTTTGGGATTTTTAGTATGTTGTGGATGGAAGCAAGATGGAGGGCACAGGGTGTCCTCCTGGGTTTCTTCTTCATGCTTCTTCTTCCTCCTTCTCCATGGGTTTGGGTGGCATTTTGTAATTGGGCAGAAAAGTCCACATTGCTCTGTGGGATCAGTTATTGGGTTAAAAGGGAAAATAATCTAGGTTCTTAATTGAACAGTTCAGTCTTAAAAGACCTTGTAACAAGAGATTGTTGGCCATTTTTTGCCTTGCTGCCAAACTCATGGTTGTGAGACTGTTTTACTGATAAGAAATAATAAACACCTGAGTCTGAGCATGAAGCTACCATATCAAGTGCCTTCAATCCAGACCCAGAGAAACTGACACCCCAGGGGAGAAAAGATGCCTGAGGAGTCTGTGTAGGGTCCTCCTCTGTGCACTGATGGCGGAGACCAAGAACTGGGAGCACATTACAGCTGTGGTGAAAGGTGATAGAGAATCAGGGTAGGGAGATGGGCATGAAATCTTGTCAGCCACACTGTGTCATTGAGGGGTAGGCATCTGCACACAGACCCCAAGAGGGGCACTACAACCTCACTAGCTAACTCCTGTGGCTTCCCTTCTGCAGTCATCAGCTCCAGGATGAATTTTCTCCAGCTGCTTCTGCTGCCCACATCTCTCTGTTGTTGTTCTTATGCATAAGGACAGAGAAAATGGCTGGTGACAGGAGAAAATCACAATGTCAGGCTTCAGAGTAACGTGCAGAGGCCATATGATGGCCCTCTATGGGGCACCAAACCAGAGGAAGGCTTTCTTTCCCATCTCTGAGGCAGGCTGGGCTGGGCATTAGAGCCCGAAGGTGCACATGCTCACTTTGCTGTTTTTTTCTTCATTCACATCCTCCATCAATGGTTAATTCCTCCTGAATGAGCCTTGGACTGTCTGGTGATTGCATTTGCTGGTCACGTCTCTGGATCACAAAAGCAATCACAGTTCTACATATGTTCCTCATAAGGACCTCTGCAAATGACCAAAGTGAATATGCAGGGAGTCATTCCCACGTGCAG
This sequence comes from Motacilla alba alba, assembly GCF_015832195.1. NCBI lineage: Eukaryota > Metazoa > Chordata > Aves > Passeriformes > Motacillidae > Motacilla > Motacilla alba. The sequence continues at coordinate 4,706,297 of NC_052017.1, forward strand.
ATCGTAGCATGAAGAGTGCAATTACAGAGATTCCTCGAAAAAAATCGCCTATGTAATGTACAGATGTGTACATTCACACTTCTAACAAGCCTGCTCTTATCTAGGCAGGCATCAGGACTGTGAGAAATGCTCCCACACATTTTCAGAGGGAGTTTCAGGGATTAATCCTGCCAAGGACTTGCCTTTCGGAGAAAGTGGCCTTGTGCTGGTGCCTGAAAGATTGTAATGTGCAACATTATCTTTCAACAGACATCTGTGTTAACAACTGAAATGAAATGATGGCACATTAAAACTTTACTGTGCTGTTGCAAAACACTTGCCAAAAAACCCTGATCTGCGGCTGTAGGTTACTCTGAATCATGCCTGAAAATAGCATATCCAGCATTACTTGGAAGCAGGCACACGGTTGCTAGCAAATCTAATTATCTCCTGGGAAATAAAGCACCAGTGCCTGTGTGAAAGGCTCAGAGGTGAGTGTAGGCATTGTCCCACCATTCAGGGGAATGATACGTGGATTTGTGACTCCTGTAGGTCATGGAATCACAGCGCCCTTGCCAAGCGTGCAGTTGTCACTTGATCAAGTGAAGATCACCCACCTAGCTCTGCCTTGGCCTGTGAGGGATCTCAAATAAAGCAAGCAAGGGTGACACGGTGAGAATTCATGTCCTGATTTCCCAGCTCACTGCTCAGAGAGGGACAGTGTTACAAGGGTGAAACGACTCATCTGGCTGAACATGGTTGTTTCAGCCCCTCTGATACTGGTGGGTGTAATTTACATCTTCCTTTTCCTCTGGAAGGTGCCTGTCTGTCCCCAGACTGGCAGAGGGAGGCTGGTGCTGTGCACAGCAGGCTGGAGGATGGGACACAGGGCTAAAGGACACATGGGGATATCTTACACAGGTGGAGCAGCATCACTGAGGCTGCTCTGGCACTGCAGCAAAGCCTGGATGGTGAGCGTTGAATTAAGGACCAAGGGCAAGGCTTCTATTCTGGAAACCTCTGTGGAAAGCTCTAGAGGAACAGCACAGGGAAAGCCACAAGGGATGGGAGATGAGAAAAAAGGCTTTACAGGAGACCTGTGATGTTTTGGAGCAGCAGCTGGAGACCAGAGAGGACGTGTAGGGCACCTGAAGGGATGATGCGTGACAACACATGAGAATTGAATCTGGCCACAGCTATCATAAAAGACTCGAGTGGAAAGCAGCTCAGAGGCTATGACATCTGCATGAAGATGTCAACAAGCATGTGGAGAACTAGGAAAGAAGATTCTGGAGAAATTTGAAATACTTGATGGCATCCCACCTGAATGTGAAGAAGTTACATGGGGTTCTTGTGGCTGAAAGCTAAACTCAATCTAAACTAAACTAATCTCAGCTCACATCAGATGACCTTAGAGATGGTTTGACCAAAGGCAGGTGTCTACTCTGGGAACCTGAACAGCACCCTGGAGTCTCAGCTGTAGTAACTGGCTAATTTTTCCACTGCAAGGAGTATTTAGATGCCAGACACTTACCTGTAAGTGCCTAAACTGAATCTGTGGTTATCTTAATCTCAGGGAATTGCTGTTGGTCCCAGATGCATGAAGGTGAGACAGACCTGCAGAGGTGGTCACAGCACCAGGGAGGACATGATCCCTGGGGAAGTGATTTGAATTGTGAGGCTGGGGAAGAGCATGTGCTGATCAGCTCACTCCCTTCACAGGCATATCCCAAAGAGTTACAAACACAAACCACAGGGAAGGTCCCTAGCTTATTTCATCCCTTCAACATCCCATGTGAGAACACATTGTCCAACACTGGCCAAAACGTTATTTCTCAGGATTATTTATTCTCAGGATTTTTTTCCCCAGGATTGTTTCTGGAGGATTTTTTTGATAGATCATGCTAAGAATAACCCTAGTGGGAAAGATGTGGTTTGACTGAGTGAAAAGGGAGCCCCCTCTCCTTCAAAGTTTTGCTATCAGTGCCTTAGAGGTTTATTATTAGCATTTAATCACTTAATATGTGTGAAGCCCCCCAAAACAATGGGCAAGGTTTGCTAATGTGGAGGAGAACAACATTGTCATTGTGGGGAACATTCAGTCTTTTGTACTTTTGTAAAATTCAAAGGACTGTCAAAAGCTCCCTGACTTGAGTCTGGAGGTTGCTGCAATCCAAACAATTGGATGTGAGATTGCAAGTGCTGTGTTTTTTTCCTCTGTGCCATGTTCCAGGCTCAGTCTCAAGGAACGTTGTGTCCGGATCATCTCCTGGTCTCTGCTCTATTTCACATCAGCAAAGCCATGCCTTCAAACTTAATCCCTTGACCAAATTTCTTGAGCTCTCCTATTTTTTTTTTTTTTTTTTTTGCCTGAGCACCAATGGCTCAATTTAACCTTTTGCAATAATGCAACACTCTCTGGGATAATGCCTGAAGTCTCTGCCTGGTTAGCAATTATTTAAATACTCTGTTATGAATAGGATCAAAGCCTTTTCTTATTGAAACACTCCATTCCCGATGCCAGAAGTTGTCACCGCATGACAAATGGATTGCCTGCTCTCTTCTCACAAGCGTGCTCCAACCAGACAGGGCTGGGCAGCCTGTGGGATGGGGGAGTTTAATTAATAACAATATTTAATTTCTACAATGGAGCACTTAGGGGAGGATGAATATTGCAGCAGCCTGCCCAAAGCGCGAGGAGCGAGAGGCTCCATCAGCAAAACGCTCGGCCGCGTGCTCCGCGTTCGCCGGCTCCCAGAGTTCCACGGAATATTTCAGCCAGGACAATTTTTCTTTTTTTTTCTTTTTCTTTTTCTTTTTTTTTTTTTCCCTTCTCTTAGTTACTGAGCAGCACAAGTGTCATCGTTCCTCCAACTGATAGTAGCTATGGAAACTGTGACATCACGGCCGACATAGCGATACATAAAAATTCAAGCGGCTGGGGACCGGTTGCTAGGAGAGCTCCGCTCGGGAAAGTCAGCGGGCAGGCAGCCAAGGGACGGGAGTCTGCTGAACATGTTGTACTTCACCCTGGTGATTTTACCCTCCTCCCACTATTTTCCCTTTCACATGCAAAGCTTTTTTTTTTTTTTTCTTTTTTCTTTTTTTTTTTTTTTCCCCCTCACTATATTCACCCTTAAATTATCTCTGAGATTTTTACAACGGGCTAATGAGCTGGTGGTGGAGTAGCTGTGCATTATAACAGTGCACACAAAGTCAGGAAATAAAGCCACCTAATGTACTTAAGATCAAGTAAAAACTATCACGAGCCACATTTGTATCACAAACATGCATTTTGGATCACTTTTGCACAAGGGTTTTTCACTAAGCTTTGTGTATACATAAATTAGAGTAAAAGCCTGACCAATAATCATCAGAATTAAAAGTTATTTGAACCAAGGATGAGAAGTGACCTCTGTAGTGGGTAAAAGCTCCTATTGCAACTGGTCTGAATTCAGGAAGTGGAGTGTTTCCAGCAGTCTGAGTCACACCTGGTTTCTGGAGAGCTGGTGCATCTCATCTGGTGGTTTTGGACTGCTGGTGGTCAAGAGAAACAAGAGATGGAACTCTTGTAGGGCAAGATGTTAATTTTTATAAGACCAAAATAGTTTTATTAGACCAAAACTGTTAGAAAAATCCACAAACTTAGGAAACCCTTCCCCAGGCTCTGAGAGGATTTATTGAGGCAGCTCATTTGCTCTTTTCAGCATTTTTGGTTGGCCTAATGAAGAATCTTGCACACAGATCTGGTCACTTGCTGGTGTGTGCATCTTTCTTGGATGTATCTGCAAAAAAGGACAACTGGTGTGTCTCTGCTGGGATGCAACAGATCCAGGGGTACAGGTTTAAATCTGTCTTTCTATGTACATATAAATAGATATAGACTTTTCTTCTCTCCCAGACTGAGATGCCACTTGCAGAAGAAATTGTGCAAGTAGATTTCTACATGACCACCCAAGTAATGACAAATTACAAGATCTTAATAAAGGCAATATTCAGACTGAATAATCCTGACCCAACAGTGAAGTGGTATTGAGGAGCTCTGTCTAGGAATTACTCATCAAAATTATTTGGTAAAAGGGTTTTGGTATTTTTTCCAGAATGCGTGTGTGCAAAATTCTTAGAATTTAATCAGAAACCGAGAAGGAAACAGGAAGGGAAAAATAGCTGTTGCTAACTTATTTTCAGACAATCCCTGATTCTGGGAAATGCATGTGCCCTCAGCACACCCAAGGCACCCACAGGAACCCAGACACAATCAGAGGATGCATGGGAATATCCAAAGAAAATAAAATTGTTTTAATTTTTATGAACCAACTTGTGACCTATTAAATTGGTAGTATGTCTCTTTCCTGATATAACTGAGATTTGACTTATTCATGTTTATTAAATGTACAGATTAATGTGTATTAAGCACTGAGGCCTTCTCAACCAAGACAGAGGTTTGGATTGAAAAGGTGTGTTCTGGTGTGGAAGGATGTTTGCTGTAAGTGCATCAGGCTGCTTCATAGGTCACAGTTTGGTTCATAGGAAGGAACAGATAAACATTCCATTTTATCTGAGGGTGTGTGCATTTCTAGGGCATCAAGCTGTTGTTTTCCTGGATGATCTTTGGGGAAGATGAAGTACTTTAGACAAGCTTCTACTTATTTCATTTTATCTGAATGAACAAGGATTATTCTTTAGCCATCTTGATAAAAAAAAAACCAAAAACCAAAAAGTTAACCAACAGTCTCTTTTAATAACTATGGCCATAGCAGGATTTGAACTTGCCTTCCCTAAAATAAGGTAGGCACTTTACTGTCCATCAGGATACAAAATCTTTGGCTACCTTCCATGGGAATTTAAAGGCATTAACTTAGCTGCAGGAGGGTTTCACTATTGTTCCCTCTGTGTAACGGAAGTGGATTTAAATTTACAAGGGGGACAAGCTAATAATTAAAAATTGAACATAAGGGCTATAAAGTACAAAATGGGCTCCCTTGGACTGGGTTACAAAATTTCATGAAAAGTGCAGCTCCTGCTGTGTTATGTTTTTCTAGAATGATTTTGAAAAAAGATTTCTTAAAGGTGTTTTTTGTTGCAAATTAATTGCTTGTGGCTTCCGTGGATCTTACAGCCTATAAAAATGTCCCCATTGTGGTTTCCATTGATTATTTCATCAAGGGTTCCCCCTCTGCTTCTTCTTGTCACCAAAATCACACACAAATTAGTTGAAGTGTTGGTGAGGAAGTTGTGAGAGCTATTAATGCCCTAGATCTGTCATGCCTTAGGATTTGGGGTACAGATCACAGAAGTCTCCAGTTCCCTCTCAGATTTCATGCATTTTCCCCTTTTCCATGCAATATCCCATGGGCCACTGGCAGCCACTGACCCCAGTAGGTGTCATGCTCCTCAAGATTGCATGAGCTCCATCATTTATTGGGAGTGAGTTGCTTATCTACCTGTATAAGAAAATAAAGACAAGTAAATAAAAAATTAAGTAAATAAATAAAAAAATAAAGTAAAGAAAATAAACACTCCTAGAGCTGGAGACAGCTGGAGAAAGGTCTGATAGCAATGCAGGATCTGACAGCAACCTGGAAGTTGACAGGGAACTACTTGGGGAACTCATTCTCACTTTCTTCCTTCACCAGGAATTCCAAGTATGCAAGTGATGTGAAATCTCAGCAATCCCAGCTGCCTGTGTAGAAATGGCACAATGTCTCAGAACTCCCTTACTGGGAGCAAGGGCCAAGAAAAAAAATCTTGGTCTTGGTGTGTTTCTCCTGCCATGGGATTTTCCTTTCTGAGTTCTAGCCTGTTCATATTATAGCTTCCTTCCCAGAAACTTTTGCCTTAGCCATCTTTTTCATCTATGCAGTTCCATTCATCTCCTCATTCCCTTTTGCCTCAAGCCATCAGTTTGTTATTATTATTTTTAATATTTAATCATTGCAAAACCACTTCTGCATTTTCTCTGACTCTTGTCACTCTTGTCAAACAAGCAGCTGAATTGTGCTGCCTTCTAGGACTGTTTCTTTCCCTGGTTCTTTTTTTTCACTGATTTTTTTTTTCCGCTCCCCTAAACATTACTCTGCTCTGACTGAATTTCCTCCTGTCTTTTCACCCCTAGTCTGTTTTCAACCAGAGCATACGAACTCCTGGTCTCTCAGGACATTTGACCTGATATGAAGAACATTACATTATTGGTGAGAGGGTCCTGCAGTGCCTATTGGGAAAAGAGAGTTATCCAGGCAGTCACTGCTGTGGTTTCAATAGCACTTCATCCACACAGGAAAATGTTGGAAGGGGATGATAATTTTAAGCCTATAGGAAAGCTGAAAATGGGACACAAAGCAGGGTGGGGTTGCCAAGGGTAATCCCCAGTGCTTACTTGCATAAAATAAGGGTGTTTATAGAAAGGTTGTGCAGTGGGGCTAATCCCTGAGGGTGCAAATGTATTTGCTGATCTGAAGGATGCTGTGAGATATCAACTTTAGTCAGGTCACTCTGGCTGGAATTGAACTAGTCTCCTACTGATCCCATACCAAAAGGGGGCTGAGCAAGGAACAGGGAGCTTTTTGCTGAGCAAATGTGAAATCTTTGTTCCACTCCTTTGGCAGAGACTCTGCTTCATCTTGTTTAGCACTCCTCTGCAAATGAGCTGCTTAAAAATATGGGTTTCCCTCCTTTTTGGAGAAGGACAACAAAAGTTGAAAGATTTTGTGTTTCAGCCTAAATTCCAAGAGGAGGAAAAGCAGGAATGGAAATCTGTTATTTACTGTTATGCTGCTGCTGTATATCAACATATATGACTAAGTGGCACAATCTGGGCTCAAACTTTCACTATCAAGAACTGATCATTTCTGAACATGGAAGAAAGTTTCACCCAGACCTCGTGGTCTCTTGCACAAGGACTCAGTGCTTGCAGAGAATAAGGATTATGAAGTTGTTGCAATTGTCAAACAGCTGCTGGCAGGGCTGGAGGTATGTTGTGCAACAAACTCTTTGCTCCTTGAAGATCAGTTTCTACTTACTCCCCCAGCACATTAATCATGAGCTGGAGGTGGATGGAGGAGAAGAGATAGAAGTTCAGGCTTTAGCAGGACTTTTATGTGTTGAAACTGTCGATCAGTGAAGAGATAACAGGAGATCACAGAATCACAGGATGTACTCAGCTGGAAGGGACCCACAAACTGAGGTTTAAAACTGTATTTGAGATGTTTTCAATGTCACTGATGTTCAGAAAAGAGCAATTCAGACTGATTGCTAGTGCAAGCACCCCTATATCAGCCAGAAGGGATCACTGCTTAATTATTCAACTGTTCAACAAATGCTTTTCTCCACTGACTGGCTGGGGATCAAGGATCTGGTGGCCCAGAGGCTGTAGAGAGTCTTGGTTTCTCACTGATTTCTGCAGTTTTGGTTGCACACTCTGAGCATTAATGTCTCAATGTCATCTTCACCTGGGCTGTCAGGTGAGCAAAGCGGTAGAATTATCAGTTCTATGGAGTGAAGAACAATTTCAACCTGGAAAGTGAGTAGCCCCAGACACTGGTGTCTCCTATGGGCTCTTTGGATTTCCATTTCTCCTCCCTCTCTCCAGTTTCCCCACATGCAGTGAAAAGATTCCAAAGGCACTTCCCCATGGAGCAGGGATACAGAGAAAAAAGTCACCCAACAATCTTTTTGACATCCCACAGTGCCATGTCCTGTCACCAGCAGCAGATGGGTGGATGCAATGAAGCTGCCAGCCCACATCCAAACCATCAATTCCCAACACATTGGACTTTCCCAAACCCACATCATCTGTGTGGGACGCAGTGGAGGCAGCAGTCATTGGATAGGAAGCCTGTGATGATTTCCCTTCACAGAGAGTTTCAGTCAGGAACCAGACTCTTGCTCAGTATTCAGCATTTTATTTTTTATACAGAAATAAATGGCAAAATTCCCATGATCTTCATAGGGACAATACAGCCCTGAGTCTATACAAAATGCATTTCTTCTAGATGGAAATGCATCCACTGGGATCTGACACAGGTGAGATCCAAAGCTTTATTCTTTTAGCTGCTGTATTTTATTTTATTTTATTTTATTTTATTTTATTTTATTTTATTTTAATTTTAATTTTTTATTTTATTTAATTTTATTCCATTTTGTTCTATATTTTCTTTAATTTCATTTCATTTTACTTTTAGCTCTACAAATAAATTCTTCAGTTTACGCAAAGAAATAAATAACTGGTCCAGTTAGTTTAGTCTGTGATTCTTTCCATAGTATGAAAATCTAGAGATTTGTATCAAACTCTATTCCTGAACAGAGATTTGGGAAAAGAGGGGTGGCGGTGAACTCAGCTCTACTTCACAGCGCTGATCCCAATTTCAAACAAAATCACCTCCAAACGTTGCAGATGGAATCTCCGCTGAAACAGAGAGGTTGGATGGCTGGGGAAGAAGCAGAAAAAACCATGTGAGATGATCAGGTGAAGCTGTGCTGGCAGGGAGGGAGGCAGTGGCAGCACTCCCTGGTGTGGCTGCAGCTGTGGGGATGCTGGAAGGGGGATGAAGAGGACTCCATCGATATCAGAAGGCTAATTAATGACTTTATTATACTATAATACTCTATACCATATTACATTACATCTAAACTGAGTCTGCCAAGCACTCAGCTCTGCACACACTGCACAGAATCTTGTGACTGTCAGCCAAGAGTCCTGACACACACACACACACTTGGCCCTGATAGGCCAGGGAACAAAACACCATCACTTTAGGTAAGCAATCTCCATATTGCATTCTACTTTGGCACAACACAAGCACAGCAAATGAGATAAAAATTGTGTTTTTCCTTTCTCTGAGGTTCGGAGAATGTGAATCTCAGAAATCCTTGGGAAGAATTGTGCCTTGCTTTTCTCTGTGAAGAGAAATGTGGCTACAGCCAAGTGCACAACCCAGGTCCAGCCCTGGTGAAACTGCTGCCCTGCCTGCCAGGCGAGTCCCACGTGTGAGGCTTGGAGCTGTGGATGCTCCTGGAGGCACCAGCTGCATCTGGAGCTGGCTGCCTCCCCTGAGCCCTCCTCACCTGAGCTTCACACGCTTCATCACAAACACAAACAGGCTGGATCCTCAAAGGGGCTGCCAGCCACTGCCGGCTGATTTATGAGTTGCTGTCAGATGCAATGTGATAGAAGGAGGTTTTTGAGCTTCCCAGGTGGCTCTGGAGAAACCTCTCTAGGTCAAGGCTGTTGATGGTGAGTGCCCCTGGCTACTCACAGCTTGGAAAATTGTACTTTGTGCAGCTGAACTTCTGAAGGAACCTGAGCCTGGGAGGAAATGGATGGGCGGTGATTCTTCAAGACCCCGTCTCCTGCAGACAGGAGCTGGCTTGCTGAGGGCAAGTTCTTCCCTAATTGAGCATTACAGACATTAGTGCTGCAGCTGACCCTGCAGGCCCTGTCAGGGACTGTGGCCATGTTCAACCACAGGAACCAAACCCAAAGTAACCGTGAGTGTTTTGAGAGACAGCGATGAATGCAGCAAGCAGATGTGAGGATGAGGGCAAAGCAAAAGCTGTGAGAGAGCCTCTGGCTCTCCTCTGGAGCACCTGCTTGTGGTCACAGCTGTAAGGGGAGTTCTTGACCCTGGAACTGCTCCGATAGAGTGACTTCTTTGTGCCTAGCTCAAAGCCAACAGCAGGCTGTGCAGTGCCAGGAGCAGAGGAGCAGGTGGAAGCCCAGAGTGTCTCTGCACTTGTTTCATTTGAGAGCAGAGTAGATTCATCAGGAGAGAGAAAAATGCCACCCAGTTGTCCATGGATATACCTCCAGGGGTCAGTGCTAGAATAACAGTTTCTCAGCACAGAATCACAGAATACCCTGAGCTGGAAGGGACCCACAGGGGTCATTGAATCCAGCTCCTGGACCTGCAGAGGATATCCCAAAAATCCCACCCTGTGCCTGGGGCCATTGCCCAAACGCTCCTGGAGCTCTGGCAGCCTTGGGGCTGTGACCATTCCCTGGGGAGTCTGTTCAGTGCCCAACCTCCCTCTGAGTGAAGAACCTTTTCCTAAATCCAACCTTTTTAGCATCTCTGCTGAAAAGCTCCAGACCAGCTTTGCAGGCGGGGTGGGCAGATGGCATCCAGCTGAAGGACTCAGTGACACCATTTGTCACAGTAAAGAGCCACCAGACCAGAAGCCACCTTCTTGGCTCATTGCAGCCCTGCTACTGCAAGTGGCGAGGCCATATGCTGTCTCCCACAACCTGTGAGTCTGTTCACATCTCATCAGGACCTGTGCTGAGATGCTCTGAGACCTCCCTATTTACATGGCATGGCTTATAAGCTTCTGCATTTGTCACTCCGTGTGTGAGTCTCATGCCAGGTTTCAAGTCTGGGATAGGTCTCTTTGGTTGCCCAGGAAGGTCAGGATCCTTCTTGACTAAAAGTGTCTCCCTCAGTTTGGATCATATTTTCCATTCTGGTTTTGATGGCAATCCATCTTTCAGATAACCTTTTATAAAAACCATTTTGGTTTGGTTTTTTGTTTTTTTTTTTTTTTTCCCCTTGGTCTCCCTCTCTCCCTTTTTTTAAAATTTATTTTTAAATTTTTATATTTTAACTTGAACAGGTCTCAAGCTTTCACACACTGACCCAGACACCAACGTGGATCCAGATGGTTGCTCTGGGATCTGATCATCAGCAGGTGACCCAGGAGTCACAGAAATATTTCCAAAGTACAAATCCCAGGACTAAATGCTCTGTGCAGATTCCCCAGAACTGGGAGTTTTCCTCTCAGGGAAAGTTGTCCTCCAAGGCCTCAGACTGCTACAAAGAGCCCCTCTTGTTGCAAGTGTATTTTTTAATCCACGTCCCTGTGCCTGTGCAGAAATGCCAGTTGTGGAAAAAAACATTATTCACCCAAAAATAAAATATTCGCCCAAAAAGAGATATTCTCCAACAATCATTTTCAGCCAGATGTTTGCCAGTTCTCATTGCCCAGTTCTGCTTTTTGCAAAGGCTGTGGGGAACCACCAGAAGAAGGGAAGGGATGCTGGCACGGCTCCATCCTCCTGCACTCATTCCAGAGGGGAATCACTCACATCCAGCTGTTGAGCTCCACCTCAGGTGATGGAGGGCAGGGCCTGAGCTGTGCCAGGCAAACCCCAGTGCCCGTCTGCCCTCAGCCCTGGCACTGCCAGCAGAGGAGATGCTGCTCTGCCTGAGCCATCGAGGGCTGCTCTCAGTGATGGATTCCAGCAGGTTCCCCCTGTGTAGGGGCTCTCCTCTGGCTGAGCCTCCCCCTGGGCTGACCTGGAGGCAGGGCTGGCTGTGGCAGTCTCCGAGGCATCCCCAGGGGTGGCCGTGGCATCCCCAGGACTGGCCGTGGCATCCCCAGAGGTGGCCATGGTGGTGTCCCTGTGGCATCCCCAGGGCTGGCCCTGGCAGTCCCTGCAGCATCCCCAGGGGTCCCTGTGGCAGTCCCCATGGCATCCCCAGGACTGGCCCTGGCGGTCTCTGTGACATCCCCAGGGGTGGCCGTGGTGGGTCCCTGTGACATCCCCAGGATCACTAGCAGGATCAGTGAGAGCCTGGGGAGCAGGACAGGGTGAGCAGCCAGGCTTCCCCCGGCTCCCAGCCGCCTTTTCCTGCAGGGTTGGCCTTGAGCAGAAATCCTTGAGCAGAGATCCCTCCTGAGGGAGATGCTCGGGGAGCTGTGAGTTAAATGTGACTCCTCCCTGGCCCCCTGCCCGGCGCTGAGGTCAGCCTGTGAGTCAGGGAGCAGGGGAAGGCAGCCAGGGGATGCTGTCATGCTGCGAGGGGAAATTTGGGCTCCACAACCTTTGTGAGGTGTGGGTGGTGCTTGGAGGTGACTTTTGTAGGTGGGAATGCCCCCACTGAGTGACATTTCTTGGCCCTGCTGTACTCCTGGGAGTCACTGCAAAGTGGGGGCTCCAGGAAAAGGGCTCAAACACTGAGCTCAGCTCTCATCCTATCCCATTCCTCTGGGTCTGGGAGCACTCTGCTCTCTCTGGAATGCTAAACATAGCTCATGTACCCTTACATCAGCTGTCCAGCATGATCTGGTCCTACCAAGGGGACACACAGAACCTCTGGACCTGCCAAGCCCTTGGCTCACCTCAGCAACCACACTCTGCGTGACAGTTTTGGAAAGGAGAAGGAAGTGTTTCGAGCCAGTTACACATTTCCAGGGACCAGGCTGTGAAAAACCAGCTCTTGGCTGCTCTGCCTGGGACCAGCTGGAGATTCTGAGGGAAGCTGGGAGCTGAGGTCGTGCAGCAGATGCTGATCTGTGCCCTTGCTGCTGGGGCTGCTACATAATGGGAGGGGATTAAGGAGCTGTGTGGGGCAGCACCCTTCCCAGAGCTAATTAAGTGACTTAGGTCACTTAATTAAGTGATTTTGATAGGGACAGACTTTTTAGTAGGGCATCTAGCAGTAGGACAAGGGGTAATAGTCTTAAACAAAAGGAGATTCAGACTAAATATAAAGTAGAAAAATTTTACAATGAAGGTGGTAAGGCACAGGAACAGGTGGGCTGTGAGAGGTGGTGGATGCTCCATCCCTGAAAAAAATCTGAGATTTGGATGGGGCTGAGCAATCTGACCCGGCTGAAGGTGACCCTGCTCGTTGCAGGGGGTTGGACTAGGTGGCTTTTAAATGTCCCTTCCAACACAAAACATTCTGTGGCCCTGTGATCCTGTGAAGTGCACCTTGGCCCACTTTGTGTGAGCCAGAGCAGAGCACACGAAAACCAAGTGGGGAACCAAGGGGGGGGGACCCCCTATGGCAAAGTGGGCACTGGAGAGCTGCTGCCAGGGGTCCACAGTGGCTTTGGGAGTGACCCACACAGGGAGCTGTGCAGTCACAGTTGAGTCCAAAAGGGGCTGGACAGCAAGCTACAAATCAAATCTGGAGCATGGAGTGGCTCTAAGACTCACCAGCTTTGTCTTATTTAAAAATCCCCAAAGTGGGACTCTCTGCAATCCTGACCCCCTTCCGGATGCTCTGTTTGGAGAGAATGCAGCACTCCTCTCTCAAAATCACATAAACTCCAGAAACCAGGGATGCTGGCAGCTGCTTGGATAATTTGGCTGACTGAGCATGACTTTGATTCATTTATTTTTTGAGAGGGAAATATCTGGCTCAACTGGAGACTAATTCCCTCCCTCTCCTGAGATTGTCTTTAATAGCTAAATCTCAGCTCTCTCCCTCACTCTCGTACCTCTGGAAACAATTGAATCAATTCCTTGTTTATGAAATGCCTGTGTTTATGTACAGTTGACAAAATAAAACCTGTCTTCTATTTTTCTGCCAGATCTCAACAACATTAGTGTTTGAGGAAAATTTTCACTTTATTTTGTGTGTTTTTCTCAATCTCCAGTCAGAAGCAAAGCACACTTTTAAAGAAATGGGAAATGAAGTCCAGAGTGATATAAACATTAAGGAATTCAGGTTCTGACCTAAATTTATTTTTCATCCAAACCTGAATCCAAATGCACTTTATTTTCAGAAGCTGATAGATGGAGCTGGACTTGAAACACACCACATAGATTTCTTTATCACAAATATAGGGCCTGAAGGTCTGCTTTAGTAGATGTTTTTCAGATGTCTGCTGACCCCCCACATCCTTCTAGCTGAGATACATTTTCTCTGCCCTTGGTCATCTGTTGGTGAGGGGGTTCTTGCTCTTTCAGGCTGAGCAGCAGGATGGCAGAGAGCAATCTCTCCTTGCAGGAAGGGTTCCCCTGATCTGAACGTCTGCTTTGGGTGAGAAGAATCACAGCAGCACCTCACAAACCTTTAAGGGGATAAGATGGCAACTTGTTTTCATGAAGATATTCTCATGTGGGCAGGATTTGGTGCTGGAAAAGCCACAGTCACATCTGACAGGCACACCTGAGAGTGGGGCAGCAGGAGCTCACCACGGACAAGGAGGGCTTGGAATGCCCCATGTGAAGAATCCAAAAGTTGTGCCTCTGTGCAGCATTCCAGATGTGCTCTCCTGCTCCAGAGAGTTTTTGAGACCGAGAAATGAAAAATGTACTTATATTGGTGCGATGTAAAAGTAACACTGCTTCAGTTCCCAAGTGGTTTAATCAGTTCATCTCCATGCTCTGATGTCGGGCTGGCAAAACACCCCAGCTTCTCCCTGCCCAGGGCAGTCTCCCTTGGCAGCCACAGCTCAGCACTAACATGCAGGAATTTTGGCTCTCCCGTTCAACCTTTGACCCTCAACCCTGTCATGCTGCCAGGGCTCCGGGCAAGTCATTGCCTGTGCTTCACACGTGTGTCCCTGAGGCTCTGATGTCACCACAGACCTGCCTGGCACGGCTGTTCTGTCCCAGGCCCTCGCAGAAAGGATGGATTTTGAAAGGAAGAATGACTGCATGAACAGAGCCATTCTGGCACAACCGCCGTGCCTTTAATTCACATTCTCTGCTTGTTTGAAATAACATCATCATGTAGACAAGCTGTAAATTCACTTCTGCCAAAAAATCGAGTTAATCCCTGCCTTTCTTAGTGCTCATCAGACAGAGTTTGCTCCTGGCTTTCTGGCTCTGAGAAGGAGCCTCCAACAGGTTTTCTGTACCCTGAGGTACCTGACAGCCAGTCATGTCAGAGTACTTCTTCTGGGAAAGTAACTAAAAAAAATACTTCTCATGCCAGGATCTAGGCTGTGGAGAGTAACCTTGGGCAGTTTTTACTAGCTTGTGGATTTTGAGTGCCTGGTGAGGTTGTGAAACACTTACATAGGTGGTTTTGTGTTAGAAGAAACAGTTTTGGCCAGCAGCAGCAAGGAACCTCCCACTTGGGAATTGAGACAGACCTTGGTTGGAAAGAGGTCTCACTATTCAGGGAGCTGCTAAATGTCCTTAATTGCTTTCAGCACTCAGTCCCTGCACTGTGGGTGCATTTTTTACCTCTGCAGCTGGTAACCACCAGCACATCTCACTTCTTGCCTGGAGGGACTGAGCTGCTGCTGTGTGGACTGGCTGGAAACTGGTCCCAGCATGAAGGAGTTCGAAAAGTACCAGTACATTTAAATAAAATGACGTGAAAAGGAGCTTTATCTCCTGTCTGATAGAATGCACAGCTATTTTTACCTTGGCACATCAAATTTTTATGTGCAACCTAAGGTAAACACACCGCAGAGGGAAGGTGGAGCACTTTCAGCAGTAAACTTCATAGAGGCAGCTCCAAGGAGGGGATAATCTTTCCCTTGTCTAGTTTGTTTGGAAAGAAAATTAAACTTGCTTGTTCTCATTGTGTGTTTACCCATTGTGTGCACATTGGTTCTCAGCAGTGCAAAGTACAGCTTTTTCTGCCTTACAAAACAGTCTATAAACATGTTCACTTGCTTTTGCTGCTTTCTTGACTTCAAGTGATTTAAAAAAAACAAAAAAAACAAAATCACAAAATCCACCCCGTCTTTGCCAAAAGAAAATTTTCAGCTGACTTTTGCTGTAAATAAAAGGAGAAGCTGAGCTCTGTATTGCAGTGGAAAAGACTTTATTTCTATTTCTTGTGAACATTCATGGTACAACCCTTGCAGAAGCAGGAATATTTTCTGCCCCATCTCACTGGGATTCGTGTCACAATCAGCCCCCTCCCCTTGTTTGAAGGGAGAGATGCTGTATCTACAATGCAGGTAGACAAATAAATAATGTTCAGGTTTAGCCAGATGTGCAACCTTGTAAAAGCCATTTCTTAAAGGTGTTTCTGGTCTGAAGACCAATAATAAAAGTGAAAAACTGACCTGGCCTATGACTAATCCACTGGTTTGATACAGAGCAAAATGATAGTGCAGATACAAATGCTATCTCTAAGAGATGTTAAACCCACATCTATGGGAACATTTATTAGTGGCTGTATCTACTGGCTGATTAACCATTTATGAAAACACAATAATAAAATCATAATCCTTTACTGCCTATTAAAAGTCCTGTGGTGTGAACTATTCCTGGTAAAAGGCATCTCACCTTTCTTTAAAGAATAAGCTGATGGGATTTTTTTTCATTTATATTTTAATTTCCTTGTACATGTTCTCTGGGTGGTACAAACCACACTGACAGAGGGAAGAAGACAGTGTGAGGTATCTGCAGTAGGACCTAAGTGACACAGCCATTGCTTTTCCTGCCTTCTTGACCTTTGATCACACAAACCATCAGCAAGAGCAGGGCAGTGAGGTTTTTGGGTCTGCCCTCAGCCATCAGTTCTTTATGATTTTTTAGCCAAACGATCACAGAGTGTGCAGGGTGAGATGAAAGGCCTGGTGAGGGGACCCTGCCTGGCACCTTGGATGCATCTGCTTAAAGCTGTTCCCTTGGGAAACGCTCATCTGAGCAGAATCCTCTGTGCCAACACACTTCCCTGTGGGACTTGCAGGGGCTCCAGACCCCGCAAGGCTACTTCTTACAGCATTTCCATTTCTCCCACTTAGGGACATCATGGAAAAGAGAGGGTTTTCTACCCCGCAGGCAAACATTTCCTTTTGTCCTCCAGGGCTGTGGAGGTGGAATATGCTTTCCCCTGTAGGTTTTTCCTCATCCCTCACCTCTGGGTCCTCCTCAGCATTTCCTCCCTCTCCATGGTTACTCCACACAAACAATTTCCCCGCTGCCAGGGCTGATGCAAAGCTGCCATAAATACGCAGTGCAGATGCAGCCTGTGACTCAGCCTGGTGACTCATCTGGAGCCATCCTGGGGCCTGTGAGTCAGCAAGGCTGCTTTGCTGCTGAGCTCACACCTACAGCGGGTGGAAGCACATCCCAGGGACTTCTGTGGAAAGCCAGGGAGTCCTGCATGGGTGGCCCTGATGGCTCTCTCAGGAGGGAACTTGAAATCGGGGGAGGAAAAGTTGCAGTCAGTTTTGCTGTCGGGGCTGGCAGGGGGAGAGGGTTTGTGTAATGAGGTGGCTGCCACTGTGATCAGTGTGGGATCCAAGCCTGAGCCCACCCAGGGTGAGAGCTCAGTCCTCAGACACTGGAAAAGAAGATTCTGGCATCTGAAGGAGGGCAGGCTCTGCAGGCTACAGGTAGCAGAGGGAAAGCCACACTGTTGGCTTCCCTCTTTTAGGGCAGAAAGTAAGTTTCATATAGCGTCCATAAACCATGAATTTTCTTAAAGTTCTGTCTCTAACTTGGCCACAACTCAAAAGTGTCCTGAGTCTGTACAGCCTCAGCATCCTCAGGGTGCTCAGAATTCTTCTCTATTTACCTATTTTCCTTTGGTTCACACACATGAGATCATCATTCACAATAATTCAGGCAGCCTGACCCAAAATGATTAGGCTTTCACGGTGACAGATTAAAGCAAATTTTGCTCAACAATGTAATCAGTTACTACAATGGGCAAACAAAGGACAAAGCAGGGCAGATATGGCATGGGAAAGTTACTTGTGGAACTGATAGGAGCTGTAGGCAAATGTTAACACAAATGGAAATAAACCCAATGTAAAACAAGGAAACATATAAGCTTACAATCAAAAGGGAATTATAGTGTTGTTTTGTCTGTTTTTGATTTTGTTTTTTTCCTTAAAGGCTAATAGGGAAATTGACTACTAGAAATTTGGCATAAGTGTTGTGACTAAATTTCATGCAAGGCTGTGGCATCTGCTGGTGGAGGACATTGTATGAATGCCAGCTTGGGGACAGGAATGCAATTGGGCCATCAAATCCCTCTTTTACTTCTTAAGAAATAATTAAAAATATCCTCATCTAGCTGAAACAGATGGCTACAATCACACCATTTTGTCTTAATCTGAATAAGGAAAAAATTGTTTCCTGGCTGCATGACACTCAAGCTGTTCCTCTCAGCCTTTTCCCCAGGAAAAGCCCCAAACACTTCACACCTTTGACATTCTCAGGCTCTACCTACTGGCCAGACTAACTCATGCTACATTTCCCTAAGATGTCCATAAAAGGGTTAGGTTTAAACAGGGTGTCTAAAGCCCTTCCAGGTAATCATTTGTAGATTGGTCTGGTCATGACAGATCCATCTTCTACTGACTCCACTCTGTTTGCTGAGCAAAGCTGGGCCAGAGCTGTGATGCCCAGCACGCATGGGCTGGCTCACATTCAGAAAGCCCTGCAGCTCAGTTCTACCTTCATCCAGGCTTCTCTGCTGCCAAAGAGGTTGGTTTGTAGAATGATTTTAAGATTCAGGATTATCTGGGAGCACACCCTTAACCCCCAGCATCCTGCAGGGAGGAGGCCATGAGGTACCTTTGGTTGTGGTGCCTTGGTACCTCCAGCTCCTGGCCACAGCCTGCAGTGGTGTCACCTCCTTTTCAGTGAAGAACTGTATCCAAATCTACACTGTCAAGCTCCAAAAAGGGTTGGCTCAGTTGGCTCACAGCCTGTTGTAGAGGGGAGATAAAGTTAGATGATCCCTTACACGCCATGAAATGCTCCATGAAACTTTGCAGGGGATAGAATATGAACCTCCCTTAAACAGACTCACAGTGACTGCCTGGGGAATGCATTTCTCATTGAGATTGCTTTTGGTTTTGATGAGCAAGGGATTCTTGGAGAGCACTGCTCCTCTTCTCCCTTGCATTTAAACCCCTTCTTCACTTCTCCACTGTGCTGTGTCTTGGCTCTTGTGGTGACACTGTTGTGGTAACACTGTTGTGGTGGCACTGTTGTGGTGACCCTCTTGCTCTCCAGCACCCTCAGAGCAGCTGCTTTGGCTTCCAGACCAACTGTACCTTGCTGGATTCCCTTTTTTATGCTCCTCTCCACATTGGCAGGAGCTGGTGCCTTCCCAGAGGAATGGCTTGCTGGAGGAGCAGGGAGGCATCTTGCAATGGGGAGGGCAAAACCCATCAGCTGCTGCCAAAGCTGATGTGCTTCAGCAGAGCATGGGTTCATTTTTGTGCTTTCCAGAGGGCAATTAGCAAACTGAGAAGATGTTAAGTGGACTTGGGTAGAAAGGGATGGCCTGATGCATAAAAACAACAGGGATAAAAGAGGAAGAGCTCTTCTGGTAAAAGTGGAAGGGTGCGGGCATCCTTCAGACCACTTGTCAGCCTGACAGTCATGGACTGCTCCAAGAGGGCCAAGAGTGGTAGCTAAGAAATGTATATTATTAGGCTTTATTTTGCTTTGTGGGAGTCTGCTGCACAGCTGGAAAAGGTAATTAGGTCCTTGTGCTGTAAAATGGGCTGCACACATGCTGCTCCAGGCTGAGATTAGAAGGGGAATCTGGGAAAAGGTTAGGCACAGGCTATGCTGCAGTGGAAACATGCTTGTTGTAAGTCTGAGAGGATAAGATTTGATTCAGAAGCCACTTTCTTCTGACCCCAGCCATTTTCTTGGTACATCCAAGGCAGCCAGAACAGTTTGTTATAAACCTGGAACAGATCTGTGCCCCTCACTTTGAGTGGAGAGCTCAACCATTTCTACAGGCTGAAGATCAAGTTTACAGGATAAATTGGGAGATTGAATGAAGGAGCAGACTTTGAGGAAGAGAATAGAGACAAGGAAGAGATTCTCCTCAAGCAACAGGTCCACCCTCACAGGAGATAAGAAGGAGTTAAAAAGCCGAGCTGAAAGAGGACAGTATGTAAACAAGGAAGGTCCCTTTCCTGGGAGAGATCCCAGCTTTGCATTTCCTGTGTGTCCTGTGAGGTCAGCTGCTGCTGCTGCTGGAATGTTCCTTCCAGAGCCAGGTGAAGGATTCATAACATTTTGTTTCCAGCATTCTTCTCCTTTCCAGCAAGTACACAGAGCACACAGAGTACTGTGCTCTGGCAAAGCCTCCCAACTGGAGATAATCACCTGTCACTACCACCAGACATTCCTTCAGGCTGCCAAGAGCTGTACCTTCAGCTATAGGTTCAGATTTTTCTCTCTAGACCTAAGTGGGCACCGTCAGTACATTTCCAAATAAAAGAGCTCTTGTTCTTACATCACTGCTTTGATTCTGTTTGTTTTTGTTTTTGTCGTAACCTGGAGAAAATCCAACCAAGAACAATAGTAAGGTTTCAAAGCCAAGCACCCTGGTGCTAGAAGCTGCCAGAAGTCAGGCTGCTCACATCAGTTCAGTTTGATCTCCTATTTTGATTTCTTTTTACAAGACCCTGCATATTTCAGCAGAGGGGCCCAACCTCACTCAGCACGCTGGCTGGACACTGAGTCAGGCCATAAAGCAAACACTTTTCCATGGTGATTAATGCACACTGTGGGTATCCAGGAGAGGTGAATTATAGTCTTGGCTTTGCTACCACCTTTTGTTTGATGTTGAGTTGGGTGAGATGCTATCATAATGGAACTGTACAAGGTGGCTGAGTTATTGTGGGGGCTCGACAGCATGAATTATGGCCTTCTCCATTGTAGCTTTTTTGGTCTGTCTTTTGAAATCTTTGTCTTCTTGCAACTCAGCTTTTTCACAGCACACATTGTCCTGCAGGACGGGGTAGATCCTTGGTTTTTTTTCCGTGTCCTCAAAAGAAAACAGCCTCTGGGTGATCTCTGAGTGGGGCTGCTCGTTGTGATCATTCTCCACTTGAGGGCGATGTGACCTGGTCCAGTGCACACAAGAGGCAATTCAGGGCAAAATTAAGATGAAAAGGATTTGCTATCTAATGCTGAGTGTCCAAATCAGGTCTCGGATCTCCACCAGTGTGGCTGGTGAGGAGTCATTCAATAGAGTCAGGCGAGCTGGGAGGGAAAATCAGAATGGAAAATCAGCTTTCTCCAGAATGGACAGGCACCAGCTGAGCACATGAATCGCTCCCTCTGTTCATGGGGCTGGACTGGGGACGGTCACAACTCCCTTTCCACTACCTTTGTGTCCCTGAGGTGGTCTCAGAACCCTGGTATGGGATCCAACTATGCCCCAGAAGGGTCCCCAAAGGTCCTTGCTTGCATCAGCCATCTGTGTACAGGTATGTGACAATCTTGAGACATGTCAGGTGAACATGTCCTGACTGAACAACCAAACCAAGGCCCAGACCTCTGCTCACAATTCTGGGAACTTGGACTTTTAGCTCATGTGCAGGCAGGGGCACAGGGCTGCCTACATTTAAGGGTCTTGTTTGCAAGATAAACTCTGCCCAGGGTTATTTATGTCATCAAAGAAGGGAAGATGTCCAGCTGGGTGTGGAAATGCATTTTTGCTACAGGGACTGCATGCTCACATCAGGCAGACTGTGACTTGTGGGTCAGGATCTCCGAGCAAGAGGAAGCTGATGAAGTTGACTGAAAATACAGATGACTCCATTGCCAGGTTGCATAGTGAGATTTTGATAGAAAATATGTGGCAACAGGGCTTTTTTAAAGATATAAATCTTTGTTTTGCAAAGGCCTGTAATAATCCCTATGGCAAGAAATATCTTTCAGGTTTCTGCAATCAAGACATACACTCTCTTTTTGTAGTCCAGGAAAGCTACACTCCAGGAATATGGGAATATGCAATGACTCCCTGATAAATGTTAGTTGATCTAAATAATTCACCTTAGTTGTGTCTGGCTTATCTGTCAGGTTGATCAGCATTTATCTTTCTTGTTTGCAGGCGAGCTGGAGAGAAATACTGTAGATGGAAACATTTCATTCCACTTAAAATTACATGAAACTAAATCAGTGTTACAGTGGCAATTGAAGACAACATTTCTAATTAGCAGCAGCTTAAAACACAGCAAAGGTCTGTAATGAAATAAATAGATCACCATTGTCGCCAGCATTAGGGAAAGTGTTGTAGGGCACCAGAAGCCTCATAGCTCATGTATCTTCCTGAAGCCTGCCTCCCGTGATCATGTTGAGAGTCTTAGGGAGCTCAGTTCCCTCTCTAAAGCAGTTTTTGATGCGTGTCACTTGAAGTTTTTTAAGAAGAAGGGTGTGTATTCTGCCTTACTGGGTATAAATGCTGTTCTAATGTGGTGAGAGCTGCACACAAAGTTTTGGGTGGCTGGGGACAGGAAGAGATCAGGTCCCAGGTCTGGGAGCAGAGCCCAGAACTGCACTTTTTATCTCCTTAGAGCCAGTTGAAGCCTAGGCCTGTAACAAATGTGGGGACCCACGCCTCCTCTGTGGGTTTCCCTCTAATCTGATTCCTTGAGTCTGGTCATCTGATGGCTGATTTAACAACCCTTGGGTTGAGCTGGAGCAGGAAAGGATTTGGTTTCTTTGAAATAAAGAAAAAAGAGGAAACTGAAGTGCTTTCATTTATGTGTTAGTGGGTTAAGGAATTGATTCTGGGATCATTTGTTTCACATGTGCCTCTATCTCATTTCTCAGACAGACAAGGTACTGCTGTTCTCTTAGCCTTTGATATGGGACAAAAGCAATAAGAAGAGGGAATTTGTACAGGAAAAACAAATTCCAAGGGGGAATTTTCAAACTGGCCTGCAGACCTCACTCCCTCACAGGACTGCACAGGGGCCAAGAGCTGGGCAGGGCTTGGGACAACTGGAAATTGTGCTGGCTCTGACAGAGGTGACCCTTCCAAACACACTTTGAGGGGCTCCCCAGTTTTGGCTGTGGTCTTGCATTTCCTTCCCAGACTCACAGCAATAGTTCTGCTCACCTGCATCCTAGGGAAGCCATCCAGAAAGCCCTGGCACCGTGGTGGCTGACCCTCCAACCATCTGCTGGTAACAGCAGGAGCCTCCTGGCTGCCTTGCTGTGGGAAGCACACGGTGACATTCCTGCAGGAGGGACTTCTGCTGAGCAATTGGCCTGCAGAAGGACGATTTTATCAACTGTGTCTTAAAAACTTCCACTCTGGCCCTGAAGAGAATGGGAACACACATTCCTGCTGGCCTGCTTGCTGCTGATTTGACATCATGCCACGTGGGGGAGGTGTTGGAAATAGGCAAATACTACAGAATTAAAAAAAAAAAAAATCACTCCAAGTTGAAAGGGAGGAGAGCCAGGAAAGGAAATACCTCAGGCAGAGAATTACTACTTCTGTATCAAAGCCAGCAACTCCTTACTTTAATATTTAACACCCAAGAGAGCTGAGGGGGAGGATGCTGAGAAGGGGTGAAATTTTTCAAAGGAACCCAATTTCTGGTGATTTTCCTTGGGTACATTTTTTCTAGTAAGTATTCAGTCTGATGAGAAATGTGACTTTTGGTCATCAGAAGCACATTTACAGTTCAAACTGTAAATTGCAGAACAATTTCAGCTGGAAAGCAAAGTGTGAAGAGCGGCTGGAAGGGGAGGTGACATCAACCCCTCCCACCAAAATCCAGCACTCATTGCTGCTGCTTTTCTCACTTAAAGTGTTTAACTCTGGGTCAAAGGGAATGTTTAGCTCAGGAGAAGGCAAAAGGGGTAAAGCTTTTTGCTGTGTTTAAAGGAGGGATATTGAGAAGACACGTTTAACAAAGGGTGATGAAATGGACATGAGCTGCATCAGGGGAAGTTCATTTTGGGCATAAGTAAAAGCATCTTTGTCATGAGAGCACTGAAGCACTAGAAGAGAAGCCCAGGGAGAGTGAGCAGTCTGCATCTTCAGAAAGAGGCAAAACTCACTGGAGCAAGGCCCTGAACAACTGGGGATGACCTTGAACCCAGACCTGCTTTGATCAGGGCACTGTGCTGCAGACCTCCAGAGGTCCCTGACAACCCAAATTATTCTCCAGTTCTCTGAAGCTCAGATTGAATGAAATGAGGAGAAAAAGTTCCCTGTTTTCCTGTCATTCCTCTCCCTTCAGCACAGCTGGAGGCTGGCATTCATGTGCTTTGCCATGCTCTTTGCCTTTCATACTTGTGCCCCATACATGGTCCTGATATCCATTTCAGCTGCTTTGCTTAATCAATTAAGCTGGTTTGAAGTTATTTCAGTCCCCAGTGATGCTGCCTGCCTCAGTGACAGTGAAATCAGTTGCCCTGCAACAAGCAGCACTCTTACTGCACTGCCAGCATTTATGGGGATGCCTTTAAATGCTGCAGGGACAGGGAAACAAGTGAGATCAGGGCCAGACAGGGCACAAGTTCTACATCTTACAGAGGGAAAGGCAAAGGAAGAAGTTATTGGGAGGGTTGAAGCTGTTGTCAAAGGGACGTGGCACATGCACAGGGATCTACTCCCTCTCTCTGCTGCCTTAACTTACCTTGTTGGAAGGAATGGCATCTGCTGAGGGTGCAAGGCTGGGTCCAGGCTAAGGAAAGCCAATCCTGTTATCCAAACCAGTATCATGTCAGCTCACCTATACCTGAAAAGGAGCTGCTACCACATCTTCTTCTTAGAAAGGAGAAATTTTTTTTCCTATTTGCAAGTGGTGTGCAGGAATCCAAGAGTCACAGTTTAGTTTTTGGGGCAGGGATATGTGGGGTCTTTTTTTTGGTGCCAGCCCCTTAGGAATTTTGGAGGTTTTGGGTGGAGAACTCCATTTTCGGAGTTCTGGAATGAGGCTTGGACTCTGCACCAGAGGCAGGAAAGTGAAATATCCACTGCAACTGGTGATAAGAAGGCAAATGCATTTATTGTGCTTGTCACATGCTTGGGTACTGTGGGGCTCCAGGCTTGATCCTGCCCACTGCCTCCAGTGGGAAAGAGCACAGACTGACTTTGCTTGGCCTGAGGTCACCTCCCATCCCTCTCAGTACCTGGAAAGCTCGGAAAGAGCCAGGACACAGAGTTAAACAAAACACTCCCTGGCATGTGTGTCTTTTTCTGCACTGGCAGAAGCCAGGTTTGAGTACATCCAGAAGGCTTTGGTCCCAAATATTTACAATTACACTGCTAAAAGGAACTGTTGGATGGGATCTGGAGGGCTCCTCTGCACCTCTTTGCCTGAGGGAGATCCAAAACAATGCAAGGGAACTGGAGTTCCTGCCAGGCTGCTCTCTGCCTGGGGGAGGGATGAAAGAAAAAGAACAGCAGACAGCAGATGTCCTTGATATTATTTAATCCAGCCTGCTGTGGGGGCAGGAGAAGAACCTGTAACAAATGGACCAGCTGAAGGTTCTGCTGGGGAACAGCTTCCTAGAGCTCTTGGAAAGGTCGGGGTCATGGAGTGGCCAAAGCCTGACTTGCTGTGGGTCACTGCATCTGCTTTGACTTCACTGCAACCAGCGAGGAACGAGGGAATGCTGGTCCTTTGTCATTTATTGGAGGAGGGTACATTTCCTCTGGAGTCTTTGAGTCCCCTGGTGGATCACAGGGAAAACTTATTGCTGCCCAGCACTGCTCTTCAGTGCTTTTCAAAAGAAATGGTGCAAAAATGTTCTTTCTTTTATTTGTAGAGTCTGTCCCAGTAGGATTTCATTGGTGTCTCTCCTCTTAAATTCAGAGACTTTTTCTTGGCTTAAAGGTAGCTCATAATTGACTTACAGCTGCCTCTCCACAGGATATTGCTGTATCATATTCCCTTTTATGTTGCTGCCTTGTGGAAACATTCCTGTGAATTTCAGGGAAAAGGAAGAAAGAAAAGGTGAGCATGGGATAGAAATCTACCTCCATTTGGTCCTGAGTCTTTTGCTGCTTACCCCGAGCATCTGAAAGGATCAAGCTTTGTCCTGATAGGCATTGTCATTAATAAGAGCTATTTAATGATGTAGGGGATCTTTGCTTGGGTCTTGATAAATATTGTTGAAATTTTCTTGAAAAGTCACTCTTGCGTTTGCAAATGACGTTTGTTTCTCCTTGTCTGTGTCTAGAGGACAGTGAGAGATCCTTGCATTCAGCCCTGGCTGCATTCCCATCCCAACTCAGGGTGTTACAAGAGCCAGTCTTGAGTGCCCATGCAGAAAGTTGTGTCTGCACCTTCTCGTGGCTTGCATCTCTCTGTGGATTTACTGACCACTGAGCAGTGAAGGAGAAGACAGTTCCAAGGCTCCAAACTCCTCCTGTAAAAGCTAGAAGCATGCTACCAAACCCTGAGCAGCAGGAAACCACTGCTAACTGTGTTAGCTACAATGCCAGGGCTGGCCAGCTTCATTCATCAGGCCAAAGCTGGTCTCTGGGGATGCTCAGGGAGGCTGTTGTCCCCATGGAATCGGGTTATATGAGCAGGTGAATGGAGCAGGTTTTATGGTGTAGTGCAAGAGCAGCTGGAGCCCCAGCACTGATCAGGTTTCTTGGCTTGATTACACGTCAGGGATTGCCAGCACTGCTTGGTCCAGTTCAAACCAGGTGAGGACATCTGCCTTCTCCTGCTGCCCTCCATGGATGGCACATCAAAACTGGCCCCCAGCATAACTCTGGTGCAGCTGAATGCTGTTCACCTCCGTGGAGAGTTTGGTGTGGTGTGTTGTGAAGTGTCAGAGCTCAAATTCCCACTGCCACAGCAACTCGTGGTGGAACTGGTGGAGGATGTGTCTTCATGTGTCTTCACATGATCCCACTTCCCCTCCATGGCTTCATAAAAGGCTTTTTCCTTACATTCATCTGTGAGCAGATGGAGATTTTCTGGGGTGTAGGTGCACATGGACCTCACGGCTGTGGCTGTGCCACGCTGCTTGAGCTCCTCCAGACTGGCAGCAATGCTTATTTGGGGCTGTTCCCTTGAACAGCCTCTCCTGCACCTCTTTTTTCTAATACACCGATGGCATGGAAGTCTGGCCTGATAAATGCTCATGGTAGAAATCTAGACAGAAAGGAAAGTGCTGAAGCACCCTCGTCCATGAAAGCCTTTCCCTCATGTGATCACAAGCAGGAGGACTGGTGACCTGGGGAAGCAGCCTCCACACAGTCACCAGCTGAGCATGGCATGTACTCCACCAGCCCCTGTGGAATGCTGCCAAGCAGCATCTGCTGGTGATTCAGAAGTGCCCAAGCCCTCCAAGCCATTTCTGAGTGGGCACAAAGAGTCCTGCAGCATTTTATGAAAAAGCACAGTTGTCCCAGAGCTGCATCACGAGATGACAGTGAGTACTGCCAGGTTGTGACATGAGAAACCCTGTGTGTGACATGGCCAGCATTATGATGCACTGATTCAGTCTTGCACTAAATGGCAAAGCTACAGAGAAGCTTCACACCAGCAAACACTGGTGAAAGGGGGGTGTGTGAGGGGGCAATTTCTGATTAAATTGGAATTCCTTGAGGTTTGTGCTCAAAGTGTCATGACTGTTCAGCCAGGAGGCTGGGGAAGCAAGGGCTATCAGCATTACACAGTGGTATAATTTAAAGTCATAACTCCAGGGACTGTAGCTGAATGGCCAGGCAGGGGCTGCTGAAGAGCTGTGATATGAGACGAGCTGAGCCAGAGAGCAGCTCAGCGGGGAGGCACGTGGCTCTGGGCCTGGCAGGGTGGGTGAGTGCTTGGGAAGCTGTAGTTTTATCTCCTCTGAGATGCCTTGGCTGTGTGTACAGGACGTGGCGTGCTGCCAGGGCTGGAGACGGCGCTGCCCTGAAGGGAGCAGGGCTGTGGGGGCTGAGCTGCAGCTTTGGCTGGTCTGGTGCAGCTCATGGCCAGGCTGGTTGCTCAGGAGCTGCAGAAAATGCAAATGCAGGTGGTCTGGGGGCTGATCTTTAGGGCTGAGAGCAGCCAGGTTATGTGGGTGCATCAGCTGCTTCTTGACTGGTAAATGATGCAGGTCCTGAGCACAGGCTCCCACAGCAGCACAAGAGTGTCCCTGCTGTTAGATGGCCCTTGGCATGGCCCTGCTGGCATCTTCCAGGCACAGTTTGGGGGTTACTCCATGCTGTAGCCATCCCCAACAGGCATCAGAGATGTGGCTGTCCTTTAAGAAGGACAAGAACAGCTTAAAAGGATAGGTGAGCTGAAAAAGGGTCTCGTGCCCACCGTGTTGTCTGGTGCAACCAGGAGAGTGCCAGGGTGCAGAATGGGGTCCGGCAGCCACAGGACTCCTGGATATCCATTGTGCACTCGAGTCACTTCACATCATGGCCTCCTAGAGATTCCTCTGCTTGCTTATATTCACCTCTGAATTCTCCCCAACTTCTGTCAGGTTAACACATGCCCTCCCCAGCCCTGCAGATGCTCAGGAAAATTCAAACTAGGTGGGATCTGCACTGGGAAACAGCAGCTGAACCCTCTGCATCACTGATCTCCTGCAAAGTGGGACTTCATTCGAGCCCTTCTGGCTTATCCTGATTTAAACATCCTGGCAGTGATGCTGCCCTGTGGCTCTGGAGAAGCTCCACCGTTTGAACAGCACTTTGCAAACATACAAGCTGCAAAATTTCCTGGTGCCACTGGGGTTGCTTGAGAAAAAGCAGGGAAAAACTGCTGCTGGCTACTGTATTACAGCCTGACAGAGCTGCAGGCAGGCTGGCCTCACGGTGTTGTCACAGAGCTAAAATTGATGGATAATGGGGCTAACAAAATAAAAGAAGGCTCTTCCTCGCGCTGCCTGGGGAACAGGAAACTGCACGGCGAGCACGTGGAGGTGAGCAAAGGGTTAAAGCCTGGCAGAGCAGCTGCTGCTGACCTTCTGGTCCCAGCACCGCTAAACAAAGCTCCTGTTACAGCTGAACTTTAGTACCAACTTCTGCTGCTCCAGGGATCCTCGCAAAAGTGCGCTCCGAGCCGCAGTCAGCACGGGCTGAGCGTGGGGGAGGCAGGGGAACGGGACCTGCAGGGTGGGCATGCCCCCAGAGCCCACCCTGTCCCCCCTCCAGGCTCCCTCAAAAGCCACCCTCTGTTGTCATCTGCAGTGGAGGACTCCTGAAAGTGAAGGCTGCAGACCAAGGTTTTTGGTAGCTATTTGTCAATATATCCAGCATTTTTCTGAATTTCCAAGCCCTTTTGGCCTAGCCACCATCCTGCAGCAATGAGATCTGTGGATGGACTATGTGCACAGGGAAAATGTGCTTACTTTTGTGCCTAAAATGTGCTTAATTGCAAATTTTCAGCATGCTCCTGGATCCTCTGGAATGGGAAATAATGAACAACTGTTTAATATTAATATTTCCCTTCTTATTCATGGTTCAACCTCTATCATATCCTCAGATAATTCTTTCCTTTCAGAGGAAGAATTCAAAGCCATTCAGCCTATTCCCACATGGGAGCCTTCCATAACCTAAACTTAATGCTGCACATCCGTGCTGTCCTCCTCCATTACTTCTACAGAAAGCAAAATTTAAAGCACCTCAGCAGAGGTTTCACAGGTATGGTCCAGCTCTTAGTGGGACATAAAGATGTGAGAAACATTTTCAACCCATTTGACATCTTTCAACCCATTTGGCATTTCACATCTTCTACTGGGGATGATGGTGGAATTACACACCACTGGAAAAAATGCACTTATTTCTGTTTGAGACTTGATAAGAAGGATGAGACAGACTGGAAAAAACACATCTGGAGTCTCCTTGTGCCCATAAACTGTGAGGAAGAAAAGAATTTGTTCTGCAAAAAAAAAGAAAAAAAAAGAAAAAAAAAAGACTCAGCAGACCTAGATGGGTGTGTAACTGGTTATGGCACAGAATAAAGATACAGGGCAAAAAACAGCAAGTTTAAGTTGGAATAGTTACAAACATGATGCTTTCTGCATGAAGCTGAGCTCAGTTGTGGTGCCCAGTTCTGACAGTTTGAGCTCAAAATTTGCCCTTTTCCAGCTCAGTGCTTTTTGTGCATGTAGCTCCCAATGGGGTCAGCCCCAGAGCTCTCCACTGTTGACTTTTTGCTTTTCAGGGCAAGAGTGTCTTCTGTCCTTGTCCTTGTTGTCCCCAGACCATTGGCCTTACACTGACAGGAAGTGGTGGGAAGGTGAGCATAATTCCTCAGGTCTGCAAGCTCCAGGGATGTATCTTGGAATACAGGTGGGTTGGCAGCAGAGATTTACCTAACAGTACTCATTGATAGGGGTGTGTTTGAGGCCAACATTAAAATCAGCTCATTATTGTTTTTTTGGCCTTGGGAAAGCAGGGAGCTAGGAAGGAAAAGAATCTTATTGCTTAAGAAGGTGGGAAACTCTTTGGACTTCCTTATTCCCTCCCAGCCCAGTGGTAAGAAGTATCTCAAAGTAGTAGAGCTCTCAAGGCCATGGCATGTGTGCATTTTGAGTGTGCAAGTTACCTTATTGGATCATTCTGGGCATGGAATTCCTTGTTTTGGTGTAGCTGGTACCTTCAGAACAGCAATGAGTGACAGGGGAAGTGTACACTGCTTCTCCTGTGAGATTTTACAAACAGTGGTTGTGGACTTACTCCACCTAAGCAGGACAATCCCTGAATCCCCACAGGAGAGGCAGTAAGCAGTCACTTTACCATTTACTTTTTAAAACCTGTGTGTTTTTGATTGGACCAAACCATGGTTGCTGGGAATTGGTTTCATCAGAGAGCCTCTGGAATATTTATTACTTGGGGTGGCTCTTCACCTTTCAAATGAAGTCCAGACCAGGCTCCATGGTGATGTGTGTCTCAGGATGGCCTTGGGATGGAGCAGGATTGTTGCTTGGAAGTCACTTTGCTCATACCCCAGGTGAGAGATGCAGCCTCCACTTTGCAGGAAGAATTTGTGGTTGAGGCCATGAAGTCATGCAAAGAGATGAGTTTTACAGGGGAGATCAGTTTGGGAACCTAGAGGCTGTGGGGCAGCTCCTTCCCCTGCCAGGACACCCACCTTTGCCCCCAGGATGCAAGGCAGTGCAGTGTAACCTCGACAGTGCTCCTGGCTGAGTCACACCACCCCCGGGGCTTTGCCCCAGTTCCTGGGATTTCACCAATCCTCACCTTCCCCTTTGAAAACTTGTGAACCTGACAGTTGCTGGGGAAGACTTGAAAGCATGGTGCAGGCATGATTGGAAAGCTTAAAGCCTCAAAATTGACACTAGAAGCTGTCAGTTCTTGGATTGAGAAAGCTGCTCCGGGTGGGCGCGGGAGGAGGCAGGCAGCGGCACCGATGCTTTCAGCAGGAACGCTGCCAGCATTAATATTAACAGAGCCACCGCGGTCCAGGACTTCATTTGCATTTGCTCTGTGGCAGAACTCGTCCCAGAGCAGTCTCTCACAGTGCTGCAGACGTGATACATGCGACAAGTCTGTCCCAAGAAGCTCCTGATCCAAGCGCAAGGGCTCTGATTTGCAGGACCTTCTCCACGGTCACCTCAGCCTGACCCTGTCCCTCATGTTGCAGCTCCCCAGCCTCTGCCCTTGCCCACCTTGGTTACTAAGGCTAATGAATGTGGTAGTCTTATTTAAGTGGCTGGGGTGCAATTAGCTCAGCACCTCACTGAGAGTTTGGAGGCCCTGTGGTGCTGGTGCCCACTCCCATCCTTTCATGAATCGTTGTGTTTGGAGAAAGGATACTGTGAAAAGAGGCAGAGCAGACATTTAGAGAGGTGCCTGGAGCACGCTGAGCCTCTCCTCCATGGGTGCCTCAGGAGAAACCTCTGCAGCTGTGTGAGAGATTTCTTATCTCCCCCTGCTAGATCTGTATGGAACTGGTGACAGGCTGGTATGCTGGGTTCACATGTACCTGGGTACAGTGCGAGTCCTTCTGGCATGTTTGGAGGTCCTGGACATCCTCATAGGCCAGGAGGATTTGCAGGCTCAGTTGCACTACTGCCAGTATTCATCAGGAGCTGAAATCATGGTACAGTGGCAGTGGTGGCCAAGTTTCCAGTCTGGTCTATGCTGCAGAAGGCTGCCAGGACTGAGTCCTCACCCTGGACCTCTGGGAATGTGCCTGGAAAGTGGCTCACCTCTGTTTCAAACCATCCACAGGCCACCCACATGCTCTGGCAGGAGTCTCTGTGCAGTGGTGTGAACTGAAGCCTGGGGACCCCCAGCCTGAGGCTTTTCCCCTGTAAAGCTGGTGAGGAGCCTTGCCAGCTTCCCAGGGCCTTTGCTGTAAATTGAAAAGTTATTCTGGAGGCTACCAGGGGTCCATGTTCAGAGTGTCCCTGTGGAGCTCTATCCTAAGTACCAGGTTTGGTCTGGGTTTTTTTCAGTCCCCTAAATCAGTAGTTTGGTGCACAGTGCAGTGCAGCCTGGACTAAAAGGGAAGGAAACACACCCAAAAGGCAAACCTCCAACCTCCACAGTTGCTTTGGACACCATGAATTACCAGTGGGCACATGACTAGCAGGAGAGAGGATGGGGAGAGCAGAGGTCCATTAGCGACTCCCTACCCCCAGCATATGGCTAATTAAAATTTCTAATTAAGGCACTGTGGGGGTGAAGAAAGGAAGCTCTTGGCCGAAAGTCCCCCTCCTTTTTCTGTATTTCCTTCGATAGCTTTATAAATTTTCCCCCTAAATTAACTAATTAATATCACCTAATCAGTTAATAGAATTAGCTAATTAGATTGCTTAATGGAATTTCTGAAGAGCAGATTTAGAAGCTCTTAAAGAGACTTTAATCACTTTTTATCTGGGAAGCGGGGCACCAGTGTCTGCATTCATTCAGCAACTTAGAGCGATTGCTGTTATCAGCAAAACATTTCTGAAAAATCACTAATTTGGCTTCATCCTGCTCTGGAATCACAGCTGCAGTCACCCAGCATTGAAAGGTCAGGCTGAGCTTGGCTGTTTCACCCCTCCAAAATGCTGTTGCCTGCACCTGATTGCATCAAAAATCCTCGTTTCTGAAGAGCTCAGGGCAGTATTTACCAGAACCAGCACTGAGGCAGAGCACTGTGAAGGTAACCCAGCTCCCTGCAGGGGCTGGAGTGGTTTGTTAGCCCCTGGCACTTTCCAGGCTTGTTTGCTGGTGGTGTGCTGGAAGTGGTGAGTGACAGCAAATCACTGCCTCACTGCAGCAGCAGTGCTTGTGTTCGCAGAGGTCAAAGTTTCCTCCACCACGGTGTGCAAACACACACAAACACACTCACACAGCTGATGACCCCAGCACTGAGACCACAGTGAGGGAGAAATGTGTGTGCTGAGCAAAGCACGGTGCTGGGTGAGCTTGGCTGCACCATGGGAATGGGTGGCTTGCAACACTGCCACAGGAAAGGGTCTTCAAGGAGGACAGGGCAGCTCTAGCAAGTTCTTTGTTTAAGGCTGGCCAGTTAAGGGGGATGAGAGCGTGGCTGGGTTTGCAATGGTACCCAAATATAGGTGGTCTGGTCATGTTGGGACATCCAGGTTGCCCAGAGAGGTTGTGGATGCACCAACCCTGGCAGTGTCCAAGGACATGTTGGATGGGGCTTTGAGCAATCTGGTCTTGTGGAAGGTGTTCCTCCCCATGGCAGAGGATTGCAACTAGATGAACTTTAAGGTCCTTTCCTGTCCAAACCATTCTCTGATTCTATGATTGTGTGATCCAGAGCTGTTCTGGTTTTGGGCACTGGCCCTTGTTGCTTTTCAGCAGTGAAGATTGGAGGTTTGTCCCTGCTCTTTAGGCAACACCATACATAAAAAGGAGATCTTTGTGATCCAAGATCACAGCATGATGATCTGGGGGATAATCAGCTAGCCTGGAAGATCCCATTATGTTCATGCTTCCACACCAAGGACAGATCCTGAATGACCCACATCACTCCTTGCTGGGTTGGTGTCTCCCAGCACCCCTGGCTGGGTGCAGTGCTGGGAGGGGAGGCAGGGATCTCCACACAGCTCTGAAGCAGACTCCACTCCATCTCCAGCCCTGATGTTCACTGGTTTGTTATCAGTGAGGCTGTCAACAGCTGCAGCTGAACAGTGCGATGTGCAGTTCCAGAAGCCTGGAGTCTGTCTCAGGCAGAAGTTCAACCTGGCCATCTGGGAGGCATTCAGTTGTGTCCCCCCTGGGCAAACTGTGTCCAGCCTGAAGCAAAAATCAGACTGACACAGCTTTAACAAGAAACTCTGAAGGCAGTTGAATCCATCCCTGGGTTCTGACACCCACAACCTGAGCTGGATGCAGGAGTTGGATGCTGGATGCAGAACTGCTGTTCCTAGCAGTTGTTGCTGCAGAGATTGTGTGATCTGTTCTCACCCTGAGCGTGGTGTGAAGCTGGGAAGGACCCAATGTCAGCTCTCACCATGAAGGTATCACTCTGCCTCTGCCAACTCTGCCCTCATAATTTAATTAAACAATTATGCTTTGTGTTAGTTGGACTCTTCATAAAATGTCTTGCTCCAGGAGCCCCTAAGAGGTCACTATTTTTTATTCTCTCTCTCCAGTCTGCTTTTGTTAAAAGCTGAAATACTGCATCCAGCTCTGGGGTTCCCAATATAGGGATGACATGGACCCAGCCAAGAAGGTCCAGAGGAAGCCACAAAGATGCTCACAGGCCTGGGGCACCTCTGATCTGGAGCCAGGCTGAGAGAGCTGGGGTTGTTCAGCCTGGAGAAGAGATGACTCTGTGGAAACCTTAGAGCCCCTTCAAACCCTAAAGGGGCTCCAAGAGAGCCAGAAAAGGCTCTGGAGTGATAGGACAAGGGGACAAGGGCCTGGAGTGATAGGACAAAGAGAAATGGCTTCAAACTAGAAGAGGGCAGGTTTAGATGAGATATTAGGAAGAAATCCTTTACTCAGAGGGTGATGAGACACTGGAATAGTCTGCTCAGGGAAGCTGTGGATGCCTGATCTCTGGGAGTGTTCAGGGTGAGGCTGGAGGGGGCTTTGAGCACCCTGGGGCAGTGGAAGGTGTCCCTGCCCCTGGAACAGAGCTATCTTCAAGGTCCCTTCCAACCCAAGCCATTCTATGACTTTTCAGTAGTGGCAAGGTGGGCTCCTTCTCCTAACTCTCAGGATGTCAGGGGGAAGTCCAGGCAGGTCAGCAGTAAGGATGGTGCTTTTCCAGAGCCTGGTTTAGGTTCCTGCTGGGAGTCACTATCAGGAAGAGCATGTCTGTGTGTGCTGGCTGTGCAGGACCAGTGCCTGGAGCTTCCCAGCTGAGCTGTCTACCACAGGCACCTGAGCCTTTCTCCTCAGTCCCTCCAGCACCAGCAAAATGGTTTTAATGAAGTTCCCATCAAAACCAAGCCCTCTGAAAGAGCTCACTGTGCTGGGACTAAAGCCAGACACACAACACCATGTTCTCTTAATAAAGAAATCTCAGCAATTTCCCAGGGAATTTGCCCCTCTGTTTCCCCCTTGACTTGCGGATTTCCTGTGGACAAGTTGAGACCTCTAGATTTCCTCAGCAACTGTGGTGCTGGTTTGTTTTTTTCTTTTTATTTTTTTCCCCCTGCTATTAACCTTTGCAAGCCATCCCAGTCCAGGGATCACCTTCAACCCAGCCCAGGCAGCTCTTTTGCTGGAGAGGGAATAAGCTGTGCCATGCACTTGTTCTCTTGGGCTGAAGTGGGACCAGGATGAGCCATTTACAGATGATGAGGCATCTCGTGAGGCAGGCTTCAAAACTTTAACAAGTTTTGTGAACAAACAGTTAGAGGAGTCTTGCAAAGATGTTCATGGGTCTCCAGAGAAGACAACTGGGTTTGATATTAACATTGTGGAGATAATGAAGCATTTTGAACATGGTGACTTGTCTCTTCCTTGGAAGACATGAAGTGAAGCCAGTGAATGGAACCTCTGTGATGATCCTTCAGAGGCTTCAGAGCACAGAGACAGTGGTGCAACCCAAAATGTCAAGGCTCCTCATCTTTGAGAATCTGGTTGCTCACAGGCTTTGCTTAAAAACACAAAGGGAAACATTATCCAATATTCTGTGGTCCTGGGGATTAGGAGAACAGCTCAAGAGGAGGGTAACAAACCTTCAGTAGCACTAAGAAGAGTTGCAGCCAATTTCTGGTGACAGCAATGATTTCTCTGGCGTGGCAGTGGGGTGATGGTTGAACATTTACCCTCCTGGAAGCCTGGTGCTGTGTTTCTGGCAGGGAAGTAGGCTCAGGTTTGTCCCTGGGCACTTGCAGCAGGAGGAGCTGACTGTGCAGGTGCCTCTGCTGCAGCTGCCTTGGTAACAGGGAGATGATGAGGACCATATGGCACCAAAACAGCATCACTGCTCAGTAGCAACTCTTAACCCTTTGGGGGGCATCTTCTTCCAGGCTGAGGAGCAGGGCAGGCTTAAATGTCTGACCTGGGCTCCACCAGTGCAGCATCTCAGCTTTCACAGTGGTCCCCTGCAGATGCCCAGGGAGGAGAGGAGAAAGAAAGGAATTCTGAAGTGGCTCTTTCACCTCCCTGATGTCTGGTGAGAGGTGGTTTAGTACCTTCCTTATCCACAGAGTTGTGTCTGCAGCTTTGTGTTTCTGGTCTCTTGACAGACTTTGAGGAATGCGTCTAGTTTGTAAAATCTCTCCAGCCTCATGCAGCAGCTCGTGCCCCCTGGCATATGAGTTCATGAAAACAATAGGAATATCATTCCTTCTCTCTCTCCATGGAGATTTCTTAGCCTGCTAGGTAGATTTTTCTTCTAATCTCTTGGTAATGGCAAAATTTGTTTCACTAAGAGTACCAAAATCCTGCTGGGAAATTAAACTCAAACAGTAAAATAGGCCATAAATGCTTAAGGACTGCTGGATTAGCCCATCTAGATGAAAAGAGCTGGAAATGAAACAGGGAAAAAAAGCTGAAAAATAGGAAAAAAAATTATAATATCTCCTTTGGACACTTGAAGGCTTTAGCAGTATGTTGTATGGAGTCTTTTTTAGGCAGTGTCTTCAGCTCCAGTAACTGATGGATTATTTGGGAGAACTTGACTAATTCTTTTTTGAGGCATTCCTTTTTCCCTTGTGCCTCTCTAGCATCCACAGCATCCTGCAGCAAGGAGCTCCCCAGCCCAACTGTGCGTGGGTTAATGAACCACATCCTCGTGTTTGTTTAAGACATCTGCCTGTTAGTTTTGCTTGTTGGTCTCTAATTCCTGTACTGGTGGAGACCACGGACACCTGGTCCTTGTTTATCTTCTTTGAGTCACTGATGAGCTTTCAGACATCACATCCCTGCATTTTCCCCAGGGACTTTCAGAGACAGACAAGTCCTAGATTATTGGATCATTGCACAGTGTGTTGTACAAGGAACGTTCCATAACTCTGCTTAATTTGTCCATTCCAGATGTTTCATATTCAGAAAAATATTTGTGACAGCAGATTTCATGTGAACTTCTGAAAAACACAGTAGGATGTGATCATTCTGGAGAGGTGGAGAATGTTGTGAGTGCAGTGGTAACAGTGAATGCAGTAGGAGGATGGATAGAGTTTTAATTAAAATGCTTATGTCTAAATAATGTCTCATATTTGCACAGGCTTGCTAAGAGAAAAAAAAAGGAATTTTTTCCTTATTGAGAACTCCCTTGAAGCAGAATACCCCAAGAAGGGTCTGGTTTGTTGCTGAAGCCTTGCTCAGGGATTATATTCTGACCCAGCATAAAATGGTTAAGACTGGAAAGTTAAAATATCCTTCTCCTGGACATTCCTCCAACGTGTCCATTTTCACAGGCTCAGACTCCTGCACTCCTTGGACATGGGAACATTTTCTGGTTTCCCAAACTGCAAGCTTATATTAACTTCCCCTGATCAGGTCAGCAGCAAAGCTGTGTAAACAAATGACCTGTAGCCATAATCTTCTTCAATTCCCCCTATTGGTTTCACTTTGCTGTTTGCCTGCCAGATATTGGCAAAGCTTCCTTGGGAACTGGGGGGAACTTTGGACTGTCTCTCAGACAGGGTGAGTCAGGGCAGGCTGGGAACAGCCTGCTGGTGTGTCATGATCCTCGGCTGGGTGGAACAAGTGTGCTGCTTTGGGCTGGGAAAGAGTTAATTTTTTTTTTTAGTCACGTGTTTTTGCTTTGTGATGAAAATGGTGTTGATAACACACCGAGGTTTTTGTGATTGCTGAGCAGGGCTCTCCAGGCCTTTTCTGCTCCTTGGCTGCCCCGCTGGGGGTGCACAAGGTGTTGGGAGGGGACATGGACAGCACAGCTGGCACCTGCTGACCCAAGTGGCATTCCAGAGCATGCAGTGCCATGTTCTGCATAGAAACCTGGGGAAGGAGGAGAGCATTCGAGGTTATGGCATTTGTCTTACCCAGTCCCATGATGAAACCCTCATTTCCTGGGCTTGGCTACCTGCTTGCCAATGGCAAGTAGTGAATTTACTCCTCATTTTGATTTTGCTTTACAGATTACGCTGTCTTTGTCTCACCCCCTGAGTTTTGCCACTGTTATTCCTCTGACTCTCTCCCCCATCCCACAGGGAGGGAGGGAATGGCTGTATGGAGCTGAGCTGCTAGCCAGGGTTAAACCACAGCATAGATCTGGCTGATAAAAACCCTCCAGTGAATATCACCCATGACAGTCGATGACATTTTGATTTTGGAAGTGTACATTTTGCAGCATCAAGGGGTCAGCAGTTAGGTGGACCAGGTCTCTGCTGAATTTTGAAAGCCATTAATGCCATGGCTCCAAAGAGCAGAGCTATTTTGAGGTGGTTTCCCCCGAGACTGGTCTTGCTCCACCTGGTTAAAGCTTTGTAGAGGTCATTTTGCAGTGATATAGAACATACAGGGGTAAGGAACACTTTATGGCATTTCAGATGACACAGAAATGTGCAGGCTAGAGAATGAGGAAGATACGGGTTACTCAGAGATATGGATTGTGTACTTAGCTGGTCATGGTTCAGCAGGATGCTTTTAGTCCAGCTAAATTGAAGGGAATCCCTCTGGGAGTGAAGAATGCAAGGCTGTGCTTACAGGAGACCCAGCTCTGTGTTTGAAAGCAGTGTCTTGAGGAACGACTTCAGGGTCATGGTGATAACCTCTCAAGATGAGCTCTCACTGTGGTAATTCCGTGGGGGAAAGGGAAAATAAGAGGATAATCTTCAGAGCAGCTAAAAAGGTAGGTAATAACAGCTGGGACAGGGAAAATACAGTCCTGGGAGAGAGCTGTGCTGAGTCCAGAAATGCTGGGAAATCAAATGGGAAGAAGAGTTCAGAGAGACAGCCAGAGATGGGTGATCATATTTGGAAATCAAATAAATTCACCCCCAAAGTAAGACCTCAGACCCCTAAGGCTGGAGACAACAGGCCACAGGCTGTCTAGAGAGAGATGTTGGACTCACCTCTCCAGATGAGCTTTTGAGCTTATGCTGTAGCTCAACTTTGAGGAGACCTTTTTTAAGGATGGAGCTGGAGCAGTGCTGGCCTTGTGGACTAGAGAGGCTCTGGCTGTGATCCCCATTTTCCTCACTGTGGTCCAGAAACTGCTGCCAGACAGGAAGAGAAGTAAGAGAAACCTGATGAGCTTCACGCCATCCTGAAGTGTCCCAGGAAGGACTCCTGTATGGGAATCTTTGGGTTTCTGAAGGACAAACCACAGAATCACAGAATAATAAAGGTTGGAAAACCTCTAAGACCATTGACTCTAGTTGTTACCTCAGTGCTGCCGTGTTCTCCACTAAACCCTGTCCCCACATGTCACATCCATGTGCCTTTTGAACACTTTCAGAGACAGTGATGCCACCACTTCCCTGGGGAGCCTGTTCCAATGCCTGACCACTCTTTTCATGGAGAAATAATTCCTGATATCCAATCTTAACCTCCCCTGGTACAACTCAAGGCCATTTCTTCTGGTGCTGTCACTTGTTGCCCTGGGGAAGAGCCAAATCCCCACCTGGCAGCACCCTCACATCAGGGTATTTTAGTGAGTGAGACAGTCCCCCTGGAGCATCCTTTTTTCCAAGTTGAGCCCCTCCCAGCTCCCTCAGCTGCTCCTGGTACTCCAGGCCCTTCCTCAGCTCTGTTGGCCATCTCTGGACTTGCCCCAGCCCCTCAATGTCCTCCTGGTAGTGAGTGGCCCAAAACTGAACACAGCACTTGAGATGTGGCCCCACCAGTGCCAAGCAGAGGGGAAGAATCACTTCCCTGCTGGCCACATTATTTCTGACACATGCCAGGATGCCACTGGCCTTCTTGGCCACCTGGGCACAGCTGGCTCATCCTCAGCTGGCTGTTCACCAGCCCCAGGTCCTTTTCCTCCAGGCAGCTTCCCAGCCACCCTGCCCCGGCTCATGACTCACCGGGCTGTGATGCAGGAGGTCACTTGGATGAGGCAATGCTTCCTCAATGCCAGAGATTCCTGTTCCATCTGTGGGTACAGAGATGTTCCATGTGTGGTTACAGGGATGTTCCATGTCTGGGTACAGGGATGTAGGCACTCACGTGCAGGTGAGTGTGCAGCCACATCCCTGGGGTGCTCATCATCACTTGTGACATCCAGGGCAGCACCCTGACTCTCAGTTCACTCAGCCAGGGATTTTGCCTCCTTTCCCCTGTTAATTTGCCCTTCAAATTCCTTGAAATCCAAGAGGGAGCTGGCTGCCTTTTGCCTCCTCCACAAAACAAAAGGAGAGAGACAGAGCCAGAGAGAGAGAGAGGATTGTATATATAAAGAAAAAGCTCCAGAAGAACAGCCTCACAGCTGACAGCTCAGCCAGGGTGTCCCCCAGGGACAGGAACACATTATATTAACTGTGATACACCGAGGAGCCCTGTGCATACATCACTTTCCAAAATGTTTTTTAAAGTTCATTAACTTCCAGTGGAAAGTTGTGGCTGCACGAGTTGTCTCCGAGCCATTTTCGCCGACTCTTGGCCCTGGCTGGGGAATACTTTGTTGATTTAGATGGGTCTATTAGAAAGTGTAAGTCTGCTGGGATATATAAAAGGCAATGCTTCACTCTCCTGAACATTTCCTTAGTGCAGCACTTTAAAAATTGCACGGGAAGCGGGCTTGGAATGCCTTGCTGCTTTTTAAGGGCTGGACTTTCAGCTTGGATGTTTCAACTTGGTTAGTAACCTGTAAATGACACCAGCAAAAGGAATTTGAATGGGGAGGGAAGAGAAAAAGATGGGATTCATCCAGCATTTCTATGGCTTCTGGGAATTTGTTTCTGACCAGTAATAAAAGCACCTGACACCCAGTGAGGTCTGTGTGCTGGAAAATTGGATGTAACCCACCTTCCCAAGGGAAAGGTTGTGGGTTTGGGGTTTTTTTGGCGGGGGGTGGAAGGGGAAGGTTCATGTCTATAATATCAGAGCAGGGAGAATAATGGGGTGAAATATCAGCAGAGTAGTATCCACTGCTTTTTGGAGGTGGTGTCCCAAAATTGATAACTCTCCTTTAACAAATTATCAGATTTTCTGTTTTCATTCCTATCTCTTTCATGACCTCAACTTCAAAAATTTCCTTGGCTTCTGTGTTTTCCCTTCCTTTTAATTCTCTTTTCCTCCAACTGTACTGCAAAATTAGAAGAAGAAAAGGATTTAAAAAAAGGAGATACCAAACTGCACTCTTCATTTAAAAGCGAGAAAAATGCCAACTGTTTGCTAAATATATTTAATGCATTTATCCTTTTTTTCCCCTTCCTTCTCAATCAGACCAGATTTTTCTCAGTGGCCAAAGGGAATCTGCTGTATGTGTCTGGCTCTGACATGCTCTGTACATTGTTAAGCCTAATACATATTTATTTAAAATATTAATGTAGATGAATGAGTGCTGCCTGCCTGATAAGGTGTTCAGAAGGGACATTTATGCACACTGTTTTCTGTTGCTCACAGAGCTTCATTCATGAGCCTCGTTGGAAGGAGAAATATACTGGAGAGTTGCTTTCTAGCCTATAGGAATTTTTTAATTACTGTTTTGACAGAGAACAAGTTTAACTGGCTTTTCAGCCACAGACTATAAGGTCATTGCTATCACAGGCCATAAAGAAGATACAAAAATGAGGTAATAAAGTATATGGGCTGTGTATGTCTGGCAATTTAACATTATTCTTGTAACCCTGTGAGTCACCTGTGACTAATTTAAAAATCCTGATGCACTTAGATGAAAGCCACAGTAAACCACCTAAATCAGAGTCTGAGAGCAGTAAACACTGGGGGTGGGGAGGAGGATGGGGGCAAGGAGGGGATCCAGGCTTTTATCTCAGAAGATGCAGTCAAGATGTGCCCTGGTCACAGATGCCTGCTCTGCACAAGCAGCCCAATGTGGTGCTCACTCCCTGCATGCCTGTGTGGTGCCCGAGTGCCTTCCCACCAGAGAAAGACCTGAAAAAGATAAATTCCAGAGGGTTTTGGGTAGGCACTGCCTCCCAGGGGTGAACAACAAGTTCCACTGAGTGCCAGTGCTGGGCTTGCACTGAATGGGCTGTGGAGATTACTGGGTATCTCTGATCCCAGCATCTCCTCAGCTGCTTGCTAAAGCTGTTTTATCCCAAATAAAGAGAGGGCAGAGACATTAACTACTTCTTCTGCTGTGCTCTGGCCAAGAGACCCTACCTGTGTCAAATTTGGAGTATTGCTCCTTCCATTTCTTTTTCTCTCCATTCTTTGCCAGCAGCTGCCTGTTTTTCAGCAGTTGGTATCATGGAGTTGGAGGAAGGGGGTTTTTTTTTGTAGGTAAACAATCTTTTCAGGCAGGTACCCAGAGCAAACAGGCATCAGGTTTGGGCTGCTGGCTGCAAAGATGTGCATGTGCCCTCTGAGGCCCTTTGCCACGGGGACTGAGCTCTCAGCAAGGTTACAGAGTCATTTTGTCTTGGTGAAACCAATGCAAATCAGCTCAGCCTCCAAAATCCTGCTTGTCCCCGTGCCCCCAGCTGCGTGTTCTGAGCCCTTGCCTTGCAGGAGCCAGTGCACAGCTCACCCTGGGGTGAGTGGGTTCAGGGAAATGAGCCAGTGGGAAAGCATTTACTTGTTTGGGGTGGGTTTTGCTGCCTGTGCTCTCTGAACCAGCTGCCTGCAGAGGGAGGGCAGGTGCCTGCAGGGAGGGGATGGGAGGCCCAGCCAGGACTGGGGTGGAGGCTGGGATTCCCAGTGATTTCTGCTGAGTTAAAGATTCAGGAAATATCCCACATCTGGAGAGAGCTCTTCCTTCCCCATCTCCTCTACCCCATGTGGGGATGCAATGAGATCTTTTGCATGCTGGTATTGAGCATTCTGTTTCCATGCAGAACAGCACCAGAGGAGCATTTTTTAATGTAATACCTCAATAATTTTCTACCCAGGATTTCCACAGTAACTGTGATACAGAGACAAACATTGTCCCTATTACCATTGTTTTGGGTTGTGAATTAATACTGGCTCTGAGAAATCCAATTTTGGAGTTCTCTTTGTGGGGAATGAGGTGAATTCCTGATGTGTAAAGCAGACAGGGAAAGGAGAGCAGATACATAATCACAGGGGCTGGGGACACTTGAAGGAAGCAGCGATGGTCGATAGGTATTGATCCCTCTCTTTGATGTGTTCAGCAGCTGCAGGCTGGGGAAAAAAAAAGCCTTTTGTTCCTCCTGGGAAGGTGCAGGAGGCAGGTTGTGCTCTCTGGCCCCTGGAGCAGATGGGCCAGAGCTTTTTTTGTGTGCTCTGTGGCACAAGGAAGGCTGGTCTGTGGTGGGGAGGGAGGGATGGTCCCACGCTGAACAGACCCAATTGCAGATTTTCTGTTCAAATCTTACCAGAGTAACCCAAGGCAGCATTACCCAGGGCTCCTGTGGGATTGCACAGCCCCATGGGGCATGTGCCACTTCATTTTGGAAGCCAAGTCACTCCCCCAGTGGTAATGGGGAAGATCTGCCATGATCTGCTTGCCCTGCTGGCAAATCTGCTCCGGGCTTCTGAGTGGTTCTGCTCTACCACAACCTCTCTGGAAGGTTCCTACCCAGAGATGCAGAGATGATGCTGGAGGATGAGCCATCAGGGGTGTCGAAAAGACCCCTCAGGGCAGGGAGGAGGGGAGTGGAACTCTGTTAGAGGCCAGCTTGGTCCTCCCAGTCTCAGGAGACAAAGTGGTCACCTGAGCAAAACATCCTCCCTTTTTCACTGCTCCCTTGATGCAGCCATCAGAGTGATCCTGCCTTCCCCAGACTGGGAATCTGGACGTGCCAGTTTTCCTCCTGCCTCTGACCTGGCCCGCGGTGTGATTTAGGTTGAGTCACTCCACCTCTCCCTGCTTCCCTTTCCCCTCAGTGCTTTGTCTTGTCAGACCAGCCCGTGAGCTCTCTTGTGTGTTTGTTCATGTGTCACACAGGGTGACACCAAAACCCACCATGACCTGCAGCCCTCACTGAAATGCAGATAGCAAGGATTCATTTCAGGCAGTTTTCACAAGAAAGGCCTTGATACTCAACACTCAAAATTTTTGCTTCCCTGGGAATGCAATTTCTGCCCCCCAAAAAGTTGCAACATTGGCTACACTGTGACACAGAGTGAAAAATGTGACTTGGGAACAAGCTTTACCTGAGTGTCTTGTCTGAATAATGAG
This sequence comes from Motacilla alba alba, assembly GCF_015832195.1. Taxonomy (NCBI): domain Eukaryota; kingdom Metazoa; phylum Chordata; class Aves; order Passeriformes; family Motacillidae; genus Motacilla; species Motacilla alba. The sequence goes on from NC_052017.1 coordinate 4,750,286, forward strand.
GTCTGACATATGGTGACAGGGTCTTGGGGAAAGATTTCAACATTTCTGACATAAATGATAGCATTTTCAGCTAAACCCTCAACATTTACAAATGGTGATTTGAAAGGGAAGAGAGGGAATAAAAAGGAACAAGCTGTTTGCTTAGACTTGGTGAAAAATAGGGGAATATCATTGAAAGCCTTGGTTTTGAGTCAAAAATTGTGCTTTGACAGAGTCCAATATTTCATGAAGAAAAACCTCTTAATTGTGAGACATCGACTGAGCCACTATGTTCCTTCCAGAATCCCAACCAGACACACAGTGCTGCACAAAACCAGGGAGACAGACAAAACCTGTTCCAAGCAGCTTCCCAACGTGCAGACTCTTATCTCTCACTTTTGATTTCTTCACTTTGTAATGTATATTTTGAGAAATGGAGGCAAAGCCTGGGAGCAAAATTGCCCAGTGTGTGACTTTCTGACATATAATCAATTGTCTGCTCACTGACTACGGTCTGGCTGTGTTAATATGTCCGTGAAGTCCTTCAATTTATCAGGCAGGGCAGAAGCATCTCTGAACCTAGAGCTGGCTGGCAGTAATAGAGGGGGAGCAAAGTACCCAAATATAGCCACTCTTCCCTGAAGTAACTTATCATTCAGTCTATATTCATGGATTAGCCTGTGCTGGGGTTTTCAGCCTCTGCCAAGCTTGCAAACTGTGCACTGATTTTCACTCAGGATGTGTGAACAACAGTTTGGGTTGGGAAAATGTTAAGCAGTGTATAGTAATAAGGTGCTTCTTGATAGAATCTTTTGGAAAAAGAATATTTGGAAGAAAAGCCTTTTATGGGTCAAATATGTTCCTTTTTGGTGGATTTGTGATTGTCTGAATCACACAAAACCATTAAATTATCCTGTCCTGTGGGCAATTGTCACACGGGCATCATCCAAGGAAAACCATGTGGAAATCCTTTTATATATGACTAAACCACATCATATATGCTGCTGCAGACCTGCCAGGAGAAACCTTCTTAGGGTACACAAACGTGGACTCAGTTCAAGCTTGGACTTTGAAAATATTTGCATTTTGGGTGCTTGGCACCCATATGGGAAGCAGGCAAGGAGCTGTGACACAATGTGACTGTGGCAAGAGAGTGGCAGCAGCCAAGGTGTCCCAGCTGACCCCAGTTCCTTTTCATCTTGCTTCCAAATCCGCAGCGTTCCACGGGACGGATGTGTTTGCCCTTTGCAAACATCCAAGCTTTCCCCCCTGTTCTGCCCTTTAGCAATGGCAACCAGAGCATTTCTCTGCTGAGACCTTTATCCTTTGTTCCTTTGTTTTTTTTCCTCTGCTCCCTCTTTATTCGTGCGCTTCAAGGAGTTTAGCGGGAGAGGGAGTTTCACCAGCAGAGGTGAGCTGAGCACCCCTCCTGCATGCAGACTTTGCCAGGTGACAGCCCCCAGTGCAGCTGCAGCTTGGACTAGATTAAAGAAAAATATAATAGGGATTTTTAATTTCCCTGTGTGGAGCTGGGAGATGAAGAGCCACCAGGAGAGAAGTTTGCCAGGGGCGGTGAGTAGATGAGAATGTCAAGCCCGGTGAGAAACTACTGAGAAGTACTGGAGCAGCATTTTTATTCGGAAGGAGTTCTCATCTTGCTGCTCTGGGCGCCAAGCTGGAGTACAAAATGAGATCCCTGGGGTCCTACCAACAGGACAACATCTAAAGAGCCTGCTCGATTACAATCACAAGGCTGTTGTCACTCCCAATCTCCCCGTGCGAGGGGAATGGAATGTGAGCTTGGGGGCTCCACTGCCACCTGCCCCGTGCAGGCTGCAGGGTGGGGATAAGTGTTTCTTGGGGTGATGTTGGGTGTTTCTTGAAGCTGCTGCTAATGTGACCTTCTTCCTGCTCAGTTTGCTGTGCCATCCATCATCTTGTGGTGGCTACAGCAAGTACACTGTGTTTTGTCTCCTAAGCCTGGAGTTTGTGTCACATGGCTTTTCACCTCCAGTCCCGATGGGAAATAATTTTCAAAAGCATTGATACAATTCAAGTCATAAATACCATCTTCCAGCAGGACTTAGGATCCTGCACACCATTTCAGGTGAAATTCAAAGGGACTTAAATCAGGGCCCTGCACAGAGAGGCTGGACATCTCCTCAGTCCCTGCCTGTGGGGATTCCTGTGGTCACTCCAGACCTTTACAGTGAACAATCTAACAAGAGTCAGACGGTGCAGTCAGTACCAGCATCTGTGTTTTAAGATTTAGAATAGGACAAAAGCTTATGTTATATAATTCCATTACTTTTTTTGCACTAAGAGCATCTTCTTGTTCAAGGCGCTGGAGATTCACTTCTAGTGTGTATCCCAGAAGCACTGAAGCTCAAAGGAGAACAGAGGGAAAGTGTCGGACCATTTTGACATGGCTTTTCAACTAATAATCCCCTCTAATTGTTTAGTGAAAAAGTTAGTTTTCAAAACTTAAAAATTGTGTAATCTTAGTGTCTTCCATGTATGTAAGAATATATACTGTATATAAGAATATATATTGCTGATTTCAACCAACTTTGTCAGGATGAGATGTGTCCCAGAGTATCCTAAATTTTCTGAAGAAAAAGAAGGGAAAACTAAAGGACTCACAAGGGTTAAACTTCTAATATGTGCCCCAAAGTGGGTACAAGGCTCACCTTTTCAAATACCCGTCTTTCGAGCGAACCTCCCTCTCCTGCAGCAAAATCCTGGGACCCAGATGCAAAGGAAGACAGGTTTCCTCAATTTCTGCTTCCTGCCAAACATTCAGGGAGTGTCTGGCTAACAGTTGGGATTTCAGAAACTAAAAATGAGCTGGGGGCTCAAACCCCTGTTGCACATCAAAATGCCAGAGTGCTTTGGCTTTGCTCAGTCCCTCTCCCTGCAGTGGTTAACTTGAATTAGCTCGTTGGAGAATGATGCCTTTTATCTGGCTGTCACATGCATGTTCAGAGGGAACAACAGCAAGGAGAATAGCACAAGAATGAAGGCCTTTGATGGGGATTTATAGAGGTCACGTGTTTTAATTTTGCAGGGGTGGAAGTGTGCGCAGAGGGCCCGCGGAATGCGTGCTTGGCAGGCACCTGGGAGTCTGGAGACCTGGAGGAAATGGAGGAACTTAGGGGAGAAGGGAAAATTCCTGGGGGGAGACAAAATAGACTCAGATGCACCTTTACCGAGTGGGTTTTCCCTCTCAGGACCAGTGGATCAAAAGGTCTCTCCCTAAAGCATCAAACAGGTTGGAAGTGCATGCACAGGCCCAAGGGCAAATTGTCCAGTTCTACCAAAATTAGGTGTCACAGGTGCCTTGAGGAGACATTTCAGATGTTTCATCACTGGCTGGAGTTACCAATTGCTGTGTTGATACAAAGCTTTTGGATCGCTGACAAGAGCTTTTGGAAAAGGTGAGACCAGCTCCATCAGCACTGGGGGGCTCCCAGTGGGCAGAGGGACCCCAGTGAGCACAGAAAAGTTGCACCCTTCACACCCATCAGGAGAGGCATCAAACCCAAAAAACCTCAGCTATTCACTGCAAAACCCAGTCCTGAAGGGGCTGCTCTGTGGAGTCAGTGCCCACAGTGAGAACCACAGTGGATAATCCCAGTGAAAAGTAAGCTTCAGACCTCACTGCTAAGCAGATCTGGTATCTCTTCTCCAAGATGTTGGGACTGGAGGTGGGACCGCCAACACTTCTTCAAGCCTGGAAATAGAGAGTCCAAGTGGAGCTGAGGATCTAGAGACAGGCTTTGGTGCAATGGAAGAAGGGATGCATTCAGTGGAGAAAAAACCCAGCTACTGTATTCCTGCAGTGCAGAAGAGGCTGCTACCAAAGCCTGCTGCTGTCCCTTTTTGCATTATTAGTCCTGTCAGCAGGTTTTTGCTGTGCTGGCTGCTGTTCTCCCTCTCTCTTGAGCAAGCTGCAGCCCCAGAGGGGAGAAAGTGCACCACTGAGTTTTTCAGGACATGGACTGGAGCTGTCCATGTTGGCTGCTTTAAGGAGAGGCTGATGATCTGGTCCCTGCCAGTAACATGTAGCTGCAGAACCAAACTCCTTTGGTTTGTAGCAGGCAGCTTCTTGGTGGATCCTGAAACTCTCCTGAACCAGGTAATGAACAAAAAAGTCCTTTCCTCTCCCTCCCAGCCTCTCTCCCTTGCCCCAGCTCCTTGCTTCACCCCTGATGAGGTCACAGAGATGTTTCCTCCAGGTCAGTCTCACCAGATCTGAAAAGATGCAGAAAATATCATCTCCTTCTGTCACAGGAGGAAAGTGCCAGCAGTGAGTGACAGAAAAAAAACATGCAAAAGACCTTGGGGCAGACACTGGGTAACAGAGATTGTGGGACTCTGCTCTTGCATGCTCTCCTTCCCATCCCTGTATCTCATTCCCCTTATCTCCACAGTGAGTTGTGCCCCTTCCCAGCCCTGCAGGAGGCTTGAGGCACAACGAGGATTTCTTCTCCCACACCAAAGGACTGTGGCGCACACGTATCCTCACAGCAGAGAGGGCCCTACTGGGTGCTGCTTGGCTCCAGCCTCAAAGCAATTTAGCAATCTGCCATCTTAAACTGCCTAATGACAGCTCTTCAAGCAATTGGAAGATTGCAGCCTTCAGTAAACTCTCCAGCTGAGTGAGAGCTGGTTTGTGCCTCCTCCACTCCCTCTTGGCACTTGCAGTGGAAGTCAGGCTGCTCCCCATGCACCTGGCATGACATTACTGCAAAAGCAGGATTCTGAGGATGGGTTGAAGTGTGGCCAGATTTAAGTCTGTATTGTTAAATAAAACGAGTTAGGAAAAACAAAAAATAAAATAAAATAAAATAAAATAAAATAAAATAAAATAAAATAAAATAAAATAAAATAAAATAAAAAATTTGCTCATGGGCACAGACAGCAGCTGGCAGAGCTTACATGCCCTTATATAACTCTTCAGGACAGAGTGGCTGCATCCAAACCACCCATCAAGGATGTGTCCCTGGATCAAACATCAGCCTGAACATGGGCTTGTAGCAGGACTCCAATGGCCACAGCTTGGCCAGGACTGTGCTTCTAATGGCCTGGCTGACCACTGGACCTGCTGGGGATATGCCTCAGTTGCCCAAGTTTGGTGACATTGGGTAGCCCCACACTGGCTATCATGTTTGTAGCCTTGGCTCCCCATTGCTGTACAGGAGGAGTGGCAAAGCAGCGTGTGGAGGGTCAGCACATACTCATGTTAGCTGTGCAGCACGTTTAGAGGCTCCAGTGGGATGTCAGGGAGATGTAAAACTGCAGCAAGGACCTTCCCAGTCCCATCATGGCTTTGCAATCAAACTGGGTAGAACTGGAGAGAAAAGACTGTGGGTTTTCCATAGTTCAAGTGAGGAAATGAGGCCTGGAGAAACCAAACAACTCCTGGAAATGCTGAGGAGAGTGACCATAAGGAGCTGTGCTGTTGTTTTTCTAATAGCTGGATGCTGGCTGAGGAGAGGTGGGGTGGGCAGGGCTGGGGTTGTCTCAGCTCTAATGAAGCTGTCAGGGAAGCAGCAATCAGAGCACACTTGCTTCCCAAAAGTAGGCTAAATCTGGCTGAAGAGATTACATTTTTTGACACATTCAAACCTGCCTGGGAAGCTGACAGCATTCTTGCCTGAGGAAAGAAAAAATGAATAAAAGACGTGGTGTATTACATGTAAGGCCGGGGCAGTATGGAGGTTACAGGAAGAAAGGCTGAGTGAGGGTGATGCTTCACCCCACATCCATGAGGAGGGATCCTGCTCCTGCTCAGCCTGTCCACTGCACTCTGCATCACTGCATGCTTGGGCAGACCCCAATGGATCCCCTTCCTGCATCACCTTGGTCATGCAGAAATTCATCCTCACTGTGGGCACTGGAACCAAATTTCCAGGTCCCTGTGGATGTCCTGAGCTTCCCACAGCTGGAAGGGTTGGAAGTTTCACACCATGACAAGGAAGAGCTACAATCAGAGTTGGTGTGTGAGCAGGGTGTGGCGTGTCTGCTGGCAGCTGGCTTGGCTGGACACAAGGGTGATAAACTCAGGGAGAAGAGAGGGAATACCATCATGGATGTGACTGGCAACAGCTTGGCATGTTTACAGAATCCAGACAAAGTACTTTGGCCAAACTGGTGTACATCAGGATTGATTTCTTGTTTGTGGAGGTAGAGGACACTCCCAGACCCACTTTCACCCTGGTTCTCTAACTGCAACTCATCCCTGGTACAAACTGCAGGAGTGTTGTCCTTCCAAAGCACGTGGGAGCAGCCTCCTGTGCATCTCAGGGCCATGACAGGGAGGGGTGTGGAAGATGAAGCCAGCATGGGGGGCTCTCTGCCTGCAGTCACGATATCGAAGGGGTGCTGTGCCAGAAGATGGCTGTGACTGCAGCTGCACCAAGGCAGACGTGCTCAGTCAGCTGGGGACCTCACTGGGGGACCACAGCATCGCTTGCTGACACCTCACACCCTCTCCACACGGGCACAGCAGCCAGAGTCGAAGTCTGAACCCACAGAGAGTTTTTGCCTCCACCTCTTCCCACTGTGCCTTAGACTCCACAAGGCAAACCATGGAATTCCCAAACTGGTGCTGGAGCCAAATGATCCTGCAGCTCGTGAAGAGATTTGATTGCACAGCCCTGCTCGAGTGTTATCACCCCAGCCAGCTCCAGGATGAGCAGAAAGTGGAGCTGGGCTGAGGCCAAGGAGCCCAGCGCTGGGCTGAATGTGCATCTCTGCAACCCTTGGAGCTCTGGCTTTCATCTGTATTTCTTTACAGCTTATCATGTTTGCACTAGGGCTCCGCAGATAACAATCTATTAACAGTAAAGTGAATTAGATCACTGCCTGGTTCTTTCCCTCAGCTGAGGCCAAACTGCTCTTGCCCATTCAGGAAATTCGTGTTACTTTACTCTCTCTGAGCACGAAAGCAATGTCACTCTAATTACCTCCCGGCTCATTCAGCCCGAGCAGCTCCGAAACACTTGCGAGACAGGAGAGCTATAACCTCATTAGAGCGTGTTATCCTAAGAGATCAGACACTGGCAGGGGTTTGTTGTGACGAGCCCTTCACAGATGTTTTCTTTTGAAAGTACAAAAGGGGAAGAGGAATCTGAAGCCGGTGAAGGGGAGCCTTGAAATAACCCCTCCGGTAGCAAAGGACCGCAAGCAAGCGCGCGGGGTCACATCCTGCTCTTGGCCCGGCTGCAAGGAATCTCAGAGGGGGCTGTGGGAGTGCAGCAGGCAATTTAATGCCCTGGAATAGTCCATTCCTGCCCAGCTCTCAGAATTAGGAGGACATTTATTGAGCGTGCAGGTAAACCTGTGCCAAAGCAAGCAGACCTTTCTGGCAGCGGGTAAGCTGCCAGCACAGGGTGAGAGGAGCGGGCTGGTGAGCTGCACTCAGGGTGGATTTGTGGTGTGATGGAACCTGCCTTTGCTGCTTCACAATCCCTTGCTCAAACTCTTTGGGGTCTCCAATCCAGAGATGTTTAACAACTGCTTTTTGGAGTTTTTTTTTCCTCATGTAACATGAATGGAAAGTTTACCTTCTCCTCCAACCACAGCAAACTAAACTTTCAAGCAACACAACTCACTATTGCAAGCTGTTCTCCAAATAAGTGAAAAACAAACTATTTTGTGTTGCACGTGGACATTGTTCATTGGAAAAGTCCATTGTGCTCAAGGTGAGGAGCGAGACAATTAGAAATAGCTACAGACTTGCCAGTGGCCATGTGTGGGGGGCAGAGTAAGCTGGCTGTGGTGGGACCGGCTGTCCCCAAGCCCTGTGTCCCCTGCTTGGAGAAGAAGCCTGGTCAGGGCTGGCTGTGCTGAGGGAGGGCTGGGACCAGCCCCACCACACCACCTGCTTTACAGTGTTTTAACTTTACAAGTGGTGCAGCTTCTTGCAGGAAGAAAGGACTTAAGCGTTTAAGAAACACCACTGAACAGCTTCCCAATGAATCTAAACCTCTTCGCTTGAGTCAGAATAAACTTAAATGGTCCCTTTTATTATTAGCTGTTGGAGAGGAGTAGAGGCCATTAATATCTAATGAATTCAGTGCCCACGAGCAGCTCAGGGCTGTTGCATGTGCCAGCCTTGTCTGGCAAAGGCACGAATCCTACCTTGCCAAGGGAGTCCAGGCAGATTCTGACAATTTATAGATGAAAGTAACTTAATGGGACATTAATTTAAGCCATCAGGACAGAAATGGGAAGGCAGCTTTCAGGAGCAAAAGGGTTAATGCAGAGCCACCTGACATTCCAGCCTTGGTGCCATAGGATTCATCCATTGGAGCTGGTGGGATTGCAGCATGGGGACATGAGACCCACAGCTTGGAGATGTTTTATTTGGTGGGATCACCACAGGGAGACCTGCTGCAAATGGTTCCCTGTTTGCTGCTTCAGCAGCTTCTTAATTTAATGTTCATTTTGACCCCTTGTTCTCTGGCAACGTTGCTGCTCCCAGTGCAAGCAGAGCCAGGATAGCCTGGCACAACATCCTCTCCCTTCCCTTGCCTGTTTTGGTTTTTTGGGATGCACTTTCACCCTCAGGAGACTCAGGAGTGAAAGATCAATGAAGGTCCTGATCTAAAGCCCTCTGAAATCAAAGGGAGGTTTGGGTTGATTTGGGTTTTTTTTTGTTTTTAGGGTTTTTTCTGCCTTTGACTGCTCCAGATTCTCAGCAATTTCCATCAGGTGGGAGCTGATCAGCACTGGGCAATAGCCTGGCAGTCAAGCTGAGCACCTCTGCAAGCAGACACACTTTAGCAGCGCTGTCTGACAGGCTTGCCTTCCCATGGAAGGTCCCATTTATCCCTTACTGATGGCTCAAGCTGAGTCCCTCAACCTTAACACCACTAAAAACTGGGAATTAAGAATAGACGAGGATAAACTCCACAACATAAATGTGCGCACACAGACATCTGCAGCAGACACCAGTGCTAAAGTCACGGGCAGCTTTCTGCTCAGCTTCAGCACATATTGGTGAAACCACTTCCACCTTTCTCCCTTGGAAAAACCTGGGCCAACTCTGACTTTCAAATGCTGCAGTTGCAATTGGGACCCAGCCACACTGGGTGTGACTTACCCATCAGGCAGTGATCTCAAATATCTCCTGAGGGGGTTTCCTGCCCCACTGGGTGTCAGGAGCTGTAGGTTTCAGCTCTCCTGCAATGACAGGAGGGACAGAAAAAGCACAGCTCTGGCTTTTCTTTTTCTTCTCTGTTTCCTTTTTCTGAGTCTTCCATTGGACACTTCGTTGTGAGTATGTCAGGGACAAGCCAGGTAATGAATTCCTGAAAGGAAGAGTGCTCAGACTTTAGCTGGGCTGAACACAGATGCCTTGACTCCTGGGACCTGAGAAGGAATTGTTCAACTGTTCCCTGCTGTGGTGTGTGGAGTGGAAAGCTGAGGAGCTCATTCTCCTCCAGGACAGATGCCATGACTGCTCACATGCCAGTACCTACAACAAATACAACCTCGGGGGACTCCACACATCCCTGACCTCTGCAGGAGGGTGATGTCTGACGAGCAGAGAAAAGGTTGCACACAGGCACGCAGGCAGACGCTGACTGAGAGTGAGAGTGGCTGTAACATTCAAAAAGGGAAAATCTGCTCTGATGGACACATCAAAGCCCAGAAATGGCTGGGGGAGCGTTCCCAGTGGCAGGACAAAAGGTGACTCTTGCAGCAGTGGAGTCTCTGAGTCTGTCCCATGGCCCTCAGTCTCCTCTCAGGCTGGAAAAGCTGTTGCAAAACTCTCTTTGCCTCTAAGGCTCTGGCTTCACATCATCCCAGCACATGTACAGGACCCCTTCCAATGTCTGCAAACACAAAGCCTGAAAGGAGCCAGTCTGCTCCCAGCCCCTTTGGGCTACTTGGGGAGCAGAGGCCACAGGGTGACAGGGGGTAGAGAATAGATGGCAAAGGGGGCAGAAGGCTGCTTAGCCCAGGGGAGCCAAGTGAAACACAGGGGCATTGAAGGCACGTACCTCTTACAGTTGTGGAGTGATTTATTGAAAGCTTAAAGACAGAATTGCCAGGCGCTCTTTGTTTCCATGGTACCATAAAAAATGGATGGGAAGTGACTGGGCTGTCTTGTAGTTTGAATGTTTCATTGGCATGTCGAGGAAACCTCCAGAGGATGCCTGGAGGGCATGAGAACCAGCTGATGGAATGTGCTAGTTTGTTAATTTAATAGGATACAGCGTTTTCCCTTAACAGCACGCATGCAAATCAGGGTGGAGAATCAGGTCAGCACATCTCCCCTGCTCTGGCGCTCGGCTCTCACACGGCATCTCCTCATCAAATCCTGCAGGATGCCGGGGTGCCCCAGCCCCCCCTGCAGCCCTCGGCAGGATCAGGCTGCGGGAGAGGTTTTGGACTCCAAAGTGTCTAGTGGGAAATGAGAAACAGTATTTCTGTGGTGTGAAAGGCAGCCTGAGAAACGTGGTGGTATGCAAGGCAATACCAGCTGCACTGCCTGGAAGGGAAGGGATCGATGTGCACATTGACAGGAGTATTAAAAAATTCAGGTTGCATGTGATTCATTGGGGACTCTATCAATGATTCCTTCTATGTGGTTAAGGAACAGACATACCAGATTTATTTGGGATTAGCAACCTTACTATAGAATTTTCAAACCAAGTTACTGAATGCCATATTCAAGACGTGAATCTTCCAAAGCTCACAAGGTGCTTCAAATCCCACAGAAAGGATATCAAACTCTAATAAACTGCATATTCAATTTTAGAGTAATTTCAGTGAAACTGCAGTATTTTGATCCCCATTCCAAAAGGAGGTTGGTGAATCCTAATATAAATATTGTGTATGAGTGTGTGTGCATTCTAATGCACAAGTCTTGCCTCACCTGTCACTAGAACTGCTAAAGCCTCATTTTGGGAAGGGTTCAGTCCTGTCACAGACAGACCCTTCCGGGGACAGACATAATCCAAAACTAATTGAATTCAGTGGAGCTCTGCACATTTAAACCAAAGATATTTGAACTCCATGACTTAGCCCATCCCTTCTCCTCACTGCAGCCAGGAGAGGATCCCAGCTAAAGCTTTGCTCTGAGACACCCTGGACACCTGGAATTGCTGTCCTGGAGCAAGTATCACTTCACACTTCCTGAAGCTTACGCAGCTGTCCTGCAAAGCTGCTGTGTGATGCTGGGCATGGGCTCCACGTCAGCAACCTCCCTGTGTGGTGGCAGGGACCCTGATGGTGGCACTGATGTGCTTCAGTGTCCTTTGGGAAGTGACCTGACAGATCCCAGCCTGGCTCATCCCTCACCTTGCCACGGGAATGGGAAGGGCAGTGCCTGCCATGCGTGGGTGGCTGGGCTGGCCCCACTCCAGCTCCGCTGTGCAGCCGGAGTTTCATTTTCTGCTGCCTGTTGGCTCTGTGCTCATCTCCCTCTCTGTGTCTTGTGCATTCCCAGAGTGCATGGCTGGGTTTCAGGCTCTTTTCCCAACACTGGAACTTTGCTGCTCCACCAGCCAGGATGAAAAACGTGGTGAGACATTCTCACCAAGCTGCAGAGGTGGGATCTCACAGTTCTTTTTTTTTTGCTTTTTGCTTCTTTTTTTGTTTTGGTTTTTTTGGGTTTTTTTTGTTGTTTTTTTTTTTTTCCCCAGGGAGGAAAATTACTAATTTTTATTGAGAACTTGCTGTTATGTGGGAAGCACTCTCTTTGAACTCAAGAGTTTTGTTTTCAACCACAGAGACCTTAAGGATCCTGGAAAAGACGTTTTGTGCTTTGAGAGGAACTCCACCAACTTTCCCCGTGTCACCCCAGCTGCTCCCAGGATGAGCCAGGAGGATAAACATGCAGCAAGAACCTTTTCTAGAGAACAGAAAAAAAAAAAAAGAACAACTGTCACAAAAATCTGACTGAGGCTCATTCCCAAACAATTCAGTGCCAGCTGCACAGCAGGGAAGTGGATCCAAAAGGACAGTTGCAGCAGTCATGTTTGATCTCTTACACACAGGAGGCCAGAGGCTGCATCAGTGCCAATAGCTGGCAGCTGAATGGGGCCCTGCTCCTGGCAGGACAACTGATCCTAATTTAATGACTAGGTGCTGAAGAATGGACCACGCCTTTTTCTAATCAGCAATTTGGTCCTTTTGGTGCTGCTTTTGCTTCATCTAGCTCCCATCATGTGCTTCCCCGTGGCTACATCTATGTGATGGTGGGGAGCTGTGGGCTTCAGTCAGCAGAGCTGAGTGTCTCTGTCATTTCTGGGGCATTTCCAAGCCAGCTAAAAGCAGGATGTGTAAGAGCCCAGCCTGACTGCAAGTGCACAGCCAGACCACACAACACCCACTCAGACTTGAACCAAGTGCCTGAACCTTTTGGAATTCCTCCAAAAGTTGCTCTGCTCAGGGGTGGCATTTAAAATAGACAGTCTGTATAATAATATGCTGGGGGACATGAGTTTTAGGTGTGTAGGGAGTACCTACTCTGGAATAGAGGGTGGGTATAGCTGAAAAAATTTCAATTTGTCCTGATAGCTGCTTTTCCATGACATCAGGATGTATCCTACAGATTGCAAAACCTGCCTAAACCCAAGATAAATTAGCCCAATACTTAGTTTCAGCTACTGTTCCCCTGTGTAAAGCATTTTTCGGTCTGTTTGCGCTGTGTTCTCATGCACGAGGTGGAGAGGGAAGTGAAAATCTATCAAAGGAGATGTTACGAGAGGTTTTTCAGCAGCATGACTGTGACAAGACTGTGCTGCAGCTCTGTGGCACGCTGTCTGTGGGATGCTTCAGCACAGCCCTGGAGACAGATGGCTGGTGCAAAGTGAAAAATCTACTTGCATCAAATAAACTATCCAGCAAGCACTCGGCAGGATCCTATGCAAAGCACGGCCAATCTGCACCTGCAAGTCCATATGTACTCGTCCCATCAAGCATTCTCAACCATGTCCCTGGAATGACAGCAAGTCCACTTAGGCTTTATTTTTTTTTTATTCCCATCACCACTTCTGCTCCAGGGGTTTTGAGGGGATGTACAGCATCCTGTAGCTGGCAATTCCCAACATGTGTCCAGTTTAGCATCCTCCCCAACATGTGACACTGACCTTGCTGTGTGATGGATGCCAGGCAAAGGGAATTAACCATTCCTCTGTTCTTATTTAGTTAGGAAGCAGTAACCTTTCAGTGCTCCCTGATGTACCAGATATGTCAGAGAATCCCACTCTGACTTCAAAGGAATGTCACAGGAATAGGAAGCACAGAACCAGCAGCAAAGCAATTAGTTATATGATCTGGTCGGGCAGTTCCCCTGCTCCACTTCCTAATGCCACTTAATGTGCTTCTATTAATGTTAAAACATGTGTTAAAAGAGATTGGACACTGAGAAATGAAGTCCCTCCTAGAAAGGACTGGACACCACTTTGATGTGGATTCACAGTGAAAAATCTGAAAATTCACAGCTGTGGGTTCAGAGCGAAGTGAGGCAAAGAAACCAACACAGGATTTAAAGCCTGCACTGAGGAAAAGAAACCAGCACAGGATTTAAAGCCTGCACTCAGGAAAAGAAACCAGCACAGAATTTAAAGCCTGCAGTGAGGATCACTTTTCTCTTGCATGGATATTTCCCATGCAATTGATTTTATCTGAGTTTAAATACAAGAGAATCAAACTCTCTGCCTGAAATCCTCCTCTCACTAAACAGTGGGACACAGGCAATTGGCACTAGAAATGTAAGTAGTCTCACAGCAGTGGGAGAGGCAAAGTCTGGCTTCCCTTAAATATATCGTACAAAAACTATATTTCCTCTATGGCAAGAAATAACCTGTGCACTGATTTATATTGATAAATATAAACTGGTTCGTGCTAAATGACCAGCTGGCCACTGCCAAAGGTTTCTGCTTGCTTTTCCCTTGTTTGCTAGTAATCCATGGCTCTCTGCTAGCCCAGGATTCGTGCAGCCAACACCTGAATCTGGAACACTCTGCTGATAGGGAAAATACAGAGAGGATTTATGCTGCAGGAGTCCTGTTTCTAAGCTCTTCTAATATCCCAGCCCTGTCCCTGCAAAGCTGGGCCCCTGCTTTACACCAAGTGCACGTTCCTCTGTTCCTCTTTCACCACATGCAGGAGAATTTCAGGACAACTTTCTCTAAGAGGAGATTTCACCTGACACCTCTGCAGGTTAAAGAGGGACAAGGAAGAAGACAGGCACCCAGCTCAGCTGTCTTGCTCCTATCCCATTGATCTGACATTGCAGAGAGCCAAGTAAATGACAAGAGCACCAAGAGCACAGGAATGCCCAGGAGTTGGCAGTCCTGGCTGGTCACGGAAATCCAGCCCTCTCTCTTGATTTTTGGGAATTGTTTTGATATTGGAGCACATGCCTCTGGGGAAACATTGCTGCCCCCGATAGGTGAGGAAGGAGGAGTGATGGGGTTTTTTGTGAGCAGCAGGTTCACCCTTGTGAGTCTGCACCTGCCCCAAAGGAGGGGGTTCTGCTGCCTGGTGAGGAGTGAGACCTACTGACACCATCTACATCCAGGCAGCTTTAGCTCATGAAGGTCTGAACCCACATCTGTATTAACAGCTTTAAAAACCTGGAAATATGCTTGCACTGTCCACTGCTCTCCATTATTTACTGCTCTGGTGTTCAAGGGCTCCACAGGCTTAAAGCAGACATGGAGAATAATAATTTGATAAACTACAGCGCAGGGTGATTGTAACCATCCCAACAAACCCCATCCATGCTGCCCATGGGCAGAGGGGTGGATGCTGACCCCCTCTACATGAGCCCTCAGATTTCTGTGCAACAGAACTGCCTAAAGCATGTGTTTGGATACACAAGGAGAAAAGGATTATCACCCTCCCTCCTTTGGCTTTTCAGGCTGGGAGTGCTCCGGGGCAGGACCTGCTTGGTTGTTTGCACAGCAGCTCAAAGGGTGCTGGAGCTTTGCTGTTCCTTGCAGGGGCAGCACCTGGGTGACTGCTGGGTTAGCCTGGGCTGGTTTATGTTTTTCTTTGTCCCTCCATGCCCTGATTTCAACACTGAACAAGGATCAACCCCGTAGCGAGCACAGGGATGTTTTCTCACCATTGCCCGGGGTGATGGGCGGATCCTGCAGCCAGCACAGCAGGTCGTGGTGGCTCACCCTGTCCTTGGAGGGTGCAGGGAGTGCCCAGCATCGTGCCCAGCATGGGGCCAGCCTGACCCAGCTCACCTCCCTGCTGCGGCGAGGAAGATGATGGTGGTGCTGAGAGGGGGCAGAACCAGTGAGGAAGAGGAGGAGGTGGAGGGAAAACACTCACACCAGCATCCCTGCAAATGAGGGCAGCCACGGACAGTGCCTGCTTGTAGGCAGGAAAAAGAAAAGGAAGATGAAGCAAGGGCAGAGACAGAAGGTTTCTTCCAGGAACAAAACCTCTAAGTGTGAAAGGTGTGTTTCCCCAAAAGCCATTATTTTCTGCCAGCATGTGGGAAGCACAAGCTCTCTTCTTCTCGTGCAGGTGTTTAGTGAGTCCTACAGATCACACAGCAGATTAAGGCTTGTGGCTCTTCAAGCTCCCCTCCTTTTTCTCCCTAAAGTGCCCTCCATGCTCGGCTTTTCATTCTTTATGTCTCCAGCTCTAATTAGCTTTTCTCTCCTGCTGCTTCTGATGAATTGCTCCGTTTTTTTGGTGTTTTTTTTTCCTTTTTTTTTTTTTTTTTTCCATATCTTTGGGGCCCTGCTGCTTCTTGGGGAGTTAGGCTAGAGAGTTCTATTTCTCATCCCTCTCAGTCATTATGAAAGAGAATCCTCTCAGATGAGGACATTCATTAAACTGATTTGGGATGCCTGGTCTATCTTCACTCAGTGTGTTTGCATTAGTGTGGGTAAAATAATTAAAATGCACAGGAAGTGTAGGCTGGAATAATCAGAAAGGCTGGCCCTAACCTGAGGAAATTTGGGGGCAGGGTGCCTGTTTACTTTTTAATAGGTGCCTCTACTTAAATTGCAAAAAAATTTGAGCGAATTCTTCTCTTTATTCCCATATCTTTGGATGTCAGGGTGTGTGGAAGACAAAGGAGATGAGATCCTGAACTCAGAATTGTGTCCCTGCAAGCCCTGAGGTCACTGTAGGACCTTGACATTTAATAAAACTTATGGTGGAGAAAGGAAGTATCCTTATTTACCTTATGAATTTGGACCTCTTTAAAGTTCCCAGACTCTGACTCCTCTTCACAACCAGACAAACACAAAAATTATTTCCAACATAAAAGCAGAGATGATACTATTTAGAGAAGACAGGGTTTTAAAGGAGAAAAATATGCAAAATATTAAACACGAGGAGATGACAGTGCCAGAAGTGGCTTTTTCTTCTGCTGATGGAGTAGATAAGCAATCCCTGAGATACACCCTGCAGTGGATGAGCACAAGAATAGCGTGGCTTCAGTGGGCACCGAACTGAGAGCCACAAAACCTCACCTTTGCCACAGCACCTCTAAGTCTGGATCAGCCACCTCCTCTCTATATTGCTCATACCAGTCTGCCAACACTTCTCCTTTTTTTCTCCTTTTTGTATTGATTTGGAAGAGCCTTGGGGCAGATTTTGGGGCACAGGGCACCTGCTGCTCCTCAGCCCCATCTGAGGATTGAATGATGCTGGTGTCACTGGTCAGAAAACCTGGCTTGATCAGGTGCCACTGATCTCTTCTTGCTCATGGAAGTGGAATGGCCACAGCTTGCACGAGCCAAAGGCAGGCTCACTGGGCCCAGGGAAAGCAGAGCACAATTAGCCTGGCCTGGCTCCATGCTAATGTGCCTAATTGGCTCTGTGCTGGTGTCCACAGGTGAGCAGCTCTGTGGGCACCTGTTCAGCAGGAGAACCAGGTCCACTCCAAGCCTTTGCACTTAGATGGGCAAGCCTTGGGCTGAGTTACACAGACACCAAGCCAGGGCAATCCCAGGGGCTTTTTAGAGTCACAACTGACTGAAGATCAACCATGAAAAGGACTGTAGTGGCCACGACCTCAGCAGCTCCTGCAGCCTCCATCTGCTGTGCTCTCTGGAGGGGTTTTGCACCAGGCAAGCACTGCTGGTTCTGGTTCCCTCCCCGTGCAGGATCTTGCACCAGGTCCCAGATGGGCTCAGAGAGAATAATCTCACCCCAGGGAAGAGGCACATGCAGGAACCAGAGAAGGGTGGTGTGGCACAAGTCAGAAAGAGCAAGTTTCATGCCACGTGTGACCCAGTGCACCTTGTGCCAGCCCTCTGGCTGAGTGGCCCTTGCTGAGGACATCCAATGTCCGTGCATGCATGAGCTCCACAGGCATCTCAAATAACAGTAATGGGTTTTGAGAGTGAGATTCAGCTGCATTTAGGAAAATATTTGCATCTCAGGCTGCTGTCCTTACTCCTCAGTAGGCACTTGGCCAGTGGTTCAACTTATCCCCAAGGAGGTGTCTGCAGTGGGGCAAATGGATAACAAAGTCTAAATGCCTCCCACCCTGCACTGCCTCTCAGGGGAGCAGGAGTGGCTGGCTCAGGTGGAGACATCCAAGCTGCAGGAGCCTAAACTTGACTCACATGACAGGAAACCTGCTGGGGTCCAAGATGGCCAGGCTGGGGGTGCAGAATACCTGGTTTGGGATCCCTCAGTGTCAGAAGCCCATCAGCAGGCAGGCAGGAGGGGTTTTGTTTGAAAACAGTGCAAGATGCACAAATAGTCCCGTTCCATGGGAGAGTGGGCGTGTGTTTGTGCATGTCCATGTGGGTGTGAAGGAGACAGAGATAACCAGGGAGAGGGACTGTGAGAAACATAAAGAGGTGATTTAGGGCTGTTCCCAAGGTATGTCCTGTACTTGCCTCCTCCCCAAGGTCTTGGCACCGGCTGGTTTCTCTGCAGAGAAGGCAGAGGTGCATTCCTCCAAAGTGATACTCTATCAAACAGGAAAGCCATTTACTTTCTGCTGCCTCTGCAGATTTTCAGTGCCTGCAACTGCAGACCTAAAAGTTTATCTTACCAGAGGAATTTATATGGGGCTGTGAGATGGGCTGGTGTTATATGGCTCTAAGTAGTTACATGAAGCCTCTGTGGGCTAATAAAACAGTATTAATTGTATTGCTAAGGTTGCATTTTAAACATTAAATTATGGATGGCTTGATAGCATCGTGAAAGCCAGCATCTTGACATGACCTAACCATTATCTATGGAAATGGCTAAAATGCCTTTTTGCAATGTACTCTGGTTGATTTAACTCTTTGTGGTGACACTTAACACTAAATTATTTCCTCTGGCAGAGGGAGAGCAGGGAGGGCTTCTCCCCCTCCTTCCCCTTCTTCACCATCCCTGTTCTCTTCCTGTGCTGTTTCTGAACTGCTTTTAACCTCCTTAGCTTACTTTAGCCTGGAAATAGCAAATGGTGAGGGGGAGAAACACAAGCCCAGATCTCACACCATTCCCCACTTTGTCCCTGCATCTCAGAGGGTGCACAGGAGAGGACTCTGGGAACGGTGGCAGCAGGAGGTGTGGGATTGCAGAGAAAGGCTCAGAGGAAGTCCTGACACAGAGGGAGTGGGCCCTGGAGGGGTCCCTGCCCAACTCTGCCCCCAGAGTGAATGAAGCAGCCCCTGTTAATTTAATTAAAGGGGTCAGCCCTAAAGGCCAGTTACAACACAGCCAGTGTTAACAGCAATTCTTCCCTCGCTGGCCGGTTTAGGGGCAGAGCTGAGCAGAGCCTTTCATGGCTGGGAACACGTCTGCTGATAGAAGAAAAACAGGCAAACAAAAATTTAATGGGTTTGCTTTTGTTTATTATTGCTATTTATTTTAAGAGATTGATAGGCTCATCCCTGGAGGTGACCCGCTGAGGAGCAGACACACATCCCCAAAGTGTCAGGTGAATCCCACCCTTGGTGCCCACTGCCCTGTCACCCATCCCGGTGTTTGTCCCTGTCTCCCACAGCAGGTGAGGAGCAGTGTCTGCGGTGGGAGCCGGGCTGGGGACACATTCCCAAGGCAGCAGCGAGGTCCTGGCTGGCACCCCCGGCTGTGTGAGGCACAGCTGGTCAGTGGGGACCCTACCGTGCCCGGCATCCCATGGCTGGCGTGTCACACTTGGCAGCTCTGTGTTTGTAAAGCTGCAGCTCTGACATGTCCCTGCTGACCCCAGCAGAGCAGGCGGCTTGCTGATCCCACTGTCCCCACTGTCCCCACTGTTCCCACTGCCCTCACTGTCCCCCTGCTCCCACTGCTCCCCCTGTCCCCATGGCTCCCAGTGCCCTGCTGTCCCCACTGCCCCCACTGCTCCCATTGCTCCCCCTGACCCCACTGCCCCCACTGTCCCCACTTCTCCCACTGACCCCACTGATCCCCCTGATCCCATTGTCCCCACTGTCCCTACTGCTCCCACTGCTCCCACTGCTCCCACTGTCCCCGCTGTCATCACTGTCCCCACTGCTCCCACTGTCCCCGCTGTCCTCACTGCCCCCACTGCTCCCACTGCTCCCCACTGCTCCCACTGCTCCCCCTGTCCCCACTGCTTCCACTGCTCCCACTGCCCCCACTGCTCCCATTGCTCCTCCTGCTCCCACTGTCCCCACTGTCCCCACTGTTCCTACTGCTCCCACTGCCCCTCCTGTTCCCACTGCCCCTCCGGCTCCCACTGCTCCCACTGCCCTCACTGCTCTCTCTGCTCCCACTGCTCCTGAGCTGCTCAGAGACCCAGCTGCAGCTCCCAAAACCCCACGTGGGTTTCAGGAGAAGCCCTTGGCTCACCCCAGGGCTGAGGCACACAGGCTGAGGGAGACATTAAATGTGAAGAAAAGGAGAATTATAAGTTCTGCCACCATCCCTGTGGTCCCTGTGCTACACTGCCCTGGGTGCAGTAGGGTCTCTGCTAGGATGGAGACCCCCCCATGCCTGCTTGGATTCATGCCACAAGCCATGGGACCTCCTGCCCTGCTTCATCTTCATTCAGGAAAAGCTCCATGCACTGGCAGACATGGAAATGAAATGCAAATCTCTGCTGCCCACAGCTCACAAAATGCACCTGTGCACTGCTGCGGCGTGAAAACCGCAGTCGTGGCCTCTAGGAATCAGACAAAATAGGTAAAGGGCAAAACTCATGCTCTGGTGACCTTGACTTTTTATACTAATAAAGCTACTTGATGGCTTTTTTACCAAAAGGAAAAAAAAAACTCCTTTCATAGGTTGCTATCCCCTGACAACATTTTGACATCAGAGACCCATCGTGTCTCTTGTATTATGGAGTGCTCATTTATCTTGGAAGCCCGCAGCAGCTGCTCATGTTACAAGTGGGAATTCCTTCCCTTTGTTGTCCTCGATGTTGCTCTCCTGAACTTCAGTTCAAGGGTTGATTTAAGTGGATCTGCATTACAGACTGATGAGATATTTCCAGTGAGTGAAATGACTAAACGTAGCATGTTTAATGTCGTTGGTGGATAAAGCTCCCCACTCATTTCTGGATACTTCAATGAGCTTAGCTTTGTAGAGTTCATCATCTGAGAGCTGGGTTTGTGTGGTACAAAGTGTACCCAAGGGAGGTACACTGGTGCAAAATATATATAAGACTCTCATCACGTTCCCCACAGCCCCCAAAGACCCCTGTTACAAAGCAGCTGCCCTGGGAAGCCAAACTGTTGCACGAATCAGCCCAGAAAAGACAAGCCCTGAACAGGAGCCCAAAAGGGCCCAAAAAAAGCCAATAATAACTGGAATATGAAGAGGAAATAGGGAAACCCTGCCACAAAATCCCAGAGGATGATTTCTGGGAAGTGTTTGGCAGTAATGTGTACATTTGATTTATAAGTTTGAGAGCTGAGATTTCTCTTGGAGCACAAAGAAATGTCCAGATGCTGGTGGGACCAGAGAAGGTGAATGCATGTACAGGACTTCTCCCCTGTCCCTGTCAGTGTTCAAGGCCAGCCTGGACGGGGCACTGAGCATCCTGATCTAGTGGAAGGTATCCTTGCCCATGGCTGGGGTGTGGAACCGGATGAGACTTAGGGTCCCTTCCAACCCAAACCATTCTCTATTAGATGAAAAACCAGCTGTGTCCTTAAGGCAGCTCAGCTCTCTTGCACGACTCACAAAACAGTTTGTTGAGCTCAGAGCTGTTCTCCTTACTCAGGAAAAACCACCAAAACCTTCACTCAGCATGAAATCGTCTGTTGGGTGTCTGGGACTGGCAGCCTCCAGAGCTGCAGCTGTTTGGGGTTTGGTTGGGGGTCTGGTTGGACACAGAGAGGATGCCCTGTCCAGGATGATGCTTCTGAGGGGACAGAGCTGGTGGCAGCAGTGCTGCATTAGCTGGTCCCTCACATGGGCTGTGTAGGGGCTGCCTGGCTGGGCTGGGATGAGCCAGCTGGCCCTTCTCTCAGGCAAGTGGTGCGTGGCTGAAGCCTGGTCCATGCCCAGGCTCTGCTGGTCTGTGCAGTCTGGATACACAGAATTCAGCCAGCTGGCTCTGGGATCACCACCGTGGGCTGAAGCACAGCTTCTAAAGGCAGAGAAATGCAAACCAAAGAGGATGAATCCCTCCTTGACCTGCGTGTTGTTTGGGATCAAGGGTCAATTTCTCCAGAGGTGGTGGGAGCTTCCTGCCCTGCTCCTGCTGCTGCATCCCAAAGAGATGAAAGGCAAATCTCTGGCAAAAATTATGGCAGGACACGGCCCGAGCTTTTGCAGGAAGTTTTGGAGCCTGTTCCTTGCTGAGAGGGGGTTGCTGCAATCCTACGTGAACCGTAACACCAAGGCAGCGTCTGCACAAAGCGCCGAGAAGTGAAACCAGCACTGCCCACCCAGCTCTTTTCCCCGGTTCCCAGGCTGACTGAGACAGCTTGGCTCATCTTTACAGCTGCAGCCTCCCTCTGTTCCCAAGGTCTGCTCGCCCTCCTGGCTTCTTCTTTGTTCTTCAGACCACCAGGACAGAGACACATGCAAAGCCAGCCCTGCCCTGGCTCTGCGGCGGTGGTCTCCATCTCCCTTCAGCACAGACTCAGGAATTTATAAGCAATCATAGTTTCCTGTCGCCACTTGCTTTCACTGCACAGGCCTTCTGTGATCTGCTTGGAACCCCAGCAGATGTCCATCAAGGACATGTCCTTTCCAGCTGGCATTTGATGGGTGCCTCTGATGGTGGCTGGTGGTGCGTTAATCTGCTCACCCCAAGCAGAGTCTCAAAGAGATGATTTGCTTCTTGGCCTTTTGGCAACAGTGAGTGCATGCTTTTTTATGACCCTCAGTACCTCCTCTTCAGGTCGTGCCTTGAAATACCTTTATGGAGGGTTGGTATTGACTAGCATCTCTGTGATGACACGTGCTGTGTCTTAGTCCACCACAGCAGTGCACAGCCAGTGACAAGGGGACACCAGCCCCATCGACGGGTGACCATTGAAAGATTTAGGGCTTGGGTTTGGAGCAGCTTCTGAGGGTTCAGATGCTCCTCTGAAGCTAAGCCAAACCCCTTTGGCCTGGAAATCGAGCAGGAAAATATAATGAGATTAAGCTGTCAAGTGAGATTTATGGTTCATCCTTCTTCCAGCTGGGTCAAAAACACCACAAGTGCAGCTTCTTCGAGAGAGCACCAGTGCCTCTGCTCTCAGACTGAGCCAGGGAGGGGAGGACAGGTGGGCTTTCCTTTCAAGTCAGTGGTTGATTTTTTTTTTGGGGAAGTTCAGCTTGTGCTCCTGGCCCATCTGTAGCTGGGGACTTCTGCATCTTGATCAAACTGGGAATGGGACTCACCCTGACCCTAATGATGAAGGTGACACTTTGGGAAGGCAGCAGATCTTGGGGACACTGCCATGGTCCTGCTGCTTGTCTTGTTCACAAGCTCCTTACAGACAACAGATTTTGCTTCCAGCCTCCAAGGAGATTCCTCACTGCCCCGTCTGCTGAGCTCCCAGCTCGGACAGCCGCGATACAATGTGTGGATCACTCTCTGCTGCTGCTGCTGGCAACTTCCACCCTATCTGTTCCTGCTTAAAAATAGGAGCTAGCAAAGACGTTTTAAAAGAATTTACGCCAAGCTCCAGCTGCTTCAGAACATGGACCAGGGGTCCATAGCATGAGCAGCAGAGCTACCAGAGGGATGAAAGCAGTCAGTGACAGGGGACTGGGTAAAGTCATCTCAGTTGGCCCAGCTGGCGCTAGAAAAGGGCACAGATCCATGCCCTGAGCCTTCTCAGGCCACACTATGGGGCACCTTTCAGGACGTTTGCATCAAGCCACAATCTCTGTCACTGTGAATCAAATCAGACTCTGGGAATTGTGGAAAAGTGGAGAACAGAGCAGAAAATGTCATTGTTCTGCTACAAATGTCTCTGGCGCATCCATGTTGACTCAGCGCATGATTCAGGTTCTAAGGGACCTTAAGATGTTGTTGTCCATAGTTTGTGACATTTTGGTCCCACAGCACTCAGAGGAAATAAGATATTTGGAAAAGATTCATGCAAAGCAACATGAGTGACTGAAGGCCTGGGAGGAGAGATGCTCCAGTTTGGAAAACAAATGGTCAAACAGAGATGCAAGAAAAGTGCAGGGAATTCCTGAGGGATGACTGATGGTTCATTGTCTTGTGTAATAGAAGAATTAGGAGCAATGGACAAAACAAGAAGCTGTCAGGTTCAGAAGCTACATCCTCCTGCTGCCCCACTCTGGGGTGTGGGTACAGCTGCACCCCCAGAGGTGCGATACAGCCAGCTGTGAAACTCAAGGGGTGGCACCAAGCTGACCTTCCAGCTGACCTCAGCTGAAGAGGATGGCATGGCCTCAGCATGGCTTTCACACACAGTGCATTTTTTTAACCCCTATGTTGAAATCTTTTGGATACTGTTACATATTTCTACCAGTGAAATCACTATTTCATTACCAACCAAGCTAATAACCACTGAAATTAGCAAATGGATATCAGTTACCATCAGAGCACATGGGTATACCATGAAAATTCAACCACATCCCTTCTCAGTGGTGCCAGAACCCCAGTCCTCATTTCACTTTTCATTTTTTTCATAAGTTCATGGTGCCCTGAGAAGAACTGACACTGAAAACTGCTTTTCTGCCTCTGTAGGTCTTCTAGGGTGAATGTGCTGGTGTCCAACGGAGTGTAAACTCCAAAAGCAGCTTCTCCTGGTGGGTGGTGCTGGATTCTCTACCTGTGAGTAAGAGATAAGCTCAATATTGTCATTTTTATCCAGGTTTTTATTCTTAGGACAGATGGGGGTCAGATGGGCTCAAATATTTTTCTTAATAGCTACACCATGGGGGAACTGGAGGGATTAGAGCCCACTCATCTCTCCTGATGCAGGGCAAGGTCACACCAGTGTCATCCCAGTTTTGGTGGCTGGGGCACAAATCATAGAATCACAGAATCATCAAATGGTTTGGGTTGGAAGGGACCTTAAAAATTATCCCGTTTCAACCCTCTGCCACAGGAAGGGACACCTTCCACTAGACCAGGTTGCTCAGGGCCACATCCAACCTAGCCTTGAGGATTTCCAAGGATGGGGCTTCCACAACCTCTACAAAGTTTTTTATTATTTTTTTTTTACAAAGTTATGTAAATTCGGTATCACAATGGGTCTGCACAGGCTCTTCTTTCAGCCTTCAGCAGGGAGACAGAGAGATGTGAGGCAAAAATAATTTTTTTTTCTTAACTATTCTGGATTCTGTGCATGTTGTGCCCTACCCCTTTTCTTTTGATTTTCTAATTTTTTCTTCCTTTTCTTTCTTTCCTTTTTAAAATTTATTTTTGTTACTACTAAAATAGTAAAACATCTATGGAATTCCTTTCTTTCCCTTGTAAGAAGCATCCCAGAAACTCTAACCATCCTGATCCTTAATGCTTTCAAAGAAACATTTTTAATTCTTCAGTGCAGCGCAGCCTTGCACTTCACAATATATTTTCTGGTTTCTCAATGGGATTTTCTCCAAGCAGTGCTAAAAATCAAGAGCGCTTCTTTTGTCTCTGAACAGCATTTTTTAAATTCTCGATTCATGGAAAATCTCCCAACTTTTGTCTTACACAGCGCAAAGAAAAGAAGCATTTGGAGGTTTTTGCCGCCGGCCGGCAGAGCCGGGTGTGTGAGCAGCTGCAGCTATGGAGAGCCTCTTCAGCAGCTGTGAGCAGGAGCTCCAAGTCAGCTCTGGCCACATCTGCCACCACACACTTGTGGTTTTGCTGCCTAAAGGGAGTTTTAATATCCTTGTGTCCTGCAGTTTGTCCTCATCTGGTGCAGCAGCTCCTGTGGCCAGGCCAGGCCCTTTGCAGGTGCCTGATCTCACCTGAGCCTCCTCCTCCGGGGGCAAGCGGATGCTGGTGACCCCAGAAAACGTCCCTCATGCCAAAGGGGCTGCTCATGGCAGATGGTCCCCGTGCACCTGGGGCCCTCCATGTGCCAAGAAGGGCTGCAGCCCAGCAGGACAGAGATGGAAGGCACAGCTGTGCAGGGGTGGCACTGCCGTGTCTGAACAGCTGGAAGTATCCACGGCCCTTTGCTGTCTCCTTCCCTCCCTCTTTCAATTAATTTGCTTCCTTTTTCTCCCTTTCTTTCCCTTTCTGTCTTGCTTTTCTTCTTTTGGTTTTGCTTTTAATTTTATTTCCTCCTTTTCTTATTATCTTTCAATTTCTTTCTCTTTTTATCTTTCTTTCCCTTTCTATTTTCCTTTACTTTTCCCTTTCAATTTCTTTTTCTTTCCTGTTATCTTTCCATTTATTTTCCTTTTTTCTTTTTATTTTTTAAGTTTCCTTCCTTCCTTCCTCCTTTCCTTTCCTTTCCTTTCCTTTCCTTTCCTTTCCTTTCCTTTCCTTTCCTTTCCTTTCCTTTCCTTTCCTTTCCTTTCCTTTCCTTTCTTTCCTTTCCTTTCCTTTCCTTTCTTTCCTTTCCTTTCCTTTCCTTTCCTTTCCTTTCCTTTCCTTTCCTTTCCCTCTTTTTATCTTTCTCTCCTTTTCCTCTTTCTTTGTGTGCCACTCTCTCCTCCTTTTCTCTCTCTTTCTCCACTCTTATTTAATTTCTCTTCCTTCCCCCTTTTTCTCACCCCCCCAGCCCCCTCTGGCTGTATTCCCCACACTCTCACCGGGATGCCACTGTCTTTGCAGCCATCCCCGAGACGTCCTGGAGCTGTGGGCAGACCCCTGGGCCAGCAGTGCCTCAAAGCTCATTTGTGAGCAGCAGGGTGCTTTAATCGAGGATTTCCCACCAGCAGCACTTCCATCCTTTCGGGTGCACAGGGAGAGCTCTGACGTGCCGAGGAGGAAATTACCCTGGGGGTGGAACCACCTCGCTGCACCTTCCTGGTTAACTGGCCTTGTCCCAGGGCAAATCCCCTTTCTGCCACTCTGGGAATCTCCCCAGCAGGTCCACTCCACCACCAGCTCCTGCTCTGTCCAGCACATTCAGGGCACAGACTGCTTTGGACTGGTGGAGAGCATCTGCATCCTTCTGCAATGGCTTGGAAGGTGGCTGGTGGACTAATTTAATATAGCTTGGTCTCAGTTCTTTTAATTATGTCTTTATAGTCTTTTAATTAGCCTGAATCCTACTAATTTAAACCACTCTTGTTTGGAGAGACTTGTGCTGAGCAGCTGTTCTCGTTCTGAGCTTTCTCTGTGTTTAGGAAGAGAAGCCTGGGACGTTTGCTTCTCCCCTCCAGGCTGTTTTTCTTATTTTGCTGCATCAGCAGAAGGTTGCAGAATAAAAATAGTTCCTCTGAGATAGAGGAACGTGACTTACAAACCATTATTTGTGTCTGGAACCTGTTTACAAGGTTCAGACAATAAGGAAAACCAAACCCACGGTGTTTCCTTTGCATGCAATGCTGCTCCAGCTTCCCTTCAGACAAGGCAGGGATTAGGAACTTCAAGGACTAGGATGACAAGCTCATCTGAAAGACAGGGCTCATCCAAAATAAGAAATGTCCTGGCAGCAGGGCTAACTTCAAGGGAAAGCAATTGGAAAGAGAGCTCCAGGAATTGCTCTTTTATTCCTGCTGCATGCCAGACTGCTGGCTACAAACCAGGCTGCTGGCTGCAAACCAGGCCTGTCCCAAGGGCTGTACAGTCCTGAGAAAAAAAGAGGTTCCCTGGTGCAGAGCAAAAATCAAAACCCCAGCCCAGAATTTCGCATGAGCTTCATCTCCTTCTCCTGAGCTTCAGCTCAGGTCTTCTCTAGGAGGTGGCCCCGAATCCCCTTTTTCACTGAGCTCCAGGAGAAAAGAAAAGGGATTTGCAAAAAAAGCAGCTTTCTACATCACCATCAGCTGGTGTTTCAAGCAGTGATGGGAAGTGCAGGGCTTGAGTCCTCAGGGCTACTCCTCGGCTTCCAGCAGTACCCAGGGCTCTGCTCTGCTCTTGGCAAGCAGAGGATATTGTCCAGCATGAGATTTTAACAGGAAAAAAAAAAAAAAGAGAGAGAGGAAAGACTGTGCAACAGCTGTGAGGGATTATCAGTGTGTATCATGCTGTCCTGCCCTGCAAGAATAAAGTGTGCTTTTAAGTTCAGGATAGGCATTATTGACTGCATTTAATTGCTTGTGTCCCATCCTGGGCAGGGGCTGCAGCGTGCCAGGAGTAGTGCAAACCCTCACAGGGGACAATCCCTGCTAAGAAATCAAAGTGCAAGGCAAGAGGGAGCCAGCCTGTTTTCCTCCCTTAATAATTCCTCCAAAACATTAGTTTTCCAAAAACAAATACTGTGGATGGTCCGGGGAATTGAAATCCATCACAGCAAGGCAAGCAGACAGCCTTGCTCTTGCTGCAAGTCAGGAGGGAGGTGGGAAGAGAAGGGAGAGCCGAGGGGGAGAAGCCTCACTGTCGTGTGGCTCATTATCATGCCTGCTCTGGCTGCTGCCTGAGTTTATAATCCAGGCTCCGTGGTACCAGCAGAGCTCATTAATTTGGAGTCCGCGCTGGTGAGTCAAACGCAATTAAGAACAATCAAAGAAATGTCATCGCGAAATGCACTTCATGGATTTCTTTTCAAAGTCACACTATGGCTGTGGTTATTTGTGCTGTGGATTCACAGCTCCTCCAAACAGGCTGTGGTCATTCTTGCAGAAAGAGGAGCCCTTTGTAGCAGCAGCGCTGGCTCCGGGCGCTGCCGCCGGCGCTCGGCCGCCTGCTGCCGGGGCTTTATGATTAGGAGGAGGTTTAGCAGATAAGGACCAGGCTGGGTTTTGCACACAAGAAAAATAACTGACCTGTGCAACCCAGTGCCAGCTGTGGTGGAGGTTACACAGTGAAGCTGGACCTATGTATAGATAAAGTTTGTGGGTGATAAGAGTGCCGTGGTGGCTCATGAAGGCACTGGCCTGGACGCAGAGCTGGCGTAGAACTTCTTTAAACTGGTGTTTGTTGATTGTTAACTCCATGGATGAGACACTTTTATGTGTTATACCTTTCCCTAAGCAGCCCCTACCAGTCATTTGTCTACAAAAAAATAAATGTCCAGCCCTAGGTCTGTGTCTGGAGGGGGAGCCAGGCAGTGCTCTGCTGTGTGGCTGCCAGCAACCACACCGGGGGTACAGTGGCAAAGGGGACAGACTTCCCCGTGAGCCCACCACTATGTACACCAGGGAGCAGCCCAGGTCATAAACCCAGGGGACAGAGAGGTGGAAAACAGCACTCCAAAAATTTCCACTGAGCCTCTTTTTCAAGGGGTGAGTACTTCTTTGACTAAGTGTCTGTTCACTTGCCAAAACAGCTGGGAAACCAGATACTTCATGCTGCAGTACAACTAATTCCTGTTTGCTGATGCTTGGGATGCTTTCTGGGGGAAGTGTTTTTCAGTTTTCATCTGCTTTCAGACAAAGCATGATTAAATCTAATTTTCCATTGAGGGAGGGGAAAGAATACATTTCTGATTATGCTGAAGGCTTTTAAAGCTGCATCAGGGGGATTGTCACCCTGAGAAATCCGTGCTCTGTGAGAGGAGCTCGTCTGGGGGATGCTGAGTTGAAGAAGGGGTGTGCCTTGTCTTGTGGCATAGTTGGGAGTAAAACACATGCAAACATACAGCTGTGTATTCTAAGTCCTTCAAGGAACTTGCCCAAGCTAAAAGTTCAATACATGCTTTGGTGTCAGATAAAACACCAGTTTATCTGACAGAGAACACATCTCTGCTCATCCAGGATAAAGTTTGGTGGAAAGCAGTGCCACGAGCAGCCCTGGCTGTTTGCAGCCCACCAAAGTTGGGATTTTCAGGAGTGAGATGTCATGGAGAACCAGATGCCCGCATCATATTGACCTCTCTGCCTGCCAAAGGTGCTTCTTTTCCTTGGGTGGGCTGAATTTTGCCAGCTGCTGTCATCAGTCAAGTTTACAGCCTTTGCTGAAGCTTGAGGTGGCAACACAAGCACCCTGCCAAGCACCAGGGTGAAAGATTCACACCTCTGTGATGGTGTTGTGTTTTCTCAGGTCTTTTGCTGGTGCAGCCTTCAAATTCCTCCAAAAGTGTGAGTCTGCCTGCAGGAGGGAAATATGTGAAAAAGGGATTTAACTGGTTGCCACCTATTATTTGTCCCATGATGATGGCCAAAAACCTCAGAGGAGAATCCTGATTCCTACTATTATTATTAAAATTATTAGCCAGTGATTTTCCATATTAAGGTGGAGGTGTAAGATCGCCAGCAACCAATCTGATCTATACAAAAATCAGGGATATCACCAACCTTAAAACCAAAACTAAAACTTTGGTAGGGATTTCTCAAAGCCAACACAAAAAACAGCTGAGAAAACCTCCTCCCAGCCAGAATCAAAGCCCCTTCCTCAGCTGGCCACTAACTTTTATTACCTTAATTTGCATTTCTTTCCCACATCAGTCATCCCCAGGGTGCCCAGTGTTTCTTGCTGCGACCTGTAGAGGGAACTGTGCAATATAGCAAACGAGTCCAAAATGGTCTGGTGTGTCCCTTTCCAGGAAAGGGTGTTCCTCACCCATCCCCTCCATCTTTAAGCAGATTTCACATTTTCCACTCCCATTGTTTGATTTCAGGTGGGCTGGCACTGGGCTGGGTTTCCCAGGCAAGACAAGGTGTCCACGTGCCAGCTGTGGGCAGCAGCCAGAAGATGCAAACCACTCTGCAATTCTGCTTTTTTTTTTCTTTTCTTTTTTTTTTTTTAATTAGAAACAGCCAGTTGGTGGAATTTGTCCATTGCTGTGACTCATGGTGTCTCAGTTTTTGGGGGCTGCCAGTAACAAGTTAGGAAAGGGCTGTTTCAACCCAGGACAGAAGTGTCCAGACTTTCCAGGCCCCCAGCCAAGGGTGAGCAGAGCCCAGTGATTCTGGAGACAGCAGCAGGCTCAGCACTGCAGCTGGGGTTGGGTCCTGTTTTATTGTCACTCATGACAGTGAAATAAAATTTCTTGGGACACTGTGGAACAGCACAAGCTTTCCTTGCCCTGTGGCAAAGTGAGCCCACTCCCCTCCACCGAGCACTGTGGAACTCCTTGTTGGACAGTTCAAGACCACTCAGTAAAAGCCTGGGAAAACAAAAAGCCACCCTGCCCATGCAAATGTGCCCATCTCTGCCCAGCACAGAGCTTGGGGTGTTTTGCCCATGCCCAAAAAGACAAGGGGCCAGGCAGAGCTTCAGAGCCATCACTCTGCAGATACTTTCTGACTGCATTAGTTGTCAATTCTGTCACACTTCAATATTGCTGATGTGGCAAAGGCTGGCCTGACTCAGAGCCTCTTGAAAGCAGCAGAAAGGTCTGACTGAGGCTGGAAAATCCACTGGTTTGGATCCACTTTCCTACTAATACTGATGATGTGGAGGAAACGAGACCCAAGCTGGAAGTGACTGGTGCTGAGGTCTGCAGATGCCCAAACCCTCCCCTGGGATTCCTCCCCTGGAGGAGTCTGTGTGTGCCCAGAAAATGAAAATTTCCTTGGGAAGTGATAGTATGTTGTCATGGTGGATGAGTATCCTCTAGCCTGGATTTCTCTTCATTCCCTTTGGAAATGTTGGAAAAAACCAATCTAACAACTTAAGACAAACAAAGATACAAAAAAAATGTCCTCCTCCAAATATTTATTTGGTGACACTTATGAGATTAAAAAAATAATTCAATTGGGTTTCAAGATCTGCAATTTTTAACATTTCTTGGAGGACTGCAGCCTTGAGCATCCTGGGTTCACTCTCTGCCCTACAAGATAGGCCAATGCAGAGATCTGCTCTTTTTTTTTTTTCTTTACTAAGAAAACCAGTATGTAAAGGTAAGGAACAAATTACCACTACCTTGCTGAGATTTTGTACTTTGCTCATCAATGCCACCCCTGTCTGTGAAATGAATAAAAAATCCAGTCCTGTGCCATGATCCCACTCTCTCTTGCAAGGACCTCTTTCATATTTCCACCCCATCCCATGGGCAGAGATGGTTCTTCAGCCAGGTTGGCTGGGGCTTGGAGCAACCTGGTCCAGTGGAATGTGTCCTTGCTCGTGTCAGAGGGGTGGAATTTAAGGTCCCTTTCCACCCAAACCATTTGATGAATCTGTGATTCTGTGGTCCTGTGACTCTTTCCCGCTTACAGCCACAGGACCCTCGTGGCGCTGGGACACAATTTGACTTTGGCAAGTGAATTGCAGCCAAACACACATTAATAAGAGGCTTCACGGGCTGTGGTGAAGACTTTTATCTGGCCTATTTTCAGGGCAGAATCAGGGGTGAGGTGTCAATCTTTCCTCCTGCTCTTAACCTGTCCGAAGGGAGCAGGAACCCTCGCTGACATTAAAGACAGCTGAGTGAAAGGGCACGAATATAGGCCAGACTTTATGTAATTATATAGGGAGGAAAACTGGGATGTCTCTTTGTAGAGGCTGGGAATGTTCCACTGGAAAACTAGGTTAGACTGAAAAAAAGAAGGAGCCTCTGTAACCCAGAAATAGCTGGGAGGTTTAAGTATAATTTTCCAGCCCTGTGTTATTATGGTGATAATTCAGGTTTGTGAAATAAATGTAGGTAAAGGTCTCCCAAGGTCAAGAGGAGAAGCAAATCACATTTACAGCTTCCTTTTCATAAAGAATCTCTTCTCCTAATTGAAAACTCACAACTCACGTGACATTGGTCCCCCCTTCAGTGCACGGAGGAATATTTGTGTTTAATTGATCAATTTATTAATTAATAAATTTAAAAACAAGGCCATTCTTTGGAGCTGCCTGAAGCACATCCTTTCACTTCCAAGGTGAATTTTAGGAGCAAGAAGAGCCCGGAGGTCCCTCACGTGCCTGGAAGCTGAGATGGAGGGAGCCAGCAGAGATCTGGGAGCAGGGGTGGGTGGGTACTGCTCCTCCTCACAGCAAGGAGCTGTGATTTCAGCCTCCATCCCTGCAGCCTCCCCTTAGGCAGCAAGTGATGGCACAGCTCAGGCCGAGACAGCTGCCTCAGGAAACCCAGAACAAGCTTGCTGTGATGTTAATTGCCCTTTGAATTCACATTTATTTTTTATTTGTGTGAGGCTGATGAAGGTTAGCTCCCTTCACGGAGCACTGCCCCGCAAAGTGCTGCAAAGAAGGTGCCGCTAAAAGAACAACCTCAAAACCACATCACCTCTCATCAGTCCACAAAAACCTGCTTTTTGCTTAGAGCAAAGTGGCCAGAGCTGCCAACATCTCTGTCCTGTTATGGGAGGAGCTTTCTAAGAAATGTCAGCAGTGCAAGGAAGAATGAGGAAGTCAGTGCAACACTTTTCCAGGGAAGGTGAGACATTTCCCTGAAATGTCTGTACTTAAACGAGTGCTAGAAAGCTGGGCAGTCTGAAAGGATCTGGTAATTCTGACATCAGACCCAAGAACTCAAAGCTTTGCTGCTTTGGCGTCTTCCAAACCCTCACTTCCCATAAGCTCCCAGGCTGAGGGTGCATCTCCAGAAGGATCACCAGCAACGGGGCCTGTTTCCAAGGAATGACCACTTGGACAGTGGTTGGATATCTGGCAGCAGTTTCATCATACAGACACCCTGAAGCACAAAAGCTGGTGTCCAGACCTGAGACAAGAAGAAAAATGCATGGCTCTAAAATCAGAGTTCAGGGCAGGAAAGTGCAAAGCTAGAAATGGCTGAAACAAATTGGAGGAATTCTGGGTTACGACCAATTTGCTTGGGACTTTCTTTTTTCTTAAAGGTCAGGCTTTCACTGGGGCTTGAAATGTTTTTGACTTGGTTTCTTTAGAACATGGAGCCCTCCAAGGGGCAGACAGTGCTGGGGCAATGAGGATGATGAGGATTAGGGAGGGGAGCAAGGGCAGGAGGGAGGGCACTGGTGTTGCAGCTCAGCCACGATGCACAGAGCCAGAGGAGAGCAGCCTCCAGCATCCCTGCACGGGACCGATTGGAATTCAATTGCTTTTCCCCTGGGACTCTTTCTCCTGGGTGTGGTTTTAGCAGCCTTGCCAAGTCCACTGATCTGCCCAGCCAAGGCTGAAAAAGGGTAAATAATCCCAAGCAGCACTTCTCACTTAAAATTGCTCCTGGGAGCCAAAATATTGTCCCTTCTGGTTTTTATCCCCAAAGAGATGACAGGTGGTAACTCTTTTCTTTTTCTGAGATGAGTTTAAATCCAAACTCTGTAGATTTTTAAATAGGAGAGCTCAGGCCTTGCATTTTACAACTGATCACCTCTAAATACATCAAGATGACATTTCTTTGGCAAACCAGAGCTAGGGTCGGACTAGATAAGGGATGGGTGAGAAGCTAAATTCTTAGACAGACAACACCTGGCTGGATGGGGCTTTGAGCAACCTGCTCTAGTGGAAGGTGTCCCTGCCCATGGCAGGAGCTTGGAACTGGATGTTTTTGAAGGTCCCTTCCAACCCAAATCATTCTATGGTTCTATGATCTACAAAATCTCAGCTTTTGAAGAGAAGTCCCTAAACCCCCAGACCTCACAGCAAGATTTTCACTCTGCCATTTTCACTGCAGGTCTTTAAAGGACAAAAGTGATTTAAAGGCCAACCAAGATTTGCCCTGGCTGGTGCAGAATGTGTCAGGTGGCACGATGTGAGATGTGAAATGAAATGAAATCAGAAATACCAGCAAGGTCAGCTGTCACCGTGGGACAGCAGGTAAAAATCAGAAATCTTGGAGAATTTCCTCATGTTTTTCTCTCCTGCATCATCCCACACTGGGACAGCAGACAGGGATGGTGTGTGAACAATTTAGTGAAGAGTTTTGCTTGAGTTGGAAGGAGGTGAGTGTCTTAGCTTAAGCAAACATAGAGGACCTTGAAGCCACAGCTATTTTATCATCTGGGAGCAATACAGCTGCAACCTCAGGCCAGCAGCTGTGCTCTTGTGAGTTTTGGACCCCAAAGAAAATGGGAGATAAAAGTTGCCTTTGATCTGACTGGACTGAGTTATTATTGCAAAGTCCCTCCGTTTATGATTTACGGCAGTTTTTGGTTGGATGAGGATGGGAACTGGGGGAAAAGGACCAACACAGCTCGTGGGAGGGACAGGTCATTTGGAAATCTGTGTCTGAGAGCCTGTAGGACTGTCTGCTGAGGCAGACAGGGAACAGAGGCTGTTACTCTCCCCCTGCCCCCTCCCTCACAAGATATAGCCATGCCTGAAATTGCTCAGTATCAGAGACCCGTCCAGAAACCCTTCCTTATCTCTGGACTAATCATGCCTGGATGAGGCCAAACTGAAGCTTGCTTCATCTCACAAAGGACTAAACAAACATTCTGGCTGCCGGTGATGCAACTCCAAGTTGATTTTTCCAGTTACTCAACTTCTCTCTCCCTACGTATAATGTGCTGAACTTTGAAATAAATGCCTCTCTCAGCGATTTCAGCAATTTATGTCAAGAAAATCTGGATGCATCAAAGTGAGACATAATGTTTTCTGACACAGCACAGGAATAAAGCTGCAGCAGTACATGCAGCTCCTGAGCCTGCATCTCAGCTCTGCCACTGACAAGGTCTATGGCCAAGGGCAAGGTAGTTGAACTGCCTGTTCCTCAGTTTCCCTGCTGATGAAAAAGGGATTGTGGCATTTATCCCAAGCAAAGGAAGTGGGATGAGTTCATACAATATACCTGTGACACACTGGGGGGGAAGCTGTCTGTGAAGGAAAGGAAATGTGGATTCTGCTGTCTCAGCAGAGAGGATGTTTTATCCTCAATTTGTGCTAAAAAATACAGCATGTAAAGAGGTGTTGCTGATTACTCCTAAGAATCAGCAACGTTCACTGCATTCAAAGAGCCTTTTCCATATGCTGGTCCTGTTCTCTTGGCTGCTTCCCAGCATGGGTCACAACCTCCTGTCTCTTAGATCTGCACTGGCACTCCTTTCCAATACAGGCTCCCCCTTCCCCACCCAAAATTCCTGTACAGAGCTGCAAGGAGCTCGGAGGGCTCAACCCCCAGAGAGATGGAGCTCCCTGATGGGAGCTGAGGGCATTCAGATATTTGAGAGATCAGGTCCCAGCTTGAGGAATCAGACCCAAAACTCCTACTTTTATGCCAACAGATCTCAGTTGAAACCTCTTGGTGAGAATCCCAGGAGTCTACAGGCTCCAAAATCCAGACCATCCTTGTGAGTTATCTAAAAAAGAGGGAACTGCAGGAACTTAACATTGCCTGGAGGTGCCTTTTTTCCCCCCACGAAGGCTGGGGTTGATGAACTTTTATCTTTTAGGCTTATATAACCTGATATTGATTTGGTTTATAGTAGGACACAAAAATACCCAGCTTTGGCCAGGCAATTCCCAATGGCAAAGTGTGGGTTTGTCTTACTGCTGTGAATAGGAACCCTCAAGAAAGAAAAGTTCCGCCTGAGACAGCCCAGCTGGACAACTGAGTCTTTGATGAGCTCCCACAACAGGAATTAATTCTCTCTGCCATTTTCCACAACATTTATTAAGCCTTTTTTCAGACAACTTGTCTTTTCACCCTTTTATCTTCACAACAACCTGACAGCATAGGGATCAGCTATTTTTTTTTCTGATGTATAGACAGCAAGACTGAAGTGCACAAAACCTAAATAAATGCCTCCACTGCATTCTCAGAGGTGGTCTGTGGCAGAGAAATGCTCACACGGCCCTCACCAAGCCTTGGTGACTATTCAGTGGAGAAAAATATTGTCCTGGAAGGCAAAACAAAACAACTTTTGGTTTCCCATATTCTCTGTCACCCTGTTTGGCCTCTTTTAGTCCCAAGGCAAGGTTCTTGTGGCATCCTCCAGCTTGGGGTGTTTTTCTCTCTCCTTTCGTTTCAGAGCCATGAGGAGAATGCTCCCATGGAGTTTTGCTCCCTGGGTCCAGCTCCAGCCGAGCCATCTCTCCAGAGCGGTGCCAGGAGAGTGGCACTTGTGCCTTTGGCTTTGGAAGCTCAGCTGCAGAGGAGGCGCTGATCAGAGCTGAAGTGACCTCAGCCGACCCGAGCCGCACATC
The DNA here is from genome assembly GCF_015832195.1 of Motacilla alba alba. Lineage (NCBI taxonomy): Eukaryota > Metazoa > Chordata > Aves > Passeriformes > Motacillidae > Motacilla > Motacilla alba. The sequence continues at coordinate 4,786,656 of NC_052017.1, forward strand.
CACAGCCTCACCCAGCATCTGCAGAGCACAGCCACTCTCCCTCCCAGCCCAGATTCCTCCATCCTGGCTGCTCTGAGAGGCTCTGTCTCCTCTGCCTGCCCCTGTAACCATTAGAGGGAATTTTGAGCCTTTGTCCAACAAGTCTTTAACATTTTCGCTGAGCACAAAGGCAAGATTTAACATGAAACATTTAGTGAGGGGTACAATGGAAGAGGAGAGTTTGGGCCTCGGCTTTTCCTGGGTATTCTCAGGTTTTGATTGGATTTTGTCCATCTCTAGACCAAAGGTACCCCTCTCCCCTCCAGTGAATTCATCCTAAGTAAATACATATATATGTGTGTTGAGGTTTAGACTGTGCAGCTGTATGTGTGGCATGCAGGCTCTTGCTGGCAATGTCAGTACAGTTATCAGAATATTGATAAATATTCTTTATATATAGTATATAAAGTGTGTCTATACATAAATTATAACCACACCTGAGCCGTTGTGGTCACACTCAAACTGACAAGCACCAAAGCCCAGGGATGGAGATGACATGGCCAGTGATCAGCACATGGATCTCAGCTTCCCTTGAATCACAGAGGAATGGAGGGACTCCTTGGACTGGTGGTTTATCCACCTTCTGACACGGGAATAACCTGACTGGGATATTACCTGGGCTGCAGTCAGCAGGTGACTTGAGGAAAAGCAGCACCAAACAAAATCTTCCCTTCCAAAAAATCATTTAAAAATGAATGCTGGAGCCACCAGCCACAAATTAAAATCACACTGAGGCTTGCTGTTGGATGCCAGGAATAATAGGCTTTGGTTTCAAGGTCTGCCAATGAGTCATTTCATGGCTACCATCATCCCAAAATGCCTTTGAGCCCTAGGGTTGAAGTGACTTGTCCACCAGGAATAACCAAATGAAATTTGGAGAGGATTTTTTGCTCCTGAGGGCATTCTGTGGGTACTCCCCTGGATCCAGCTGATGGGTATGCTTTCCCTGCTGGGGATACCTTCCTACCACTGCCCAGAGCCTGCCCTGCTGCCAGGGCTCAGATTGCAGCTGGAGCTTGGAGACAGCCCTGTGTGGTCTCATGGGCCCAGCCCAGGCTGCTCATGCAGAGCCCTGGCTCAGGTGACATCCCAGCCTGGCCTCAGCTGAAAGCTGGGGGGTGTCAGAGTCTCTGGGGTCAGGCAAAGCAGGGCTCCAGCCTGCTCTTGTCACTTCTGTCTCGGTGTCAGAGCATCCAGCATCCCCTCCACGCTCCCCATCAGAGAGAGCATCTGTGCCTGAAGGAGCAGTGAGTCACCAAGGGATGGTTAAAATGCAAGGAAAGGAAGGATAGAATTTGGGATTTGGCACATATGTGAGTTTGGATAACTCCTTTCTTCTTGACCTTGCAGGAAAAGAGTTCCTGTCTCCATCCCCCCAGCCCACAGGGATGATACCTGGCCTCATCACCTGGCTAAAACCAAACTAAAAAAACATATTCAAGCACTGTGTAAATGGTTTCAGGCAGACATGGGCTCCTGCAGCTTTCCTGGCTGCTGTTCAGGGAGGGACCAGGCACATGTCCAGAGGTGTCATGGCAGTGTGCAAAGTGCTGCTCAAACCCAGCAGGAGATGAGCACTGCCTTTCCCCTGCCCAGCAGCCTGTCCCCGAGACACCAGGAAGGACTCCTGTGGGATAGCCAGCAGTTAGCAGGGCATGATGAGGGTTTCAGATGAGGGTTTCAGATGAGGGTTTCATCATGAGGACACCAAGATGTTGGTGTCCTAGAGCAGTGGGACACCAACAGGACAATTCCTCAGCCAGTTTAGCCTTGCCAAGCTCTCTAGGCTTAAACTGAGCTGCTTCTCCTCCACTGAGTTTCAGATCTTCCACAAGATTAAACCTGTAAGAACCTCCTATCTTCTTGACCCTTTCAGTGTTTTGGGGCTCCCCAGATCCCACATTATGGATTAATCCGGATAGAGAGAGTCTTGGGAGGCAAAGTGCAGCTGTAAACCTGGAGTGACCCACAGCTGCGAGTACTTGGACAAGCTCCATCTGAAACAGAAAGTTCTGCTTGTAAAGACAAAACCTGACCTGTGGCAGGAACACAGAACAGGAATTTGTGCAGAGGTCAAGAGGAGCTGGCTGTTGTGATTTTTACCTCTTCATCTATCAGTATCGTACTCTTAGCAGGATTTTTAATGAAGAACCTGATTGGTTTGAATACAGAGCTGGAATGATATGATGATTTCCCACAAAATCTTCCCATCACAGATGCAGAGAAAGCTCCTGATTCCCCAGGTCAGACCTGGCTGGTCACCACAGTGTCCTGATGTGATGCCACTGTCTGGCAGTGCCAACTCCGAGCTGGCTCTGCTTTCAGAGGGAACAGACAGCCCTGTTCCATGGCCAGGGGGACAGAGAAGGGACCTGGAGGACAAATGCAGGAGTTGTCTAACTCAGATATCACATCAGCATCATGCTCTAGGGTTTGTTCACACCCTAAACACTGAAGCTTTCTCCATTTTAAATATGAGAAGGGAAATTATGGAGGGCAAGTGTGTGATGTGTATCTCACAAACAACCTGCTTAATTGCACTCTGAATTGATAATTAATCCAATCAGAAAAACTAGGTAAAGGAAATGCTTTAATTATCCTCTCCAGACCTATCACATGTTTGTGACTCATTTGGTCCTTGCACTGTCTCAGCCTGGCTTTACTTTCACCACATGGGGCCAACACTTTGGGCTCTGCTACTCTGACCTGGCAGTGGTTCACATCCAGAGCAGCAGCCTCTGTGGACACAGGTGGATTATAGAGCCCAGCCAAGAGATTCCAGGGCACAGAAGCAAAATCCCAATGCCCTGTAGCAGTTGGAAGTGCTCAGCTTCTTTGGGCCACAGTCCCTAGCAGAAAGCTCAGCAAGGAAAGGGAGGCATTCCAACAGGAACATTTCAGAGAGAGCTTCCTTTTGGCTTCCTTTCTGCAGAAAGTGGATCTGGGTCACCTGAGGCACCCCAGCCACATGTGTGGGCAGATTTACAGCAGCCAGGGAGATTTAATCCAGCCCTTTATTATCCATATGAGTTCCTTCAGCAGACACACTGCAGGGCTTGTGGCACGCGGATGAGCCACCTGGAGCCCAGCCAGGCTGTGGCTGGGTTTTGCACACACAAACACACTGGCTACAAGTCACCAAAATCTTCCCACCCTCTGATTCCCACTGATTCCCTTCCCCTGACCTCAGCATTCCCAACAGGACTCCTGTGAGTCCTGCTATGAACAAACTTCATGTGAAGAGCTGCTGCCCAATCCAAAACACCGTTGGGTTAAAGAAGTGACATCCAATTAGACCAACAACATTAATCAGCTTGAGTGTGGCAGCATCTTTAACAACTCTGTGACTGCCACTTCTGTTTAAGAGGTTGTTTGTGTGGGATTTCCCTCTGGGTGCCTTTCCATTGTCAGTGCACTTGTTTTAAAACCACAAATTTGCTCCTGAGAACAGATGGTGGCTGGGGGCTCTTTCAAGACAGCTGTGAGGGGAACCTGGCCAGGGCCTTAACTTCTGGGACAGTCTTCCACCTGCAGGGGCTTTCCTTCCCCTCAGCAGCAGCTGAAGAAGACCCATGTCTGATAGAAAATAAAGGTGAAATAAAGACCTGCCCTGCAAAGCTCCCACTGGCCTAGTGGAAGGTGTCCTTGCCAGATGAACTTTAAGATCTCACAACCCAAACCATCCTATGATTCTATAGTGCCAAGGAGAACTCTGTGTGGCTGAGGACTGAAAGGAAAACTCCGGGTGTGGGAAGTGCTGAGCTTGCCAGGATTCCATGGAGCACACAAGACTACAGCAAAAAGTGCACCCCATGCACACAAACACACCGTCCTCCTAGTCAGGGCCTCAGCCCAACATCAAATCACTCTCACTGGGGTTTGTATTAGCCTGACAGCAAACCTTGTTTAGCTACAGAGCCAGCTTCTGGGTCATGATGTCCAGATGTCAAGGTGGGGCTTTGGAGTACCAAAGTTTGCAGTGTGGTCTTGTGTGCTCGAATCCTACCTGAAGAGTGACAAGCAGACCTCATGCAGGATGTGAGAGCAGAAGAAAAGTCCCTTGTACTGGAGGAACCACAGCCCACAGCATGACCTCGATCACGGTCCCTTGTCCTCACCCCCAGTCCCCACGCATGCCAGTGCCACAGCTCCTCTCTGCCTGGATCCATCCCTGCTGTGAGCATCTCTGTAAGGAGTGCAGCACCCAGATCAACAATGATGGCTTTGGAAAGAGACAGGTCCCTGCAGACAGGGATTCACAGCCTTGAGAGCAGCCTCCTGCAGAGATGTTCCTTTGCCTTGCACTCGGGGACTGTGCTTACAGTTGTTTCCCTCAGTTAAGTGCTCATATTGCATAGCTAAATCAGGATCTGTGGCCTGTAATGCAGATTTTAAGTCATCTCCTAAACCTTGCTTTTAGGGGCATGAGGACACCTCACGAGCAGGCCAACAGCAACAAACTACACATTTCTTCCACACACAAAGACCCTTCCTCCATCAAACTTGTCTCCCTTAGAGAAGTTTCAGCCAGGCAAAACTTCACCCCAGACAGCCCTGGGGAGTCCAGGAAGTTCTGCAAATACAATATGCTGGGATTAACAGCCATGCTCATCAATAACAGGTAATGTGACCTGACAGGTATTGATTGGGCAGCACGGTGTCACATTTGCTCTGTATGTAGGTCACCCAGGCACAAACACTTCACATAATTGTGTCCCAGCTGAGCACCCTGAGCACAGGGCATCCCTTCTGGGTCACTCCTCTGCCTCCCTGGCCTGCTCTCATCCCTGCCAAGAGATCACCTTCATTAGTGTCCAGCACTAATGACATTCCTGTTGATGGCTGGGGCAGGGAAATTGGCATTTTTCAAAGTGCAATCATAAGGTCGTGTGTCTGTTTTTAGCCCATCTCCACATCTTCCCCTCCCCTCTTGCCCAAGCCCATTTTACATTTGTTCTGCTCATGGGAAAATATGGAAAATGAGCTGGAGACAAAGGGGAGCTGCAACAGCTAAGGTGAATGTGTTTGGGTGGGACAGACCTGGGAAAGATATGGGATGGAAAAGGCCTTAGGGCAGTAGGGCTGAGAGATGTGGATTTTAGGGTTAGAGTGGTGAGAAGGGAGGGTGGTGGGACAGGACACTATAGGATGTCCCTGCCAGGATGTTCTTTGACATCAAGGGTATGTAGCTGCCCTCAATCCCTCCAGCTCTCCACCCCTGCAAACCTCCATCCCTGCAGCTCTGCGCTCCTACATCCCACCACCCTTCCATCCCTCCATCCCTCCATACACCCATACAGGAATGATGTCCTGCTGCCCCACAAGGAGCAGTGAGATCTCCATCTTCCCACTATTTTTAACCTCCAGCAAGAGAGCAGTGCTGAAAACATGCCCAGCTGTGGTTTCACCGTTGGGTGAAGGCTCTGCCTGAGCACCTACCCCCACTGCTGGGGCAGATGTCAGGAATGAGATCTCAGTTTGGTATTTCTATTAAACCACCATGCTGTGTCAATTTTTTCTCCTTTTTCACTCCCCTTTCTCCAGCCACAACGACCTTCAAGCCAGCTTGTGAGGGAAGAGGAACTCATGTTGACTTTTCTTTCTCTTGTGGTTCCTCAAACGATTAATAGAGAATGTGGGACTTGTGCACTTCCCACTCAGGAAAAACCGAAATAAGTCTACGGGGAAATTCTTTGGGTTCCATCTTGACAAGGTTAACCAAATAATCCCAGAAACTGGGTGTCCTGGATATGTCTCCTGAGTAAAGAAAAATAGACATTCACCTCCATTGGAAGAGGCAGTGCTTTGTACAGCAGCAACAATCAGACAGCAACAATTTTTTCCCAGTGGTTTTAAAGGCAGTCAGAAAACAGGAAGAATTTTTCATGACAAGTTTTGCAAAGAAATGTAGTGGTTTAAGGTTTGCTTTTACAATGCCAGGGAGCAGGGGGAGATAGTGGAAAGCAGTAATTTGAAATATTTCAAACCACTCAGACATTGTTTAGCTCATATCTAACCTTCCTGAAGCATTGCAGATGCCCATGGAAAGGAGAGGAAAATCCAGCCTGGGCTGCTATGCAGAGAAACCTGGTGTTTTACAGTCTGGTCTTCTGTTCCAGGTCTCCAGCATGTGAGCTCCAGGGATGGGAATGGGTTCTGCTGCAGCTACTGGGCTCTGGGACCATCAAAAATCATCACTAGGGCTTAGTGGTAACAAGGTCATATTCTCAATATCTGTTGTCGGTCTTATGCCTGATCCAAATCGTGTGTCAAAACACAGGAACAGGAGATCAAAAATTCACAATTTCTCCTGATATTTCCTTGCTTTAAGTGGTGCAGATCAGAGCTGCTCTCAGCTTTTCTTAGGGCATTTTATGGCATCATCCTTTGGTGGACTTGGTTGGGTTAAAGGTTGGACTCGATGATCTTAGAGGTCTTTCCCAACCTCGGTGATTCTGTGTTTCTATAATCATAAGGCTGAAGAAAAGACACATTAAAGTTGTGATTTTTGGATTGCAGACAGTGAGCAGCTCATTAGCATCCTCATTAAACTTGCTGTTGGATGGTGATATTAATATGAGTGATTAACAACATTACGGATATTTTAACATTGGAAATTAAAAAGTGAGTCATTGGTCATTTCCCAGACTGCAAGGTTGCTTCAAGTTTAGAAAACTTGTATGTTCAGGCTTTTAAGATTTTTCTGCCCAAATGGGAGGCCTCAACAACTTCTCTTAAAAAATTGAAAGAAAGAATTCCAGGATCTAGGCAATGGGGAAAAAAACCCCAGAGACAGCCTGGGAGCCTTGAATCCCGCCATGGCAAAGATCAACTCTGGATTCCCATACTGCAATCTTGATTACAGGATGCTCCAGTGGTTTATTTTGCCTTGCAGAATGTTTGTTGAGGGGAGCAGAGTTTCTCACGCGTGTGTCCCAGCGCTGTGTGTGTGTGGTGCGTGTTGGAGAGGCAGCTCTGTGCTTTTATCTGCTGTGTTTGGCTTGTGTAAAAACAAAGGGAAACCAGCAGCATCGTGTACGGCTCAGGAGCAAATGGTAAAATTAAAATGCAAACACTTGTTTTGGGATAAGGCTGTGGGACTGAGCTGAAATCTTCTACACATGTTGCTCTATTCTTAACTTTTTTGTAATTCTGGAAGGGATCAGAGCAAAGCTGGTGACTTCACTACATGTTTGCTGGTCAGGTTGTGGGGAAAAATCCCTTCCGTTTTTCTTATGCTGAGGAAAAAGAGAGCAATAGCCTACACTCAGGACAGGGAGAGATTTCTATGTTCTGACATGTAGGAGGACCCACTCCCCTCCAATGGGTCTCTCAGCACAGAAATGGGATAGGGATGGTGGCACAAGCAGGGAGAGCACCAGGACACAGGGCTGGTGGGATGTGTGGTGGCACTGGGGTCTCACAAGTGCCCAGAAGCACCAGCACAGCTGATGGGAACTGCTGAGCTGCTTGCATCTGGGATGAAAATTTTGGGCTCTGATGGGACCCTGTTTGGCATCTCAGCCTCAGCAACAGACAAATAACCCTTGCAGAACATGCTGGGTGATAGGGAATAAGAAACCATGAAGGAGGATTTCAGAGGTGTGTGCAGCCCTGCTCAAAGCACTGCAGAGCCCACTGCCCCTTTTCCTGGCCTACACCACGCCTCAGGGCTCCCAGCCTAAAAACCCAAAATGCCAAAATGTCCAGCACAATGAAAGCAGAAAATAAAGGGGTAAGGGAGAGGATGTCTTACAACCTACCAAATTTAGCATCAGTGCCAAGGATGAAGGACTCTGGCATGGATGGATGGATGGATGGATGGATGGATGGATGGATGGATGGATGGATGGATGGGCTGAATTCAAGAGATTCAGCCTTTGAACAGATTTGGGTTTTGATACATATAATGTATGGCCAGGTCTCCAGTTATATTCAAGTGTACCTTTTGTCATATGGTTTTGAAAACATCCTGATCCTTCTCATTATAGACACACACACACACACACACATATATATATATATATATATATCTCACATACATATATATATATATATATATATATATATACACACATATAAATGTATAATAAAGCCAATAAAGCCAATTATATTTAGGGAAAAAATTCTCTGAGGTTGCATTACCCCAGAAGTGCCATATCAGGGCCTGAAATCAGCCATTTAGGAGTACATTTGGAAGATCATGAGAACTGGAGCAGCCTTGGCACTTCCTTCAGTGACCTCATGGTTCTGGGCTCTGCACAAGCATCATCTGGAAGAGACCCTCACTGTCCCTCATATAAAGGGAAATTGTACTAACCCAGGTCTTATACAGAAAGTAAATGAAGAAGACAATTTTTACTGTTAATGTGTGTCTCTTTGTTGCAATAGCTACTGCAAAGTTTTATGTCTCGTTAAAACACATTGAAGAAAGGATGTCAGCCTTATATGACCTACCAGAGCTGGGAGCCAGGGCCAGGATTAGGACTCCAGTTCTCAGCTCCCAGTGTTGGATTCTCCTTATTAAATGACACCTCATCATTACAATAATGAGATCATCCCTGTTATTTAATTACATTCTCCTTGTTGCTGCAAATCCTCAGTGTGGCAATCCAAGCACTTGCTTTCTAAGGTTAGCAGGAACACAGAGATTCTTTTCCTGCCTTGCAAGTGATGTGTATCACTTGAATCTGGCCTGACATCAGCTTTTTCCTGCTGTGGCCCTGGAAAAGCTGAACTCACAAGCATGCCTGTGCTCTGAGCAGTGATGCTGCCAGCACTCACCTCCCTGCTCAAACATTCAGATGTGAGTTTAACTCTGTAAACCTGTGGGATTCCTCAAAGGCTGCTCACACCAGGGAAGTGAAGACTATACAGGATCAAGGCTTCTGGGGCTACAACCCATTTGCTTGTTGCAATGATGTTGCTTTTTAGGGTGTAAGCCAGGAGAAGGTTCCCTGATGTGAAGGGGTTTGGACATGATGGGATCTGATCTCTTTGTCCAGCTCTCCTCGCCTTTGTACAAGACACACTCTTGTCTCCATCATATTAAATCACAGCTCCTGAGAGGAAGGAGTTGTTACCTTTGGGAAGACCTGTTGCTTCTTGTGCTTGCACTGCTGTGGCAGAGTCAGGGCAGCTTTTATTACACATCATTAACTCCTGATACATGGGGGTAAACTAGGGGTCAATGGGGAGGATTTATTAGCAAAAATCTTGTGTGCAGGGCTGGACCCCACCACAACTTCATTTAAGGACCAGGCACAGGAGTGGCAGCAGCAGCAGCAGCACCATGGAAGGACTAGATGTTAATCACCACCATTAAAAGTTATTTCATGAAAAGAAGAGCACTGGAGGAGAAAAGCCTGGGATGACTTCTTGGGTGATGGCTCCAGGCTGCTCCCAGCTCTGCCTGCAATTCCCCAGCTCTCCCAGGGGTGGCTGGGGTTGCATTTTTGGCATCCTCTGTTGCCCTGGGCGAGACTGGAGATGGCAGAGTTTCTGGGTGTGAGGAAAAGGCAGTGGTGCGAGTCACGGCACGGCTCGTGTGTGGATCACTCCCTGCCACGGCTCCTGCCAGCCCTGGCTACCCGGGCTACCAGCACTTCCCAGCACGACTCCTGTTTGTCTTGGCACTGTCTCCTTGAGTATGTTGGCATTCCCAGTTAGGCAGCCCAGGTTCTGAGGAATGTGTGTGATTTACATGCTGAACATTTTGGCCAAGGAAGAATTTAATCTCAGCTTGGGAAGATCTACAACTTTATGTCTTAACTGCACAAACATTCTTTTATAACTTCTTTCACTTCTCATATCTCAGGAAATTAGGTCTCATCTCACTTTTACATTCATTTTCGAGATGTGTTTAGCTAGGTTGTCTGAGAGATAAACAAGCAAAGCTTCTTCCTCATTCCAGGTGCTAGTTTTCCATCTCTGCCAGTCCTGGCTGGACAGTGGTGCTTGGTATGCCTGAGCAGATGCCCCAACTTCTCTCTCCCCCAGCCTTTCACCACTTCATTACAACTTTGCTCCATGCTGTCAGAAAGGAGCCAATAGCTCCCCAGGGCAGGGCTGTGTATCTCGGTAGACTGGGAGGGTCTAGCATACTTTTCAGTGTTGGAATAATTAACAATTAAGACCTTAATTAATAGCTCACATGTATTTCCACTGGCATCTGAAGCACTTTTCGATGGCTGGGTGAGTAAAAGTTCCTCTCACATTTAAGTCTAGAGTAATAATGCTTGAAGAAAAAAAATCAGAGGCAATCCCTCCTACATCCCTGAAAGATGGGGAGACTTCTGTTAGACAGACAGATGCTGCCTTTCCTCCCAACATCTGGAGAAGACAGATGCTTTGATGCTGATGGTGGGAAATGTTCTTGGCTTGCTCTGGTTGGATGAGAAACCGCTGCTATCTGAGACAGCCACTCTGGATGTCTGTACTCCCACCAGTCACTGGGACTGCAAGAAACCATGAACTGGGAGAGGAAAGCCACTCAGCAACTACATTGGGATGTGCAATGGGGGGAAATATCCTGTTAGTATTCCCAGTAAATCTGCAATTGTTCTAATTGCTCAGCTCCTTTGCTTTGTCTCATCAGCACATGAACTCATGCCCTTGGATGAGTTTGAGCAGTGATGCTAAACTCCTATGAAACCTGAAATTGAGGATGGAAAATACCCTGCTTCTATTTATTATAATGCAACTCCTGCAGAAATCCATTTTAACACCGCTGTCCCTGTTTTCCAGAATAGGGAGAAGGGAAGAGGGATTTTACACACAACACAAGTGCAAAGCCAGCCTTCTCCCAAGTGGGGTGCTCAGTTTGTATGCAAAAAAAAATCCCTGCTTTGCTAAAAGCATCATCTCCCACTAGAAATCAAAGGCAAAAATAGTTTGGTGGAAAATTTCCAGCCAGCCCAAGTGCCATTCCCCAACCTGAGTTCAGCTATCCTATGTGGGACAGATAAACCCATCAGATAATATGGCCATGTACTGCCTCAGACAAACAGGTTGACTCAAAGTCCAGAGTTTAAAATGTGTTTGACTTCAGTGCTATAAAATCAAGAGGGAAACAAGAAACCTGAAGCAGCACTGCCATCGTTAACCCGTGGTGCTGCTGCCATGAATGTCATATTTGTGTGCCTGGAGTGCAACTGAACTCCTCAGGGTGGTCTTTTATGTACCTGTAAAGCAGTGTCTACATGTACAGCACTCTGTAAATAAATAATGCACAGCAATAACCCTAAATAAAATAGGCTGGATGTTGGGGCCATTTGGCTGTTCAGCTGGATTGCTGCTGACAATTCAGAGGGCTGATTTATGGCTTTGAGGTCATTCTGGGAAATATTATACCATGGTTTTGTCATCCAGTTGCCATGTTTTTCTGATTATTTGTGTATTTTTTTTGTTGAGCAAAGCAAACACCATTCCATTATGCTACAGACTCGAAGTCGGAGGAGAGCATCACAGTCTTCTTTGTGCTCCAGCTGTTTCTTGCCAAACCAGTGGTTTTCCATTTGTGGTCTGTGAGTAATGGTGGGTGTAAAGGCAATTTCAGAAGGATCTGTAAAAGGATTTATTTTCCAAGAGATCTCCACCAGCTTCTGGATTCAACAATATCTCAGAAAATATTGAAATCTATTTTGAAGGTGTCAAGGAGCAGGGCCCTCCTTGTGTTCATCACCACCATCTGTTTGCATCTTGCTTTCCACTTGGATCTCTTTCTCTCCAGACCTCTGGATTTCATTTTGGCTTTGTCTGTTCAACAGCAGAGCACTGTTCTGAGACCTGCTCTGGTGAGGTGGTTTGCTCCCTGCAGCATTGGGATGCCTGGTGGGACAGTGATTATTACTGAGGTTTTCACTATATCCTCACCATATTTCCCACTAACAAGAGGGAAATGAAAAGAAATTCCTTGAAAATCTTAGGGTGGACTCCATGAAAGAGGCTTAAAAGCCCAACAGTCTCTGCCAATGTGGTTCCCTTTCCTGTTCCCACATTTAATGATTTACTTTTTAAAATCATGTAATGATTTGGGCTGGAATGGACTTCTATGATTGTCTTTTCCCAGCTTCCATCTCTGGTGAACAGGGGCATCTCAGCTAGACCAGGCTGCTCAGAGCACTGTCCAAATTGACCTTGAATGTTTCCAAGGTTGGGGCATCCAGCAGCTCTCTGGTGCCAGTGTTTTACCACCTTAACTGTAAAAAACCTTCTTCCTTGTCTCTAGTTTGAATTTACTCTCCTTCATTTTCAGACCATTACCCTTAGTTCTATCACTCCAAGCCCTACTGAAAGGCTTTCCCCCATGTTTCTTCTATGCCCCCTTTAAGTCATGAAAGGCCTCATTAAGGACTTCCCAGAGCCTTCACTTCTCCACAGGTTGTAAGCAAGGCACGCTGACCAGGCACCTGTAATACTGTAAAATCATTGCAACCACCAGCATTTCTCATCAGTCCTGCCTTTAGTGGTTCAATTTTATTAGGTGAAGCTCTGGAGTAGGTCTGAAGATGGAGACTTTAATCTGGACTTGTGGACTGGGACCACAGCTGGGCTGTCACAGTGGGGGAGAAGAGCTGGGTGAAGAGGGAGGTTGAAAAGCATCAATGAGCACCCATTTAGGCAGCAGTGGCTGAAACCTCAGTAACCTCTGCTCAGGTTGCTGTTACTGGACACCAAACTGGTCAATAGTCAGTGGGCTGCAGGGAGTGATTCACTGTGGCCTGAAGAAGATGAATCATGCCCTACACCTCTGCTTCTGCCCACTGACCATGGGAACCTTGAGGGACTAACATAGCTGAGAACATGTCTGGACTTAGATGGGACAAATATCATCCTCACTGACTTTTCTAACATCAGGTTCATGCCTGCCACATCATCTGGTCCCCACAAGAAACTCCATCCTCAGACCCTGAAGATCTCTTGCTTCCACTCCTCTTCTTGAAGGGCTCTGAGAGCCAGCCAAAACTTCATTCCTGAGACAATTAGGAAAAGGCTTCTGATTTCCATTTATGTCTCACTTTTGTTTTGCTAGGCAGAGCAAACCAAACAACTTTAGTCTCCTGTCACCAGACACTGCAGCCAGCTTTCCGCTGCACCTGCTCCGGTATAAAGTTGCATAGTGACAATTCCCCATCAGCAGTGATGTTTGGAGATCTCTATCAAGGCAGGTGTTCAGCAAATGGCCTCTTTGTAGGGGGAGTACCCCACTCTGCTAATTGCCAGCACAAGAGCCATAGGAGACACTGACACCAGGCTTTGCAGCCTAAGGCTCTTCATGGGGTGAATGTAATCTTCTCCTGCACCTGTAAATGTGATTAAGAATGTTATCAGGCAACCACACAAACTGAGTGCAGTACAAAATATTTCTGCTCACCAAATGAGCTGGGCAGGGGGCACTTTGTGTTGCCTTTTCAGTGGTGTGGGTGAGCAAAATCATCACAAGTAGAGTGGTAGCAAACACCAGATAGACCTGTGCTCCTGAAATCTGCTACATCAGCAAGAATGGAGTTGGAAACTGGAGCTGGACAGCAGGCAAAAACTGTCATTTGTGAAGGAGATGGAGGTTTGATGTGATTGGTCTTCCTACTACACTCTCTTCTAAGTGGAGAAGGTGCTTCTCACTGTGCTCCTTTCTGGCATTACTCTGAAACTCAATTTAACTGAAGTTTGCCTTTATCACATGAGTTATAGTATCATCTAAGACAAATTATAAAATGTCTTCTAGAAATTAGTTTGTTCCACCACTGCTTCCCTGCTGCATTTAACCATTAGAAGGGATCATCATAACAGGCATTAGCAAAATGACAGGCAGGCAGAAATCTGCCTCCTTGGGTAGAATGATTTTCCTCTTCCCTCCTCTCCTCCCAGATCATTCAACAACATTTAAAAAAAAACAAAACAGGTCTGAGCTTTGCTGCTTGACTTTCATGTTTGCACACAATCAAGCAGCTGAAAGGCCTCAGTTTAGACAAAGTGAACATGAAAAAGCACCTCCTTGGGCAAGAGGAGATTTGCAGTCTTTGTCACCTCGTGGGCCACGTTCATTTGTTACCGATGGGAAAAAGCATCCGCTGGATGAGGGAAAGAGATGATCCCCAGCCAGCTTCCGTTTGATTGCTCCTGCCAGGCATCTGCAGGAGATGTTGTTTTGCTGGAAGCCAAATGGGTGCCATAGATAAGCTTTCTCAAAGGCCTGTCCCTCTCAGATCGTGCTCTTCCACCGGTGGCGCGCTATAAAATAAGCGCGGGCCATGTGCGCGGAGCCCAGCTCCCGGACGTGGAATTCCTGCTCCTCGCCAACTTTCCCCTAAAGCTTCGTTATTCCAATAAATCACGGAGCTGAGTTATGGGGCTCTGTTTGGTGGGGGCTGCTTTTAATTGCAGTTTTAGGAACTGTGGGAAAGCAGAATTAATGCCATATGTTTTTTAGGCTTTCGGACCAGTCGCGAGGTCTCGCTTTCAGTTTTGGCCGGGGTTCAAACATCACAGCGAACTTTCAGGTTCCTCTGTGTCAAGCCACAGGGAGGGGGGGGAAGGGCAGGAGGGGAGATGGTGGCAGGGTGAGGGAGGGTGCTGCTGTGTGGTGCCGTGCTGCTGGCCTGGAGAGGCAGACAGGAAGGAGAGAGCACTTCCAGAGGCAAGGAGAGGCACTTCGGGTAAAATCCATCTGCTCCTGACCCTCAGCATGGACAAATGAGGCTGAAACTGGTGGCAAAGGGGAACCTGTTGAGAAAGGGTATGAAAGACAGAGTGCTGTGGACTTTTCCCTGGACACTGTCTTCCCTCACGCTCCTTCTTTCACAGATTTTCCTTCCCTCAAAGCCCCCAGTGCTGAGGTACGTGGTGCCTTCACTCCTCTCCCTGCTGATGTCAGGCCGCACTGTGGAGCTGCATTTATAAACTGTGAACTTGGAGGTGGTTCAGGGTAGGGCTTACATCCCACAGGACTGATTTTGTGAACACAGGTAAGCCCCTAGGATGGTGGGACAAACGTCACAAGAGAGCCAGGCCCCCTCCAGCTGTGTGAATCCTCCTGGTCCTAGCCCCCGTGCCCACTGTCTCTGGCTCTTGCTAGTTCTTGTGTGAGTCCAGTTGCTCTCTGTTCAGGGAGGGTGTGACCATGCCCAGCACTCCAGGTCAGCACCGGCCACCTGGCAACTCATCACAGTCTCTATCTGATAAGATTTTGTAGACTCTTATCAAAATCTTATCTATCTGATAAGATTTTGTAGACTCATAGGCAGTCACAGGCATTTGAAGATCCTCCTGACACATTTGCTGAGGCTGAAAAGGGGTTATTTTGCCTTTTCTCATGCAAATCAGCTGACCTCGTTGCAGTCGACAGAAGTGATGAAGCCTTTACCCTCTGAAAGCCTGGTCTAGGAGTGTGTTGGAACATCCTTCCCCTCCAAATCTCACCAGTGCTGCACAGAGCAGTTGCTTCACCAGACATAGAAATAAGAGTGCTCTGAGAAAACAAAAAATACAGCATTTTAAGCCCTGGGCGTGTGGGAACTGAGGCAGGTGAGAGGCTGAATGGTGAGCAAGGTCCCAGCTGAGCACAAGAGACACAGAGACACCCCTATTTTCCCTGCTGTTGCTGGGACCTTTGATGTTGGAACACAGTCATGAACACGCTTTTCTCTCTACTCTTCTATTCTGACTTTCAGGTTCTTTCTCTCTTTCTTTCAGGTTTAAAATATCCTGAAAGCAGCATAGAGTATCCTCCTAGTCAGCAGCGGGTGGGGATGAGACAACTCTTGTCCAGGTGGGGACCCATCCAGCACGTGTGACTTTGCAACCAGTTGTTTGGAGCATGACTAATTAGTCATCAATGGTAAATAACAAAAGGATGACTCCGGGCCGAGCCAGAGGTAAATAATTAGTTACCTCGTTTGTTAAATGGTATGAGGAAGGAGGGATCTGTCAGATGACTCAGCTCTGATGAGGAGGAAAAAATGTGTAACGTCACAGTGAATATATGGATTTTCCAGGTCTGAGGATGATGCTGCCCAATGTAGATGTTGTCAGCAGTGTTACCAAAACAGCTCACTATGAAATTTATCCAGCAACCAAAAAGCATCTGCCTGTAATAACAGAGGAGTTGTGATGTGCACTAAAAAGGGTCTGAGGGATTGTTTCTACCAGCTCTGAGTAGGTGTAAATACCTGATTTCTTCTAGGTCTTGCCAATTATTCGAAGTGATGTAATTTTTGTAGAAAAATAAAGACCTCACATCAAAGAGATGCTTAACATTGTTTTTGACAAAAGTGCTGTCTTAAAATGCATGCACACGAGGACAAAAATATTCATGAAAAGCTTTCAGTGAAACATTTCAGCAGATTCCATTTTCTCAGTTTCACTTCAGCAATGTTAAAATGTTTTGGTGACATAGAGAGATCTTCTCCCAACTTGTTTTGAATCATTTTGCATTGTGTTGCAGTATTGATTGAAATATTTTCAATATGTATTATGTTTTATTGTGCTGGGATTTATGCTGCACCTGCCTTTGTTATGTTTAGTTTTGACATTATCAAAGTGAACTGCTTCAGGTGTATCAGACCAAATGGCTTTTACATTATTTCTCCATCAAACATTTTTAGACTTTATGGTTTTTTTCCAGATTTGCAATGATAAATTGGAAGCAAATTGGTGTGTTTCATGAAGGACAAAAATTCTAATATCCAGCTAAGTCTGTCTGTGTGTTTGGGACGAAATTGTGTTTTCTGGGCATTAAATCAGCAACTTTGGAGCGCTGGTCTGTCTCCCAGCTTCACCAACACCCTGGACACGTCATTAGGGCTTGACTACATGAGAAAAGTGCCTGTAACAGGTATCCATGATCATTCAGAGCACATTCACTCCATATGAAGGATGAATTCTTCTCTGCAGTAGTTCTCCAGCCTATATCACTCACCCTAAACTCGAGGTTCCACCCTGTGTGAAATTCCAGTTGAGGTCAGATGAATCTTTCTTCATGCTGACTTTGAGAGAAGCCCAAGGTGAGCACCCAGCTGAAGATGTCCAGCATTCCTGTGATTAATCCCCCTGCTAGAGACTGGTGCAGTGAATTTTGGCCCAGCCTCAGAACAGCTCACACCCATGCACAAAGGTTTTGGCTACACTGGTGCCCCTGTGTCTGCAGGGTAACAGCCTCTGTGGGGCAAAGAGAGGCTGCAGGCTGGACCCCAGACAGCAATCAGGGCTTAAAGTAAAGCATCACTTCCATCATTTGGTCTGGACATGGTTTAAAGCTCTAAAAGTGGCATTGAGTTTTAAATTCCCACCAAAATTTAACTCCCCAGACACCTCCCTACACAAAAAATCCCTCAACCTACCAGTCCATCTTATTTGCCATCTGCAAAATGAGCATTATGCTAAAGCTTCTTGTCTCAGGTTGGTGTATCCAGGTATATCAGGAGCATCTCTTTCCTTGTGTGAGTTCAGGGATGAGTGCAAAGGAACTTTGATCTAGTTCAGACCTCATTACCACCCAGTATCACCAACACATTTCAATAGTTATCCTTTGGGTTTCCTGCATCGTGGAAACATTTTCTTTCTGAGTGATCAAACACAGCGCCAATGAAGTCCTTAAAACCTCTCCATGGTAAAACCAGATTGCTTTTTCCATACCACTTTTCCCAGTCTGACTGTGCATCCAGTTTGTAGATCTGCACTGACAGCATCAAGCCACTCAGGGCATGAGGACAGCATTGAGCACAACTCATGAAGACTCATCCCATTGACAGCCAGGGCAAATTCCCACCTGGGGATTCCTGCTGGGAACAAGGTGATGAGCAAGAGGAAGTCTCATCCCTCATGTAGCTGGCTGGGTAGCAGAGGGTGAGCAGTCAGGACGAGGAGGGACAGCCAGGACCACAGCGGATGTTTTCCCATCCTATCTGCTCTGAGCAGCAGCCCCAGCTGCTTCTCTGGAGATGGTGAAAAGGGGAAGAGCTGTCAAAGACAGACAACACAGGGGTTTCAGTTGTGCATTTCAGTTCACCTCAAAGACCTTGCTGCTTTGTTTTTGCAGTGCCTTTGTCTTTTTTCCCTTCATGCAAGTGTTCTGAAGCACCTTCTTGTCTGGGGAGCCCCTCAGGAGCTCTGCAGACCCGACTGTCTACTCCCTCCTCCCTCCACATCCAGAACGGGTTTGTAAATCACTTTATTGAGACAAGAAGTGTGATGGGATATTTGCACTCCTCTTTCTAGCAGCCCACTTTGCTATAAAATGGTCAAACCATGGCCAAGTCTGAGAGACAAACCACAAACCTCTTCTATATCTTCTGGCTTGTTTTCGAAGACTGTGCAATTCTTTGCACACTTTTTCCACCCCACCCCCCTGCAACTTCTTGGGCTTGTTAAATAACAAAACAAAAGATAAAAGCTCAAATAAAGTTGCAGCTGCTCGGCACCAGCCCAGCTCTTTATCACCAAAGGGGTGTGCAGGCAGAGAGGGGCAGCATGTGGCTTCTCTCCTGTGACTCAACCAGGGAAGAAAAGCATCAGAAGGGGCTAATTTTGAATCTGTCATGAAAAACTGTTTGACACCTTGTGTTCCTTGTCTTTCGAAGTGATCTGGGCAGCTACCCCCCTTCCTGCCCTTCCAATTCAGCAAACAGCTCTCGAATGTGAGGTGTTCTCTGCTGCTTGCACTAGCATCTGCTCCATTTCTGGGATTTCTCCTCTTCATAACTGCTACAGGAGGGCATTGGAGCTGCTGCTCTGGGTCACATCAAAGGCAGAAAAGCCAATAAAAGAGCATTTCCCAGCAGCCTGATGATCACCAGGCTCACTCCCTTCCACCTGTTGGGCACTGGATGAGGCTTGAGCTGCATCAACAACTCAACAGAGGTTTTGCTTCCCCCAGGCAAAAGGTGCACATGGTTTTCATGGAGAAATTGGAGTATGAACGTGGTTGGACACACTGCTGCTCTCTGTGTAGGCCCTGAACCCCTTGGCAGCTGGATCCCACAGGTTAAAGAAACAAAGAAGTCACACAAAGGCAAAATACTAGCAAGAGCTGTGGTTGCATGAGACAGCAGCACATTTCAGCAGGTTTTTTGCCTCCTTTCAACCCAAGCCCAAGTGCTAAGTATGCAGAGCAAAAGGTCACAGCAAACAGCACCTTTGGGTTGACCACAGCCACAGCATCACGATGTAAAGCAAGACAAAGAGCAGATTTCTTCCTCCCTTTTTATTCCAGATCAGAGGCAGACAACAGTGAAATCAGTCCTAAAAGACCTGGGATGGGGATAGCTCTTTGGGCAAAGCTTCCACAGCAGCCAGTCTGGTCAAGGGAAAAAAATGGGAAATTTATTACCAAATTACATCCAAGCCCATCCCATGCCCCAGTGTTCAGGAGATGTTTGACTCTGTGTGATCATTTTATCTTCCACCCCCAGTCCCCCCCTAGATTTTACAAACAGCCTAAGGGACATTAACATTTACTTTAGCATCTTCATTATTGGTGGGGGAATATATGTGGACAGCCCATGAAGAATTTATCTCCACTTTCTGAAGGATGAGATATGTTCAACTTTACTCCAAACACACCTACCTCTTAAAGCACCAATCTGTGTAGGGACACTCATTTTGAAATAAAAATGACTGAATTTCAGCAAAGATTGACTTTCACTAGCAGGATTAAACTCGGTTTTTCAGACAATGTGCAACACTTGCACTGATGAGACAAACAGCCCAAAAACCAAATGTCTTTATTTTTGTGCAGAATTTACATACAGAAACGTCTCCAGAGCATTTACTGTATGACTTAGAGAAAACAACTTAATTTGGGGCTCCCATTTCCTCTTCTATAAAGTGAGGGGGATGCTATTTATGCATTTTTCAGTTTAAATAGCATGGAGCAGGTGCATCAAGTCCACACGTGCTGCAGTCCTGGGATTTACTCAGTGGGCATCAGTGGGAAGAGGATCAATAACTTTGGAGGGGACATGAAGCTCTCCATCACTTTGGATGGCTGTAGGCAGAGGTTTGTCATTTAAACTCTATTAATAGGCCATGGAAAGAAACAGCCACCCACCCAAGCTGCCTTATTTTTATTATCTAAGGAAAAAATTGATCAGGGCTGTTTAATACATGCTGCTCACCCTCATGTTTACATGTGGGAGATTCACACATTATTAAAATCCTCACAATTGTCCATTATCCCTGAATCTCAACACACTACTGACAATGTTTTTTAGACCTCTAGAGCCTCAACCACAGCAGTGGCTTATTGGGGTGTCTGCCACCCCCATGGCAAAAGCTAAATTATTAATGGTAAGTGTGGAGTTAAAAGCAGGCTGGATTTTACATTCTTGATGCTGTGAGCAGAGAGGCAATTTCAGAGAGAAAAACTAAAATAGCACAGCATGAACTAAGAGGAAACCACCTTCCCTGGCAATCAGGAAACCAAAACCAAACAAGGGTTAACTGGGCAGAGCCAGCACTGACTGTAAGTGGGAGGCTTGGGCTTTATTTTATTGTTGCCATTAATTTCCTTCCTTTTACTTTCAGTAGAGGAGCACAGAGTTATTTACATTAGACTCAACTGTGCCCCACTGAGATATATATACCAGAAGAAACCTCAGGAGTAACAGACAAAAGCAGCTGAAGGGACATGGATGATTTCTGGTGCTAACACCAAGGCCTGGTGCCATTTTTTGCCTTTGAAGGACACTGTGACAATGCCAGTTCCCCAGTTCTTCGCTGATCCATCTGTAGGGTGTCAGAAGGAGGGACGAGCCACTCTCCCATGATGGGACATGAGATACCAGTGATTTGCCAGATCATTTTCTTTAATCATGTACTGCAGAAATACAATAAGAGTAAGAGACACTTGGTTAGAGCTGTAGGTCCCAGAGTTAATGAACTGGAGCAGATCATGGCCCTTGCTGCACACTTCTGCTCAGAAGAAGGCTCTGTGCCAGTTTCCATTTTTGCATATTGGAGGGTGGGTTCCTTTCCCTCAGAGCAGGGGGATGGAGGCAGCAAAGCCTGCGTGACTCTGCCTCAACCACTCCCTTTCTTTATACATTTCCTTTCTTCCTCCTATTTGGCTGTCTCGGCTAATTAGATTATTAAAACACGTGCCTTTTGTGCAGCCCCAGGGACGGCGGGGACCTGACCTCACCAGTGGCTCCACACACAAATGCTCACTCAAAGGACGGGACGAGTTCCCCACAGCCACCTCCACCCTGTTCCCCCCTCTGCTCCCTGGGACCTTGTTTATCTTAACGCCAGCTGAGTTTCCCAGGGAAACCCAGCACAAGGCATTTGCCAGATGATCCCTTTGTGCAGCTGAGCTGAACTCACTGCTAGGCGGTTTTTGCCAAAATCACAATAAATTCACCAGGGCTTGTGGCTCCTTTCCTGAGGCTGCTCCTGCAGGGCATCCCTGCGTGGCCTTGATGGACACAGGCTCGTGGAAAAGCTGGGAGCCTCAGCAGGAACCAAAGCATTTCACACTCCTGGCACGACCAAAAGTCAACGCCTCATTGCTGCACGGCTTCCCTCCTGCCCAGGTTTCTGCACAGCCGGCCAGAGGCTTTATTTATGGGCTGGGATGCTCAGCAGTGAAATGGTTAGAACTCTTGGCATCAGGGGGTCATAATTACCCTTCCAGGTTAACACCCATTGAGATGAATGGGAGCACACCCTTTTCTGAGGGTGTTATTGTTGCAGTCTGCCTGGCTGTGGACTCAAAGGCAAGAGTTTACCTTGGTTTGCAATCAGAAAGGCTGGAAAGCGCCTCTCCCTCTCTCTTGCTCCCTTTTCTTAAATAGGAATAGTTTGCTTTTGCAGATTTGTGGGGTGGGGAACATGGGGGAATGGTGAAGCCATATAATTTGGGTCTGGTGGTGCTGAGCATCTATGAAGTTGCCTGGCTTTGGAGAGCAGGAAAGGGCTGGAGTGCTCTGGGAATCAAGCTCCCGGGTTCCTGTTGGCAACAGGGGAAAGCTGCTGTGTTATCTTTTCCCTGTATCTGAGAAAAGGGAGCTGGAGCTGCTCAATCCCCAAACCTGCTGGTGTTTCCCACACTTGGCTGCTGCAGGCACACCCTGGGGCACAGCCACAGCACCAGCAGCACCACTCCATGTCCGTCTGAGAGATGGAGCTGGGCTGAGCCTGGGGCTGCAGCATGGTTTAGACATCCCTCTGAGGGTATCTTCCTGCCTTTCCCTCCAAACATCTCTGGCAGGTGCAAACCAGAAGTGATGGAAAAGGGGGGAACCCTGGCCTGGAATGAAACACCTCCAGCCTGTGGCTTCTTCAGACATCAGGTGTTGTTCTGGGTACAGCAGAGGAGCTTCCAACCTCACAATGGAGGAGAGGCTTGCCCCACCTGCCTGCCAGAAGTGGCTCTTCCCCCAGCAGACGGAGTTGGATGGGGAGGCAGAATGTCTGCTCTTTAATCCTCAATTCCCATCCTGGCACACCTTACCCATTTCAGCACTCGTTACCATTCCCTGGGAATCCTCAATCAGAGCAGCTAAAACCAGCTGGGATCACAAACTGGTGCCTGGAGGCCACGTTTGCAGGAGGAGATGTTTACTGAGCAGCCCAGAGGGACTCTGCTCCACTAGCTCATGTTTTGTGTCGGGATAACAAACTCACCTCAGGGGCTTGCGTGTACTTGAAAGGGTTCAGGTGGGAGAAGAAGCAAAACACCTGTCCCCCAGGGAAGATACAGACTTTGCCATCAGAGGAGAGCTTTGGCATAGATAGTCTGGAGCAGTTCCTAGAAAAAAAATAAATTATCCTGGCACAAAGGTTTCTCCTCCTGATTAACCACAGTTATACATTTATTAGGAGGACTAAGGGTCTGTAATGCTGCCCACCCTGCTCACAGCATGACTAGCATGAATGTAATCCAGGGAACATTACAAAAAGCAAGCAAAAATACCTTTACCACTCCACTGTACCCCCTTGCAGCTGCTTTCCCTCTAAGGTACAAATGAGAATTGCAAACGCCCATGTGCCAGGGGTTATTTGCAGGAAAAATTATGCTGGCGAGGGGATTAAGGGTGTTTTCATCCACACTTTTCAGTGTAGTAAAACAAGGCTGAGGCATAGGATGCCTGGTGTGCATCAGGAGAAGCCCTAAGGCCTCGGGTGCTTGGGATTTACATCTTCTTGGAGCTTCCCCATATTCGTTTGTGCAGCCAAGGCCCTGTGGGGATAATAGTAGGATGCTCTGTGTGTGTGTGTGATGTAGACACACACCTGTATGCACAAACAAAACCATGGCTGGACAGATAATCCCAGGGCAAACCATTTCATAAAACCTTCTCTTTCAGCACCCAAAGGCGTCAGAGCCAGGGGAGTGAGGGGATCTGGGCATCCCATGGGTTGGCAGCACTTGTTTCTGGGGATCATGCTCCTCCTGACCCCTCTGCTCCAACCACCTGGCCACAGCCAACCTCTGTGCCCTGAAAAAAAAAAAATCACACCTCAAGCACAGCTGCCAGCACATGCAGGTCCAATTAGTTCAAAATCAGGAGGCAAGCCCCCAAATTCCTGAGGTGGGAAAGAAAATCATCTGCTGTGGTCTCATTTGCTTTTCTAATGGTTAGCCTTAATCAAAAAGGCTTCAAACACACTGAAAATAAATTCCAGTTAATAAAGTCCTGTACAGCTGCGGACTTTGAAGAGGTTTGGTTTTAAGAAAAAAACATTGGCAAAGGACAGGATTGTCCAAGGAGATGGAAAAAATCTGGGCGTCATTTCTGCAGAAACGAAACTGCTCCTGCACCGGGTGCAGCCTGTAAACACCTGAGTGGCCCCAAGAGCAAGGGAGTTAAGTGAAATCACATGATCTCCTATAAAAACTTCAGGAATCAGATGTGAACTGGTTCTGTGAGCTGAGGATAATGCAGACACGTAATAAATAAGGGAAGAGAAACATGGTTGCAAAGAAATGCACTCCTAAGTAAATCCTTATCTAAACACGCTGCTCAGAACTGCTCAGCCTGTGCTGCTGGGCCTGTGCTCCCCATTACTTTTCAGAGCAGGAGCAGGTAAAATATCATTAAAACCCTCTTCCCACCCAGTTACACCAAATCAAGAGGTTTTGCCAGCCTGAGAAATTTGTATGCTTGCAACCAGAGATGCAAATCACAGTCAGCCTGGCCAATCCCCGCATGGCAGCTGAGTTTTGCGCAGTGATGACTTTGCTGTGAGCTGTTTATTTTTCCTGGTTCAGCTGGGAGTCAGGCGCTTCATGTAAAAGCAAAAGGTGATGCTATGCTCAAAAATAAAGTGCTGCTTGAGTGATCATGGGCTGCTTTACAGACAGCCTGAAAACAAGAACCCAAGAACAAATATCCATGGGCAAAACCACATTAGAATCGCAGAGTCATAAAATGGCTTGGGCTGGAAGGGACCTTAAAGATCATCTCATTCCACTCTCCTGCCATGGACAGGAACACCTTCCACTATCCCAGGTTCCTCAGAGCCCTGTCCAGCCACACCTTGAACATTTCTGGGGATGTGGCAGCTGCAGCTTCTCAAGGCAATCTGTTCCAGTGCCTTGCCACCCTCACAGGAAAAAAAAAATTCTTCTTAACATTTATTCTAAATTTCCTTTTGTCCTCTATCAGCCCATGCAGAAATTACTGCGCATGTGTGCTGATGAGAGCTAGGTGAGCATCACCCTTCAAATTCAATTGTTGCAACAAGTTATGTGGTGGCATTCACATTCTCTGAAAAATTCTTTCACCCAGGATTTTTCACCTGGAACTCTGAGAAGCCTCAGAGAAAAAAGAAAACAATTCTTATCTCATTTGCTTCTCCTGTGTTTTGCTTGGATGGAATGTGTTTGGAGATTGTTTACCCACAGGTGATTGTTTCATTGGATTCTGGTGTGAGTTGTTTTAACTCTTTGGCCAATCAGGGCCAAGCTGTGTCAGAACTCTGGAGAGAGTCATGAGTTTTTCATTATCATCTTTTCAGCATTCTGCAAGTATCCTTTCTGTATTCTTTAGCATAGTTTAGTTTAGTATTCTTTAATATAATATAGTATCATAAAATAATAAATTAGCCTTCTGAGAACATGGAGTCAGAGTCATCATTCCTTCCTTCATCGGGGCACCCTGCTAATACAATATTACGTGTCTTTTTTCATCAGAGCACTGACTATGCACAATGTCCACAGCAGGGTAATCCAGCCCAGGAGCACCCACAGGAACTCAGCACGAGCAACTTTTCCTCCTTCTCCCACAGTTCCTTGACCTGCTTCAAATCCCATGAGCTGTGATGGAGTCATCTCAGGGATGTGTGTACTGAGCTGCAGTGATGGGGCTGCAAAGCCTCAGTGCAAAGCCTGCTGGCTCAGCACCGGTGGGCCAGGGCTGAGCAGGGTGCACGGGTGAGTCAGGTTAGCTGATGGGAAAAGTCACAATGGTTTAGTGGTTGGAGCCCAGGCCAGCACAGCAGAAGAGCTGAGAGCTCTTGCTCCATCTGTCACCAGCTTCCTCTGCGAGCTGGAGTGTTTATTCACACACCCCAGACTTGGAAAAGAGCTCGGAAAGCTGTTTTCTTTCCAACCCAGCTGACTGTGCCTCGGATTCAAACGATACCAAGAGAGAGAGAGGAGCAGCCTCCCTCTCCGTGCCCACGGAACAGAGAGGAGTTGTGCTCTGCTAATGTTTGCAGGCAATAGATTTGGTCAGATTCTAATGATCACCTTCCTCGCTTTGCAGGACTTCCTTCTCGTGCTCATCTGCTGGGCTCCTATCCTCGGCTGTCAGCTGTGTAAATTTGCTGAAAAGCAGAACCACACAAATAACTGATAGGGGTGAGGGGTGGCCAGGCTGGAAAAAATCAACGTATTTTCTGTGGGGTAACTAGAAATGGCATTTTAATGAAATAACTATATTTTGGGCCAAGCAAGCACTTTGTCTGACCACAGTGATCTCTTAAGTATTTTTATAAATTGCTCAGATAATTTGTTAATATGAGAGAAGCTTCAAAGAGAAGTGAAATATTTCTGCTAAAAAAAAAAAAATAACGTATTTTAGTTTTTTTCACTCGGGAACAATTTCCTGAAATTGCTTTCAGTCAGTGAAACATTGCAGTCAAACCCATCTGCATATTTTCGAAGAGAAAAAATTGCTTTCTTCCACCTTGCATCTTCCCTGGCTGTTAACTTAACTGTATCCTCACCCATTTCATCCCCTTCACTTGCTTCCTCCCTTTCTCCTGTAACAAATGTGAATTTCCTGTCTTTTTTTTTTTTCACCCTGCCTAACCCGTTATCTGATCTGAGCTCTCTCAGTCCTGACCTCTCCTTCCTCCAGCTGACCTCTTGATATCCATTTATCTCCTACTCCCCAAACCCACCTTTTCCCCTTTTCTTTCCCATAGCCACAGACTGTGGAGCAGCCCCAGGGAGGGGTCTGCTGGGTGTTACAGGAATAAGAGCAGGGAAACAGGAATAAATCCCAACCCAAGCTGTACAGGGCTGGGAAAAGAGCCCTGTGGCAATATTGCCTATACTCTGACAGCCTGAACTGAAACTCTGAATCCCACATCCTTCCATTGGAGGTGTGAAGTCAGCATTGTCCAGCGTTAAACCCCAAGGACGCGGATTTAAATTAACGCGGTCCTTTCATGACACTCATTAACCTTGCTCAGTGTTAGGTGCTGTGAATGGGGCGCAGGGACTCTGCCCTCCAGGTTGCTCTCCACCCTGGTGAGATGGAATAAAGCTTTTTCCAGGCTTCCCAGCTGCTCCTCACAGCAAACATCTGAAGGTGGCTGGGAGCCAGCCCGGGCTGGGACGGAGATGTGGCACTCACATGGCCGCTATCTGATCACGTACGGCGAGCAGGGATCGCTAATGAAAGCCAGGGCTCCTCCGAGGGCAGCTCTGCAAGCCAGCAGGACACAAGAAAGGGAAATATTCCCTTCCCCCCTCCACAACTCTTTTGTTCACAGCTTGCTGCCTCCCTCCTTGCCATAAAACAGCAAAGCGGTGGGACATGTGAGCTCCTCTCCCTGGGATCCAGTGGCAGGACACATGGGAATAGTTCAAAGCTATGCCTGGGAGGTTTGGACAGGACGTTAGGAAGCATTTATTTACTGGAAAGGTGGCCAAACACTTGAACAGGCTTCCTGAAGAAGTGGTCCATGCTCCAGGCCTATCAATATTTGAGAGGCATTTGGACAATGCTTTAAATTTGATCACTCCCAAATTGGTTAGGCAGTTGGACCAAATGATTATTCAGGGTCCCTTCCAAGTGAAATCTCTTCTCTTCTCTTCTCTTCTCTTCTCTTCTCTTCTCTTCTCTTCTCTTCTCTTCTCTTCTCTTCTCTTCTCTTCTCTTCTCTTCTCTTCTCTTCTCTTCTCCTCTCCCCTTCCCTTCCCTTCCCTTCCCTTCCCTTCCCTTCCCTTCCCTTCCCTTCCCTTCCCTTCCCTTCCCTTCCCTTCCCTTCCCTTCCCTTCCCTCCCCTTAAGAGGGCAGGTAGGGATTTGAACGCTCGCCCCTCAGCAATCATGTTTGGATAGGGTTAAATCTTCAAAGGCACAGTTTTTTACTGTGGTGTTTCTCAACCCAAATTCCTGTTAAACCCAAAAATACCACCAGCCACTTGGCTGCTCAATGAGCACAGCTCCTCACCCTCCTGGAGCCACAGGCAGAAGCTCAGTGGCTTTAACCCACTGTCTTGGACCTTCCCAGTGGGATTGCCCTAAACTGGGAGCACCAGCCCTGCAGACACGCAGCAGCACGTGGGGTTTTTGTGGTGTGGGGGATTTTGTGGTCTTGGGGTTCCCCGAGGCACGGGACATCTCTGTGGTGGGGAGGTGGCAGGGTCATGTGTGCCACCACCCTCCTGGGCAGCTAAACACTGTGACACCAGAGAGGAACCAACAGGTGGCCTGAGGGAAATGGTGGTCACTGAGAAGAGTTTCGGTTTTGTCTAAATTTTCCATGGAAAAATTCCCCTTTTCAGAGAAAAGCTACATGCCCATTTGTTATGGGGAAATACAACTGTGTACATACCCACAAATTATTATACAAAATGTAAACACTTTTCTGTGTGTATATGCACATCCATATTTGTATACATCTCCATGGACATAGCTTGATTTGAGTGAGTCTTTTCTCCAGCAACAAGTGTTTCCAAATTACAGTGAGTTTATTTGCAGAAAAAGGATGAATTTAAAATCCCTGTAATGAAAACCCAATCTTGGAAATAACTTGCTTTTAAACAGAAAGCTTCAGCCACTGCTGCTGATCAGCATTGATAAACCACCCTCAGAGGAATGTTCACTGTTCACAGGGATGGGGTGCCAGCAAACAGTTGCAGAGAGACCAGAGGCTTTGCTGGTCCCAGTTAGCAAAATGAAATAAATGAGACAGGAAGAGGACTTTTTATTTTTTTAATAAATATGTCTGTGCTGGAGCTTTTCCTTATGGTGGAGAAGCTTTGCTGCTCCAGTCTCCTGTAAATCAACACCTGGCACAGCTCCAGTGAGAGTCTCCACTGAACCACCCATCAACAGGTGACTCAGGTGTGTCCTGGCCTAACCTCTTCATTTAAGTAGGCTGCATTTCTCCTGGTTTTCTGGAGCTCCCCAGATCCTGCCTGGATGGGTTTCCTGCTGCTGTGCCCACAGAAATGTGGCTCTGTGGTGCAGATGTGCTGGTCAGCCCTTGTGGACACTGAGTTTGTTGCTCCTCTCTCCTGAGGTCATCCTGCTGCAGGATTGTCCAAGTGCATGCACTTTGCAGGAGCTCAAAGCACAGACACTCTTCACTGTGGCACAAGGAATAAACAGCTGGAGAGGCAAAACAACACAAGGTCAGCAGCACTTCCCTGCCTGAGTTGGGTTTTTCCTTACAGTCTGCTGACTTTATTGATATAGCCCCAAAAATGTCCTGTATCTTTCTACTCCTACACCGGGTTTCTCTTCTAAACCCCTCACTGCTTCCACCTCTCTAAGGAAGCTTTCTTTTCACTATGCAGGTTCCTCAATTCAAAGGATGCCTGTGTTACACACAGAAAAATCCTGCCTCTTTGTTCTTCCTTCTACACAAGTTTCCTTTTAAGTGGCTGGAGAGACCTTGATTTCTCTAAGTGCCAGAACCCTTTGTCAGGTTGGCTCTCTGATCAGGCTCCTTGGTGGAGCTAAATCCCTTGCCAAGCTTTCCCACATTTAGCCAACAGCCCCTTTGAGCTGAGTCTTGAAAAACTGGCTCATCCTCAGCAGCAGCTCCCTCTTTGTCCAACTGAGCTCCATTTGAATGTGTAATCATCAAAGTTTAATGAGGCTCTTTTGTGAGCCTTATACCAGGTGGAAGCATTTTTGGGTATTTTTTTTTCTCTTGTGGTTTTTGGCTCAAAAATCTGTAGGCAAGGAGAGAAGAGAGCAAAGAGCTCCATACCCAAAGCAGAGTTTGCTGCTTGATACCTGCCTAAAATTCTGCAGGAAAAATGCACCAATAATTCAGACAAGGTGCCAGGAAAGACAGGGAGGATGGGTCAGCACCCACCACCTGGGAGTTGTCTGGGGCTTGAGTAGGACGTGGAGAGAGACAGCAACAAACTGTTGAACTGGGGTTGAGAAAGTTGTTGGCTTGTTTGGAGTTAAGAGTTCCCTGCTATTTCTTATGAGAGGTAGTTGAAGGAGCTGAGATTGTTTAGCCTGGAGAAAAGGAGGCTCAGGAGAGACATTTTTGCTCACTACAACTAAAAGGAAGTTGTGAACAGGTGGGAGTCAGTCCCTCCTCCCAGGTAACAAGTGACAAGACCAGGGGAAATGGCCTCAAGTTGTGCCAGGTGTGGTTTAGATTGGATAGCAGGGAAAATTTCTTTACTGAAAGGGGTGTCAGGCATTGGAAAGAGCTGCCCAGGGCAGTGGTAGAGTCACCATCCCTGGAGGTGTTCAAAAGACATGGATGTGGCACTTGTGGACGTGGTTTAGTGGTGAACATGGTGGTGCTGGGTC
Organism: Motacilla alba alba; assembly: GCF_015832195.1. NCBI lineage: Eukaryota > Metazoa > Chordata > Aves > Passeriformes > Motacillidae > Motacilla > Motacilla alba. Next base: position 4,816,657 of record NC_052017.1, read on the forward strand.
AACAGTTGGACTCAATGATCCTACAGGTCTTTTCCAACCTTAATAATCCTATGATTTATCTTTACACACTTTGCCTCCAGCCCAGCTCTCAGCTGCTGCATTTGTGCCCTATTTCTGACCCTGCCAGGAGCAGAAGAGTCTTAATTATGAGTCCATGACCAGAGAGAAGGAGCTTTTCAACTCCTTGTTTATCTACCTTGGAATAAACTCAATCAAGCCTCTCCTGGAGCTCCACAAATGTGAAAAAAAAAATCACTTTAATGAAACGCTTCCTGCCTTTTCAGCTAGCTGGTGCCTCTGGTATGTCTGCTCTGATAATTAGATCACAATTTAATCACAAATTCTCTGTTGCTTCAGGGTTGACCTCTGCAGGTACAGCAGATTTCTCCAGTTGAGCCTCTAGCCCAGGAATCAGGGAGGGGGGTGGAGATGGGTAGCTGTGCTACAAAGATATTAGCTCAGAAAAGGTGAGTTCTGGGCTGACACATGGTATTAATATGCATTTCATCTGGGCAGGTGACTTCTCTGAAGATTTTCTGAGATTTTTCCATCTCCAACCCCTCTGGACCTCATCATCCCCTAAAGTGAAGTTCACAGCTCTCCAGTGGCCTCTGGAATGGGCTCACTCCTCACTATGGTCCCAGAGGAGTGGTAGAGCAAGCAAAAAGGGCTCAGGCTGAGCTGGATCTCCAGCAGTTGAGCTGTCAGCAGGTGCTTTGTGGCTGCAGAAAGCACAGGCTGGCTGTGGCACTTTGGGAACACCAGGACCCAAAGGGGCACCCAGGCTTTAACTCAGCTCAGTGTCTTGAAGACTGAGGCAGAGTGGAAGGAAAATTAACCAGAAGTGAGGCAGGAAAGCCACAACACAACAGACTAAATTCTTGGAAATCAGGCGGTAAAACCAGGTATTATTTCCTCATTCTGTTTTTTTTCTGGTGAGAATTGAGAAGAAAATAACGAAACCAGGTCCTGTTGCAGCAAAAGGTTTGAGCTGGTTTGATGGCAGGGAAATGTTGTCTTCAGCAGACCAGCAGCAGCCTGGGCTGGGCCTGTGGCCTAACAAAGCCTCCCCAAGTATGTCTGGAGAAAAAAAAAAAAAAAGAAAAAGGAGATAATCTGTCTGCATTCATATGGCTTGTTTACATCTGCCTGGTAAGAAACGCTGTGACAGATCATTCTGGCAGGAATGGCTGTGGAGGCTGAGTCCTCCACCAACAAATTCAGCTGCCTGTGGCCTTCAGGTGCTCAGTTTCCAGGTAATGAGACACTCAGGCTGTCCCCTGGGTAGGACCAAAAGCCATTTTTGTGGTGCTCCTGCTGGGGACAACTTGAGTGGGGCTGATGTGTGACACTTGCCCAGAACATGAGTGTGAGTCAGAGGCTGCTGCTACCCACACATCCATCCCCTGTGCCACCTCACTGTGGCCAAACTTTGATCACTGTTGTTGGTTTCTTTATCACACTGCTCAGTCCAGGCTTCCCAGCTGCTTTAGGAATCCCCAGGCAATGGGACATAAAGCAGGGTCAACATCCAAACCCATCACACAGCCATAAATACAGCTGGCAGGAGACTCAGCCCCAGGGATTGTCTTGGTGCTCTCTCTCTGACCTGGGATGGCAGCTTGACCCCTGCAATAGCTTTTTCCATGTTCTCCAGATGAATGGAGGCCCATCTAAATTTAACAAACCCTCATTGTGAACCTTATGCCCAGTGTGAGGGTGACCCTGTCCTTCTCTGAGGGGGTGGAGACAGGAATCAGGTAAAGAAAATGGCCTCAGAACCAAAACTGTTTTCTCTGCGATACCAATATTGCAACACTGTCAGTGCCACCATGGGACAAATCAGAATCTTATTCCCATGGGAGAGGGAAATCTATCGATTAGGGTCACCATCTCCCAAGCTCCACAGATCACTCCCAGTCACATCAGATCAATTTAAAAGGACCTCTGAGAAGCTTTTGGATGTGTCAGGATGAAAAACCTGGATGCTATTTTTATCTGATTATCGTCCAAACAAAGTCAACGTGACAGCCTTCAGAATTAAACAGGGCTTTAAAACCAGTTTGGCTGCTTTATTGCCACCACCTGAGTGAATGAAGCACCTGGATGGAGAAGGCAGGTCCCAACAGACCAGAGGCAGACTTTTGGCAGTGATATTGAGGGCATCTCTCAGCAGTGGGGTGGTTAAAACTCATGGGCATTTCCTGAGAAAGTGTTTTAATTGCTGAACACTGATCAGCAGCGCCTGCTTCGATGGATGCTCTGATGTCTCTACTTTCTCTCAGCACTGCTATTTCCAGCTTCCAGGCAAACAGCACTTCACATTTAGCTAATTACTCCGAGAGAGCAGCAGGGTTCCTAGGGCTGCAGATTTCACACAGTTTCTATTAATATCCCCCAGGGCTCCCAGGTTTGTGCTTCTTTGGGATAACACTGATCTCTCTTTGCCAGGACCACTCAGATCTTGTGCATCCACTCACTCCCGACCACTTAACATGGCAGCTAGCTAATAATTTCCCTTATCACACAGCCCTCCTGATAAAGCTGCTCTGCAAGAGTGATGAGGGCTGGTGCCTGGCTCCCTCAGACCTGCCTCTGGCTCCAGTGGAGGCTCCCGGCAGGAGAGGAGCAGATGCCTTGGGCTGGAGCTGTGTGGGGCTTGGTGCTGTCTCGCCCCTTGCTGTGATTCTTATCTTGCTGTCGCCAAAAAACTCACTGCCTTGAGCTAAATACCACAGCTTTAGAGGGCATGAGGAGGGGCAGGTGCCTAAAAACCAGCTCCCTGCCTGGCAGCCTCCTGTGTGGGTGCCCAGGAAAAAGGGACAAGAAACACCTCCTTTTACCCCCAGAGTGGAGGGATAGGAGCGCTGACACAGGAGAGATATAGCAAGATATAACATTTTAGAAACCAGAGGCAGCTCTAAACCCCTGTCATGCAACCCCCTCCTGCCTGCACACAGCCGTGGCTGCAGTGAGGATTCAGATGGGCCACATTCATTCTGGTTTAAAAAGCTCATCTGGCTTTGCCTTAAATTTATGGGGATCACAGGGAATCAAAGAGCGCACGGCTGGGAGTTTAAGAAGCGTTTTGTTCCTCTGAATTACATGAATCCTAAAAGATCTCTGGCATCAAAAGCACCCATTAACCCCAGCAACTTTGTTATTGTCATAAGGGACTTGTTTTTACTCTCTGTTGCACTTCCCAAAGCTTAAAGTCAACAGAGACAGGTCTGTTGACTCCACTGCACTTTATTAGCCTGATAGCAGAACCCATGACCATTCTCTTTGGAGTGATTACAGAAAACTTGAGATAGAGGAAGAAAATTTAGAACAAGGCAAGCACAAGTAAGTACATGTAAAAATGTGAAAAAATCTGCATCAGTCCATGAACCCCCTCGGTAGTCCTTGTGCTTCTGCAGTCACAGCTTCTTTTTCATAAAGTTCTCTTTCCCACTTTCTTGAATGATTAACAGAGGTAACTCACTAGTGAGAGCTGGGGAAAGAAGGTAGCAAAAAAAATACTGTGCTATCCCATGCGAATAGAGAAGAGAAAAAGCAATAGTTATAATCCCCTAATTACTTATAGCCCCAGTCACTGGCTGCCCAACATCTTTAAACCAGTGGCAATCCTGAAACTCAGATCAAGACTTCATTGTTCTTCCTGGAAAAAAAAAAAAAAAACAAAACAAAACCAAAAAAAACACCCAACATTGTTTTAGTGTAAACTAAAGAGTTGCAAGCAATAAAAGGCTGTTTTGGGGATGGCTGGCATGGAGGTTACAGGCGACAGCTGGTGGGTGTCTGATGGGGCTGCCCTTTCCAGCTACCATCTGGACTTTGCATAGGACAGGCGAGAATAAGCTACTTATACCTTAATAAGGAAAAAGCCTGTAAAAATGGAATGGGGGTGGTGGTTTGGCTTGAGATCACTTTGTAAATAAACAGGAATGCGAGCTTGGACTTTGCTGCTCTGCCCGGGCTGAGGCAGGGACAGCAGCTGGAGACTGAAAGCACCTAGAAGTCACAGGGATATATAAACACTCTGTCCCTGGTGCATTAGTGTGTGTGAAATCTGTTTAACCAATTAATTTGGTTGTTATTATTGATGTTTAATCACAGCAGGGACAGGAACACCAATGCACTGAAGGGGCTGATTCTTCCACCCAGACAAAAAAAAGGCAGAACTGTTGCAGTCCATTGGATAAGGGTGGATGGTGACAGGGTGGCAAAATTAGAAGGAAATGATGCAGGAGAGAAACACTGGACCAACATGCACTTGACAGGTGTGTGGACTGCTGTCAGCATACAGAGATGCCTATTTACTCTCCCTTAGGGGGGAGAGTTGCATTAAGGTGGACCAAATTTACCCCCTTTACTTCAAAAAGAGTAATTTTACTGCACCTGGCATTTTCCCACAGACACTTGACACTGCAAAATTAATGTAAATTAGACATAAACAGGGAGTAAACACACTTAAATACCAGTTTCCCTGCAGGAGGGGTCCAAAAGATCCTTAAGAGCTGTTGACTCCAACCCTTGGTTCACCTTGGCTTGAAGATGACCAGGGTGAAGTTATCACAGCAGCAATGTGGAGAGCTGTCAACCTAAAATAAAAGGTTTTGGCAGATCAGCTCTGCCCATTCTGCCTGCAGATGTTTTGCCTTGCCCCTCTGCCCCACCAGCCCTGGGTGCACCTGGTCCTGGCACTGGTGCCCAAACTGGGGGTGGGTTGGGTCCAACCCCAAGCAGCTGAGCTGTGGGGGCAGTCGCTTCCCTGACAGCAGAGATGGAAGCTGCCACAGCTCCTCCTGCCAAAGCTCATCTGTCATAGCCTTAATTTGCTCCTCTGCATCCCAGATCTGCTCCCTTCCCCTCCCTGCAGCTGGCCAAGAGGAGACAAGGCTTGTCACCCTGCTGTGTTGGCACAGCCCCCGCCCATGGCAGCCCCTTCCCGTGGGAATCCCCGGCTGAGGAATTGCAGGTGGTTTCCAGTCCTTGCAGCGTGGCCTTTCTGGGAGCCTGGATGCATGAGATGCCTCTCCTTCAACCTCCTCCATCTCATCCTGTCCTGTCTGGGGAGCAACATGACATGGAAGCCTATTTCCCATCAATGCAACTCTTTGTCTTCTCCAGTTTTAGCATTTTTGTCCCCAAAACCTTTCTCCGTGCGAGCCTTCCCATGCTGCCCTGTTGCAATTAACTGGCAGCATCACTAAGGTGTGGAAAAAGCAACACCAGCAAAACTTTTGCTCCCTCGAGCCGTGCTTAAGGCACGTTTCAACCCCTGTCTCAAGCAAGTCACCTTCATGACAGCATCCAAATGCATGACCCCCTATCCAAATGCTCTGGGCCACAACCCAAGCAGGGAGCAGATAACCAGCGACATCAGATGCTACTTAGAAAGCATTTTGTTCCCAATTAAAGCCAAAATATGTGCTAAGAGCTGCTGAGGGAAAGTGCAGAGCATCTGATTTCCCTCTTTTGCTAACACACTCCGAGGAAGAGGTGGCAGGTTTGTGGAAATGGCTGCAATTTGCAGTCAAACCATGAATAGGAATTGGAAGGGAGGAGACAATCAAGAAATGTACTGCATGGATTTCCTCCAGTGATGCTGGAGCTTATACAAACCAATTAGACCATCATCAAAGAGCAGCCCTATCCCTATCACCGTACTTTTTATTTCCTAACAGCTAGGTGGTTGGTGTTTTAGTATTTTTTTTAACTTATTTCTCTTCTCTTTAATTTTCCTGGGGGAAAAATGTACCTGAAGAGCCAGGCAATTGCTTCTCCGTGCTCTCACATGATTTTACCATGAGGTAAATTTATGGGTGTCAAATAAGTTGCTCCTTATGCCAATGTCACAGAAATACCAAGTGTGTGGGAGGGCTGGTGGCTTCTGCTTAGTGGAGTTGCCAAGGATTGTGCTAATTAGCAATTGGAAAGACTTATATTTTAGAGGTGTGGAGTGATCCAGGGAGGCAAGTTGAGGCTTATCTAAAAACTGCAAAGAGACTTTGGGCTTTTTGAGAGACCTCCAAAAATTTGTCAGGCTTAAGTTCAGGTGTGTGCATCACTCAGCCCTGCCATGAGTGAACTGAGCTTATGAGGGCTCTGACTGCATCCCCAGCTGCTCCCTGGCCTTAGGAGTTGGAAGGTGACAGAAACTGCTTTATGTTGTGCTCCTTTCACAGCTTTGGGTTCCTGCTAGCCCCAGTGGCTGGTGGCGGTCTCAGGGCTGGGCTGTCCATAGTTTCACCCCTTGTGGTTATTTACAGTGGTGAAAAGAGGAAGCAAATGACAGGTGAATGCAGCAGCGACAGAAAAAAGCCGAGATGGACCTTTGGGTGATGGGAAGGAAGTTTTTCACCCAGCTGCTATGTCTGTGCCAGTGGTCAGTTGAAGTGAATAAAATGTCTATCCCATGTGTGAGTTGGAGCTTTACCTGCAGCTGAGTTGCCTCATTCTTTCCTACACCTCACACATAACCAAGAGAGAACTTTTTTGCCCTGCTGCAGCCCCAACAGCACCCCATGGGGGTCTCTAAGATGGACCATGTTGGGGAACCTTCTCCTTTGTAGAGGTTTGTTCCCCTGCATCACTGTGGGATCCCTCCCTGCGGTGGCCACATATCCAGAGCTGGAATTGTTGGGCTGTGGCAGCTCTGACTGCTTGACATCTAAATAAACCCATCCCAGGATCCACAGCATCACCAGCACTGGAAAAGGTGTTTCTCCTTAGGGAGAGCAGCTAATCCAGGGTCCAGCAGCTCCAGCACAAGGGAATTCTCTGGCCATGCACACTGTCTGATGTGCAGTGCCTCATGTTGGGGGGAAAGCTGGAGACCAGCTGAAATGACAGAGCCTGAGGGAACACAGTGCGTCATCCAGCATGTCCCCAGCTGCCAGAGCCATGGGAAAGGCCCTCTTCCAGAGAAAAGGCATGCTGATCTCAGCTCAAGGAGCTCTTCTGAGCTGAACAGGCCGGAGTCTGGACCCCAGAGCAAACCAGCAGCAGATTTTAGGTGAGAGGGTCTGCATGGAGGGTGATGAGGGCAGAAAGAGCAGGTTGGGAACATCTCCATCATCACAACTGAATCCAGAAGGAGATGCATGTTGACAGCCTCAGTGTCTAGCTTTCGACAACTGATTTGGCAAATTTGGGCCTGTGCAAATAACTAAGAGCAGATGTGTCAAATGGTTTTTATTTCCTAGAATTAACACTAGATACAGGAGTACTACAGGAAGTGTCCTGCACATCCCTGCTGTGGGAATCCCCTGACCCTCTCATACCTTCTCTTTACCATTCCCTGACCAGATACAGCTTTCACTTGCACTAGAGTAAATAAGATTGGCTGCAGCCACAGCAGATATCAACCAACACACAGGAGAGCCGAGGAGGACCAGCTCTTTTCACACCATTTGCTGTGTACTCACAGATAATGAGTTTGCTTGTTACTTGTTTTTAGCTCCTAAAAACAAGTTTTAGTCTCAAGTCCTTCCAACACAGGGGGATCACCCCGCGACACCACATCTCCCCTGATTTCCTCTGGAACAGAAATGCTTTTGAGATCCCATTTATAACTCTGTTCACACAAAATGTGACAGTTTTAGCTGTATTGGAAGACCAGCCTGACCCTGGCAGCCGCTCGCACTGTGAGCAGAATAGTTATCAGTCAAACCCTGGTATGTGATGTCTGGTGGCAGTGAGGAGGAATCTGCTCTTGCAGTGATGTGATCCACGCAGTGAGAAGCAGCGAAGCACAGCCCCACAGAAACACACAGGTGGAGGAGGAATTGTCTCCAAGTCAGGCACAAGTCTGAGCTAGCCATCCTGGGCTCCCCGTATGGTCCACAGGGAAAAACAGGTTCTTTCAGGGAGTGACTCATCTTGTACTAAAATAGGTCAGAGGAACTGCTCTCCAGCAGCATCTGACTCCACTCCACAGGCTGTAAAGGGAACCCAGGGCGGAATAGTTCAGATTCAAGCAACTTATTTTCACTTGTCCAGCATTTGTTGCTGTGAGTCGCAGTCAAGCTGCACAAACTTTTCTGGAGTCAGTGGAAGTTGTGTCAAAGGGCTTTGGACCTGACACTTCACAGTCTGAGTCAGACTCTGCATTTCCCAGAAAATCCCTGGACTTGTAATGTTGGTCAGGGCTGAGCTAGAAGGAAAACATCTACCTTAACCCTGTGTTCTAGAAAATAACAACAGGCAGCACATCCAAACAGGGAAATTCTACCTTTCATTTTAAAAACTTGAGCAGCATAAAACACTGCAGAGTTTTTTCCCCCTGTTATCTTTCCAGTGAAAATGAGGCCACACTTTTCACTGTCACAGTTCCTGGGACTCTCATAATTTTTCAGCCTGATGCATTCTCCTTCCTCCCGATTTTCCCCTTGATCTGAAGCATGTTGAAGTCAATGGAAATCGACGATGCTCGTAAGACGTGCCAGAATCCCTTGCTGGGAGAAGGGCACCAGATTTCTTGCTAACTCCTCCCTTCACCCTCTCTCAGCAGAAGCCGATGACAGGATTATTTTTTATCAAGATGCAGATACTACACACAACCAGCACAAAAGATCAGTGATTAGCTTTTGAATAAGCAGCCAAGGTTGCTTTTTCCTGACCTTATCAATCTGGTATTTGAATTTCTAGGGAGTTTTTTTCCTCGGGAAGCTGAAATCCTTCCCTTTAACTCTCACACAAAGTTCCTGCTAACTTCACTGGAATTAGTTTCTCATTCAGGATAAAACTAGATAGCTGTCCATGACTTGTCTGAGTTCAGGAAGGCCTTCAGGTTGCCAGGGATTTCCTTTTCCTTCCTTTGCCTCACATTTCGACACAGCCCATAAAATGAGAACAAGTTATTTCCTGCGTAGTAGAACAGGAACAAAAATATCCAAATGCACGTGGCTGCCTACCTACAAGCTACAAGTCTGAGCTTCCATGGGAGATCCAGGGTGTAATTCTGCTGCTTAAAGGCAGACATCTGGTCCTGTCTGAGATGCCTGAGGGCATCTCAAATGTGTGCACAGGGCTGGCAGGTACAACACAGGAACTGCAGGAAATTCTTCTAGAAATCCCCACCATTTGGTAATCAAACTCCAGAGCCCAAATAACCCATTTTTTTTTCAGCCTCAGCAAATGATGGCTCATTTAAGTGACCATATTGCAGTTTGACTGGGCATTTCCTGATAGGTCTTGAATACCTGCTGATCCTGTGAATCCATAGATCTGTGCAAGAAGCAAGAGAACTATCTCTCTTTTACATTCTTCTTAAAAGAAACTTACAAATTTACTGCTGAACTACTCAGACAACAGTTTCTTTAAGCTGCAAGGGAAAATTGGAATTTTTTTCCTCTCCCTGTGTCCCTCCAGTACTGTTCCACGGGCTCAGCAGGATACTTTAAAAACCAACATCTCCTGGGGGCTGAGGAGCAGAAAATCCACAGCCTGCTTTGGGTCTGCACACCTCAGACCCTCCTTGCAGTTCCTGTGGCCTTTTGAACACTAAAAACCCACCAAGTCCACATCTGTCAGCCACATCTGCAGGGGTTTGGATGAAGAGCAGGGGGACAGTTTGGAAAGCCAGGTCCATGTAAAGTGTTGTGTTGGAAGCCAAACTCCTCAAACTCTTCCCTGTGGTTCTGACTGGACCAGTGCTGAAGGACTGAGCAGAGGGGCCACTGCAAATAAGAGCAATGAAGCTCATGGGCCTCAGGGCGAGGCATTTTGGCACAGAGAACAATCTTCCACATGTTCACCCCTCTGCTTTCCACCTTCTGACCTGCAGTGCTCCTGCCAGCATCCTTCCCCGGGCTGTCACTGCTGCAAGGCTGCAGGGTCTTTCTCTGGCAGAAGGAGACATAGAAACTAGAGCTGGGATGAGCACTTTTAACAGTGTTCCGTGTTTTCTCACCTACTTTAGCCCTTAAACTGCAAAGCAACAGGAACATTACATTAATTCTGGCCAGGCCTTGTCCCCTGGTCACTTGAGGAATCCAGGTGTCTTGCAGAAGGCAGTGAAAGCATTGTGGGATCCCCAGGGAGGAAATCCCAGCAGGTCTGGGTGAAGCACATGGATCCCAATTCCTGCTTGCAGGCAGAGGTGAAGATGAGCAGTTGGCTCTCCAGTCTTCTTGAGGGAGAAGCACAGAAGCAGCCACAGCAGGGTAGTGAAGGGAGCTCTGGCACATCGTACAAAGGAGAGCAGAGTGAAGTAAGCATGAAAAAGTCATGCTGTGGATATAGAAAACAGCCAGGGGAGGGTTTGCATTGCCAGTCAACAGGTCTTGTCTGCACATTCTGCTTTGCTTCAATGTGGAGGAGCTTCCCAGAGAGCCCCTGCTCCTGTCTCCTGTGAGCAAGGAGTCCAGTGGGAAGCAGTGCATTTATTTTTAGCTATGTGCAGCAATTAGGCAATGGTGTGGGGGGGATGTTCTCAGGATGAAAATTTTTGACAGTTTCCTTAAAAAGATAAGATCTAGCCCATTCCAGTAGGGGATAATAGCTAGCACAGAAAACCACAGGGGGATTTTTGCTGCATGTCTTGTTCTTGTGAAAGTCGCCTACTGACACCCTTGGATTTTGGCCAAGTGTCTACCTGAACAACAAGAACCTTCTTCCAAACTGCCTATCCACCCCAGGCAGGTACATTCCTTCCAATCCCCAGGGACTGGCAGACAGGTATTTCCTGGGTCTGGCTGTGATTTCCCCAGTTCCCTCACCTGCCACCTGGAATTCTCCACTCCACCCCTCCAGCTGCTGATGGGGTCCTGTGGCCTTCTTGAGAAGCTTCAGACAGAACCAGAGCCTTTGCCACAGCCGGGAGGTCTCACACAAAGCATGTGAGTGCTCAGCAGACCCATCTACTCCGTGACCTTGGGGAGGGACTGGTAACACCAGGGAAGGGAGGAAGGCAATTGTCTCGTACTGGCACAGCTGCTCGCTCAGGGAACATCTATTCAGACTTAGGAGCAAACAGATGGTTTTCTCCCACTGGCCAATCCATTCTTTCTTTTTCTTCTGACACTGCCCAAAGGGGTCACAGCAAGAATGGTGATTCCCTGGGTCTCTAATATATGTACATTGTCCTCCCTGTCCCATGCAGAGCAGAAGTGAGCAAAGTCAGATGGATAACAAAGCTTCTTTACCTACTGGATGAGTAAAAGTGCAGCTTTCTCTGTCCAGCCTCAGATCTGCTCGTGCCATTCCTGGCTGTTCCCCTGCAAGGCTGTGCATAAGGGGAAATGGGAGGCTGGTGACAGAACCAGGGGCTGAATCGTGTTTCAGCAGCTTGGGCACATCCGTGTGCTCTAAGCCAAGAGGAATGCAAACTGCTCAGCGATGAACAACTGCTCCAGCAGCCCACAGCCAAAAGGAGACACTCTGGGGCACGTCAGGCACTGACCCAGCCCGCCGTGGAGGGAGCTGTCAGATTGTGTTATCACAGGGGCAAAGCTGCATCTTCCGCTTGGGAAATAAATGTCGCTGCTTTGGCGTGGTGGTTGTAGAGAGGCAAGACACCATTACCCAGCAATTACGCTCTATCTTGCTGACGTTATCTCTTAATTGCATATTTGCAAGTGCTTCTACTTGCTGGGTGGTTGCAAGGAGGAAGGTGAAGTGGGGTTGCTGTCTGGGAGATACCCAAGGGACCTACACCACTGCTAATTTTTAAGATATAACAATACAGTTGCACTTCTTCACCAGTTAATGGTTATCCCTGCCTTTTCCCTGGAAAGAACTTCAAAGGGTACAATTGGTGCAGACCTGCTCATCCAGGGCTTTATCAAAGCCCTCAAAGTGACAAGGATGATCAGATATACCTTGAAAACATAATTTTTTTAAGAAGAAGCGTAAGAACAGCCATTCAATGCACAGACATTGCTATCTCCTTCCCTTTCTTCAGGATTTTGTACCAATCCAAGGCCATCCAGGAACATCTGGTCCATCATTGCATTGCACAACATGACTGCTCGCTGCTTGACGTCGCCTGCAGGAACAGAACTCAGAACCACCCATCCTAAAAGCCATCTGACACTGCAGCAGAAGAATTGTCACTGGTGGCTGCCAGAACACTGCATATGACACATATTTTCAGGGCTGTCTCTTCCCAATGTACGGCAGCAACACTCGCAAACATCTGCCTGTGCGTTATAGCATGGCTGATTTTTAAAGACTGGGCCTTGGATCTTGAAAGACAGTTTGGCACATAGATGTGAGGAAATCACCCAAGAATTAGGTTTCTGAGTAGTTCAGCTGATGTGTGTGTCTGTTCCTTAATTCCAAGGTCTGTGCTCTCTCTACTAGACTTTGCCACCTCTCCATTTTTTCTGAAGGTATTTTAGGCCTGGAGCCACAGTTTCTTTTTAGGATATTGGGATGCTCTCCAAAGGAATTAATTTAAATTTTTTCTGAGTATTGCAATTAGCTGGGTGCCTTCAGCTTTGGTTAACTCCAAATTCTGATGGGTTGTACATTGAGTTTTCTGTCACTGATGTAGTGACATTGATACAAACCCATAGTGTAGGTGTCTGGCTAAAGCTGGACCTCATTCACATGGGACAATCTTTCCAAACACCCCGAGTGTTGTTGGGGTGACAGAGGAAAACCCCAGAAACACCAGCCTGAGCACCAATAACAAAACTGAGATGTTTGGCTGTCTTTGGCTCTCCAAAGGCTGAGCCCCAAGATGACCTTGGCACTGGACCTGAGATACCTCTGCTTACAGACTCTCCTGGTACTGGAGCCACCAAGAGATGGGGACATGTCACACCAGAGGGATTAGATTGATTGAAACTGCCACTGATGTGGCAAAGGCTGAGAGTTACAAGATGGGCTGTCACTGTCACTGTACTGTTGCATTTGATGGCAACAGTGTTATTTTAATTAAACCTTTGCTGGCTTAGACAGTTGGTGATCTTTTCAACCGCTTTTTGGCTTGAAAACTGAGCTGAGAGCCATGTACAGGCTCAGAGGGAGTGATCGGACTTCAGTTCCCTGGTTGGACATTGTCTGGTGCTTCTGACCTGGTGGATAACTGGTATGGTCACCCACCTTTCCATGTTTCACTGCTGCTTAAAACTTCTCTGAGATGATAAAAAGCCTTTTTAGCTCTTTTTCTTTCTTTTTTTTTTTTTTGGTTTTTTTGGTTTTGTTTTTTTTCCTTCATGCATTTAAAAAGTAATTATGCTCAGCATTTTTTCCACCATGGTGCTATTGGGAATCTGGTCACTGCAGAGTCCCTGGGCACATGTCAGCGCCTCGTCACAACCTAGAATGTTTTTTGCCAGGAATGATGAGATGCGACAGTTCCCATTGAAGGGTATTCCTCCCAGATAATTCCAGTTTCCAAGGTCCCGGGCTTTGAAGATAAACTTGTTGCTTGTTTGGTTTCCTAGCAACTTGTGCTCGGCGGCAGAAATGCATTCCTCAGACCCCGAGCTCGACCTCGGTGATGCTTGGAGCTGAGATGTGCTCTGCTCTGCCCCGGTGAAAGCAGCTGCCTGAAAACACAGGACTGGAGTGAGAAAGCTGAGGCTGGAGCAAACCCTCTGGTCAGATCTGGTCTTCCCCAGTCACTGTTGCTCAATGGAATTCTCACTGTAAGTCAAAACATTCCATCCGGCCAGCGGTGAAGGTGGAGGCAGCTTGCGTTTGGCTGGTTGTCCAGGCTCTTGCTGGGGAGTTTGGCCCTGATGCCACAAAGTGGCTAAACTGATAATCCAGAGTCAAACATCACAGCCTTTACTGGAGCTTTACCTTCAGATGAGAAGCCCAAGGATCCATTTTTCCCTGAAACATGGTGAGGCAAATCATCACCCCCACTGAGACCCCTCAGGGGTGAATCTAGAGAAAAAAAGCAGATTTGGTCACCTGAAAGGCACATGAGTCTTAGCCTTGGTATTTTTACTGAGCTGTTGAAAAGAACAAAGGACAAACCCACCTTAATCTGCACATTGCCTGGTTATCAATATTTATTTTGTTATTTCTGCTGGTTATTAGAAGCTCAGCTCCACTGCAACTTTTAGCTTAGGTGCTTCAGCTCCAATATCCCAAGGGAACCTTCAAGCTCAGATTTAGTTTTAGAGGTCTTCATCAAGGTGAGTGAAGGGCAGACCTAAAAGATACTGAGTTTGATTATCTGTATCTCACTTGACCAGAGATTTTTGCAGGCATTGCTCACTGGGTGCCTGATGGGAAAAGATCTCCCACTTGTGTCCCAGTCAAGAAAGTAAAAGATGATCAGTTCTCCAGCTCACCAGAATAATGGATAATTCTGTGCCAAAGCCACTGTCACCTAAGTAGCTGCAGCATGGAATAAAAAAGTCTCTTACCTTTTAGACAGGGAGGGCACTGCTAAATACCAGTGAGGTCTTGATCTTGGGGCTGAACAGGGTCTTCTGAAGCCCAGTATCATACTTTTATATAGCCACCTTTTCTGAATTTGTCTAATAAATTTAATCAGAGCTGTCAATGACCATGAGAAGATTTTTGTCCTATTTCAGTCAACTCGGGGCATTCTTTCCTGAGGATAATCTTTAGTGAATATAGCACTGCATTGTGGTCCAGGGAGCAAACTGAATGTATTGTTCAGATTGAATTACAGCATATTACTGTCAAGGGTATTCCTTCAAAAAGCTGACACCTTCTAATTACATCTGTGAGACTCTGAGAAAAATGGTATCCCAGGGAAAAAAATTGCTTGGCACCCACTTTGTTAGTTTTAGCCTGATGTTCATTTCTAGCCATTCATATAGGGTTGAGTCATACAAGAGAAGCCTGTAAGGGAATCACAAACAATCTGTCTGGCTTGAGGAAACTGGGAGCCATTTCAATAGTGCATTGCCTCACTCCATAGTTAGTGGCAGGGGCTATTAGAGACTCTGGAGACTGTGAAAATAGAAAGGGCATTTTTCTACCTGAATAGTTCTGCAGATAGACTGGAGATGGGACAAAAACAAGTTTTGTGAGAGAAAAACCATCCCAGGCAGAGCCAGAATCAGATGCACCATCAGAATCAGATGCAGTCATCCCTCACCTGCCCAGGGCATCTCTAAATCTCAGCTGACAATCTTTTCCTTCTGTCTTTAGGCAACATTTTTCACCTCCCCTGAGCTAGTCTGAAATCTTTAATTCCATTCTGCCTGTTCTTCCAAGAATGTGGTGCGACAAGTGGAAACTCATCTCCACATGGGGGAAGAAGCAGGAGGGAAGAGGGGGGAGCACTCTGTGTGAATATTAAAACATTTGCAGTGTGAAATGTTGAGTTATGAACAACCACAGCACACCTCAGGCTAACAGCATGGTGCCAGGGCTGTGCTGGCACAGGGGGTGTCCCAGGAGGGCTGGCAGCAGTGCTCAGGGGGATGCTTGCCCTGGGCTCAGCAGGAGCTGATCCAGGACTGAGATGCTTTGGCTGAAGATGCACAAAACCCCTGTCTGTGTGGTGCAAACCTGCTGGTGCAGGAAGCTGGTTCTCTCCATAGTGGTGAGGCTGGTGTGTGCCTGGAGGCAGCATTACAATCCCATTTAAATATTCATCCACTTTGTGTGCATGCTCTGATTTACCCACTTTTGCTAAGGGACCCTCTTACTTCCTGGCCCAAATTGCTCTGTATGGTGGAGAAAAGTTTTTTATTCTTCCAATGTCATTTAGTGATGGAGCTGCAAAGCTTTGGCCCTGCTCTGGTGGCAGATGGGGACCCAGGATGTCTGTCCCCCTTGGCTGCAGAGCGGCAAGGAAGAGGTCAGGTCTCAGCAAAGCACCTTGTTCCTGCTCCTGGTGCTGATAAGGTACCAGAAAGGTTGTGCAAGCCCTATCAGAAGATGAGAATGTGCCTGAGGCTGTGGGCTTGGTAAGCTCAGTGTGAAATGGTTACTGCTGATGAGTAGGACATGGGGTAGTTAAAGCCTTGGAGGTTTCTACAGGGTTTTGGGCCATCAGAGCTTGAAGAGGGTGAAATGCAGTGGATGTTCAAGGCAGGGAGCGTCACTGCTGCATTAGTATGGAGTGAAAAAGGGACGCAGAATACATGCAGGAAACAGGCAGGGAGAAAAATGACCCTGGCAAGTGCTGACATTCCCTGGAACCTGTGTCTCTGCTTCTCACACTGCTGTAGTTCATATGGTCTTGGCTAAGTCACAGGAGAGTGGCTTGCTCCAGGGTCTGAATTATCAGTGCATTTCACATCTTGGTCTTGGAGACCTTGCAACTCTAACCCTGAATCTATTACCCTAAGCACAGATAAAAGAGCCTGACATTTGTGGTATGAGAAACCTGATGTGCTGTAGAGAAGCCAGATGAATCCAACGTATTGAACAAACTAGGAATGCTCAGCTTGAGAGGAGTTAAAAAGTGGAGGGGGAAAACCAGGAACGTGCTCAGAGAACTCAACCAGGAGAGAGGCCACTGCTGTGGTGAAGCATCTGCTACAGGGATGTCTTTGCCAAGTGTGAGATTTTGGGAAGGAGCTGTGGGTGTCCCAGAAAAGCACATTTCCTACTGTCTGCAGGTAGCACCAGCACACTTCCCTGTCCAGGAGTTCCTCCAGCATCACTGCAGATTCCTGTGAGGGGTACCCAAAGGGACAACCAGACCAGGGCGCCTCAGTTTCCCAACAGTGCTCATGACCTTTGTGAGGGGCTTGATTCCTGCTCATGGTCAGTGCCAGGTCAGAGCAGACAACTCTCGTTCCATCGATGGATTTTCTTCATATTTCACTTCCTGGCCCAATTTCTTATGCCATGTCTGTCTGAGAAGACACAATATCCCTGGAGTGTGCAATGGCTGTGAGCTTGGTTTTAGGTTCCCCTGGGCACAGCAGGTCTCATCTGATGGCTGTGTTGGTCCTGCCTGACCATGGAGCTGTGTTTCTCCTGGATGACTTTATGGATGACTTTGTCACGGATGAAGGTGAGAGCTGTCTGCTTTTTGAACACAAGGGGACGATTCAGATCTTTTGTGAGGGATGATCAACCACAGTAAATAAAGTTGCTGCTTGTGGGAGTAACAATTAAAACCCATTATAACCTGCTTTACTAGTCAGGGAATGAAGTGCCTGGAAGAACTTGCTCTGTCCTCCCTGAGTGCTGTTTTGCTTGGCCCATTTGCCTGATTTGGGAAAAAGATTGTGTTCTGAGGGGGTTAGCTTGAAATTCCTGCTCTCATGACCGGGGCAGTTTCCCAGTTCCTAAGGATGAATGTTACCACAGACAAAAATAAAAGTTTCCCAAGTGATCCTTCAGCATTGAGTATTTTTCATTCATGGGACATACAACACCTCATGTTCAGGACAGACAACATATCACAAATTAAACCAAACTATGTTTCAGGTCAATACAGAATTTACCAAACTGCCACTCTGATGCTTTCAGTGGAGTCTCACCTGGAAGACAGATGAGTTGGTGTGACAGGTAATTGGTGTGGAGATAATTGCATGGGCCTCTTGCTGGCTCAAGGTTTGGAGAAGGGGAAACAGGGGCAGAGAGCCCATGTCTACATGGAAAAGGCAGGGTCTGAGCTGCTGGGGCCTGTGAGTTGATGACTCATGGGCCTGATTGATGAGTGTGAGCCATGGAAACTGGCTGGGTGTCTGATTGCCCCCAGTGCCAGGCAAGAACACTCAAGAGCCACCTCAGACTTATTTTCTCCATTTTTTAAATTTTTTTTTTCTTCTAGAAGAGTGCACACCTGGCAGGGCTTATCTCCACTGATTATTGCTCTTCTTTCAAGAACTATAAGGAAAGAAAAGCCATGCCTTTTCCCCTCCCTCTCTCTCTTTCCAGGAGACCTGCTCATGGCCACGTTTTTTGCATGCCTTCCAGATACCATCAGAATGGAATGGCTTTTCCCAGGTCTTTCAAGGCAGCTCAAGGCATTTATTTGGCTTTTGTGGCTTCTTGTGTGTTGCAGTGCTTTTATTTGGGGCAGCACTGAGACAGGTGGGGTGTCAGTCATAGTTTGTCAAAGCCAAGGGTCCCATTGGGTTCATGTGCTTATGGCATGGCCACAGGATAAAAATAGGAGCTGGGGTTTGATGTGCCCAAATGTGTGCCCACGGGCTGCAGGGTGACCACGCCCCAGTGCTATTTGTCTGGGATTTGGGGATGCCTAGGAATTTTGTCCAAATGGGCAAAGTCCTCATATTCCACAAGGATGGGAAGTTAAGAAGGAGAAAGAGAAACTTCATCATGAGAAACTTCTCTACCAAGGACAAAGATGCCAACGATGTCCTGGCCAAGAATGATCCAGATCTTTTGTACAGCTGCGTCAGTGGGGGAAAAACTGCCTTCAGCACATGTTCAGGGTGGGTGGAGAGGCACTGGAACAGGTTGCCCAGAGAAGTTGTGGATGTCCATTTCCTGGAAGTGCTCAAGGCCAGGCTGGATGGGCCTCTTGAGCTACCTGGTCTAGTGGAAGGAGTTAGACCTACATGATCTTTATGATCCCTTCAAACCCAAACCACTGTGATTCTCTGATAGGTGCCAGGATGTCCATCCATGTTCCCTGGCCACCAGACACAAAGACATGTGTTTCACTTTTCTGTGCTCTCCAGAACTCCAAGACAAAACAGGAGAGGTGCATTTAAATATTACACCCCCTGTCTGCCACAGTAAGGCCAGCAGTCATTTGCTCCCTGCTCCTGGAGAAGGGACTGCAGTTTCCAGGGAGGAAAATGCAGTCAAACCAAATGTGAAATACATGCGTTGGAGATAAAAGAATGGATGTTCTTGGCTGAGATGCCATTGTTTATTTTGCTGCAGGAGGTGTTCGTGAGAGGTCTGGTTTGCCTTCCCTCTCTTCTCTGTGCTCTCAGTAACATCTCTAATATGCCCTGGATGATAAAACTTTTGTCCTCCTTCCTCTCCATCATGTAAGATGCCACCCTGAAAGAAGGATGGGTTGCAGGACTAAAGCTGAGGAATGGGTGAGTCTTTCTGCTGGGCTCTTGCCCCCTCCTTGCCAAGATGGAGCTGGCAGCCAACCAGGGAAGTGAGGACAGGGAATGGAGAGAAGAGAGGTTTGTGTTGCTCTGTGATGTGAGATGGGACAGGCCCGGACCCACAATGTGACTGGCTTTGTCCAGCATAATGACATGGTCAGTATCCCACTGGTGACACCACATGTCACCTTGGCCACCCATGGGGGAAACCACAGAGGTGGTGGCAGGGGTACCCTTGTCCCCACCTTGATCCAGGAGCTCACCCACATTAACCTGATCCCTTCTCTCCCTGGCTTCAGCTCTGGGCTCACAAACCCTGAGGCTTCTGTGACTCCAGCAAAGAAGATGCTCAGATTTTTACCAGCTTGGGCACAGCAGCCTCATGGCATGAGGGGTGAGCCAGGGACATCCCTGCAGGGCAGGCCAGGCTTCATTCGAGTGGTTTTGGTTTTTGGCCAATTGTGCCATGTCAACCCCATACGAAATATTGTGATCGAGAGAGCCAGCCTTAGCTTAAAAATAAATATCTGTGGTAATTAACAGGCATGGCTGAGGGACTCCTGAGCACCATTCATTTCCCAAAGCTTGAATTCCCAAATCAGGGCAGTTTTGTCCAACTTGCCTTTAGTGAAACATCCACTTTGCTTTTCCAGGGGGATTTGCTGCTGTTCACATTGCAGTGACATTGAGGTATTTATGGCCTTAGATTTCTGCTTATCTGATCCACCCCTGCCCTCCACACTCCTGGTATGGTGCCAATACTGAAACACTTTTCCTCCCTCGTTCTGTGCCCCCCAGAAGAGGTAATATCCAAACACAACAAAATCCAGGTAGGTCTCCCAAAGAACTTATGAAGATGAATTTTTTTTTCAGTTTCAGCAGCCTACAGCAGAGGCAACACAGTGATTTATTCTCTTTTGGACATGATTTTCAAGAATAAAAATCCTTATGGTGTTTAATGCAGCAGAATAAAGCATTGCTCTGACCATGTCACCACAGCTAAGGAAATTTCAAGTGGGACTCTGGTGTTTGAACTGCAGCAGGATCTGAGTTACTGTCCCACAGGGGCTTGCTGTTGGAAAATAACGTAATTGACTTTGTCCTGTTTGCAGTTTCACAGAGAAAGGAGCTGTAAGAGCACACAGGGTACCGGGGCTGGCTGCTCCCGGGGTTTTGGGAGCCTGATAAATGCAGTAATCAGCACAGAATGTCTTGCTGTGCTTTCCTCCCCTCCTGCCTGGGCACAGCATCATCAGGGGCTGGGGCTGCCCCGGCTCCCTCCCCCTGGGATCCCAGCATGGCTTTTAACCCAAATAGCTGACCTTTCATTAAAGATTACCTATTTTTACTGCTCCTCAGGATGGGAAGAAGAAAAGGCTGAGGTTTGCAGAGGCAGGCCAAGCCAAGCTGAGATGTGGGGATTGGGAAATTACTCTGGGCAAGTTTAAAAAAAAATTTTTTTTTGTTAAATTAAGGTATTCCCCAGTTAAGCCTGGACATTATTCCATTTGGTCTGCTAGTAACAAAGCAGGAAAGACTCTGGCTCCCAAGGACTACTGGATAATGCTGCATCTGTGCTAGTAAGTCAAAAGCACTTGAGACTTGGTTGTGGGCTCTCAAACCACAAACACAAAAGGTCCTGTGTCCATTAAACCCCTTTAGGCTCTGAAATATGGCACACACACATGAAAATTTTGTCTTGGGAGTGGATCCTGGCCTGTGCTAATCTGCAAACTGTCCTGGGGAGCTGTTTGGGACTCTGGTGGCTGGCGTGGGACAGAAGGGCTGGGGGCTGTGCTGCTGGAGCTGCTGCCAGGGCCAGTCCCCAGGAACACACCCCACCACCAGGGGACTTGCAGAGGCATCCCCCCACAGATGAGCCAGGCTCCTGTCCCATGCCTTGGTACCAGGGGCAAATGAGGCACAGAGAGATGGGGTGACATAACAGAGGTCCTACAGAAGGGCTGTCAGAGCAGTCTGTGGGCATGTAGGGCCAGCTGGGGGAGAAAGTCCATCCTCAGGCCAACACCCAGGAGATCACAGCTTTCCTGTCTTGTCAGACTGTCTCACATCTCCATTTGCAAAGCAGAGGTTGTCATCTTGCCTTGAGTGTAGCGCTGTGAGGAGTCAGATACAACAGTGATATGCATCATACAGGCCATATCTAGATTAACAGGTAATTGCTACAACTAGATTAGCAAGGCAGCAATAGGAGAGTACAAGGAGAGCAAACAGGCTGGTGCTGTGGGCTCAAGATCTGCTCCAGGTGCAGTCCACAGTGGTTACTCCAGGTCAGATTTATTCCAGTCACCTGCACTGAAAATCCCCACCCTGCACAGTGTTTGAGGCTGGCTGAAGGACCAGCTACTCATTTATTACCTTACATTCCTTGGAGGGGTTGTGACAGAGCTTCTGGTTCCATTTCCACTGAGGAGGAGAAAAAAAGAAGATAAAAAATATTAAATTGTGTGCATCAGAGCTGTTTGCAAACTGGATCACTCTGGAGTGGGGGAGGCCAAACCAGAAGCTGCTATAAACCAGCATTTCTGCTCTGAACCAAAATGCCAAAGCAGAGGCAGCCAGAAGCACCTCGGGCTTAATCCAGCAGAAAGATTCTCATTTACTGCAGCTCTCCCTGAGTCAGGCCCTGAGGGTTTGTCTGTACACAAAAATTAATCTGGATTAGGATGGGGCAGGAATTGAAGTGGCTCTTCTGGAATAACTTCACTTCGTAACAGACAAGCCTCTGGATGTTTGGTTAGGAAGCGTTGTGTTACATCACATCTGGGATGATGAAATGTATTCTGAAGAGAATGTCCTTGTGGTATTTGGTCACAATTACGCAGAGAACGCTCAAAAACGCATCCATTTCCTGCAGGAGGAGAAACAGAGCTCCCTGCAGATTTGGAGCTCTTTCCAGGGCTGACTTGCCAGAACAGCCCAAAGGGGTTTCATGGTTCCTCTGCTTCCATTCACTGAAAAAGTGCACAAAACCTCACGTGCCCAGCACAGCAGCTCTCCTGACAGCAGTGGGCAGGGACAGGTGGAGCATCAGCCCAAACTTGTATGTGGCTGTTACTTAAACCTGTTCCACACTCACTGGCTCACATAGAAGCACTTCAGAGAATCGGTTCAGAGCCCTGTCTGAAGTAATAAATCCTGCACGAGAGTGGCTCTGCATGGATACAAATGCTCCCTCTAAGTGAGCCTGAATTAGACCCTCCTGTAGTGTAGGTGGGTCCTCCTTTCCAACATCTGCACCTCTGCTTGCTCTGAGAATCACACGTTAAGCAGAGGAAGAGTAAATGATGTCATTAAGCTGGATATCACTGAGCAGAGTGATAAAAGCTTAACCCCCTGAAGGAGCACCAGGCCTCCTTATCCCGGTGCCCAGAGGACAGAAAGTCAGAAAATGCCTTGATGGGTGTGAGCCTTCCTCCTGCACTGAATCCATTTTTTTTCATCCAGGACTTTTTCTCCTAGCTGGCTGCTCTTGCACAGCTTTATTTCCAACCAGGTTTCAATGGCCCAGTAAATATTTCTGCCAATACACACCCGCTCCCAAAGACTCTGTTTGCACTCAGCTTGAGTTAATTGTTCATAAGCAACAGTCCATAGGCATAAAAGTTTCACATATCATTTTTTTTAGCTCCCTTGCTATTTATTCTGCGAGGTGATAACATTGGTTTCTCTCTGGCTTTATCAGTCTTGCACAAGGACAAACGAGGAGCAAAAAGGAACCTCCCTTCTCTCCCGTGGAGTGGAGCCTGCAATCAAGCAGCCAAGGCAGAGGAACAAGCCCTTGTCAGTCTGTATGCACAGCCTGGCTGGCAAAGTACATTTTCCTTAACATGTCTAATCCCACAAGTATGTAGTGGCTTGCTCTGCAGAAACCTCAGCTTTTCAGGTGCTAGAAAATATGCATGTTCCATGTTACTTGATAGTTTGCTCACATCCCTGCCTCTTGGAGGTGAGGAATTGCTGACCCTCTCAGCTCTAACCTACTCTCAATATACCCTCCCAAGCAACACTGCAAGGAATAATAATGTACTTGTGATTTCTTTACATTTTTCTGCTGTAAATCCAGAAAATGAGACCTGAATGAATTATTCTTTTCTGTTTGCTGTGGCAGTCGTGCAGTCCTTGCTCCCCAGCAGAGTGACCTGTGTATGCTGAGCTTCCCCACAGCTTCCTGGGAAGGCTGGGAAGAGCTGGTGAAGTTGGGGTTTGGTAATGGAGCTTATCACAACCACAGAATAAAAAGTTATCATTGCTTCCTGGGTCCAACCCTCCTCAGGGGTAGAGGGGAACTGAATGCAGGCCCTCCCAGTAGGTGGGAAGGATTTTCCCCCTTCTTAAAAGAGAAGTTTTTTTCCAAACCTCTCTGAGATTAAAAAAAAAAAAAAAAAAAAAAAAAAAGTGCTCTTTCTGGGATGAGGTGGAAGACCCAAATTGCCACATTTTTGTAACCTACATGAAAGGGCTCATACAACTGCATCCCACTTTGCACAACAATCACCTGCCCTGTGCCAGACCAGCTTCATCCCCTACGGTGTCATTATCTCCCTCAGCCAGGCTGCAGGACAATCTGCAGTGTCCCTCATCTCCTTTTCTTCTGGAGCTGTTCCACTCAGTATAAACACCACTCATTGATGCAGCTGTTGGGAGACTTCCCACATCTCAGGGGAGTGCTCCAACCACAAAATTATCCTCACCCTTGCTCTCGTCCAGTGGGTATTTAATTATTCTTACAAAGTGAAGTAATTCCAACTTGAAGAAAACAAGAGGCACCCGGGTCAGAGTACCCCATCATTATCACAGTAGGGAGCACTCTCCCAGGACATGAGATTTCCCAATCAGATGCTGAAAACACCGAGGGAAGCTGGGAAGAGAAATGTTATTGTTTCCTCCTCCATTTTGTGAATAGTTCCTCAGAATTCATGAGAATAACAGAGTTTGAGATAAATAATTATCTGTATATGTATGTTTCTGGAAATGCTGAAATGAAATGCTTCAACATTTCCAAATTATTATTTTTTTGCATTTAATCCAAAAACATTTGAGAATATGCATCATATTTGGCAAATAACCGTGGCCACCCTGAAACCACATTTTTAGCAAATAAATGATTCACTGAGTAAATTTAGCTCATCTTAAATGTCTATTTATATCACAGGAACACACCCTGTCACTGTTGGGACTTCACCATGTTGAGTACTATCCAGAGCTCACAGCCAGACGTGCTCTACCACAAACAGCCTGAGAGGGAAAAATAAAGCCCTGCCTATTTGCTTTTTTGCAACAGCACAGATGTCAGCCTCTCTGTCTCAGAAGAGCTGTGTCCTATCCTATAAACCTACCCCAGATACCTCACTCCATTTTGGGGCTGGCAAGCAGGTCATCATCTTGCCAATCTCCTCTCTGCCACCAGCACAGCAAAGCCATCCATCCCTTTTTTTAGTTCCCTTTCCCAGAACAGAGCCGTCTCAGAAAAACCTTTGCCTTCCACGGGCAGTATCCTGTGAATGCCGAATGGGTTAATCCCCTTTAACCAGCATCCCGGTAATGAAAGGTTTCACTCTTTGTCACCTAATGGTCTTGTGTCTAAAATAGAAGCCGAGCTGCCTTCACTCGAAATGTTTTTAATCATTGTGGAATAAAAACCTAGCCTGGCTAGTGCCAACCAAAGAGATGTTTGTCTGCTCAGCAGATTTTATCAAAGCTTCCTTGATGTCTCTGCCTTTGTAATGCTAAGCACTTCACTGTTTGGCACATTTAAAGTAGGATGCGGTACATGTGAAGCATTTCACAGAGTGATGATGTATCGAGTGTGCTTTAGGAAGTAATGAAAGCAGCAGACTCATGATTTTTGAGCTTTTAATTACTTATTAAGTGGCATGACATAAAGGCTACGGGGGAGATTTTTTTTTTTCAGCATCCAACTTATTGGCTTTGAAGTCGGTGCCTAAATACCCTTTGTGCCTTTGAAACTTTCCGTCTGCTCGCAGGGGAACGTGCTGCTGCTCTGGGCTTTGTTTCACGCTGACCACATTTGTTCGGGGGAGAGGAGCCCAGGGATGGGAGCCTGCTCAGACACAGGTCTCTGCCTTTGCCATGGTGGATAAAGATGAGGGACAGGCTAAATGAGTGTCCTTTGACAAAGGATATAGAGAGGGCCCTCAGCACAGAGCCTGGAGCAATGAGTTCTGACCTGGCCTCAAA
The DNA here is from genome assembly GCF_015832195.1 of Motacilla alba alba. Lineage (NCBI taxonomy): Eukaryota > Metazoa > Chordata > Aves > Passeriformes > Motacillidae > Motacilla > Motacilla alba. Next base: position 4,841,826 of record NC_052017.1, read on the forward strand.
AATGCCAGCACTACAGGGGGCAAATAACCATAGCAGCCCCCAGGGTGCTTTTAATGAGCTGAATCACAGTCCGAGTCCAGCTCTCCATCACTCACAAGCCACTGGCACAGCTGGTTTCAGCAGATGTCCCCTCTGACAGAAAGGGCCCGGCAAAGCACAGTGGTTGGCCTCGCCACCATCTCCTCCAGGCCTGGTGTCACTGCTGTGACAAGAATGCCAAAGCTTTGGGAGCAATAAAGTCAGGAGAGGCCAGAAAGAAGAAAAGACCCTCAGATTCAGGTTTGGGGATTTGTGTGTACTCATAGCTTGACTTTTTTTTTTTTTTTCTTCTTCTTTTTAGCATATTCTGAAGGGAAATACTTTCTTCCCACTTATTCTCGTGATAAACCAGAAGTCTGTGGCCTCATCATCTGTGAGAATGGAGCCAAATAAAGTATTTTTCATGAAAGTGAAGATGAAATCAGACCCTTCCCTCCCCACCTTTACCAACACCCATTGTGTCACAAGATGTCCTGGTGAGCAGGGATCTCTCTGCTCAGTCAGCAGGTGGCCCAGCAGTTACAACACCTCTTTTTAACAAGTCCCACTGATTCCAAGAATCCCTCATGGACCACAAATCCAAGATGCTCACTCTGGCTCCAGAGGCTGCTAAATTCCTGGGGGTCATGTCAAAGCTGGAGCCAAATACATGGGGAGAAACTCACCCTGCAGCTGCCTAAGGCACCCTCTTATCCTCTGGTCTATGAAAAAGAGGTGTCATTCTGACATCTTGAATCAGTATCAAATGCTCCTTTCAAAGAGAAAGAAAACAGGGAAAATAAAGAAAGGGCTGCTGCTGAAAATCTGCCCTCTCAACTGATGGAGAAATGCAGTGCCAAAAGTGCAATATGCGTATTTTTATCCCCACTGGAGGAAAAAGCAAAGCCACAACTTCCCATGTTCAGTAAGTGACCAACACAAACATACAAGGGCTTGAGTGCATTTCTACCCCCTGGAAAAGTTTTCTTTAATTAGGACAGACACAGTGCTCAGTCAAAGCAACATCAATGTCCAGGCGCACAATTTGATTAACCCACTTCTTACAATCTTTGCTACTTGTTCAGATATTCCAGAGGGGGAAAAAAATAAGAGTGGGAAGGACTAAAATCCACTATGTTTCGAACAGCTGGGGATTCTTTCTTTCTATCATTTTCCCCCCAAAGAATGACAAATACCAGCATGATGCTTTCTAAATTTTCTGAGTCTGCAAAACATTGTCTCTAACTGGATTTTTCTCAGTACTGGTCAGATCTGCACAGGGTCATCTGGACAGACAGCTGCAAGGGGATTTGGTTCAGGACTGGAATGACTCAGGCTGCTCCCCAGTATCACAAGCAGAACATGAAAGGGTTGTGTCCTGGTATTTCCCTGAAGGTTTATTAGGTCATATTATTTAGAAAATGTACTACATAAAACAATAATTATTTTTTAAAAAAAATTCCTGTAGTCTGTATTGCTCATGATAGATTAATTTGCAGGCCTATTTTGGGTATAATTATTTTGCATTTATTACTGCAGGTCCAATAAAGAGCAGAGGTGAATGCTGTCTAAAGAAAAAAAAAAAAAAAGGAAGGCAGAGGTCTGAATATTAACATCTTCATTTTACTACTGGGAGCTAAACATCAAAGGGACTAAGGGCCATGTAAAAAAAAACAATTTAAGTTCAGCATAAAGAGCCTGAAGAGCCCAAGTCTGAAGGTGCTGTGAGCATTTCACTTTTAGTTTTGCAGTATTTTCTGGGACCCAAGGTTGCCCCTGGACACAGTCAGCTGGAAGTGGCCTAGGATTTAGGTCATGATGAGCTCCTCAGCATCAGAAATGAGCCATTCCTCTGACTAATTCCCTAGTGGGATCTGACCCACTCAGTGCTCCATGCACAGGACCAGCCTGCCCACAAAACTGGGCACTGATATCCCTTAAATCTTCCTGTGGCATAAAGCTGGAAATCCCAGGAGGTGGGAAGGGGCTGTTTGATGTGCTCCACAGCCTGAGGACAACCTCAGCCCTCTCCATCCCACCAATGTCCCTCAACAGCAGGTCAGCAGGCCGGTTTAGGGGGGGACATGCTCACCCACCTTTTGAAATTGAGTTGTTGCATATTAAACAAGTCAAGTTCAATTGGGTGCAAAGGAGAAAAGAGGTGGCTCTTTCCCCCTTTCACCGGATCCACCTGGACTTGTGGGAGAGCTTCATTTCAACAGGAGTTTTGGGATCTCTCCAGTTGTTTCATTCTCTAAAGATTAGATGTCGCTACGGCTTATGTTGAAATATGGAGGATCCTTTATCAGACTGAGCCCCTAACAGCTTCATTTCTTGTCATAAGTCAGTGGTACACAGGGGACTGAAACTCACACCTATGTGGGGGGATTTCTGCAAATTTGAATCAGGAATTTGTCCTCCTTTACTTGTTGCCCACTAACATCCCTTTTCTGAGGCTCCACCATAGCACTGGGCTTATTGGAGCCATTCTCCCACCTGGGACTTTCTTAATAATATTTATGTAGTAGTTTACTTGTTGCTGAGGGAAGAGAAGTGAGAATTCCCCCCAAAAGGCCTGAAGGAGAAGTTGTCCTTGGCACAGGTTGGAAGGGTTGGTGTCATGGTCATGCCTGTCACACTGCAGGTCACAGCAATGAAAACCACCCAAGGTGGTGACACGAGCTGAGCTCTGCTGGAAGTGAGCAGGGGCAGTGGGAAAAGTTGGAAGTGGCTTTACCACACCCTCTTTTCACCTTTGCAAGGAGCAAAACCATCAAGGAAAAAAAAACATCAAAACCATCCCAGGAAAGCTGAATTTTTATCTGTTTCTCAAAATCTGAGGTGTTTATGTTTCCTTTAATGCACACATGCAATTCACATCATGAGGATGTACCACAAAATAATTTGGTCCCAAATTGCATCCCAGCCATGCCCAGTTTTCATCCATGGTGGCTCACCACGAGGCACTCCAGATCAACACCAGTGTAGCTAAAAGTAGGATCTGATCTTTCATCTCTTCCAATGAAGTAAGAATCAGAGGGTTTAGACACTGATGAGCTATTTTCTCACCCAGTTCTCATACCAATACAGAGGATGAGGGATCCTGTCTATGAAAGAATTTAATTATGTTTATTAAAACAATGTATGGTTTAGTGGGTGTCAACTGGGAGCAGCTCCTCAGTCAGGCCAACTGCTGCATGACAAATGACCATAAACGAGTGAGATTGCTTGGTGTTACCCATGGCAGGAGTCTGGAGCTCATCAGTAGCTTTCCCTGCTCCAATCCCTGGCATTAAATCTGGAAAACCAGGAGCGTGCACCCTACACGTGTGGGAGAGCATGTGCAGGAGGGAAGGTGAACCTGGCATCGCCTTCACTGGGTATTTAAAGAGCTGCAGAGACTCCAGAGTAGTTTCCCATGTGGACACACACATATGTTCACACTCCCACTCACTTCAGAGTCTCTGAAATGAGAGTATTTTTTTTTTTTTCCTTCTGAGTTGGTTCCTCTTTAGCGGCATTTGAAAATGAACTGTAAGGAAGGGACTACGATTCCAGAGAAATAGTCTGGTGCCCGAATGCTTCCTTTAGATGGCTGTATCCAGGCAGCATCATCCAAACTAGTCACCCCCACCTGACTAGCTACTAAAGACCAGCCCACTGAGGTCTCAAGTACAATTCATCTCCTCCTACTACAGACGACTAAAATATGGCAGGAGGACTGTACCCCAAAGTGCCCATTCCTCTCCACCGGCCATGAGGGTGTGTTTGAGCAGATGATTCATAGCAAAAGTGCCCATGCAGGAGCAGATGATGTGCAGATCCACATGGTCTCTCAGAAGAGACCACACCATGCTTCCCTGCCCAGACACACCTTGAAATCACAGAATCACAGACCGGTTTGGGTTGGAAAGGGCCTTAAAGACCATTTTATCCAACCCCCCTGTTGTGGGCAGCGAAACCTTCCGCCAGAGCAGGTTGCTCAAAGCCCTGTCCAAGCTGGCCATGAACATGCCCTGTTGGAACAATTATTTCCATTATTTGGTCCTAAAATACATGAAAGCCTTTACCAGTCCTGTTCAGGGGTTTTGTGTTCACTCACATGGCTGCTGTGTGAATTCCCAAGCAGACAAGCTTTGCATAGGGTTCAGAATCCCCAAAATCTTCCTCTGAGGAACTTTAGTTATTTTTTCTTTGATAAAGACAATTTAAAACCAGGGTTCAGATGAGACAGGATCTGGAAGTTCCCCTCAGCCCATGTGCACATACAGTCGAAGAATTCACAATTCACATGAGCAACACCCGGAGATAAGATTACACAGTGTGGGCGAGCATCTGTAATCCTCCACTGTGACCCACAACGAGGGTATCTTTTATTATCCCATCTCGAGGCTTTCAGCTTCAATGGGCTGTGGTTTGTACATCCAGAGGTTTCTGCCCTGGTTGTCTTGACTGAAGCCAGGGGCTGATGGGGCAGAGGTAAGATTTTGAGGGATTTTTTTACCAGGGCGTGGAGTGATAGGACAAAGGGGAATGGCTATAAATGAAAAGAGAGTAGATGTAGATTAGATATTAGGAAGAAATCCTTTACTGTGAAGGTGGTGAGGCTCTGGCACAGCTTGTCCAGAGAAGCTGTGGCTGCCCCATCCCTGGAAGTGTTCAAGGCCAGGCTGGATGGGGTTTGGAGCAACTTGGGATAGTGGAAGGTGTCCCTGCCATGGCAGGGGGTGGAACTGGGTGATCTTTAATGTCCCTTCCAATCCAAACTATTCCATAATTCCACATTCTTTTAAGGCTTCTCCCCTTAGGATGCATGTCTGCAGCTGGGGGGGCACCGTGCAGCTCAGTTTGCGGGATCAGATATTTGCAGAGGAATAATTCAGCAGCATCTGAGAACTATTAATTCAATATTTAGGTGACAGCTTTTAAAAGAAGCTTTCTGAGTGCAATAGAAATTGAAGAAACCTCGCTCTCTGTGCAGGCTTAGTGAGAGTCCAGAGAGCAACTCCAGAGCAGCAGCCAGGACAGGGCCAAGCCTCCTGCCTCCTACCCCGTGCTGCTAACCACAAAGCATCCCCTCCCCTTTGTCAGGAAGGCTAATCCTGTAATGTGACTCTTGAGCAACGCTTAGGAGTCTAAATAGAACTTCATTCCAAAATAGCGCGTATGAAAATGAAGATAAGGCTCAACAAGTTGTAACAGATGCCTGTTAATTAGTCACTGCAAGGCACTTGCAAATGCAAGCTGTGTTTGGTGCACCAGCCATCCACAAAGCTGCTGTCCCCTCTCTTCTCCAGGCTTGAGTGAAGAGAAGGGATAAGCCTGGACACCCTCATGTCCCTCAAACTCCCAGTCTGGCTGCAGCTGCTTGCTTTCTCAGCCCAGCATTAAAAAAAACCAGGAATTTGGGTTTCACACTTGCACACAAATCCCAGCATCAGACAGTTCTATGAGTGTAGAGCAAACTCAGGAAAAATCAGCCAGGACTTATGTGCCCTTATATAAGCACTGACTGCACACACTGGTATCATTTCATTACTTTTGTCTTGATACTTGCATTTTATCTTCATTTATATCTCATATTTCTGAACCCAGCAGTAAACAGTTTTTCCCTCTTTCATAACCCTTAATGATACAGGTTCCTTTTTTCTCAACTCTTTCAGATTACCATTTAAATTAACTATATAAATCAGGCTCTGGCCTCTATTACACGGGAAAACAATTGGGTTCTGTTTAACTTAGGAATCTGCAGTGTTTATAGATAGACAACCCCGAAGGTAAGTTACTAAACTAGTTTCTAGTTGCATTGATCTGTTGCCAGAATACATAAATTATTAACTGAGAAGTAACTCCAGAGAGTGTTGTGTATTTAAGTTCATATTTGGTAGGGCTGGGGATACGTGGCTTGGCCGTAAGTAGACACTAGAAATATTAATCACTTTCAAGTAGAATTCTATATTTTAATTGCTGAGAGGAGACTTCTTTATTTCAGTGTCTGAGTAAGAAACCTTTCCCCTGCTTAATTTAAGTTACTGAAGTGCAATCCTATGGGAAAACTCCCACTGATTTCCCTGAGGACTCCAGAGTTGAGTCCATGGGAGTTTGACCATTTATTTTGGTTGATCAGAGTGCCAGATCCCTCTGCCACCTAAATCTGTCTCCCTTGAACTCCAGCTACTCAAAATTTAGTGTTCTGTCACTGGAGCACTACGTGGAGAGTGAGATAATAGTGTTTTCCTCCCAAAACGACACGAGGCACTCAAAATACTTGACAGTGCCAAGGTCTGGGTGAAGAACACTCTTTTCTGCTCTTTTGTGTTAACCAGGAGGCTGACCCGAGGTTAGCTGTCCTTCAAAGCATGGAGGGTCACAGAAAAATCTGAATTAGTTCCCTGGCTGCCTTTTTGAGGACTGAGACAAGCCTTTTCTTGAAAATTAGGGGATGTCACTGGAGCTCAAGCTGAGAAAACACATTCACTCTTTATCTTCCGATTCTCTTTCATTTCTGAGGTGTGGAGCTTCAATCCTCTGGAGGTGAACAGGACAACATGTGGCATCCTGGCTGCTCCATGGGGCCAGCCTGACTGCAGAGGATGGGGCTGTGAGGAATGCAAGCTGTCTGCATGCCACTCAGCCCCTGGGTGGATTCAGCACTAATTCCAACTTGCCTCTCCCAACTCCTTGGAATAAATTCCTTCCCAGCTGAACTGCACTGTGGCCAGCAGCTCAGAGAGAAGGGAGGTGACAGCCTGAGCAGGCTTGGACCCAGCTGGGCAGGTATCACCCCACGCTTGGCCTCGTCCAGGAAAATCAGGGAAATTTCACTTTGTCTCCACAGCATGGGGTGTCAACCCACTTTCCACACAACAGGGAGAAATCCAAGCGTGATGACTGTCACCAAAAACAAATTGTCTTGCAGGAACAGCCCAGAGCCATGAGGTGCCCCATCCCTTTGCTTGCAGGTCCACCCCAGAGCAGCTCAGGGAACATCAGGAGAGACATTTGCATGGGCAGCAAGCCAGAATTAAACAGCCACATCCAGCCACATCTTGTCCAGGCACCTACGTACAGCATCCCTGCTGTGAGAGAAGGGTGTTCACCTTTTGTATAATCTTCACCCACGCCAGAAGAAAAGCACCTTTTTGTCTTTACAGGTGCCACAAATATTTGTACAAAGCCCTGTGGTTCTTTGCAGTTCAGTGTAAGCTTTCAACTCGGTAGGACTTGGGATATTTTCTGCTTCAGAACTGTGAGGAGCTGAAGGAGTAAACCCACGGCCTTTGTCTGCAAAGTACCTGAGGTTGTCCCATCCTCATGTCTGGATCCTCCTGCCTCTGGAGCTGTCATTGAGCAATGCAGAGGGGAGGTGTGGATTTCAAATGGATTTAAACACTTAAATAACTTCAAGCAACAGGGATAGACAGATTTGCAGGCTATCACCCAGGAAGTCCACAGAAACTCAAGTAAGGGAGCCCAGTTATCTAAAGACGTGTGACAGCTCTCAGGGAAACTTCTCCTCACCAATGGCAGACTGGCAAATTTTGTGGAGCTGAGTGCTGCAGGAATCAGTTTTGGATGCCCTGCTCATTTTATGTCCTTCTCTTACAGTTCCTCCTCCAGGGAGGCCCAGTCTTCTGAGGTGTAGCATGGGGCTTTGAGATTAAAGAGAAATGTCTTTCTGTATTAGGCATCTGTGGTTCCTAGAAATCAAAATAAAATTGACCCTGCACATTTAAGAAATTCAAAGATTTGGCTTTGCAACTCTCAAAGGCCCATAAATTTAATTTGATCTGAACATTTTTATTATGTAATGGGGTGGGTGACATCTGGACTGAAGTGCTATTGCCAGGGTTTTGTGTTTTAGGTCTATTCCTCAGCAGCAGCAGCGGGACCAGGGTAAAGTGGAAAGTTTTGTGGTTGCAATTCTGAGTATATTGGTAGATACCCCCTTTGTGACTTTCTGCAAGACACTTTATCCCTCTGCAGAAGTTCTCCCAAATAGAACAAGGGGGAAAAAAACCTTTCCCTGCACCAGGACCAGCTTCTGAAGATGCTGTCAGGATGTGAGAGGTTTAGAGGCCACCGAGACGGGGAATGGTCCAAGTTCTGAAGTCCACTTGCTGTGACTGAGGTGGAGCTGCAAAGGTTGAGGCAGTCATGAAGCTGGAGACAAAAACTGAGACAGAAAACCTGAATATTGTGACAATTTCTGTATTGATCCTTCTCTTTGTCTCCCTGAAGTGCAGCAGCAGAATTGTGGTTAAGAGCCATATCTGGAGAGCTTTTGTGGTAGCGAGTGAGCAGCGATCTCCAGAGATAGGGGGCAAGGCAAACACTCTGCTCTGTGAACTGCCTCTGCAGACAACTATTCTCTGCCTCATAAGCTATTAATTACCAGATGTTAGAATTTGTTTATTTTTCCTGAAAAGAATTCTGACAGCATAGAGGCTTCAGAAAAGAACGGAGGGGAAAAAAATAAAAAATAAATACTACTCATTTAAAAATTCCTCTTCTCCCTCCAGTTTTTAAAATGCTTCTGGGTTGCTGAGCTGTGAAATATGATGTCTTTTTAAGAGTTCTAAGATTTCTGCCCAGAAGGAAGAAAATACTGTTCAGGTTTGTCTCTTGAGGATTTAATGATCACATTGTAAATTTCTCTGGAGAAATGCAATAGCAGTCAGTGGGTAATATCCCATCTAATGCTGTTTTCCCCTCTTTTCTTCCTCTAAGGCCTAGCCTCTCTCTTCAGACCTCTGGGATTTTCTGCATAATGGCAGGATGCAGAGACACAGGGTGATGTGCCCTTCACAAACCAATTTAACACATTCAAATATTATTCCTGCTCCAGCTTAAGTCTTCCTGCTTGATCTAAACCCCTCTGTGCCCTAAAAGCAACACTGTTCAGTGTCCTCAAAAGCCAGAGTGACTGAAATAAGGAAATTTTTCTATATAGTTGGTGTATGATAGTCCAAACATCTGTGCTCCTGCATCCCAGCACATTTCAGAGGGATTCATCTTTGACTGGAAGGACACAGGTACTGGAGAATAATGATTTCCATTTTCTCCATCATCTCTGCAAGGCATGTGAAACCAGCCTGACTCTTTGCTCAGAACAGCCTGCATGGAAAGCTGTGAAAGAATGAGGCAAAGGGGCAAAAAGCTGATATTTGTTTAAGCATCAGCCACCAGCCGTGGAATCAGAGACTCACAGGATATCCTGAGCTGGAAGGAACCCACAAGGATCTTTGAGTCCAGCTTCTGGCCCTGCACAGGACAGCCCTAAGAATCCCTTCCTCTGAGTTCAGCTGCTCAGCTTCATTCCTGGACACAGGCAAAGCAACAAGAATCCTTTTTGGAAGGTGTGGTTTGTTTTTTTCCCCAGAGTCACATGTAGAACAAAGGGAAAGTCCATCTTTGGGGTAGAAACATTCATCAGGCTATAGCCAAAATCAGTGTTTTAGTGTTGTCCTCCGTGCTTCCTCCACCTAAACCCTTCTTACCTTCTTATCTTTAAGCTTAGATCTTCTAGCTCTGGTGTTGGCTTTTCTGGGAGCCATGTGTCTTTACCCACCTTGCACCCAATTTTTGTCACAAGTACTACAAGATAAGGGGGAAGGATTTATTATTTGCAAGAGCATTGGTACCTTTGGGCTGAGGTCTCTCCCAACCTCAGGATTTATGCATTTTATTATTTCCTAACCACCAGCAGCCTGTGACTCTCAGCCCTTTGTTTCCCATGCACCTTCAATGAAAAAAAGCACAAGACTCCCTTGTTATCTGGTTCCTGCCCTGCAGCACAAATCAGATTTCAAGCTATGCCCTGCTTTATCCCACAGTATTTTTAGGTCACATCTTACCTTATTTGCTCATCTTTTTCCTGGACAGGGGTTATTTCCATGTGTGAACAGGCTGACCTGGCCACTCACAGCTGCTGCATTAGAGAACACGACGGAAAAGGGGAAAATGGCATGAAATGTTTGAAACCGTGGCCTGAGATGGATGGAACCCCTCTTATCCAAATCACCAGTGCTGGTGTGTGGTTTGGGGGAGGAAAATGGCTGGATCTAAAGCAGGGGACACCCCTGCCCTCTCCTCACACCCACTCAGTGCTGAGCTTCAATCTGCAAGGCAGATGATGAGTGGGTTTAATACCTTTGGGCAGATCTCTTTTTTGTTCTCCAGGTTTCCTGCTGCCTTGATAGTCATGAATGCCACAGGTTGTGGGCATGGGCAGGAGAGGTGGTGGGGCCCTAAACAGTTTTCTCACTGCCTGATGGGGCTTAGGACAAGACAGGACAGGACAATCCCCCTCCTTCAGCTTGGGGGATTTGGTTTCCTTCTCCTTCCTGTGAGTCAACGTGCCAGATCACAGAATAAATATTGTACAATATTCCTGTGGAAACACAGGATGTTCCTTTGGAAACATCAGTGCTGCATCCCACTCTTTCTCCTCTGAACAGCCCATTGCTGCACAGGGGCACACTGACCTTGAAGGACCTGTTGAATGTCAGGGTGGAACACCAAGCCTTGGATTTTGTCTCCTGACCACTGGCTCTGACCACAGCTTAACACAGAAAAGCAAAAAGGACTTTAGAGTGCACCTGGAGATGGGCCTAAGCCACAGACCCAAATGTGAATGAAGACAGAAGGTGTTTGGCCCCAGGGTTTTGGTTCCAGTCCTTGAATAAAGCAATTTAATTTACAGTATGCCTGGCCCAGAGGAGCAGGTTAGAAGGAATGGAAATCCTCCACCAGTAGTTATGGCTTTCATTTGGAAATCTGTGGAGGAGAGTTCTACAGCCTCTGCTATGGAGACATTGGGCCAAAGCCTCAGCCTTGTCATTTAAATCACTGCTGCAACACACTGTCACTTGGCATTGGCACACAGCGTCTCCACACACCTACATAACTGTTTTATAAAATGCTCAGCCTGGCAGGATGCCATCCCAGAGGATAAATTAATAATAAGCCACATATACAGACACGAAATACTCAGAATTGCATAACAGTTCCAGAGATGAACAATCCATATCAAGTTAGGAAAAACTACTCTGTTTCAGATCCCCTGTCAATGGGCACATTCCTACTTTGTGCTGCCAATATTTGCTGGATTTAGTGTAGCATGGATTGGATGTGACTCATGGTAAAACAGGCAAACCCTGCCCAAACTAGAAGCATCCCATTTAGTGTGTTGAAAAGGCACCAAATTAGCTATTTCCTCAACATTTGCATAATTTTTTTTGCATGAAACACGCTTCAGGGTGTATTCCCTCTCTCAATCTTCTGATTTATTAATCTTCATGGCATGGGCATAATTATTTTCATGGTTCTGCCATGGTTTCTGCAGGCAATAAGCATCACCACGTCTAAACAATTATATCACCTTCTTCTCTTGCTTCCTCTGTAGCCTCTCAAAGCCAGTGCTCTCCTCCTTTTGGCAAAGCCTGATTTCCTCCTTTCTGCTCCCAACCCACCTGAAAGGAAAGGGATTAAGATGGAGACAGTTGTGCTGGCTGCAAGTCTGGCTGTGTGGTGAGGAGAGACGGGATGGCTGCGAAGTTCCCACAAAGTGGAGGCTCCTTCCAGACAGGGCTTCTACTTGGCACCCTCCAGACACAGGGGTGGAAAGGCAGGAACAGCCAAAAGCAGCTTCAGTCTCCTCTGTCAGGGCAAGGAAGGTGATTGTAGAAGGCCTGGAGAGAGAGAATGCTCTACCCAAGGGATTCAGAGTCAGTTTCTGCAAAGGGTGTTTTAGGTATTGCCAGTAGAAAAAGCCCCACACCCCCATGGCCTCACACTGTGCACATTTTCCTGTAGCTTCTTTCTTCAGGTGTCCCTGGTTGAGGTGCTGGGAGCTGAAATGATCTCCTCAGGAACTATCTGAGGAGCAGGGACACAGGTGAGGTCCCTCACTCTTTGCCCCCATCTGACTACGTGGACAGGTCCTCCTCCTTCTGCTGGGCTGGCCTTTCAGCCTCCACACCACAGTGCTGGCAGGGTCTCCAAATGGTCTCTGTCAACCAACTTCAGCCCGGTTCTTAATCGATTTTATGATGTTTTCTGTCCTGGGGCCGAGCCATGGGTTTGACTCCAGGTGGGTGTCAGATTCCCTGAGTTTCTCCAGCTCTTGGGGATGAGTCTTGTTTGAGCATTTCAACCTATCAATGCCTGCTTGGAGAAGCCAGCCCATGCCTGCTGGCAAGGAGATTGTTTCAGAGCCCTGTTTTGTGAATGTCTCCTGCCTGGACCTGCTGGACAAGGGAAAACAGGGGACCAAGTGGGCTCCTTGTGCTTTGCCCCAAATAGGAATCAGACCAAGAAATGAATGCACAGTGATGCCTGTGCCTAGAACACCCCAAAATTACACACTTGGAGTAATCAGAGCTCTCTTTATCACCGAGGGAAAAAAAAAAATTCACATATTGGCTAAAAGCCGAGTCGCAGTGCTGGCAGCCGGTGTCTGCTGATGCCAAAGGAGCCTGGCTGGCACTAACCGGCTGCATTCCCATCCAGAGAGCCAAACTTGCACCCAAAATCAGAGCAGGCATGCAGGCAGCAGAGCAGGGGACTCTGATCCCACTTAGCACACAGCAAACACGAGTTATTCTAGTGGATTTCTTCCAAGCTCCTGCCAATAATGCTAAAATCATAATCTGGCTTCTAGTCATTGCTCGGTTCCAGGGCTGTGGAAATATTTTCTGCTTGCTGCTGGGTGAGCTCTCCTCACTCTGCCTGTCATGGGGATGTTTTTGCCCCTCACAGCAGTGCTCAGGAGAAGATTGTAGACATAAAAGAGAAACAGAATTAGAGCCGTTACAATAAAAAAAGCCAGCTCCTCTCTGTGATTTTTATCACAGGCAGACAGCAAACCCACACAGCTGGGTGCTGGTGTCTGCCCAGCCTGGCAAGAGCAGGGAAGGGCTGCTCTGGGCCAGGTGCCTACCTGTGCTGGCTGTGGAGGGGAGCAGGGTAGGAGAGGACATAGTCTCAAGCTACGTCAGGGAAGGTATAGGTTGGATATTAGGAAAAAAGTTTTTCACTGAAAGAATAATAAAGTACTGGAATGCTCTTCCCAGGGAGGTGGTAGAATCATCATCTCTGGATGTGTTTAAAAAAGACTGGACATGGCACTTGGCGCTATAGTCTAGTTGAGGTGTTGGGGCATGGGTTGGACTCAATGATCTTAGAGGTCTTTTCCAACCTGATTATTCTGTGATTCTCTGATTCTGTGAGAGCACGGGCTGCAGCAGGGCCTGGCAAGCAGCAGCCCCCAGAGAGCTCCTGTGGTGGCTGCTGACACAGCTCCCAGCCAGCCCTGCTCAATCCTGTGCCAGCTGGATGTGCCAGCCCATCCTCAGGACCCAGGGGATGGAGCTGTGGTGTCCAGGCTGCTCAGTGGGGTGGACAGTGGGAGGTGTGTGATCCTTGCCCAATGTGCAAAACTCTCCTGACCCTGTGGGCATTTCTCTTCAGAAAGAGAGGCAATGGCATCAAACTGCACCAGGGGAGGGTCAAGTTGAACACCAGGAAGAATTTCTTCATGAAAAGGGTTGTCAAGCATTTGAACAGGCTGCCCAAGGAAGTGGTGGATTCAACATCCCTGGAAGTGCCCAAGAAATGAATGGCAGTGGCACTTGGTGCTACGGTTTGGTTTGGCGAAAGGTTTTACTCAATGATGTCAGAGGTCTTTTCCAACTTTAATGATCCTCTAATTCTGCAGTGTTTGAGTGCACAGGGTGCCTGGTCCCAGCATCTTCCTCCCTTGAACTGTTTCCTACTACCTCTCACCCAGGGCTGTACCCTCACAGTGCCAAGGCCAGAGCTTTAGTGCAGGTAAAACCTGCCCTGAGGGTTTTGCATCAGCATTCAGCCCTGGCCATGCTCAAATCACACCAAGTCTGGCTGTCACTCATGCTGAGGGATCCGAGCTCCTCTTCCTGCCTCTCTGAGCTGGAGGGGTCAGGCTCAGACCCTGTGCACACTCCAGGAATAAAACTGGCTCTGCTTCACCTTGTGGCAGGCTGTTCCCTCTCCTCCTGAGACCAGACAACCCTATTAGTGGCAAATGTCCTCGTTGTCATTGGTGCCAGGCAAATCTGCCCTTGGGCACCATTTGGGCAAGTGGCTCCAGGGCCACCTACTCCAGAGGCTTTCTCCTGCTAATTTTGCTGGCACAGTGTGTACTCAGACAGGTCAGGTAGCTGTAGGGCTGTCCCCAAAGCCTGTCTAAGTGCAACGGCTTGCACCTGGGTTGGGATTCTTGACAGGGAAATGAGTTTCCATGCCATTAGCCAACAAACTCAGAACAAATCGCGTCCCCTCGTGCTAGACATCTTGTGCTTCAGGCTGAAGGAGACCTCTGAGGACAAATGCAGGGGAGGACACAGAGTGATAGTCAGCTCTGCAATGTGCTGCTTTAGAGAGGAATGAGAAACAATCCCATGTATGAGTGACCCCCACCAGTGCCCCCAGTACTTGCTGTCCCTGTGTGACTTTGCTGAGACAGGAGACCAAGGGTCCTCCAGCAGCAGCAGCAGCTGCTCAACACAATTCGCAGAGCAGGGAAGCAGTTGTGAAAGAGTTTGGGAAGAATAAAAACCCAGTTGGAAACTTCACTACCAATATTTATGACGCAGAGCCAAAGGCTCTCATCAGGATTTGGTAAGACAAAGTCCTGTAGTCTCCCTCATGAGAGGGCTGGGGACCTCAGCTGGTTTCTCTCCCAAGGCGTGACGCCAGGCGTCTTGCACGGTTCCCAGTTTCCATGTGCCTTTGCTCATGTTTGCAGGCTTTTGAGAGTTGCAAAATCTCCCCTTCCACCGTCATCCCAAGGAGGGTGGACACTAGCACTGTTCCCAGCCCCAGGGTCAAATTGCTCAGCCTTTGAAGATATTTCCTTGGAGTCCTTGAGCCTGAGTTTCTTGGCCTCTTTGAAGTTTCCCCTTGATGTTAGTGCATCTCTGGGTGACTCAGTTCCCTCCCTCTCCCAGTGAGATCAGACCTTGTTTGCCAGCTTTGTCTTATATCCCCCTGCTCAGATATGTGGTCTTGGGCCACTGAGTTCAAGGGCACTGAATTTATGACAGACTCTGCATGCACCAGCATCATTTCATTGCTTCTTTTCGGTAGCACATTTCCCTGGTGCAGGGGTCTTTGAGGCATCCCTGCTTTCTGGAGGTGAAATTCTACGGCCCAGCTTCATAGGTCCCAGGACTCCTACCAACCATGAAAACCCTCATTTGCTCCCAGTTTTGCTGTGTGGGACTGAAATGAGTATGAGAGAGACAAAACACCTCTCCTAAAATCATGAGGAAAATCCCTTTGACCTTTTTATTCCTCCTTCAGGAATGACTCCTTTGCTCCTGGAGAACTTTTCCAGCTGCAGTTGTCTCCCGAGGGCTGTCGTGGTCACCTTCAACATGAGGAATCAGCCTCGAGCTCTTCACACTGCCCAAGGCTGGCATGAGCTGCACGTTGGGTTTTGTTGTCCATCCTGCAGCCACAATGAGCATGCAGAGCTCACAGCCACACAGAGCCAGGTTTAAGGGGAGTTGCTCTTATCTGACATCCATTGATTTGGGCCTTTCATCTGGGAAGGAATTTGCTGCAGGTCACAGGAAGCCAATGGATAGTTCCACAACCCTCATCATATCCCAGTCTGGCAGCGTAAACCTCTCAGGCATGTTTTTCACCAATGCAGATGTTTGTGCACTTCTGGACAAGGAAACCAGTCCCTCAACTCAGTCTCCTTACACCCACTGACCCCTGAAACCTGGAATCTTTTTTGGAAAAAGCAAGGATTTAAATGCTAACAGCCAGAGGGCAGAAAGCAGAGCCCATCCCTAACTCTGCTGGCACTGCTGGAATCATGGAGTGAGAAGGATGAGATGGGGAAACCCAAGGTAAACAGGCTCATATTAGTGCTGGTATCCCAAGCCAGCAGTGGCTCTGCTCCCACATGAGAGTAACCCTCCCTGGGCTGGGGAGCTGGGCTGCCTGTGGAGCTACAACAAAGGATTCAGATGTGTTTCCTCTTGGAACAGGATGAAGCGAACTGTCTGCAACCCCATCCAGTGGGCAGGTTGTCGTCCCCCCTCTCCCTGCCTCCCTCCAGAGAAGCAGCTCTGCTTCTCATCCACATCCACCCCCCCCTTTGAAAGCCAAGCTTCCTGCTCTGGGCTATTTCTGACCTCCAGAGCCAGGCTGCCAAGCGCTCAAGGATGAGCTTGCCAAGTGGAGCTGGTGGGGCAGGGCAGGGACCTGAGGTGCCGGGGGGTCCTTGAAACAACTTTTCTCATTGAAGCAAGGCAAGATCACAGAATAATAGAATGGTGTGGGTAGGAAGGGACTTTAAAGATCATCTACTTCCAGCTCTCAAGATGCTTTCCTGGTCAGCTGTGTCCAAGCAGACAAAGTTCTCTCACCCCCGTCCCAAGGCAAACAAGGAATTGCCAGATTTTGACCCTCATTTTCAGATGTTCTGGTGTTTCTGCATGTGCATTTATTCCCTCCTATTCACACGGATGTATAACCAGGCAGCAGCTGTAATGTAATACCAGAGTCCTGTATATAACTCTGAAAACACCACTGGAGCAGCCCTATTATCGTGAGACCAATCTGAGCAGGAAATATTATCATTACCAGGGGGCATTATTTTTTCCAATCACACTTCATATCAGTTGTCATCAAACCCTGTGTTTTATATAGTGTTACAATAGCCACAGTTGCCATGAATTGTCTCTGGATGGACTGTAAGTATTAAAAACAAAATAAGAAGCATATGTTGGAATGTCTGAAACTAGCAGACAAAACTCAAGGCTTTGACAACGTTACGGGTTTTTTGGAAGGAGCCAGATTTTAGCAATAACATTCCACTTTTGTGAGTCTACCCACCAGCATCTAACCTGCCCTATAACATCTCACTCGAGTTTACAATTTCCTTCACCTCCTGTTCCTCTGTAATGTAAACTCTCTGGCTTTTCTCGAACGTGTGGCTTGGAAGAGGAATAGCTCCAGCCTCTCAGGTGCCAACTGGAAATCTTCCTTCGCAGTGCATGAGCAAGAAAAATGTACAATCTAAGGAAAGTGCTCATCCATAGCTCACTTTTTTCCCCCCTGCTCCTGTTCTAGCTGTAGCAAAATGTCAAAGGCATGATGCACACATTCCTTTGAAGCCATTCCATCGCCTGATGATCCATTTTGCTTACGAAAGGAATGTACGCTCGGTGCTGGGATTTTTGTTGGAAGGCCTCAGCAGCCATGGAATAGCTGCAAGGAACACTGCCAGGTTTCCCCCCCTTCCCTACACATTCCAAAACATCCATCCAGCGAGCAATAAATAGCAAAAAAATATTAATTACCCAAAGGAAGAATTCTCTCCTGAACAAATATTGGCTTTGTGACAAGAAGGAGCTTGTGAAATGTGTGTTTGCCTACCAAGCCCACTCAGTCTATTTCTGATTCCCAAAGAACATAATGACCTGTGTGCCAGATTTTATTTGGGCTTTTTTTTTTTTTTTCATGGCCAGCAAGAACTGTAACAAACATTCAGGAGGGAAAACACTCCATTGTTGCTTTTGGTCTTATGGTGGGTTTTGTTCTCTGCTTTTAACTGTGCTTCACTTCTGGAGCTGCAGAGAAAAAAGCCCCTGTTATTCTTTTTTAACTTATTCACCAGTTCTCCCAGCTTTTCCTGAATTCATTTACTGCTTGAAAGTGTTCAGTAAATGAGCTTGAGAGAAATCAGTTTGGAGCTATTATATACCACACACAAACACAGAAGCACATGCTTACTTATATATAATATGTATATATATAAAAGTACTTTTATATATATATATATATATATATATATATATATATATATTTTCACAGTTACATAAGTAGGGGCTTGATCCTGGGGCCACATGGGTTAATTTAAAAAGTATAAATATATAAAAGCCTCCAATCCACACTCCAAAGCAAAAATGATGGTCTCCATCCTGTGCAAAGTGCTGTGCACAAGGGTCAGTCTTTGAAGAACTTGCTGCAAATGAAGGTGTGTGGCTGATTTTTTTGACCCTGTGGCAAACCCCACCCACCCTCGTCCCTGCCAGCCAGCCTGCAGGAGCTCAGCTCCCGGAGCTCCTGCAAAGCAGGAGTTGTGGTGAGCATGAGAGTGGCTGGACTGGGCCAGAGGAAAGGTCCAGCCTGCCCAGAACGCAGCAGAGCCCAGCAGAGATGGCTGGGGATGGTGGGAGGGATGCAAATGCTGTCCCCAGGGTCTGCCCCAGCCTCAGCCTTTCTCAGCTCAGGGGCTGCCTGAGCTGAATGTGGGGTTTCTGTGTTTAAAAGCCCATTGCCTTTGACTTCTCCAATCTCCCTTGGACCTACAAACTGAGAGGTTTTCTGCAGACTGGGAGGGAAGGAGAACTGGGAAAAGGGGATGTTTCTGCTCCCACTTTGGCTTGCTGGATGCAACTCCCTTCTGCCAAAAGTAGTGTAGGTCACCCTGCTGCAAAACTCCCCTGGCATTTCCCCAGCAGGTCCCACAACCTTCACAGGCGACTTCCCTTCGAAACAGGCTCAAATCTTGTGGTCTAACAGGAGCTAAAATACCATGTTGGCATTTGCTCCTTGCTTCATTTGTTTTGGGGCTATTCTTTTGGGAAAACAAACAAACAAACGTCCATAAAAACATCCCCTGGACAGGCCTTGGAGAAAACCAGGAGGGAGTTCAGGTCTGTGTAGCCCCAGGGCTTGGTAACCACAGTCCCAGGACATGGAATGCCACCCCTCTCCTGCAGAACAGCACAGCAGTGACATTTTGGAGTTTAAGTAAAATGATGGCAGCCTTCCTGAAAGCAAAGCCTGCTTCAAAACACTCAGAGGAGACCACCCAGAGAAGACATGCCTGGAGTTCCCTGTGAGCAAATCTCTTACATCCTAAGCTATCCCTCATCTAAGTTGCCCAAGGCAGGACAAGATCCATTCATAGGTTGTGCCCTTCCCTGCTGAGGGGAGCTGGTTGTATTGTAAAGGCAGTCAGCAGTTAAGAGCAGTTACACAGAATTATTTATCCACATAGGGATCTTTTCATGAACAGAATAGTAAATCTTTTCATTCAAGAATTTTTAGACAAAAGCTATTTGTTAATGTGACATTTTTCAGCTGTATCAGTGCAAACATCCATCCATTTGGTTTTTCACACACAGAAAACTTCTTTCTTGCTGTTTGCAAAAAAAAAAAAAGACAGGGACGGTGAATGAAAACGGAACGTATTTTTGTTGTTGCTGTTGTTTGGGGTATGTTTTGCTGGAAAATAAAAAAATAAAGGTTAAAATAAGATGATGCTGTGAGTCTTTAATTTAGGGGAAAGGTCATTTTTAACCATCTAAAATCACTTGATTCAGTAAGTGTTGCCCAGATCCAGTGTCATGCTTTGCTAATCAGATTCCAGGAGGCATTCAGCACAGTAAATCACACTGCCATGTCTTATCAGCCAAACTAAACATTGTGGTTCCACCACGAGGAACATCACAACTGGCTCTCCTCAGCTGGCTCTGGTAGGACCCTGAGCAATGCTGCTGGGTTTTGGGGACGTGCAGAAAAGAGGAGCAAAAAGACGGGAGACTAGGAAAGGGGTTGAAAAGGTCAGTAGCATTCACTGGGATTCTTCAGGGCTGAGATGCACCCAGCTTTATCTTCCCTTCCTCACCTTTCCCACAGTGGCTGTCTAATGGGAGGGATGCCATCCTCTCTGCTTGTCATGTTTGCTCTGTATTTGTGCTTTGGAGTTACAATTTCAGATCACTGTCTTTTTTTTTCCCCCCCTGTGCTTGTCTACCCTTTCAACAGGATTCTTTTCCCCTCCACCAGCAGACGTGAGAGTGGATTATAAAGTGATTCATCTGGAAAAACTGAAGGAAATGAAACAAACAATTGATTAAATTGTTTTCTGCATAAAAAATTCCAAATTCTGGCTTGAATTTCTACAGCTAGAATACCACCCGGGGAATTACGTGCAGTTATCTCCAACTGCTGGGTATTCATCCTTCCTCCTAGTGTGTTTCTCTGATCATCAGTGGGCTGTAGCAGAAGATAAATTTCTTTCAGTTTGATGCTATTCCTGGGGCTTCTGTGGCGTTCCCACACAAAACTTTAATTGTCATAAACACCTTGAGATTTGCTGCGCATAAAGAAATGAACTGATTTGATAAACAACAGTCATCGCACCAAAGTAAGCACAGACTTGATTTCTATCATGCAAAGTCAGATGTGGTGTCAGAGTCAGAATAGCAAACAGGAGGTTTCATGGGAAAGGCTGCTTGTTTGCAGCAGGTAGGATGCCTTTGAATATTTCGGGTGTGACTCATTCGGCGAGAGGAGACACCCAAATTGCCCATCTGAGCAAGTCTCCCCAGTCTCCCTTTGCATCACTGGAGATCTCATCAGGCAAGACTGGGACTCCTTCACAAGCAGGCACCTAAACCTGGCTTGGTGTCCTGTGCTCTCAAGCCTGACCATGGCAGTGTCCCTGTGGTGATGCCTTGCCAAGGCTGGCCTAGAACAGAGGCTAGACAGAGCTAAAGAATAAAGTAGGGATTTATTAGGAGGCCTCAATGGATCCACCTTGGGCAGCACAAGAGCCCAGCCAGGGCTGCACCCAAGATGAACCAAAATGGTCACAGAAAATGGATGCCTGGTCATGAGGTGTCTCTCACTTTTATAAGTTCTGCTCTATTTGCATATTGGAGCTAATTGTCTAATTACAGCTCCAGCCCATGAAGTCCCATCCTTCTTGTTTTTTTTCTCTTTGGTTGTTTGTGCTCTTGGGCCTGAGATTTGGATCATTTGTCCTTGGTGCCCATCTGGAGAAGGAATTGTTTTGTCTACGTACTCTGTGAAGAGAGTTTACTATCCCTTATCTGAAGCCCAGACCCACACACTAAAGCAGCACAGAATCTGAAAAGCATAAAAGCTAAAACCTGAGGCATCAGTGGCTGGCAGAGGCGCTGGGCTGTAATGCATAATGAGGTGAATGGTTTGTTTCATGTTGGAGCAAATTCTAGAGTTCTGGCCTGCTGCAGGGCATGTTAACAGCAGAAATGATAAACCCAGACCTTGTGCCTCTGCAGGAACAAAGCTCTTGGTTCTGTGTCAGGTTTAACCCCACCCAGATCTGTGTTCAGTGTGAGCTTTCTCATTTGATGCAATGCATTTGTGAACACCTGGTGGTTTTTCATGTTCTCATCACTAAAGAGGTTGCACCTTCACCTTGCTTGGGCTGCATGCAAAGCCTTGACTCTGCAAGGAAGATTTGGCCAAAATCTGACTGTCCTTGGCCAAACCTTGAGTTGGCAGCTGGGTTTCTTCGGGGTAAGATATTCCCCTGCCTGGTGCTGGTGTCCAGCTGAGTGGGGATCAGAGATTGTCTTCTCAGCACAGCTTGGGCACGGGGGAAGGACAGACCTCCTAAAATACAGACTCATGAAACCATACAATGGTTTAGGTTGGAAAAGACCTTTCAGATTGTCAAGTCCAGCAGTGCCAAGTCCACCACTAAACCCTGTCCCTCAGCATCACAGCTACACATCTTTTATGCACCTTTAGGGATGATTACTCCACCACTGCCCTGGGCAGCCCCTCATGATACCTGACAACAGTTTCAGTGAAGAATTTTTCCTTATATCCAATCTAAACCTCCCCTGGTGCAACTTGAGGCCATTTCCTTCTTGTATTAGACAGCCATGGACATGGGGAAGGTGAGGACATGGAGCCAAGGCCAGATGGATCTCTACCAAAGGATTAATTCCTCTGCTCCACAAGCTTCAAAGGGAATAACATCTTGTTTTGCCAGCAGAAAAACATCTCTTTTTGGCCAAGGCAGTCCTGTGAACCTCCTGGAGTAGTCAGGAGTTGCAAGGCAGAGCAGGTCTGGTTTAGCTGAAAGATAAATCACCATTCCCAGCTGGCCCCTGGAGCTGTCAGTAGCCTTCATTTCCAACAAAATGTCCAGTTTTCACCCATGCACTGCTTTGAAATCCACCAAAATGAACCCACCACAATTTCCACCTCCTGCTCTTCTTGCGTGGGGATAATCTGTGTTTGAGCTGCACAAAGGCCTCAGGTGTGGCATGTATTTTCTCCTGCTAAGGCAGAGAAAGATTGTCTATCCTCGTGTCCTGCATCCTCTAACACAATGTGGTGTCACTAATGATGAACCTGAAATTCATGTAGCATCAGACTTGAACCTGAAATTCATGTAGCATCAGACTTTCTAAAACCCAGTCTTTTTATTCTGAGTAGATATGGGGTTATTATTCTGAGTAGATATGGGGTTTTTTATTCTGAGTAGATATGGGGTTATTTTGCTGCTGGGTTGGGTTTTTTTGTGGTTTTTTTTTTAAATTTTTTGGTTGGTTTTTTGTTTGGTTTTGTTTTGGTTTTCTTTTTGGTTTTTTTTGTTTTGTTTTTTTTTTTTTTTTTGTTTTTTTTTTTTTTTTTTTGTTTTTTTTTTTTTTTGTTTTGTTTTTTTGGGGTTTTTTTTAAGCAAAAGAAACCCTAACCCATTGAAAAACGTTGGAGGGAAATTGCAAATGTTATGCTTGTCTGAACAGGAGTCACTCTGGGAAACACACTACAGACATACTCATTTCTGAGAGGTTCCTCCCACCTTCCCCCCCATCCTGTGTGTAACTCAGACAAGGAATGTTCTGGTTTAGCTTATTCCCATCTTCTAATGCACACACACTGCTTATCAGAGATGCACTAGTTAAGGTGGAGGAAATTAAGGTGACCTCTACTAGTACAGGTCTTTATGCAATTTGAGATGGTCATTAGTCACATATCTTGGCATGCAGTGAATTAAGGGCTCTGACTTACAGAGTATCTCAGACCTTTTGTTTTGTATTTTGCTCTCCTTTGTGTGGCTGAACACCCAAGAAGGTTGTTTTATTCATCTGACTTAAAAACTGATTGCTTTGTATAATTTAAAACAATAATATACAATTTAAAAATCTGTATGTCTTCTCTGGCTCTTCTGGCTAATTATGTGTGAAAAGTCCTTCCAGACTTGGTGGGAAAAATGTTTCTCAGCTATTAATCAAGCCATTGATTTAGGAATTTTGCTCAGGGAAAGAACTTAGCTCTCATGCAGGGAAAGGATCATAAATCTGCGAGAGGAAGAACTTCTGGGGCTCTGTTACTCATCCTCTTCCTGCCTGTGTGAATGGAGTGACTTTTGCAGACCAGATGCAGCAGCCAGCACCAGAGAGTGGCAGGGAAATCCCTTCTTCCCTCTTGGCATGAAGGAGACACAATTTGAACAAGTTTGGCTGCAGCCAAGGAGGAAAAGGCAGAAAACAAGTTTTGAAAAAGTAAGATTTTTATCCAGAGGTAAAAATCACCTCTGGGCTCTGCAGTTGTGTTGACACACAGAAAATGGACAGCAGAAAATGCTGCTGTTCATAGAAAGTCCTGGGCTGGAAGGGACCCACAAGGATCATTGAATCAAACTCCTGGCACTGCCTGGGAACCCCCAAGGGTCACACTGTGTGCCTGAGAGCATTTCCCAAGCAATTCTTGAGCTCTGTCAGGCTTGCTGCTGTCACCACTGCCCTGGGGAGCCTCTTGCAGTGCCCAGCCACCTTCTGGGTGAAGAACCCTTCCCAATTAAAGTGCTGGGACACCCACACTTGTACCACACGTGGATTTAAACACTGCTCAATGAGATGCCACCACACTTCCCTTTGCAACACACCTGGACCCACAGCACCATCCTAACCCCAAGGCTTCCCAGACCACTTCCTCCTCCTCCTCCACCCCTCACCCCACCCTGGCCAGGGCTTTCACCAAGGCTGAGGTGCCCCTGGGGACAAAAACCCTGCAGAAAAACTCAGTAACTGCAGAAAGGAGCAGCCAGGAGTTGTGGGGAAGGTCCTGAATTTGTGCCTGAATGGCTAAAAAGGGCTGTGCACAGCTGATTTGGGTGAGTTATCTCGCTGTTAAACAAATCTTCCTGTTTGGGAAACATTGCTCAAGAGCAAAGGGGTCAGTAATTGCTTTTAGAAGCTGCTTTTTTTGTGTGGGCTTACACACTTTTTGCCTCTGTCCTAAGAAGCACAACTCCCACTGACTTACTAGAAATATTAAGAACTAGTGACTCAATTTCTAAGAATAATTTTGGGTGTTTCTATTTATAGGTATCAGCCCTAAGCTCAAAAGCACTGGCAACACCCAATCATCTATTTTTCCATTATGCTTTGATATCTCTCTGAAATAGCCTGGAAACCAACACTTTCCACTGTTCCTTGTCTCTGGATATCTGCACTTTCCAAACCAGATAGCTCACAGCACTCGAAGGCTCGGGAAGGGACACCAGCCATCAACTATTTTCAGGAAGTGCCTGGAAGCCCAGCTTAAAATAGAAATGGAGATGCTGGTGGACAGATGCAGAGTTGTCCTTCTGTGGTGGATTAAAGACATTAAAGAGCATTTCTGAGGGGCAGTTGGTGGGCTGGAAGTGTCACTGGTGGAAAGGGTGTGGGTAAAGGAAGTTTTTTTAATAGGGCTGAGGATGGAGAGGCAGAAGATGGAGAAGGAAAGGATGGAAGCGCAAGGCAGGGAACACAGAGGTGGAGGTTGGAAAGACAGGGGATGGATAAGAAAACTTGAAATTATTTCAACTTGTGGCAACCAAAGTACCTTCAAAAACGTCCCCAAAGATGAATAATCAGACCCTCTCCAATCACTTTTGACTGCACTTTTCAAATGTAACCCATGATTTTTAGAGGAAAGACAGAATCATAGAATTTTTCCAGCTAAGGTTGGAAAAGCTCTCTGAGATCAATGAATCCCACCCTGAACCCAGCACTGCCAAGGTCACCACTAAACCCTGTCCCTGAGTGCCACATCTCCATGGCCTTTAAATCTCTCCAGGGATGGTGACTCCACCACTGGCAGTTGCCACACACCAATAAATTTGGGCTAGAAAGTCACTCTTGAGCATTTAGACAAAGAAATCAGTGGTGCATACCTGTAACCAAATAATGAAAACAGACACCTACAGGATTTAAAAACCCTGCAGAAAGAAGAGAGATCTTCTTGTTACAGGAATCTCCCAAGCCATTTAGTGTCCATTTTTTTAGGATTATAACACAACACTCTTGCTTTGGGGCACTTGCTTTAGGGCAAAAAACCTGCTTGCTCATGTTTATTTTGCAGAGGGTGATCCCACTGGGAAGGTGTTGGGGCAGGGATGGGCTGGAGTCCCCCTCCAAGGTGCCCTGCACGGCATCCCCACAGCCCCAGCCATGGCCAGCTCACCGAGGGGAGCCTACAGCAGGAACCCTGAGCGTTCTCTTCCCTTCCTCCGAGCTGCCCCGGGCTCGGGGTGAGAGCAGGATGCCGGATGTCAGCCGTGACTCATTCTCTGGGAAACTGAGCGTGGTGTGGCTTTCTGAGGAAAGAACCCATGAGTAAGGGCTTTTTATTTTCCCCTCACTTTATTCCCCTCATCTCCTTTTTTTTTTTTTTTCTCACCATTTTTTTTTTTTTTTTTTAATTTTTCAAGGGGAATTGGGCAATGCAGAACAGGTTTCATCAGTTTGTCAGGAAAGAAGGGCACTGTAAAAGCCACAGTGCTTCCCCCTCGCTCAGAAGCCACAGAGTTTAAAGCTGTGGTTTGGGGGGGGGGGGTGTTGCTTTCACAGGTTATAAAAGCTCATTTTGAACAAAAAATAAAAAACAAAATAAAACACAGTTGTTTCTCTGAAGTTGTCTCTCCTGAAAGGGTGGATTTGAACAATATTGTTTTAATCAAGTGTTTGGCTGCTGCAGGATGTCATAAGGAGGCTGGGATACACATGGATCAAAACAGGTTTGAACCAGCTTTGCAAAACCAATGATGTGTATTTCCTTATAGGGCTTCAATATTTATTTTTTTTCTTACCAGTTCTGCTTAATTACTGGCTTAGATGGCAAAACCAGTCCATCTCTGATTTTTAGGAGAGATGAAACAAACCTTCCAGTAACAGCACCTCCCTGCCACACCAGGTGCTGTGAACCTGTTGCTATTAGGAATTATTAGTCATGTAGAGACTGTCAGTGGCCCTAACATGCCTGGATGGGTTATGCTTTTTTGTTGGATAATTTTTTCATCCAATAATTTAAAATCAATAATAATAAAAAAAAAACCAAACACCCAAACATAAACCACACAAGACTTTTTAATTATAAACAAAACCAATAACAAAATTCTTAAACTTTCAATTTTTCCAACTATCATCTCAACAGATTATAATAAAAAACTAATAATTTCAACTCTTACTTACAATACTCCAATACTAATTAAACCGAAACCAACTTTTTGTGGGGTATCCTCTGCTCAACACCCTCTCTGAGCATCCTCCTGCCATCAGCCAGCCAGCCTGACCCAGGGGCTGTGTTCTCACTGCTCCTGGGCACAGTGACACGAGTTAGCACTGTCCTAACCCTCACACAAACTCATTTTGGTGAGCCAGCAGCCCCAAAGCTGGGAGGAAAGTGGACTCCAAAAGGGGCAGTGCTTGGTGTCATGGGGAAGGCTGGTGGGACCTGGCATCTTCTGCCAGCAGGGAGGGTCTCAGAGGTGATGTGAGCCCACAGCCCTGCCCACGGTGAGCTGGGGTCCTGCCAAAGAGCCCTCCCAGTGGCATTTCCCAGAAACAAAGCAGAAAGACAAGAAAAAGTCCACCAAGTTTTCTAATAGGTGCAGGAAGGCTGGGGTAGGTATCCCACCTACTCACATAGCACCCAAAGAAAGGGTTAAAAATAAAAGGGAAGGAGTCAGGGCTGGGGGGACATCCCTGGGACAGGAGAGCTTCAGTTAATGGGTCTGGGGAGTGGGACTGGGACAATATCCCCCCCAAAAAAGTACCCAGCTTTTGCAGGAGAGGTCACCCCCCCCGGCAGGGCTGGCACAGAGGTGGTTAAGGTTGGTGCAGGTGTTTCCCTGTAATGGGCACTGTCAGGTGCCTTTGCAGCCTTGCTGACCATCTGGTTACCATAAAGAATGGTTTATGGGATCTCATCCTGGCTTCTGATGACTATAACATAAGTATTGAGGGCCTGCAAGGTACAGCTTCATAAAAATAACAGCTTAATAATGAGAATGAATTTCCCCTTCCAGAACAGGGCAAATTCAGGTGTATTTTCCCCTTTCATTAGGATTGTAAAATGGGACAAAAGAGACCCAGTCATCTAGGAGGGAAAAAAAAACCCCACAATCCCACAAACTTCTTAGAACTTAAGCAAGGTGCAAGCACATCTAACAGCTGTCTGCAGGACAGGAATGAATGCCAGCTTCTGACATGAAGAAGGGGAAACTGAGGCACAGAGGTGTGAAAGAGCTGGAACAGCATCATCCAGGCAGCCAGTGGTCAGCACAGGAACCTCAGTTCTCATTTGCTCCTGCAATCCTGTAAGTAAAGACATCAGCACAGCAACCCAAGGGTTGTCACCTTTTATCACAACTCTGTCTTGATCTTTCAAACTCTTTTTTGTATTCACAAAAAGCACTATTTCTCTTCAGTTGCAGTTTCTCACTGGTTTATAGAATATCAGGGCAGTTTGTGAAGACTTTCTCCTTTCAATAAATGCTTGCTGTGTCTGGCCCAAAATTGTTTTCTTCTCTCCCAAAGGTATGGAGACCCTTCTGCTATGCGTTTCTTCAGGGCACTGAAATCTTGTGTAAAATCAATGGTTTGGAGGTTTTCCTTGGGCATTACTCTCAAAAATATTTTCTGAATTTGCTCTTGCAAAAAAAAAAATACCCCAAAACCAAACCAGAACAGAAAAAAAAAAAAAAAAACCAAACCAAAACAAGACAAACAAGAGACGCTCCGGAAGTTTTTCATGCAAGTATTTTGAAGGAAAGATTGCAATTGGCTATTTACAGGCAACAGAGACAGCAATTTCACCTGCAAACAGGGGCCTAGGACCATCCTTTGGAGGCACCTATTCCTACAGAGTGGTAGACTGGACAGACAAACCCAAGGCTGATCCTTGGAGGAGTGAGATCAGCTGGAACTGCAGCCTCCCATGGAGCAGGGGCATCCAAGCCCCTGGTCCTCCCCTAACCCTTCTTTCGCAAACCAATCAGCAAAAACGTGGAGCCATCACAAAACAACACCTGACTGAGAGCCAGGGTGGGCTGGGGGCTCCAGCCTGACCCTCACAGCACCCGCACCCTGCTTGGATAGCACAGAGAATAGCCCCTTGCATGGGGGTTTGGTGGTCCAGAGGCAGGGGGGGCATCACTCCCATCTTTCATCTGCCAGAGGAAACTCCCTCTCTTTTTCCTTTTCAGAACCAACCCTCCTGATGTCCTGAGATGGGCTAGGGGAGCTCTGGAGTGGGTCAGGGCACTGGAGACCGCTGGCTGCAGGTCTGGGAGGAGGTAGGGGTGGGATTATCTTTCTTATGCCTCGGGTTTGACCTCTCTGCCAGCAGATTGTTCTGATTTTCCACATGGAGGGATCTAGGGACCCTCTCGAAAGTTCAAACTCCCGGCGTCTTCCCTGCAGGCAGCAGCAGAGCTCTGGGCTCAGCCCTCACAGGGAGCTGGGCTGCACAGCAGCATCACTGACCCAGATTGCTTCATGCACAAGTTTGGATGTTTCATGACTTTTTTTATGCTGGACCATGTGGTCTTTCTGCTAGTTAGAAATTTCCATGGAAAAGTAGGAATTCGGGTTTACTTTTGTTGTTGTTGTTGTTGTTGTTTTTTACCACCTCGCCAAAAGACCTGAGGGAAATTGCTGAGATGATTTCAAGTCGAAACAATTCCATTTTTCTTATTGCAACAGAATTTTCTTGCAAAATTTGCGAGCAGTTAACAACCAAAAAGCTTAACAAGTGAAAAACAAGAAACAGGGTTGTTTCTTTCAGATTTTTCCCTCAACTCAGAAAAGCAAAACATTTCCATCTTTAGTCAACCTGAATTCATGCAATTTTTTTAATTTTTTTTTTTATTTGCTTGAGTCAGCCAGCAAACCTGAAAGATCACCTCTTTGCACAGCTTCATCTGACAACATCCTTGACTTCCTCTGTGCCGGGGCAAAACCTTGGGCTTGGCTTAGCCAAGTATTGTCCATCAGTGCAGCACAGCACAAAGCTGAAAAACACGAGGGAATACCCAGCACTGTCACTCTGCCCTTTTCAGCTCAAAGGAAGCACTGGGGCATCTAAAACCAGAATTCCCCAGCCCGTGGCTGGAGCACAGAGCCTCCACAATATCTTAATAACAGGTCTGCCCCAGCACAGGAGTGCTCTGCGGCATGCACGTTATTGCTCCATCTGCCCTGGCTGCAAACATTGATTATTCTCTGTGACACACGTTGTAAAATTGCACTGAGGGAACCACGTCTAGTTAGTCATTTCCATTCAGATGAGCTGAAGGAATTAATGAATTTGGAAGATCTCAGATCTTTGGAGATAGGGACAGGCGATGGCACGCTTGGAAATCATCACCCTCAACTGTGCACAAGCTTGAAACCACCCTACTAATCACAGCAGCCAGAGTGCTTATGGGGCAGAGGGAGAGCTCAAGCACCATTCAAACTCTCTAATAATGGTAAATGATTCTGCAAAGGCACGTGCTCAGGGCTCGGATTGCTTCCAAAGCTAAGTGCTTATGAAAACTTGAAGTGCTCCACTGGTTTTAAATCACTGTGCAGGGCTGACTGATTTAAACTACCAGAGCACTTCTCTTTTCCTTACATTTTCTTTTCTTCCCCCCCCCCCCCCCCCAATTTTTTTTTTATGAACACTTCGATTTGGAAGCAAGTCAAACCCTTCAGTTGAGCGGTCCGAGACCATATTGAACCGATTTAGAAATATGTCAAAGAAAGAAACAGTAAATTATGGTTTAAAACCCTTGTGTTTCAGAGCATGTAAGAAGCAGAGGCTGCAGCTAGAGCTGAGATGTATGAGCAGGGGCTGGGAGACAGGGCTGGTTGAAGGCATGGACACTTATGTGTTTGATCACATACCTACTGCAGGACAGATCTGCCCGTGTGCTGCTCCCTGCCCTGCGCCTTTGATGTGCTGACTTTTTCCTCTGATCCTCAGTGGCCTCTTGCTGTAACTAGAAAAATTCCTCCCTTGTAGGTGCAGTGCTAAAAAGGGCCTGAAATTGAAGTGCTGTGCGTGGAAATGGGAAAGGATGCATCCCTCAAACGGGGTTTTTAAATGAGCAGTGTTGGAGCGCTGGCAGCCTCCAACGCTGACACCATCACAACCCGAAAGTGAAACTTTCTGGTGGATTCATAACTCTCAAAAGACAGAATAAAACTGAAGCAGACAGCATAAATAATGGAAAAGTGAATTAGACTTTAAAAATTCTGTCCTGTTTAATTATTCAGAATGATTATAACATGCTGAAAGGAACTTTTTTTTTTTTTTTAATTACTTCTAGCCTGGCAATCTCCCATTAGTGCACACACATCTCCATCAAAAATCATCAGCTAACAAGAGCTGCATTAGTGCGAGACAAGTGGCAAAGTACATCCCTTTGGATGTTTATTCACACCAAGGACGTGCCCTGTGCAGCCTTCCCACACCTACAGATGAGTTCAGGGTGGAGGAGATGTCACAGCCCCCAGGACCACAGCCCTGCCCTGGCTGCATAAAACATTCAAATAAAACTCCCTGGGAGCCAGTAAATCGAAGCTGCTTGTCACCCTGGCTGGGACACGTGCAGGTGTGAGCTGAGCTTTCCCTCTCATGTCGTGTGGCGAGGTTGAGGCACTGATAGAGCCAAATGACATGAGAGGGAAATGAAGAAGAAGAAGAAGAGCCAGTGGGGGAATTGAGGACATGGGAGCACACCAGGCTGAGTGCTGAAGGCAATATCAGCAGAGCCTGAACGATGAGTCCTCCGTCCCTGAGATGACAGCAATCCTTGTTTAGTGACTCAGGCTGTGCATCCTCCCTTAGGATGCTGTAGGTACAGAGAGGTGTTGGCTGCTGCTGGCATTGACTTGACAGTGGAGGCTGAAATGCAGGCAGACCATCAGCATTCCCATCACCCAGAGCCACGTTTCCCTCCTACCAGAGCCAGGAGCTCCCGTGGTGACAGCAGGGACGCATTGCCCCGTGATGCTTTCCACGAGACGTGGAACCAAATGGCATGTGGGTGAGGAGCAAAGCTCTGGAGATGTCAGAAGGGAGGAGAGCAGATGGCAGGAGACCAGAGGTAGGTGTTATGATTGATAGCTAAGAGCTCTGGTGGCTGAGTCCAGCTGAGTCACAAGCCCTGGCACGGCTGGAGGCAATGGGACAGCAGAGCAGCCTGAGGAGCAGGAGAAAATGCACAAAGGACTCTTTTGTAGTGGGAGGTGAGCATGGCTCCGCTTGCACTGCTCAAACCTGTGGTCACAGGAGCCAGGCTGTGCTCTGAGGCTGCAGCAGACTCATTTAGCATTTTGAGGGCCGTAATTTACAAGCAAATATAAATATTGGCCACCCACGGAATACACCCAGCTCCCATGGCAAAGCTGCTGGGTGGGGAAGCACAGCCACCCCTCAGCCAGTGCCCTCCCTGTGCCATCTGGCTTGCTGCTGCCAGGCCTGTGATGGCCATCTGCCTTGGGGCTGCCATGGAGAAAGTTAATTATATTTTTTTGTAGAGTAGCCACGGCAGCTGGAGATGCCAACCCAGCATAAGTGAATAAATCACACCCAAATTCCATTGCCAGAACTCAAAGAGAAGTTGTTCCTGCGTTAGCCATGCTTCAGCCCCACCACACCAGCAAGGACAAGGCTTTCCAAGTGTTTAGGAGCTGCTGCTGTGTCATGCTTAGGCTTTGCAGAGTGAGGGAAGCCCTTCTCTCTCAAAGGATGTGTGGTGGGGCAGCCTGCTTCAAATCCTGCCTGGACTTGCTGGGGTACAGGAGGAAGCACTCCTTCACCTGATCTCCTAGTTCCCACATCCATCAAAAGAGCACAGCCATTCCCACTTCCTTTGCAAAATGCCTCAAGCAGGAAAAAATAGTGTAAGGACAAAGTACAAGGAAAACAGAGCTTGCTTTGGCTCTGCTAAAATGCCTGAGAGGCAGCGCAGCTGTGCAGGGGCACTAAACAAATTAATTTCTTTCCAAAACATCACCTTTTTGTAGCACCCAATGTTCATTAGCCACTTTCAGCCTAATCACAACTCACAGGCATCCTCACTGTCACCCCTGGTACATTAGCACAGTCCTGAGCCCAAACAAAGCATCTTTCCATGGCTCCTGGAGGTACAGAGGCAATGCCACACTCCTGCCATTCCAGGCTGGCATCCCTGCACTCCCCATCCTGTGCTGTGCTGACATAACTCTGCACCTTTTCACTTTGCTTCACAGGTGAGCCTCCAGAGATCAGACCTTTCCTCTCCTGTGATTTTCAGGGCACCAAACATATTCTGACAGACACTCAAAGGTCCTGTTTTCATTTAGGTCTGGAGGAAGCTGTGTTGTCCTCACACAAAAGAAGCACCAGGGCATGGATTAAACACTCTCAAGAGCCTGGAGTTTTCCAAACTGCCTCATAAAGAGAGCAGCACGTTGTGAGAGAGAAAGCTCCTTTGTTTTGGATAGCAGCTGTAATCTCCACATCAAGCACGCTGGAATTTGTAAGTGGCCATTTAGCCATATTCTGACAGCAGAACAAGGAACCTCGGGGCAGCAGCCAGGCCTATTTATAGAGAGGAGGTTTGAGGTAATATCCTTACCTTGGATGCACTGTCTCCACTTAAGAGCCCAGCTTATGAGGGAAAGTGATGCCAGACAGGCAGCCAGCAAGGAAGGAAAAGAGTCACAGCTCACTCTGCCTGGCTCGCTCTGCAGCAGAGCAAATGATGTTTTACAGCAACAATAGGACTCTCTGAAAACCCAGTTTCTTCCCAGGCCTAACAAGAAAAGGAATGGCAGGAGATAAACAGCTGGAGAGATTCCTCAGGCCAAACCTGCACAAGCTTATCAAGTTAATGTATCACTGTTGTCGCAGCCCGGGAGCGTTGGGAAATCATGAGCTGCCCAGGAGGTCAGAGATCTGCCCACAAAATGTGCTGACCTTTTTCTTGTTGACGTTGCTGATGACACCCAATGGCTCAGGAGAGCTCTTGGGACACTCACTGAGTGACATCAAGGATCTGGGCTGTCCCCCCTTACTGTGCCAAATATTGATGCTTTGAGCCCTCTGAGGCCAGGCTTGAGCAGTGCCAGCTTAGGTGTCCCCGTACAGACGGGCTGGGATCCAAGCCCAGCTGAAATCATGGGGCTGCTCTGAGAAATGTGGATTTTTTCCAAAACAAACAGCAATGGGGAATGCATGGAAAGCACGAGAAGGGGAGAGGATGCCAAGGTGGTGGTGAGACACCTTTGGTGAGCAGAGAACTTTGGAAAGATGTGCTCACAATAACAGGGTGCAGATATGATAATTCAAGGGTAAACTGTGGCTGGAAACAAGGCATGGTGGGAAGAGATTCAGCTCACAGACAAAAAAAAAAATCTAAATGTAGCCATTTCATTTAAATTTCTTGCCCATAGGTTAGCTACAGTGCTGCCTGGAGAGGGATCCCAGTGGCCCCAGGTGAGTGGTCACCTTCAGGTATGTTGCACAGACGAGGTCTTTATTCAACACTGGCCAGCCCAGCACTGCTTTTCCCAAAGGAAGGATGTTCCTTTATACTGACTCTTGAAACCATGCCAATGCACCTTGAACCTTTGGGTCATGCCTGTCATTGACCTGGGCTGCTTCTGAAGCTCCTCCTCCATGGAAGTAAGATGCTTTCACAGTCATGGAACAAATACTTTATTCTTCAGGTAAGGAAAAGAGGAATATGTATAGGAATATATATTTATAGGAATATCAATTCTAGCATCAAAGTTGCTCTGAGGAGTTTTAAGAAGGTCCCAGCAGCACATGGGAATGGGGGGAATGCCCCTCTGAGACATCTCTGAGTCCTTCTGCTCTCCTCCAAGTTAAAGTTGCTGCTGCTGCTGCTGCAGGGACAGCTGAAAAAATCCTGGTGTGGGAAAGCAGGAGAAGCTGGCAGGTATCCAGCACCAGCTCCTGCCATGGGGGGAGTGTCCTGCTTTCCAGCAGATGTTTGGCTTTTACAGCTCCTGAGCCCAGCTCCTTTATCTTCCTAGGACATCTCCAGCTACTCCTTGACTGCCTGTATTAAACAGAGGCAGGGATTGAACTGGGAGGATGCAGATTGTCCAATGTGCACACAAAAAGCAGCAGATTGAGGAGAAAATCCACGTGCATCTACACACACACATATGTGGGCACACTACATGCACATTGAGCTGCTAAAAATGGCCAGCTTCCTGAGGCTGATATCAGTTACAGGCCAAAAAGCTAAAAGAAATATTTTAAGGAAAAATGTGACTGATAATTACAAGTTGAGTGAAGCATATTTTGCCTTTGTCCCAAAATGCATATGCACTACCAACAGGGTAATGTCTGCGTGACCACTGACAGAGTCAAACATTCAGAGGAAAGAAAAGGTTATTTTAACAGTAAGTGGAAAGGAGGAGTAAGAAATTGTAGGATATTGGTAATGGAGGCAAAGGGACAGAGGGAAGAATTGTTCAGTGACTGCCTCCGTGCTGTACTGGTGAAACAGCCCAGTGACAGAGTCTTATTGTGTGTTGAAAATTAAATACCTCCACTCCACCAATACTTGTTGTGGTCATTAAGCAGCAAGTGACTCAAGCTAAATGGATAACTTGAACCCCAGGATTTTCACCAAGCTGCCTGAGGGCTATTAGTATTGAATTTCATTATTTCCAGAGTGTCTGTGAGTTACAATTGGAGACTGTATCAATTCTAGCACAATAATAAACTGCTGATAAGTACATCAGTTCAAATGTAGCAGATTAATAAAGACACTAATGTAGTCAATACCAATCAGCACTGGTTCATGGAAAGGAGATCCTGTCAAAGTAAACTTACCTTTTCCCTGTTGAGAGGGACAACAGTGCTAATAGAGTTGGCACTTTATAAAGGTATCAGTAGCACAAGGTATTTTAAGCTGATTAAATCCACTTGGCATACATAAAATCTGTTAAGAACGGGACATTTGATAGATCTCAAACTCTAATTGCTACAGGAGACAGTTCATTGAGCTCCTGTGCTTCTAGTGCTGTTTTGCAGAGTTGTTTGGGTCTTATACTTCAACCTCTTTTACTGATATTCTGGAGAAAAACGTGTTTTTACTCTCTGCAAGTGATGGGGAAATCTGGAAACTGCCAAGGAAAGAAGAGATTGGGGGAGTGGCCCCCTGGATTGGTTGCTGTGCTCATTGCAGGCAATCAATATTTAATATATATTGTACACCTATCTTCTGAGCAGTGAAGATTTTCTGTTCACATTTACTGTGCAGCACAGCATCCCAGGAAGCAAAACTTTTGGAGAACACCTTCAGGGGGTTTAGAGGGCAAACTGAAGAAGTGGTAATAAATTGGAAGGAGTCACAGGACTGATGAAAGGATTTAAATATATATCTGGCTTGCACTGAAAGGCTTAAAGGGCCCGCAAGATGTACAGGAAAGCAAGGAAACAGCTAAGGGTGGCTTGATTCTGGTAGGGCATCAAAAGATGACAAAAGGATATTCTGACATGGGCATAATAAGATTGGACATCAAAAAATAGAGATGGACAAATTTGTATTAGAAACAACATTTATTTATTTGTTTAATTTTCCAACAATAAGAACTGTCAATACCCCCAAAAATTTTCTAAGGTTAGTATTTGATTTTTCATCTATAGAATTATTTTCTTAATAACATGTTTTTCTTTTTTGCCCTAAATTATATACATTTAAGTGATAAACCCAAGAATTATTTTCTCCAGGTCACACAATGAATAAACCTAAATAAAATGTAAATCTATTAGGTTTATATTTGCCCAGGTTCCAGGAGATACCTAAGGGTCCATGAAGTGACCTACTCCACCTCTTGAACCTGGGATGGAAAACCAGGACCAGAGTGATCACCTGATGGAAAATTCACAGCAAAATCAGATCTTCTGCAGGTCAGTCTTCATCTGCCAGGCCATGGACATTGTCTCCAGTGTGTTTTGTCATTCTGCCTTTCAGGTTCTGCAGGATTTACCTGGATTCTGTGGTGTGCCTGAACCCCTGGATGTGTTCATCCAAACAGGAGAATAGAGGAAACAAATCTGGAATATTTCTGCCATGTCCTCTAGTCTGGCTCTTCTGAGTCATCACTTAATGACATATTTAATCACAATGATGCTTTCCCTAGTCCTGGTGAGACTTACTTGTGTGCTTAACTTCATACTTTACCAGGTTGACCTACGATTTAATGCAAACCAGGTCCAACCTGTAACTTCCTCCCTCTGAACTCAGATAAATTTATCTCCTAATGCCTTAATGGTTACTGTGTCACATGCAAGAGGAGAACATGATAGCTGGATTTTTTAAATTAATTAGTTTGTCAAGCTTATTTTAAAAAGGAGAAACCCGAGCCTAAGTTTGCCTGTCAAGCAAAAAAAAATACTATGGCTAGGTAGGTTTTCCAAAGCATGAAATTCAAGAGGAGTTAGGTTTCCTTTTGTGCCTTTGAAGAACTCTCCTCAGTGCCCAAGAGCTTCATCTTGGCTAAAATGCTCCAGGCACTTCCCCACAGCCATTCCTGGGATGTTTGGCTGTTTCCAGGAGGCCCCGTGACCAAAGGACTGCCAAAAAGTCACAGTGCTTATTGCAGCATCCCTAAGGTTCATCCCCATTTTTTTTTCCCCCTCATATTTAAAGACTCAGTCACAGAAATGCCTTTGGCTACACACTGGGAATCAGACCACAGCACGATGACTCTGACCTATTTTTCTGTCCCAGCACACGTCTGCTTGACAGCACTGCCTCCAGAGCCCTGGAGTTTTCCAGCCAGCTCTGGGCTCAGAGCAAGGACAGAGGACACTTGACAGTGGGCATTGAGAGTGGCCTTCCCAGCCTCTTCAGTCAGTCCCAGACAAGACTTGAATGCAAGCTGCTGTGGTTTTAATTTATTTTCTTATTTTCTCATTCTCAGCAGTGATTCCGACAAAGCTGCTTTGCTGTGGGAGAAAAGGGGAATTCTCCACGTCACCAGAGCACCCAAAAATGAGGGGGAACTTATTGCAATACAAGCTCAGATGTTTTTGGAGGGAAGTTCTGCTGAATGGTAGAAACATTGGATATTTATGTTTACTGGTTAAACTAGTTTTATTAAATAAGTGACTCATTATGGGCAAATGATGCAAACAAACTTACATGAAAATGTTAGAACAAAGTCTGGAAACATATTTTGAGAGATTTATCATAGAATCATCTCCTGGTTTGGGTTGGAAGAGACATCTAATCCCTAAAGATCACCTAATTCCAATGCCCTGCCATGGCAGGGACACCTTCCACTATCCCAGGTTACTCCAAGCCCCATCCAGCCTGGCCTTGGACAATTCCAGGGATCCAGGGGCAGCCACAGCTGCTCTGGGCACCCAGTGCCAGGACATCCCCACCCTCACAGAAAAGAATTCATTCCAGAAAGCCAATCTAAACCTACTTTCTTAGTTTTAATTTCTTCCACTGCTGCTGCTGGGGAGGACTCTAATTTGCTTTCCAATCTCAATGAGCCTTGCCTTGTATATGTGTCATAAAACCTTCTACTGTCCTTCTGAGAGGGGATTTGCAATGTCAATGCTCCTTAAAACATGAAAATTAACCTCCAAAACAACTCTGCAAGATGAAACCAGATGCTCCTCGTGTAGCACATCCTGCCTGGTGTGCTCCCATTTATGTTCCTTCTCCCTTTTCCCTACCATGCTTTGCCCTTATGGAAATTGAAGTGCAGAATCCAGCCTGGAAGCACAGGAGCCACATTTTTGCCATTTTACTTCAATTAAATCTCCAATCCCTCTGCAGAGAGCCCAGCCAGCTTCAGTGGGGCCAGGTGACAACCGAAAAATACTCCCAAATTGGGAATTCCAGAGCACCCTTCAAACATTACAGACTCAGGAGCACACCCCGTGTCCTAAGGAGGACATGACAGAGGCTGCTCCAGCCAGGACAGAGGAAGAGCAAGAAGTGAGATGAAGTGCAGCAAAGGCTAATTTGTTCAGTGAACACTGATGTATCATGTATATTTTATTATTCCCGCTTTGTAGGATTCTCATAGGATTTCCTGGGAAAAAAATTATGCAGCACATGAATATCCCAGGCTTGTCAGGCTGCTGAAAATGCTCTGTATGGATGGGCTGAGCACACAGAACATCTGTGGCTGGGGCAGGCTGAAATCCCAGGCAAGTGTCTGACATCCCAAACACACGGAGCCTTGATCTCCGCTCAGAGACACACGGGCTGCCTGAGAAAACCTGGGGAAATATTCACCTCCCCCATTCCTCTCTCCTTTTTATTTCCTTACTTTGAAGTTTTATAAAGAACCAAGACATCAGTTTTTAAAGATTGTTGCGGGGGAAGGGAGTTCATTGTGACTGGCCATAGCTCAAGGAAGGCTCTAGGCACTAGGAAACATAGTTGATGTTTTGCCTAAATGTGATGCTAATTTAGCTGCCTCTTTTCCTTTTAATATGGCTTTTTTAGCCTTTTGGGGCCATCTTGAACTCCAGTCAGAGCGTTTGGCTGTGGCTACAGCACCAAGCCAAGCAGGGCCAGATTGACCCAGACCCACCTGGCCGCAGAGATAAAGACAAGAACATGGCTCATATCTACAGAGTTACCTCCTCCCTGACCCTTCAAAACACCCCACAGAGTGCTCTTGCCTATGAGGTCACACCCCCTGGCCCTTGCAGTGCCCTGAACAGTGCCCAGATGGGATCCTGGGCACCGGCCAAAGCGATGCCAGGCAATGAGCAGCATCTTGGTGCTCTTGGGAGGGTGTTTGATCCCTTGCCCAGGCTCTGGGGAGCTACCAGAGCATTCATACCACCTACTACCAAACCTCATTCAAGTGCTGCCATCACCTCCCTCCACGAGACTCAGGAGGAAGGAGGAACCAGCCAGGGGTAGAAGGAGCCCCTTTGATCTCTGCAGCAAAGGTGACAACCCATGCAGGCAGCCTGGCTGTGACCTGAGTTCATCTCTCCTCAGCCTCTCCTGATAAGCTGTATCTGGGACAGGGAAGTGTTATTGCCCTGTTTGTACCTGATGGAGATCACCTGGGAAGGCAGACAAACCCCATCCCACACGTCCCTCCAGCTCCCTGCCCCCCCCAGGTGGGTTCAGTCCTGCCCTGCTCCCCTCTGCAGGTTCATCTGGGGGTTCATATCAGAGACTTTGCCCTGCCAAGACAATGCAAACGTTCTGCCTTGAGGCTCAGCCTGCTATTTCTTCATGATATTTTCTAGTGAGAATATTTATTAATATGCCACCACTGCCTCTATTGTATTCTGGAGTGGGGAGATGGATGTTGTGTTTTCATTTTCAGTTAGACATGAAGACTCAGCATGAAAAGCTTCAAACTTTTCATCTCTAACGCCAGAGGAGCACAGAGAGGTGTTTTTCAGAGCCAGGCTGGCAAGTAAGCCTTGGGAATACATGAAGCTATTTCAATACTTAGTCAAGCAACTTTCAGATAATAAGGAGAATTTCTTTGCCAGACCTTAAACTATGTTTTCCATCAGACATCTAAGAAAACTGAACCCCTCTATTTTTAGATTTTAAATTTTGATTTCTTAAGGGCTCTGTCTAGTAGGATGTGCAATGCAGAAATAACTTGCATGGCTTGTAATGATGCCAGTGTTATATGTTAAATTTTAGGGCCCTTTCCTTATTTAATGGCAAAATAGGGGTTCAACCTGCAGCTGTAGCCCCATTTATCCTGCCCAGTTGCACCCTGCTGCAGCAGCAGAGGGTGGTTGTTGATGTATAAATGTGGTAATTTGGATATCTGTGCTTTTTCTGCCTTTTTCTTGTGCTTCACAAGAACTTGGGAACTTTATGTTTTATTGATGATTTTTTTTGGCCTTTCTGAATCTGGAGAATAGCTCCTTAACCTACCGGGGAGTCATCTGCAGATTCAAAAACCAGAAGGCATCAGCAGAACTTACAAAGCTGAAGATTTTCCATGAAAACCTTGTGATTCTGAAGCCAATCTTTTCCTTTTAGGGAGGGGCTCATGAGGCTGAGATCTGACACGACCACAGGTGGGTTTTGCTTTCAGTGAAGGTATAAGGCATAAACTGAGTACCTGCAAAGGGATACTGCTCCCAGCTCTCCCAGCCTCACTGCTGAGGGACAGAAAAACTCAGTTCTGGCTCATTATGGACTTGATGGTATCTGCCTTGTAAGTTACTAAACCCATTTTGTTCATTTTGCAACACATCAATTTTATGGCTGAGGTTGAAGTATTTACTCGTCCTTGGGGTTTGCAGTTGTTGAGATACAGGATGGAAAAGCAGCCTGCACGTAAAATGTGGCTGAACTCTGCTATCCATTCAGCAGAGAGTCAATAGTTCAGGAGTTAATTCATGAGAAGAAGGGAGGAAAAACACACCAAGGTCAGGATCTCATGACCCACAGGATGTCTATAGCTCCATCTGAAAGACCCTGTAATAGATAGGTATGTGGCTTGGAAAATGCATAATCTTGTGGTTAAGAGAGGCATTTCACAAGTTCTGTAACATCACACTCCTGGCAAACCTGCTGGAGTGCACATCACATTCGGATCAGAGCTCTCTGCAGGATGGGAAACGTGAGGGTGATGAAGGTTTTAAATCTCATGATGCACAAATTGATGTGCCAGAACAATATTTACAAGCCAGTGAGTGTCCCATAAACTCCCACCAAAGATTTTTCTCTTCAGGAGCTGTGCTAATTTACACCAGAGCTCTGATCCTCTCCATCCTACATCCCATGGCCAGGGAGTGCCAAGTCCAGGTAGTTTCTCCCAGATCCCCAGTTCTCTTGCTGCTCCTCCTCACAGCCCCGTGAGATTTGTGTGGTGTCAGCACTGACAGCCAATTTCCTGCCTTTCCCTCAGCTCATCGCTGCTGTGCTGCAGATCAGGTTCAGGTTTCCTGCTCTGCAGATCCCAAAGTTCAGCAGGCCCACCTCCAAGTAGGATTTCAAGGCATCCTCCTTCCTGCCTTGCCTTTAAAACACCAAACTGCCCCAGGACAGGAGAAAACTGTAGAGAGCAACCACCTCTAT
Organism: Motacilla alba alba; assembly: GCF_015832195.1. NCBI lineage: Eukaryota > Metazoa > Chordata > Aves > Passeriformes > Motacillidae > Motacilla > Motacilla alba. Next base: position 4,883,020 of record NC_052017.1, read on the forward strand.
AGTGAAACATGGACCTGGAGAGGCAGGAGAGCAGAGCTGAGATCAGCAGGGCTCAGGGCTCCCTGTCCAGCTGGCCCTTAGCCTGGAGACCTTGAGATTCCAGGCACCAGCCTTGCTCCAGCCCATCACTTGCAAGGAAGGGGCTGGAAATGTTCTAAGAGCTGGAACACCTTTGCAGTGGGGACGGTGGGTTTGATCCTCAAAGGCTGCAGTGGTGGCACCCAAGGGGTTGATGGCGTGGTCACACCTGGCCAGACACTCTCTGCCACCTCTGACCTGGATCCACTCTCCTAAATGGCCTCAGGAGATGACCTAGCTTCAAAAAAGAAAGGGAAGGGAATGGGAGGCCAGGTTTCCAAAATCTGGGTCCTTGAATGAGAAGGAAGCAGGGGTGCCATGGCAGGGGAGGGGTCAGGGAGCAGGGAGGAGGGGAAGGAGAGCTGCTCTCAGCCACCACTGCCTCTAGCCCTTGTTTCATGATTCCTGAGGCTGCCACCAGCATCGTGTGTGAACGGGGGGGGGGGGGAAATCACTGATTTCTGTTCCTCTTGTGCAGGACCAGGCTCTTTAACTTCCCTCCAGACCTGTCCTGTTTGCTTGCAGTGTGGGACAGATGTGGCAGAGAGTGTCTCTTGCTGGGTGCAAGTGCACAGCTCCCAGCACCACAAGCTCCCTTTGGGGACCGGAGCTGCTGCTGGAGAATTCATTCAGAGCAAGATTTGCACCCAACCCTCAACAAATCCTGTGCCCATGGAGGGCCTCTCCTCCTCCACTTGCAGGTTTTTCTTGCAGCAATTTGAAAAGCAAGGGGTAGGAGGAGGGAGGGAGGGAGCATTAATGGAACAAATGCTCCAAAAGCAGTTCCAAAAACATTTCCATCTTCCGGCAGAATAGCAGCTGTGGCATGTCCCAGGCTGTAATGGTCACCAGCTGTGAGGAACTGCTTTTTTATTGACCAGAGCATTTCCTTGGGGCTGCAATGGATACCTGACACCTCCAGCTCCAAGTTTTGCAGGTGCCCAGAGCTGGCTGTGCCTTCCTTGTGCTTTGCCAAGGAACTCCTGGGGCTGAATTTGCCCCCGTGCCACTCCTCTGCCCACGCTGCCCTTCAGCCTCTGAGCAGCAACACTCACACTCAGGATGGGAGAACTGGTGCTGAGCTCTCCTTGCCCAGTGCTCTCCAAAGCCAAATGCACACCAGCCCTAAAGCCACAGTAATTAAAGGACATTTAATGAGGTAATACCCAAGATAAATCATATGGCAATAATAATTTAAAAATAATAAAAGCTAAGGCTTTTATTTCAGGAAGATCTTTTGAGGAGGGGGGCTGGATATAATCTTTTTGAGTGCTCTATTATAGGCTCTGAGTTATAAATAAATCCATATTTTAACATCTGGGATTCATAACATCTTGCTGACAGTCAAATCTCATAAAAGATGTGGTGACTTCTACAGATGTGGGAAACCTCATTCAATGAGCTGCGTAACAAAGGAAATCTAGTTCTTTTTCATTATTCACTGCTAAATCTGTGTCTCTCTGGCTCCAGAGAGGGAGCAAAGCTGTGGGGTCACCCGTTCTTAAACACACCCTTGCTAGGAAGCTCAAGAGCAGCAGCATTGCCTGAAAGCCAGGGGTGAAACCAGCACCCTGTGCATCATGGGCTGCCAGCAAAGCCCAGGGTTTTGATCCCTCCCTGATGCTCCAGGCTGGGTGTTCATGCAATAACAAGCAGTCCCTGGGAAGCTGGCAAATGGTGGGGGATGAGAAGGTAAGCACTGCCTGGGCATCAAAGATGCGAAGATTGGCATGAATTCAGCCTCAGCTTGGGATTTTAATAAAGTGAAAACAGAGGAAAGGTAAAAGAAGAGGAGAGAAAAGGCAGGACAGCCCATCTCCAAACTCTCATGAGCAACTGACTCCTCAGTGAGGATGTAACTAATTAAGGCTACAGCTCCAACACTTTACAATTAGCTACAATTCCAGAGGAAGGAGGGGAAAATGCTGAAGCATTTCCCAGCAAAACTTAGTTACAGCAACCATATCCCCACAATCTACACCCAACACTTGCACTGGCACAGGCATTACAGCAAACTGGAATCTCCTTTCTACTGGGTAAACCCAAAGAAAGTAAACAGTTTATTATGGTCACATTTAATTTGGGCTTATACAAAGCTGCAGCCCTGTAGCCTATGTTTAATGCAGTTGTGGTGGTGGGGATTTGTTTCTCTCCCTCCCCAAATAGCTCACTATTGATTTTCCTCTTAACAAGTGCTCTTGTTCTGACAGTCTGTCTCACTCTCTGTGTTCAGACTAAGAGGTTGTAATCTCCTTGTTGGTGATACCTGAATCCTCTGGCCACGGGCATGTTATGTTTTCACTAAAATAGGATTATGACCTATTAATCAATAAAGATGAAGTGGGTTAGCTGAGCCGTGACAAAGATGTGATTATTTTGCACGGTCCTGGAGAAGCAGGCAGGTGTCAGGCGTGAAAGAAAACAGCACTTCAGCAGCCTCATCCTGGGTTTTCTGTGCCCAACAGAAATGGGTGGTGTAAAGAAAAAAGTCACACAAAGAGCTGCTGCTTGTCTTTGGGTGATCAATCTGTTCTTTTGCTGGGACCCACACAGGAGGAGATGCTTCCCTGCTCTTCTCGGTGCCAAATCTCAAAGCACTTTATACCAGAGAAAGGAAATCTCTGTATTTGACAGCAGGGGAAACTGAGGCAGGCAAAGGTGCTGGGATTTGTTGGTGAGCCTATAGGAAGTGGAAGCCAGGGCTGGATAACAGAAAATAGGCTTTGTGTGTTTAGTGAGTCCAGCCCAGCTGGCTGCACTGTGTGACTTGCACTAAGGGGCTGGCAGGACTCTAGAGCTGAGCTAAAGCACTGGAACTATGAACTTCCAAGCTTTCAAATATTTGGATTGCCTATAAAAATAATTTTAAGCTCCTAATCCCTCCCTGTCAAATGGTATAATTTTTTTTTTCCTCCTTTTTCGTTTCAACCTTCCTTCTCTTTTGGTTTTGCTAAAGCAGCCTCAGCTCTGACATCATCTGAGAATTTCATTTAGCAAAATGTTTTGAATCATTTGTGCTGGTTCTGGCAACTTTGCCAATGGAAACATCCCCTGCAGCAAGTGATTTTAAACCTTGAATATGATTTTTTTTCCCCCTCCTGTAGTTACATTCAGAGCAATGCTGTTCCCTTGACTTCTGGCCAAATGACCCAGAGGAAAGGATCGCTCTGGGATGTCAGGAGAACATGGTTTGCACAACCTGGGAGAGCCCATCTGATTCCACCCATGTTCCTGTTCCCTCTCAGTCCTCCTGGCTGGGTAAGAGGAGGATGAGGATGGACTGAGGGAATGTTTGGGCATTTTTGGGGCTGCATCACAAAGTGATGGTGAGCCTCACAACTGGTAAAGGGAGAGGGCACAGCTGGGAATGAAAGCTGTAACCAAAGCACACTCTGCCCCTACCAATATTGTGTTTTATTATTATGGCAGTGTTTGCACGTTCTGCCAACCAACACTGCTCCAGAAATTGATGTTCTTGTATTGGGTTCTCCTTCACTCTCTTTTCAATGGACATGGGAGTTGGAACATCATGTCCTGGGCCCAAACAAGGCAGCAACACAGGGTTCCGTCCTGGAGGCCACATTTAATACTCAACAGCCTTCAGATACCAAAACCAACCAAAACAACCCAGTGTGGCCCTCAGATATCCCTGATGCACAACTGCCAGATCTCCTCCTTGTCAAGATGCACAAATATTTGGTGCTTGAGGTCGCCTTTAGGAAGCAGGAATGCACTTTGCAGATCCTTGACCCACCACAATACGTCTCTGACCTACCAAACCTCGAAGGCACACATTAAAAGCCTGGTACTAAAAGATCAGGACTGGGGGAGTGAAGTTATAGGTTAATTCCAAACAAAATGCTCCTTGAGTCCTTCTGCTCCCCAGAACAACCCCATGAAACCTTTGGGTGAGGCAACACCTCTCTTCCAACAGCAAAAGAGACCCCAAAAGGGCAGATGAGGGAGATTTTATGGCACCATTGTGGCTCTAGTAATATTATTTGAAGAAAATGCAAACACGCTCAGGCGTATAATAAGAGGGTGTAATGGATAGTAAGTGCAAATGACTCATTCACTGAGATTTTCCAGGATTAGACAGCAGCAGAAGGACAACAGCTGTGTAAAACGGACTTTAAAAAATAATCTTCTAATAAGATTTTAATAAACCTGTTAGTAAATTATAATGCTTGACTTCAAGAACTATTTCTCCCCTGCAGTGTTTCTCTGTGGAGTTCGAGCTGTGGTGTTCTCCAAGTGTGCGTGATACAACCTCAGGCAGGGCAGGGATTCCTTAGGTCCATGGATGAACAGAAAAATCACACCTGTGAGGAGAAGCTGAGCGCTGAAAAGCTACTTCAGGCCTCTTGCAACATTAACTTTCTGAATTAAACTCAACCTCAGTTTTTATACTATTCTTGCCACCTTTCTCTTTCTGTTGACCCAAGAAGAATAATTTCAAAAATAACATAAATAGCGTTGCATGAAACAAGAAGCCTGCTCTTTTCATTGCACTCCAGACTGCATGTAGTCAGTGCTGGCTTACCAAAGCCTTCCCCTAAATCCCATGTCTGGACACACAAGTGCACATTGCCATGCAGGGAAACTGCCACAGTTTTGGTCCTTTTCTCAGCAGTCTGTCTGCTGGGGTCACGTCATTTCATGGCAACCTTGGCTTTTGCTTGGAGGAGAGAACTCGTTTTTGCAGCTGCCACAGTTTAGGAGAAAATCCTGTATGTGCAGAGGTTTAGGAACTCAAAAACCAGAATGGAAACCAAACAAAATCAGGTTTATTTCCCTTCCTTAATCCTCTCTGAATTGCAGCACAGTTGGGTTTAAGCTGGACTGGCCAAGCTGCTCCCATTTCCAATGAGTTTGTGGGTGTTTCAGCCTCAACAGAACAGTGCTCATCTCCATTTCCCCCTCTGTCTTGTGTTAAGTGAGGTGTCAATCATTCATCCTGTTGTCTTACAGAGGTTTCTACCAACCACAGATGTCACCACAATGTACACATTATGCTAATAAGTGTATCTGTAAGTGTGTGTAGTACAACATACATCTTTGTTTTTACTCTTTGGGGAAGGTTAAGGGGCAGAAGCATAAATGCAGCTCCTCAGTTTTACAGGATGATTGGGGAAAACAACCTTCATGTGGGGTGAGATGCATCAAACCCCAAATCATCCATCCTGCTGCACTGGGGGCAGGTTGTGTTGTGGGCATGTCTGCCTCCTTAAGATCTTTGCAGGGTTAATGGGGCACAGTGTGAACCAGAAAGTTTTATCCTCCAGGACTGTGAGCACTGCAGATTCAGGAGATGTTCATACCCCTGATGGAATGTCCCAAAAGGAGAGATGCCCCTTCATGCAGGGCACGAGGCCAGCTCAGCCCAGCACTGCCTGCCAGGCAAGACCTCAGTCCCACTGCCACCATCACCGTGATGTTTGCCACCTCTTTTGTGGGTTTTAATTTACAGCAAGGAGTGCAATGGCTCAGACAGAGCAGCCCCAGCGAGGCAGGAGCTCTCCCTGTGCCCCAATTTCTGCCCCTTGCATCCCACATGAGCTTGGGGGGTGCTGAGATAGTGGGGCCACATCTCCAGCCCATGGTGGAGGCACAGCCCCACTCCAAGCTGGCTGTGCAGCAGGAATCACCTCCTGCAGACTCAGCAGCAGCAGCTGAGGGCTGTGTAACCTTTCAGAGCACAGCAGCCACTGCTCTGTGGAGAGGAGCCAGAGCTGAGCAGCATCTCGGGGTGAGTGCAGCCTGCCGGGGGGGCAGCGTTTGCAGGGAAGCTGGAGAGGAAAAGCCCAGATCAGTCACAAATTACTTCAGCAAAACTGATGCAAGTGGCTCCTGGCTGGAGGTGGGAGGAGAGGTGGATGCTCCCAGGTTCTCTGAGGTCTGGCCTCCAGCTTTTGAAGGTCATCTCTTTTGTCTGGCAATGAAATCACCAAAGGTTCAATATTCAGTGGGGGTTTTCCCTTGCAGCTTCCACCTCCCCGGGTGGTGCTTGTCCTGCCTGAGTACCTGTGCTCAGCAGGTGCCTACAGTGATGGTTTAGGGTTCCTACAGAAACCCCTGAGCTCCTGCACGGGGTAAGGCAGAGTCCCTGTTTCTGGAGCTTTTCCCCTGCACTGATATCACAGCAGCTTGGCAATAGCTGCTCCAGGCTCAGCCTGAAAACCTTGGGTCTGTGCCCACCCTTCTGCCTCAGTTTCCCACTGGTAAAAGGGGAGTTAAGAGCCAGGATCCTGTCCCCAGGGAACAGTGAGGGTGGCACAGCTACACTGGGGACACCAAGACCCCTGGACATGGCAGTTTTGTCAGGGGCCTTGCTGGGAGTTGAGGAGCTTTACAGCAGATGAGAATTTGGCTCAGAAGTCCCAACATTGATCACAAGGACTTTGGGTGCATGACCTGCCACCAAACCCATACAGAACATGCCAAGACAAATAATAATTAGCTCTCTGTACTTAATTCCACACAGCTGACCTTTTCAGAGCAAGTTTTTCATGCCACCAGGATCTGCCTCTAAAAGCCAGTGACCCTGGGCATCCTGCAAGTGTCAGAAGGATAATGACAGCTCACAGATGAAAACCAGCACACAAATGTGGACCTGGTGCCCTTTTGGGAGCTCCCACTTTTAAACAAGCACCATCATCTAGAGCTGTGGAACTGAGGAAAAAGCACTGAAGCATCACTTGTAGCCACTGTGGCCACCAAACGCTGCTCCAGCTCTTGGTGGCGCAGAAGAAGCATTTTTTCAGTTGGAAGATTTGCTGTGAGTTCTGTCCAACAAGTAAAATTAAAAGAGATGCACACACACCTAGCTGTATGTATAATTTTCACATGGATTTTACTGCTGTTTCAGTCCAGCTCAAGCACCACAAGAGCTGCTCAGGGGAAGCAGTGCCACTGCCCTGTACAGTGGGCTTGTAAAAGGAGGAAATTGGGAGAGGAGAGGAGAAAACTGAGCTTTAGCCATGCTGTTATTTTAATGGATTTGGATCCTGACTTGTGTGCTCTGAAACTCTTCACTCTTAAGGAGCCTCTGCAGCCCTGTCCTGTGCTGAAGGCTTCACCAGCACTCATGGGGGCAGGCGTGCAGCACCCCAGATGTTCCCATTCACAGTCCAGCCCATTTGCTCCGACTTTGCATCAAAATAGGATCATGCTGAGACCCCGGATTCAACTCATCAGCCTTTGCTGGAGGCAGAGGGGGGTAGTAACTTTTTCAGAGAGCTCAGGTATTTCCTCCAGAGATTGTCTATCACATCACTGCCAATACCCCTTCTCTGGATGGTTTTTGCTGGCTAAGAATGGGCTGTGATGAAGGTTTAGGGTGCTTCTTGCAAGGAAGGCAGGGGCTGGTGGGGGCTGGCAGACAAAAACCGGACAAAGCAAGTGAGACTGGAGTTGTGATGTTGCCACTGTGAGCCACCAAAGTGACAGGGCAGGGGCTTACCAAAGCTCACAGGGAGACACTGGCAAGGGTAGGAATTGAGCTCTGGTGGCATCTGGCCAACCTCATCACCCTACACAGCTTGGGGTCTGGAGCAGCTTCACTGCAAAGTGACAAACAGACAACCAAAATTGCTTTTTCTCTCTGAATGCTGTCCCCAGCCAGCCCAGCAGCAGTGAAATAACCCTCTTGCCTAGTCTCCCCCATAGTTTGTGATAAAGAGCCTTTTGTTGCAATTTAATTTGCAAACTTTCTCTTCTCTGCCATTCTCATGTGCCACGGTTCTGGAGACTCATATAAGTATTTTTACAAGAAACTCTTTCAGACAAATAAGTCTGGGGAGGTTTGTAATTTCTATTACCTCATGGTGACTCCATTGATAGACAGCAGCACACCTTGGGAGAATTAGAGAGCATAAAGTAATGGAAGTTTTTGTCCTCTCAAGACAGAGCTGTGAGTGCTGCCTGGCTCACAGCCAACACCACCAATTACCAACCTGGAGCAGCAGACAGGTCCTAGTGCTGAAAAATTGCATTTTTCCAACAGGCCTGGTAATGATGGAGGTGTGCTGTGAGCTACTATTTCCTCCTGGGCCTGTTGGGCATCCAGGCCTGTGCAGGTTTTAGGCCACCTCAATGTTGGGGACGGCTGTTGTCCTTTGGGGGGAAAACGATGGAGTTTGTGTTGCTTCCTCTTGCCTTTGCTGCCACTCACAACTCTTCGCTCATTTTTATAGAAGCCCTTTCTGCCAGGAGACAGAACAGCCGAGCATAAAGAAGCAATTTCAGAGGCACTGTCATTGGCAATTATGCTTGAAAGCCAGAGATTTAATTATTGTGTGAGAGCGATACCCTTGAAAGAGAAATTGCAGCGGTCCCATCACTGGAGAGGTCTCAGCGCTAAAACAGACGACTCCCGAAATGTCAAGGAGCGAAGAGCGCAGCACTCCTGTGCTTCCCACCTCCAAACCCTGGTGTGAGGCTTTCTGGTGGCACCAAAGTTAACTGTGAGCTGGGTTAATTGAGGACACAGGTGGCCCACTTGAATCCAGCTGTCTGCAGAGCGTGGGGTTTTGTCATACTCCTTTTCCCTGCCCGCTAACCATCGCTGGCGAGCGGCTGAAGCAACGCGGCGCTTCCGCAATTCCCATTTCATGCCTGTGTTTTAAATTAACACTTCTTCGCTCGGGGTGATGATTTTTGTGTGTTTGTTGGGAATCTAACAATTGTAGCGGCGCTCACCAGCAAACAGGTCACATTCTGCCTCTCTCTCAAGATTACAGGGCGCCTGTAGATGTAGGAGAGCACTGAATTACCCTGTCCTGATCTCCACCAAGGACTGACAGCACCAAGAAAGCACATTTTGGTAAATGCATAAATAATTACCCAGCAGGTCTATAACAGCACAGCATGCAGGGCTTTAAATCCTATAGATGTGACTGTCTTAGAGCATCAGCTCAAAACAGGAGCAACTTTGCAGAAGATGGTGGAGCTGGTGCTGGTGTAAAAGCAGTGAGGACCAGGGTCAGGAGGCAAGTTGGGGCACAGGAGTGATGCTGGACATCTGATTGCTCTAGCTGGGTTAATGCAGCCAGGATTTCTTTTCCCACATCCGTGTGTTGTCACTCTGGAATGGGTTGTTACAGTACCCAGCAACACAACCACAGCCAGATACAGCTGATACCAGATACAGCTGATAAGCTTTTTTGGAGCTGCATTAGTGATGTGACATAAAATTAAGGAAAAAATCCCTATCTCCAAGCCCAGATATTCCTGATTCATCCATCCTTAAGCGCCAAGAGGCTTTTAACCCCAGGAATAGCACTTCTCCTGCTGCAGGGCAAACACAAAACCGGCAGCGAGGAGCTTGCCATCCCGAGCTCGTCCAGCTCACACCTCTTATCTCACTGCTCGTGTAGCAGGAATCCTCCCCCGCTCCTTTCCCGCTGGGCTCCCCGCTCCCTGCGCTCGCTCTGCGGCCGCTGCTCCGTGCCAGGGCACTTATCCCTGCCGCGGCCGGTCAGCAGGGAATTTCCTCCTCCCGGAGCAGCGCTCCCGTGGCGCCCAGCCAGGGAAAGCAGCTCCAGGCCGCCGCTGCCAGCAGCCCTTGCCAAAGCACAGAGGGTTTTCCTGGGCGCAGGGGCTGCGAGCTGCTCCGGCTTCGCAGGGAAAGGAGGATGCTCCTTGAGAGGTGAAAAAAAACCGCGTGAAAAACCTCACCAACCTGGCTCAGGGTAAAGGGAAACTGATTCTCTCTCTCTCTCTCTCTCTCTCTCTTTCTCATGAATTAATTTGTTGGAGGAATGAGGCTCAGAAAAGAAGCAACAAAACACACGTTGAGTCAAACTGAGATATTTCTTTTAACCTGTTTCTTTCAACACAGGAAAACATCTTAGACTGGTTGAGAGCTATTTATCCTCCTGTGTAAGCTTCCAGTTATTGATAGTAGTGCTTTTAGGTTGATTTTTTTTAAAAAAAATCATTAAAAATTTCCACTTGAAAAATAAGTTTTTCAACTCCCCCTTCTCTTTCACACACACACAAGTACGGGCAGTGTGGAGGAAGAATTGTTCATTGCCTGACTGAATCACTAAACAATTTCTGCCCTGTGTGGGACTACTATCTCAGAGTGGCTTTACTTTCATTAAAACTATTAGAAGCAAATGAGAAAATGGGTAAGCTGGGGGTTGCTGGCAGCCTTTCCGGCTGTTTTCCAGGATATCCCCTTTCCCCCATACCCGGAGTTTCATGCCAAACTCAGCTCGGGGAGGGCAGCCAGTGACCCCCCCCATCCCACAGACACTGCGCAGAGACAGGTGACATTGTACCCTGATCTAGTCCCATGGGAGCTCCCTGGGTCCCCAGGGGCTGTGTGGTGACACCTCCCTGGCGCCAGGACCCGTTCTGGGCTGAGCCCAGGGCGACCGCGGGGTTGGCGGGGAGGGTGTAGCCTGTGAGGTGGAGGAAGTGAGGAGCCAGCGTACAACCTGAACTTGGCCACCCTCGACCCAAACCCCGAAGAGGAAAGCCTGCATGCATGACATCTTCCTGTTAGGAAATATTAATCACAGCCATGTCCAAACATGGTAAGTGAAACCTCAGGGAAACCGCTCCTTTGGCCATCGAGGGCTGTGTGCTGGTGAGTTCAGGAAGGCCCTTGTGCCTCAAAGACAGGACCCACCCGTCATCAGGGCACCACTTCCAATTATGGATTGCCTCCCTGACATTTGAAGCAAAATCTCAGTTCATCTCTCCCGTGCCTCTGTACCCAGGTGTTGTTTCATGGGCTCAGGAGAGAGCCACGGGGTGAGCCAGGTAGAGGGTGAAGCACCTGGAGAGGAGAAGAACCAACCAGCAGGAAAATCAGCTTGAGGGTGTTCTCAGCTCATCCTCGCCCTTTTGGGGTGACCAGCAGGGATGTCATGCCCACAGGAGTCACTGACACACAGTGGGGCAGGACCAGAAGTGAAAATCCTGATGGCACCACTTCCCGTGAGACACCTGCATTACAAAAAAACATAAACACTCCCCCCCCCAAAAAAAAAAAAAAACCAAAAAAAAAAACCCCAACAAAACCCCAAACAAACAAACAAAAAAAACCCCATGAGAGGCATCTCAAGAGGTTTACAAGTAAAATAATGTTCCTGGAAAGAAGTGTCAGCACTCTGGCTTGCAGCACTGCATGGGCAGCCTCTTGGAGCTAAGGAGCTCACAATAAAGCATGGGAATAATCCCACATACCCCAATCCAGCCTCATCCACCTTCTTAGGCAAGGCAAATCCAACCTGACTCCCAGCTCTGGATCCCAACCACCATGGTCCAAAACCCTTTTTGGGGCCAATTCTTGCTTGTGGGCCAAGCTCTGCTTTTGGACCTCAACCCAGTGTGGAGGCCAAGCTTCTCCTGTGGAACTGTAATACATTATAGGGATCAAATTCCTTGTGGGGGCCACATCCTGCTTGTGGATCCCTAATCCCTGTGGGACCAACCATCCTGTGAGGCTCAAATTTGTTCCAAGCTCCAAGCCTTTCTCAGTGGTCCCAAATTACCTGTGGTATCTGTTTTGGGATCCAAGCCTTGCCTGTGGGCTCCAGACATTTTCCAGGGGTCAAGTCTGCTTGTGGGTCCCAAATCATTGTGGGGTTCAAAGCTCTGTGATGCCCAAATCTCTTTTGGGGCTGAACTTTGCTTGTGAGTCCCCAGCCCCTTATGGCCCTCAAGCCCTTTGAAACAGCCACATCCATTCTGGGGTCCAAGCTGTGCCTGTGGGTCCCAAATCCCAGGCAGAGATCCAAGCCATTTGTGGGGTCCAAATCCCTTTCAGAGTCTAAGCCAACTTGTGGGTTTCAAGCCCCCCATGGGACTCAAATCTGTTTGGAGCCTAACCCTTGTGTGGGTCACCAAACCTTTGCATGGCTCAAACCCCCAGTGGGACCCAAATGTGTGTCAGGGTCCAGGTTTTGCCTGTGGGTGCCCAATCCTTCACGGGCTCCAAAGCCCTTGAAGCATCCAAACCCTTTTTGGGCTTCACACCCACTTCAGGTTCCCAAGGCCCCTGTGGTACTTAAATGCATTCTGGAGTCCAAATTGTGCCCATGGGTCCCAAATCCCAAACTTTTGCAGGGACCCACACCCTCTGAAAGGTCTGAATCCCTTTCAGGTTCCAAGCCTGCTTGGCGGTCCCCAGCCCCCTGTGGTGCCTGAATCCATTTTGGGGTCCAACCTTTGCCATGTAGGTGTTCAAATCCTTGTAAGACCCAAAGCCCCTGTGGTACCCAAATTTGTTTTGGAATCCAAGTTTTCCCTGTGGATTCACAAGCCTTTGTGAGCTCTGAAGCAGCCAACACCCTCTTGCTTTGGGGTCCCCAGACTTCCGTATGCCCAAATATGTTTTGGGGCCCATGCTGTGCTTATGATTCCCCAGCTCCTTGTGGGACACAGCTTCCCTGTGGGACTCAAATCCATTTTGGGGGTTCCCAGCACCCCATGACCACTTGGGGGGTCCAAGCAGTACCTGTGACTTCCCAAGCCCTTGTAGTACAGACACCCCTCTTTGGGACCTAAATCCATTTGGGTTCTCATTGGGGGTCCCCCAGCCCTGTGTGGTGCTCACACACACTTTGGGGTCCAACCTGTCCCTGTGGCTCCCCAGCCTGTTGTGGGACACAGCTCCCCCATGGGACCCGCAGCGGTGCGGGGAGATGCGGGGCGGTGCAGGGCGATGCGGGGCGGTGCGGGGCGGTGCAGGGAGATGCGGGGCGGTGCAGGGCGATGCGGGGCGGTGCAGGGCGATGCGGGGCGGTGCAGGGCGATGCGGGGCGGTGCAGGGAGATGCGGGGCGGTGCCTCCCGCCGCTCCTGACTCAGCGCCCCGCCCGGCGGGGGCAGGAAGCCGGGCGGGCCGGCCGGCCCCGCTCCTGTCACCGCCTGCGTCAGAGCCCGGAGTTTTCCACTGACGGAAAAGGGCAGCGCGGGGCGGCGCAGCCCGGCCCGGCCCCGGCAGCGGAGCGGGAGGCGCCGCGCCAGGCACCGCCGCTGCAGCCGGAGCCGCCGCGCCGACACCGCCGCCGCAGGTAGGGACCGCGGCGGGCAGCCGGCGCCGGGATGGGGATGGGGATGGGGATGGGGCAGCCGGCGTGGGCGGCGAGGGGGAGGCTCGCCTTTCACCTCCGGGGGCTGCGACTGCGGGGTCCGCTCGGTGCGTGCCCAGCGCGGGGTTCGGCCGCCCGGAGCCGGCTCGGAGCCGTCCCGCCGGCCGGGGGTCGCTGCCGGTGCCCGCCGCCCGCTGCCGGCGGTCGCGCCGCCCCGGCGCCGTCTGGCCGCGCTGCTCCTGCCCGCGGGCGAGCGGAGCCCGGCGGGGCTGCGGCTGGGGCTGAGCCGCCGGGAAGCTCCCGGAGCCGCCGGGGCAGCGGGACGGCGTTCCTCGGGGGAAGGGGTGGGGGGTTTGCTGCGCCCCCGACCCTGCCCCCCGCACTTTGCCATCGGCTGTGCCGTACAGACGCCCGAACAGCTTTATGATATTTATTAGGAGTAGCGCAGAGTTCCCTTCTCACCCCTACCCCGCTAAGTCCCGGCTCCGCTCCATCCCCGCGGCCGCGGTTCCAATTTTTTGATGTTGAGAGAAAGGTTGGGGGGGTGGGGGGAGCCTTGCCGGCTCGCTCTTCCCCAAATCCGCCCGGCTGGGGATGCTTTCCCGTCGCTACAGCAACACCTACCGACGGGCGCACGGAGGGACCGACGGGCGGACAGACGGAGCGGGGCACCCCCCGCCTCCCGAAATAAGACATCGCGGCTTTTACAGCCCACCTGACAAAAAGGAGGGAAAAAAAATTAAAAAAAAGGATACCCCGTCTCCCGCCCTCAACTACTAAGTTTTCTCAGGTTTTTATAATTTTTTTGCCTGCCCCCCCTCCCTCCCTCCTCTACCCCCGGCATCCTCAAAAGTGTCTGTCACCTCCGAGTTACATAATGTCGCTGTAGGAAGAGGCTGACACACAGGGACAGCCCTTTCCTAAAGCAGCTCAGCCTTCCTGACGCCTGGAATGCCAACGCCTGGGTGGGATGGATGGAGGGAAAACCCTCACGGCCGTTTACAAACCTCGAAGTCACAGAATGAGGGAATCCTTAAGGCTGGGAAAGCCCTCTAAGATCCCCGAGTCCAACCCTTAACCCAGCACTGCCAGGTTCAGTCTTATAATTTGTTATCAGGAATTGATCACCAATTATTAATTGATTTTATTACTTTATTTTCATGAAAATTATTTCAGTTTTGCTCTGCTGAGCAGTTTGCAGAGGTAGCCCGTCAAGGTGTGTGTGGGGTGGGGGGGCGGGGTTCTTTTCAGGATGGTTGGGTTTGTTCTCCTCCCGGAGAGACTCCGCAGCTCCCGGCAAAGGCTTTAATAATTCAGCGCAGGAAATGCGTGCGTATATATAGCAGGGAAGGTAACGCACAGCGTGTACCTACAGGAGGACAAATATGGAAACCTGGTGTGAATTATTCATGAGGTGTGATCAAATAGAGGATTTTCCTAGACAAAGCACACTTCGCTGTTTTCCTGTTTGTTACAGCACAATCTGCGCCGAGTACATCCGAACCTGCTTTCATTTTGGGCCGTGTCAGATAACCTTTAATGTACTTGCTGAAATCTCTTATTTACCTTGCAAGCTGTCAGCAAGAAGTAAGGGCTTGGTAGAAAAATCTGACAAGCCTTTTTTTTTTTTTTTTTTCTTTTCTTTGTGGTCTTCCAAAAATTAGGAGATGGAGTAAACACTTGTGCTGCTCCTTCCGGGGAAGGTGTTTTGCCTGTTCAGTCTCTGACAGGAGCATAAACTCGTGGTGCTATGGACTGATTCATGCTCCCACTCCGCAGCACGATGTACTTTGGGTTTTGCTGTTGCATAGTAGGCAGAGGCTATTTTTAACCGGAGCAAGGTTATGAAACCTTAGACCCAGCTGGGTGAAAATAATCTGGTCTGAACTGGAAAGCACAGCTTTATGTGGCTGGGAACACGCGTGGGACTGTCCCCTGGAGGCTCCTGGTGGGATGATCCCGCTCCCCTTGGCTCCAGTCAGCCCCGAAATTGGGAAGCGCTGTCATCGGGAGGCTGTCACGGCGGCACAGGGGAAACCACTTGAGTAAATATGCAAAGAATTAAAATAGTTAAATGATTGAGCAATGAATCAGTGCTGATAGTGTGGCGATTATTAAATAACCCTGAGGTGTTACTGGGATCACCACTGCTGTTAGACATCAGATTTCTGGGATTGCTGAGCGGCAAGCTCAGCTCCGCAGCACTTTTTGGGGGATTCTCACGCCGAGATCTCTTTGCCCACAAGAAACGGCGGCGTGCAAACAAACACCAACCCCAGCGCTGCTCCACGAGCTGCCCTCGGAGCCGTACCTGGCTAAAATATGCGGTGGTGTTTTTTAAACTAATATTTACTCCTGCTAGACCTGCACAGCCACTGCGGCTCTGGGGGAGGGAGCGGGAGCTGCTCTGACTCATGGCTGAGCACGGTCCTGAGCTCGCTCCCAGCAGCCGAGCCCTCATCCCGGTGTGCTGGGAAGAGTCCACCTTGGTGTGCTGGAATAAGTCCACTTCGTCTTCCTGGGCTACAAGCAGATGGCTGAGCTTTAAAGTCGGCAAACCAGCTCAAAAAGTGACCAGAAAACAAATACTTTTAGTGCACCGTGCTGAGTTTTGGGGGAGTCGGAGGGATTGTTGTTTCCTTGCTGTTCCCTAAATCGCTTGGCAAAAGAAACTTTGCTGTCAATAACTCGTGCACAGATCGGGATCCTTCCATTCTTTAGGATGCTCCACCGACCAACCCCCCAAAATCTGAAATACTCTTGCTCCTGGGTGTTCTCCTGCAATCCCATGGGAATTGTGGCACAAGCAAAGGCAGCTGCTGGAGTCGCTGTGAGGAGTTTGCTTTGCTGCGCTTGCACTGCTGCGATCGCCTGACGCTTCAAAGCACATCTACAGCCCCAAAACACAGCACTGAGACATCTTCTCCTCGTTATTCTGCCCAAAGCCTCTTTGTGCAGTCTCCTGGAGACTGGACACTGGTAGGGGTTTTTAGTTGCCTTCCTCTGCACTTGGCTAAACAAATGCCAAACCTTCTTAAATCTAAATTACTCGAAATATTTACTGTTGAGACGTCGTCCAAGAGGAGGATAGTTAAAACATTAATTCCTTGCATTCCTGTGTGTTAGGGCTTTACCCTGCAACTTGTTGGGTGCCAGAAATGGGACTTTGCAGATTGGATTCCCTTCCCCCCAACTGGACTGCCCCCTCCTATTCCCCCCCACCCAAACTTTAATGCTTTAAAAAAAAAAAAAAAAAAAGGAGGGAGAGAGAAAGAAAGAAAGGAATGCACATCTGGGCTAAATATTTGTTAGAAAGTATTCCCAGGATAGTGGGAGTTCTGGTGCCAGAGAGGAATTCCTGCGGGTTTGATCCATTGCATTATGTACTTGTTCCAAAAGCTGTTTTCAGTAAAATAGATGAGTAAGAAGTCTTAGCCAAGAACAGAATGTCTTTTTTGGCAACTGAAAGGAAGATAGGATTATTTTATTTCAGGTTATGTAAAAAAAAAAAAAAAAAAAAAAAAAAGAGGGAGAGAGAGAAGGAGAAGGTGGTAAAATCCTGCACTCAGTGGTGCCTGCAGAGATTTGCAATGGCAAACTCAGATATAGATACTTATTTTTTCCATGCTTCTGTGGACATTTTTGGGACTTGCTTTTAAGGCACTGCTGTGGGTTTAAGGTTCCTTGCAAAATTACTGCAATTAAAATATCCTCATTGTGTCTGAATGGGCCTCTGGGCTTTTTTGGCTGAGTGACCAGTGGCCTTGGTGACATGGCTTTAAAGGCAGCATCCAAATTGCTGGTGTGAATTCTGTCTCCACATGCCAGGGTGAGGAGGAGAGCAGAGGATTATCCTGGCTTGGACAGTAAAATGCCCATCTGGAGGATGTTTTGGGGTAGGGTAGAAACAGACACTGATGGGTGAAGCTCCACTACGTCTCTCCTGAGAAGGATTTGAAAATCTGGCTTGGAAAACATGACAGCCATAAATCAGCAATGAGGGGGAAGGTGTAACAGGAGAAAAATCACTGTATTTTGGCTGGTGGGCAGCAGGTTCACCAGCTTTTTCCCATTAGCTGGGAATCCTGTTTGCACAACGCCTCCTTTGCATGAACAAAACAATAGGTGTCTTGAAGAAGACAGCGTGCCAAAAGTGGTTTTTTCCCCCTATCCATTTGGCTCGTTCTCATAGATGGGGAGCTGCACAAACCTCCCTTCATCCTCCTGGCTGGTGATAGTATTTAAAAAATAAATAAATAGAATTGCACCATCTTATGCACAGCTTGCCTTGGCTCTGGCTTGGTGTTTGTGTTCGCTGGGTTCTCTGGCTGGAGGAGAGCGCTCTGGTTTCCCTCTGGGCTTGGTTTGGGGGGATGTGGTGCAGCCCCTGATGGGCTGTTGGCTTGGCAGGTGACCTGAGCATCAGGGCTGCTGCATCTTGGGTCCTGCCCTGGGAATTATCCCTGTCTCAGTAGCATGACCTTGGCTGCTCCAGCAGCCTCCCATGTCTCCCACGGGACTTGGATGTGGTCAGCATCGCATCTCTGAGGGTGTTTGCTGTTGGAAATGTGTCCTACAGGCATTTTAGGGAGCTGGTTCCTCCCTCCCTTGGCTATAGTGGCATCCCTCACTGTCTTGTGGAGCATCCTCTCTGCAGCAGGAGCTGATGCTCTTTCAAGCCACATGTGGGATTTTTTTTTGCAAAGTTTTTGCCCGTTCCAGGTGGACAGTGGGATCTGGAAACAAAAAGCAGCCCAGGCTTTGGTTTGGACCCCTGCCATGGATTTGGAGAGTTTCTTTGCTCCTAATTGTTTCTGTCTCATGTTTTTCAAGCAAACCTGAGACAGAGCAGGAGGCGCATACACAAAAACAAGGCAAATAAAAAGTTTGTTATTTGCAGTTTTGTGGCCACCTGTGAGCTCAGCTTTGCCATGGAGCAGGCAGGAAAGGGGTTAATCCAGGTGTTGGGTAGGACATGTGCTGCTGGGGCTGGAGGGTGGCCAAATCCACCTTCTCTGCATCTATTTTGGATTAAGGCCAAAAAAACAACAACCCCTCTGTGGCAAAACCACCTGCAGCTCCAGGTCTGTTGAGGAGGAGGAGGGATGGAGGGATTGCTTCTCCCCAGGTTCAGGGGGACGGACTGGCCCTGTAAGCACGCCTTGCAGGGAATGATTAACTCCTCCAGGCCAGGGAAGTGCTTCAGCCAGGGCTTTTTTGACCTTTAAGGTGACTATTGTCTCCTGGGAAGCTGGTGGTAAACATAATTAGGGAGGGTTGGTGCAGGACTTGGAAGGAACTGTTCGCTCCTGTCCTGCAACGTGATCCTGCTTGGTGCTGTCGGGACACTGAAAATCCCATGGTGGGGAGGTTCTGCCACTGGTGTGGTGTCTGTGCTGCCTCCTCAGGTCTGTCAGAAGGGCAGGTTTAGTGCTTTTTTTGTTTTGTTTTTTTTCTTTTTCAGAGGCTTAAATTAACTTCAGACATGCAAAGCGGGGTGAGAAAGTGTTTGGGTTGCAAAGAATCGATTTGGCCAGTGGAGAAGTTTCGTGTGGTGGGAGGGGATGTGAACTGGGTGTCTGGCACCCCTGTATCTGCACTGTCACCATCCCAGGGCTGTCTACTGTCCCAGATTATCCAAATTCTAGGGATGCTTTAGCTTTTGTGTATTATGGGGTGGCTGGTAGCATCCCACATTGCTGGGGCTCTCCCCTCCTTGCTGGAAGGAGTTCCTGGGCTGGGGCTGCATCCCTCCCACCGTGGTTGTGCCTTACAGTGTGGTGGGATGGGGTCAGAGCAAGCCACCCCTCAGGCAGCAGCCTGGCTCCCAGCTCTGGGCATGGCTCACTGGCTCCCAAATAAGCTGGCAGTGGCTTCTGCAGGAGCAGGGGGAGCTGGGCTGCTGTTGCCAGAGTCTCAAAGGTGGAATGATCCATCATCAGTGCAGGAGCACCCCAGGCTGAGTGGGTGCTGATGTCCATTAGAATCATAAAATATCCTAAGTTGAAGGCACCTACAAGGATCATCAAGTCCCAGCTCCTGGCCATATACAGGACCACCCCAAAAATCCCACCCTGTGCCTGAGAGCATTGCCTAAATGTACTGTAGGCAAATGCTGTAGCTTTTGTGGGTCTTATTTAGCCTCCCAAATTTGCACAAACTTTATAAAAGCAAAGTTTAAAAGATGCAACACAGTTATTTTTGGCTTTCTTTTATTTTTTTTCCTTTAAGATGAGCTGGGGCAAAGCATGCAGGAAATTTAGGAATCTAGGCAAGTACAGAGCTCCTTTGTTTTTAATTAGCTGTGTTGTTTTTAATTGCTTCTATGCTTGATACATAACCCAGCCTAAACAAGAATAGCTTATTGAATGGGGGACTGACTATGAAAGGCACCGTGAGGAGAAGGGCTGTTCTTCACAGTTGATATATTTGTATTTCAGTGCTTCATTTAATAAGTCTGTTTCCCCGGGGGGCTGTAGCAAGTAAATCATGCCAACAGATTGTTTTCTGCAAACTGGCTTATTTTTGTAATTAGCAAGACGTTAAAGCTGTAACTGCATAGAAAGCGATCTGGGTGAGGAGTGAACATAAAAGAATTAGTAAGCAAAATGTAATACTTACTGTTTGATGACATTCGTGTTGATTGGATTGGTTTCTGGACAGTTTGTTGTCCGGGATAGTCAGTTTCTTCTCCAGTGTTGTGAAATGGGAGAGAAATTCACAGGTGTGCACAGCGGGTGCAGTAAGATGAGGTGTTTCAGGGGCAGCACTTTTTGGGAATCACGTCTGCATGGCCAAGTGGATCTGATGGGGAAGCCTTGCTGGGGGTTACAGCTGTCCTGCTCATCACCAGAAACTGCCAAGATTTCCCTGGATTCATGTTGCTTTTTTTTCTTTTGTTTTCCAGTTATATGACAAAAACGGCGTCACCATGAGCGGAGTATTGAAAAGGAAGTATGAAGAGCTGGGGGATGACAGCACCTACTGCTCCTCCTCCTCCTGCTCCCCCCTCTCCTCCTCAGCATCCTCAGGCTGGGACACTGATGAGGAGAATTCCCGTGGAGAGCCCAAGCCCAGCTCTGCCTTAATGTCCAGCTTCACCCGTGAGTACCTCTGGCTTTCCCAGGATCAGCCATGCCTCTGCATGGGTTTTTTGTAGGGTGGTGGTGGGTCACCACCACACAGAGACCCCCTTGGGGCATACCTTTATGGCTAGAAGTGGTTTTGGCACCTGCTACCTGTCATGACACGGGTTTATAATCATCCATCCTCCTCACAGTGGTTCTTCCTCAGCCCTTCCTTCCAGCATTTATTATTCCTTTGGCATATTTTTGCTGAAGTCCAGGTTTGCAGGAATAGAAACCCAAGGATGGGTGTGCAGAGGCATGTGGGTACCTCCAAGCCTGTGCTGCAGGACCATCCCACCAACCCTCAATTCCCTGTCAAGCTGTTTCACAGGCAAAGCCTAATCAGACAGTGAAGGCCTGTAATGCTCTTTTTTTTTAAAAATGATTAACCAGTAGCGTAATTACCATTTCAGAACTTGTTTCCTACGTAAATTGGGTACTCTGCCAGAGAACATGACACGTTTGACATTGCCTGCACTGCTAGCACAGATAAAAGCTATTTTGTTTTCCCAGCAATGTAAGTTTGGAGAGCTTTTAGGAAAACACACAGAAGGCAGTGTTGTAAAGCCCTTTATCTGCCGTGTGAAGGGAAAAATAAAAAGTACAATAGAAGAACATCTTCATGGAGGAGAAATAGTCCAACCTAGTAAATTATACTGAACACCCACTGTATGTAGCAGTTAAGGTCCACTTAGCAGACATACACAAACACGCAGTGGTCTGAAAAGGCTTTAGAAGTCTTGTAATAATAAAGAGTCTCATTCTTGCTTGTCTTCCCAGGTTTTGTGACAAAACAATGAACTTTTTGTATTCTCTGGCTCAATTGGAAAAGGGTCAGGAATGGGAAAACAATTTCAGAGGAGGGGTGCAGGGAGAGAGAAGCAAATGCCAAAGTGCAGCAGCTCGGCCGATAGATGATCGTGGTGGTTAACTTGCCTTCTGATAAAGAGCTCGTGTTTTAGGAGATTGAGTCAAGGTTATTGTGAAAATGCAACACACAGTGCAAAGATATGATCAGAGTATCAGAGTGACTGCAGGGCCCAGTGTGAACCCCCAGCTATTGAGCAGAAGCTGCTGATACAGCTGGGTGAACCCTTCTTTTTTCTCTTTTTTTTTTTTTTCCACATGAAACCGAAACACAATATTTTGGCAAGTGAGACCTGTGAAATGTGGGTGCAGTTAACTGTCCGGTCTTGCACTTTCACAGCCTTTGGGGCCCACCAAACCAGCCAAGCCCTCGGGTTGTTGCAGTCTTTTCCTTGGATCCCGCTGTAGGGCTGCTTGTGGCTCTGCCTCCCAAAGAGCAGGGCTTGATCCCAGCTCTGCAGCAGTCACCCATGCTTTCTGGGTTATTTTTTTCAACCAAAAGCAACCAAAGCCACCCCTGCAGTAGCAGAGAATGGGACCAGAACTACCTCCCCACCACAGATTTGGGTGTAGCTGGCTCTTGTTCCTGCCACACTCATGCAGCTGGGCCTGGCTTTACTTTCCTGGCAGGCCACACTCGTGGAAACTCACTGACTCTGAACCTGCCCTGGCTAATTAGTCCCCCTCCGTCTACTGTGTTTGCATGTGCAGCTGTGCAGGGCCAGGTATCTCTGGGGAGGCTCTGCTCTAAGAGATGTGTAGCGTGTTTCAGCAGTTTAGGATAAACCAGAGTCATGTATTGCCATGTTTACCCGGGGATCACCTGCACAAAGATTAACATCTTTGCAGCTGCTCTCAAATGAGTCTCTTGAGAATAAACCATAGATTCAGAGTTCCTCCCAGTGGATGGTGAAAGGAAGTACCAGAAAAAACAGCAGTTTGGGTTGTTTTCTGCCCTGCCACAAAAGCTGGAGCCATGAAGCACCAAGGAATAACAATGCCCTGGCATCCCAGGTGCAGACCAGGGGCTCCTGAGCGTGGGGCAGAGTGAATTTAGGGAGACAGATGTGTAGGATGGCTGGTTGCTTGTTCATTATGCTCTGCCACACGTGAAGAATAAGCAAATGGATGTTCCTGGGGGAAGTCAAGCGGGAAGGAGGAGCAGCAGCCACCTTGTAGGGTGAATGTCATCAGTGACTCTGGTGCAGCAGGGCTTGGCTTAGCTTCTTCTCCATCCTCATCCCACCTCTGAAGTGTTAGCTCCTAAAACACCACCAAG
This sequence comes from Motacilla alba alba, assembly GCF_015832195.1. Classification (NCBI taxonomy): domain Eukaryota; kingdom Metazoa; phylum Chordata; class Aves; order Passeriformes; family Motacillidae; genus Motacilla; species Motacilla alba. Next base: position 4,905,419 of record NC_052017.1, read on the forward strand.
CAATGTTGTAGCCTTGTCCCAGTGTGTCCCTGTTGAGAGAGTAATTACAAGTCCTGCCTGTTTGTAATATTTCTATTCCATCTGCAGCATGGCAGCGCCGACTTAGTGCTTTTTCTTTTTTTAATTCTCCCCTTTTTAGCCACGTCAATCCTGAAGAAATCCAAGCGACTAAAGAAGAACAATGTGGAGTTTGACCGGGTCACTGTGTTTTACTTCCCACGCTGCCAGGGCTTCACGAGCGTGCCCAGCCGTGGGGGCTGTACCCTGGGCATGGTGAGCAAACACAGCTCCTCCCGGCAGTTCACGCTGGCAGAGTTTTCAAAGGAGCAGGAAAACGTCCGTCGCGGCAAACTCGAAGAGAAATTAAAAGAGGAGAAGTTGGAAGCGTTGAAATGGAAAGTGAGTGAGGAGCGTGGGGCTGGGTGGATGAGGAGCTGGTGGATGCTGTTGGTTAATTGGCCAGTTTTTAGTAAGAGCCTCTGAGACCTGGGGGCATCAATCCTTAGCTCTCAGTTTGGGTCTCCAAAAAACACAGGCTCCAGTGGGGGATTTTCATTTAGTTCTCCACCTTTGATAAGTGAAAAGACATAGAAGACATTTTTGCTCTTTTGGTAGTACCTCTCTGTCCTGGGATCCACTTGAGACTCTTCTTGGCATCTCCCAAAGTCTTTTCATTTCTGGCTTAGATACTTGATATCCCAGGACACATCTCAGTCAGGTGTCAGGTCTTTGTGGACCCTGACTTAGATGTTGATCCTGAGGTTGGCCACCATGGGGGAGAGGTCATTCCTTTCTTGTTTCCCCTCAGCTGGGGGGTTCCAATGGCTCTGAGTCCCAAACAAGCCCCTAACGCTTTGCCCATTTTTTGCCCTCAGCTAACCATGAACGGCACCAAGGAGTCCGAAGAGGCCAACCAGCTCACCATCGAGGACATCTCCGACGACGACATCGACGTCAGCAACGTGGACCTGGAGGACGGCTTCTTCCTGCAGCCCTACCCCGCCAAGAAGAGGCGCGCGCTGCTGAAGGCCGTGGGGGTGAAGAAGATCGACAAGGAGGAGAAGCGGGAGCTGCACAACATCCGCCTGTCCCGGGAGGACTGCGGCTGCGACTGCCGCGAGGTCTGCGACCCCGAGACCTGCAGCTGCAGCTTGGCAGGCATTAAATGTCAGGTACAGCCTCACCCTAGGCCTGGGGAATGCTGTGGCTCCAGCTGTGCATTAGAGGAGGGGGGTGTGAGCAAGCTGGACAGAGCTGGGGCAGCCTGTAAATCCATCTGCTCCCACCTGTGCTTGGCGGTGAGGAAAGCTCTTGGAGCATCCCTGAGGCTGCAAGGCAGGCACTGCTTGAAAGCGTTCTCTTCCCAAATCACACGTGCAGCCATCCCCACACTGCAAGGAGAATGTCCCTGCTTTACATTCCCATGAGATCCATACCTGCTCGATCTCCTGTTGGAGGTGGGCCACATGGGAGTGTCTGCAAGGAAGAGCTCCTTGCTCCTCACACAAGGCTGCGCTTTCTCCCCCTCCCCCAGGTTTTATTTTTAATTCCTTTTTCTTCTGGTGTGTGTCACAAATCCCAGTGCACTCAGGCGAACGTGGGAGTGTCAGCTGAGCGTCAGCCCACAGCGGAGCTGTGCAGGCCACCTGCACAGTGGGATAATCCCCCTCTTTTCAATTAGTGAGTTATATTTTTCAGGGTATTTTTTGCGGGTGCCTGCCCAGCTGTATTTAGGGAGCCTCATTCCCTATTCTGGGCACTGCTTTCTCCCTCGGTGCCGTGTTTGGAAGCTGTGGGTGGCGGAGGTGGGTGCACACGGGTGCTCCATGTGTGTGTCACAGCCCCCCTCTAGTGGCTGCTGCAGATCAGATAGTGAAATCATTAAACAGCAATAAAAAAACTCACTTTTGCTCCCTTATGTCTCTTTTTGGACCATTATATTTTCCTCGGGTTTTTTTTTGGAATCTTTTTTCTTCACTTGTATTGAAATCCAACTTTTATGACACCTCTTCAAAAGAGCAGGGTGTCTTTTTTTTTTCCTTACTGCTTTTAACCCCCTCAGCTGTACTTAGTTTCTCAGGGCAGACAGTCAGGGGCAGTTTTGATTTTATGCTACTGAGTTCAATCCTAACCCTCCCCCTCTGCCTCTCCCTGTTGCCAGATGGATCACACCTCCTTCCCCTGCGGCTGCACCAAGGACGGCTGTGGCAACACCGAGGGCAGGATCGAGTTCAACCAGGCCCGCGTGCAGACGCATTTCATCCACACCATCATGAAGCTGGAGCTGGAGAAGCAGCAGCAGAGCAGCGAGAAGGTGGCGGAGGCCGAGCCCCCTTTCCGGGAGCGGCTCCCTCCGCTGGGATGCGCGGCAGGGAAGGGCTCGCTGGAGGAGCGTGCGGTGCCGCTGGCACCTGCCTTCCAGTTCAGCCCCGACCTGGAGGCCCTGGGGGAGAACAGCTGCAGCAGTGACATGACAGACTCCTCCATCTCCTCCCACCCCAGCGAGGACCTGGAGGAGCCCTACGAGAGCCTTCCCTCCGACAAATCCCAGTCGGATGTGGATGACGACGGCTTGGCGCGCATCCTCCACTTCAACGACTCGGATGCCGAGGAAGAGAGCAGGCGTGGCCAGGATGACCTCGGCTGCTTCCATCCCACCGACTTCTTCATCGAGGACCACGGCAGTGAGGCCAAGCCTGTCCCTGGCCACTTGTCCCACCTCTCGGAGTGCCTGGATGAGAATGCCAACCAGGACAGCGGGGGTTTGCTGGAGGATGCAGCCCACGGGAGGTGCGATGGGCTGTCCTGCTGCACCTCCTCCTCCACTGAGCCCTGCTCCAAGAGCTATGCTGACCTCAGCCTTTCCTCTGATTCCTTGGATTTCTTCCAGTCCTTCTCGGACTATAACTTGGGACCCCTTTACAACTCCTTAAAGGAGTATGAAAACCTGGATAACTTCTCAGCGCTACAGTTTCAGTTGCCTAATTTCCCTGGCTTCCCGCAAGCCGGAGATCAGGGCTCCTGTTTCTTGGAGTCCCTCATTGGTTTATCCGAATCCGTCCCTGAAACCCCAGCCCCTTTCACAGACAATCAACTTTTGGAGGATGCCATCAAGTCATCACTGATGGAGACAGTGAAGGTGTGAAACACTGATGTGGCTCAGGCAAGGACCGATGCCAAAAGGAAAATGGAGGAACAGTTGGACAGGCAAACTTCCACTGAAAGGATGGTGTACTACTCAAATATAAGGAGGAAAAAACAGCAACAGCAGAAGACTTTCTAAGCAAATTAACTATTTTTGGTCTTTATACAACGTGGACGTTTTGACATACTGCAGCTACAATCAGTTCTCTCGCTGTTTGTGCAAAAATTTCTAAACTTTCATGACGGGGTGGGGAAGGGAGGGAGGGAGAAAGACTTTCACATGAGAATTTCCTTGTGTTTTGTACGAAAAGACCTGTTGAGAAAAACTCCTCGCTAACGTTGCCAGTCGTCCATACATACAGCCCCTTCTAGAAACGTTCCAGTGTTGCAGGAACTTTTTAAGGCAATTTTTGAAGCCGTATTTATTGTGAAAATTTGTGGTTTGCGTAAGAGTCGGCCCAACACACTCTTACGTTTAAATCTGACGAGGTTTACAGAAGAGATCCATACACTATATACATAATCATTCTTCATCTATTTATTGCAAATTCCAGAATTTAACTAGCCACTGAAGCTTGAACTAGCATGAAACCTTATTTAAATTGGTGATACCTCAGATGTATTATGTGTACAATCATATTTTTTTGCATAATATATCTGTATTTATTTATTTTCTACCTGTAGTACGTGAATAGCACTGTGGTTTGTCGATGACCTGGAAGGGCAATAAGGTCTTCAAGAGGAAGATGACCCTGGTTTTTCTGAGTCTGAACGATGTTGGCTGTTTGGTCTTCACTTCACATTTCTGAAAACACTGAACAGAAGTTGTGTGTGAGGGGAGGGACGAGGGAAGAGTTTGTGCACCATCCCTTGGTTCTCCCAGCCTTGTCGTAGACATGAGAATGGTGTTTGGTCTCCATATTGTCATTGTGGAGAGCAAAGCAAGCAAAACCTCCAACTATTTAAGAAGTAACATTAATACTAGCACGAAACAGAACCCAACCCCTTTTTGTAAATTATTTTATAATTTATTTAATTTCCTAGGGATTTGGCCATGAGATCTTTCCCCATCAGTTATGGTGCCTGAATATGCAGAGGAACTGTCAGCAGCGGTGGGGAGGTGGAACCATAAGGACCTTGGCAGCCCTCATGGGGGGTGATTTGAGAGTAAAGTCAAAAGAGCAGCAGTGCTCAAGCTCCTCAGCAAGTGCTCCTTAGGACTCCCCAACACCGAGGATGTCGCAGCTCCAAAACCCAGTGGGTCACGCTGATTGTACTGTATTTTTAGATAGGTGAATCGAGTAATTCAAGGAAAACAGATGGATATGAAACTTATTGAGTTATTTATCCTGTGAGTACAGTTTCTGAAGACCTGAAGACCAAGCTGAAAAACTGAAGGCTTTTGCTTTTTAAAATGAGAGAAATCTTTGTGTTTAGGAAGGATACTGGAGGCTGCCTTGGCCTTTTGCTATTTAAGTCAGTCTGAGAGCATGACACTGTTTGGCCACGAGATGTAACTGGACAAAAAATCTGTGCATCAGTGATACACTAAGTGCCTACACCAGTGGTATGGAAAAAGCAAAACGGATTTAAAACCTATCGGCTTTAAATTCCCCCTTGGAAAATTTGGTGATGGGAGTGATTCCTGGCATTACCAGCACAGGAGGAGGAGACAGTTCTGGTGTCCCCAGCTCTGCTGCCCTGGGAGCAGCTGGAAGGAACTTCTGGGGGTGCAGAGACACACAGACAAGGGAACCAACCCCGAAACATGGATTTGAGGATTTTTCCATTGGCTGAACTGTTTCTATCCCCGACCACAGGGATGGTGCTCTTGGATACCTGCTCTTCGACAGGTGCCTCACTGCAAACCTGCCGGCAATTTAGGAAACTTCTGGCGTAAGAAACGTGGGTTGCTTGGGTGTTTTTTTTAAAAATCTTTATTATTGCTATTTAATTGTACATCTTCTCTGGTATTGAGCCGGTCAGTTGGAAGTGGAGCTGACCCCCCATGGCCACGGGCGGGTCCTGAGCCGGCGCTCGCCGCGCTTCCTCCCGCAAGGCATCGCCCCCGGGGCGACTGTAGGAATACTACTGGCAGATGGAGGATTTCCTGGATATATCTATTATTATTATTGTTGTTGTTGTTATTGTTATTATTATTATAATTATTATTATTATTTTTATTATTATTTTTCATTGTCATCATTGTTTCTTTAGACTGAAAAATCCCCTTTTCGGTTATCTCCTAGGTGGTAGTTCCTTATCCTCCAGACTGCATCAAAAATTACTGACAGTTGAAAGTCTGGTAGCCTTCTGTATTTATTGGCACTAATATATTTTGTAACATTCCTGGATTCTCTGCATATATATATTTATATATATAAAATATATTCCTGTATTTTATATATATATATATATGTACACACACACACACACACTTTTTTAAATGAATTATTGGGATTGACTCCTGCCTTGTGGATTTTTTTTCAGTAATTTATTCTTTTTATTTGTGTTGGTGCCAAAAAAGAAAAAAAATAATTTTTTTCTCTTTTTTTTTTTTTTCCCCCAGGGCACTGAATTGTAAATATATAATTTTTTTTTTCTTCTTGGTATCTGTGTAAAAAGTTGCCTGTTAAACAGTTTAAAAACTGGGTATTTATTGACACAATCTGTAATTATCTAATGTATTGGTTGAAACACTTTGGTTTCAACATAGCTTTATTTTAGCTTTCTTTGTGTATATATTGTGATTATGTTGCTTAAAGGTACAAGTTAAAAAAAATGCTTTATTTTTACCTTATCCATTTGCATTTGTTTATAAAAAAGCATATTTGTCTACAGCTGCTGTCTCTCATTTCATCAAAGCAATATGAAGAAATTTCCATTACACTTTCAATAAAAGAATTTTGTTTGAATATGGTGGTGTCGTCACTAATGTCCTTTGTGTGACACAATAACCTTTTCTCTTTTCCTTAAATTAAAGTAAAAAATCAATGCATGGGTTGTGGTTTTCCCAAACTTTTTGGCCTTGTGGATGGTGGCTGCTTGTCTCTAAGGCATGATGGAACAGACAGTCATGGTAGCATCCATATCACCAAGGAGAAATCTTGGGAAACCCTGGAAACCACTTTCCCTCCTGGGCTACAAACCATTTCTCATTGCCCTGTGGCCCCCCTGGGACCTGGAAGGATGCAGCTGGACAGAAGCATCACCATGGTCCTGTGCCCCTGGGGAAAGACAAAAAAAATCCTCTTGGCCATGGCAACAGCACGGAAAGAAGAGAATAGCACGTGAAGCAGTCCATGGTACAAAGGAAAAAAAGATGAATAAATCCCAGGAATCTAGATGGGGAAAAGCACACCTCTCCCATGGGTCTGTGGCTGTCAGCACAGGCATAAATCATAACCACTGCCATTGACCTGAAAGCAAGGGAAATTGGCCAAAGAATGCCATTGTTTAGTTTTCCATTGGGAATCCATTTTTAAAGGTTGCCATCTGCCCCCAGAGCAGAGAAGCTCAATTAATTGAATAAACTATTTGTTACAAATTATTTGCTGAGCTGTAAAAGCAGAAATACTGAAAAGAGGCTCATCCGTGGAGGCTCTGCAACACGCAGTGAAGCTCAGCCTCTTTACCCACCCAGAGGGATGTGTTCGATTGTGTTTTTTTTTTTTCTTTTATGATGTTTATCTCTGTATTTACCATTTACATTACCTATTTTCTGACTGGGAGCAGAGTAGTTCCCAACATACAGCTCCATCTGCAGCACTGGTGGGTTTTTGGCTCATGGTGATGACATTGTGTCGTGCCCTGGCACAAGGCATCATCACCAGGGGACCCATTACCCCCAAAGGACAGTGCTGAAACAGCCCCAAGGTGCCACCAGCCTCTGCCATGGGGAATCACAGAGTCCTGGAATGCTTTGGGTTGGAAGGAATTATATTAAAGACCACCTACTTCAACTCCTCTCCTGATGCTTTTCACTTCACCTCGTTGCTCTAAGCCTCACCCAGCATGATTTTGAGCACTTCCAGGGACGGGTCATTCACAGCTTCTCTGTGAAACCTGTGCCAGGGCCTCACGACCCTCAGAGTAATTAATTTCCTCCTAATATCTAATGTAAACTTGCCCTCTGCCACTTTAGAGCCAGCTTCCCTGTCCTATCACTCTGTGCCCTCGTCCAAAGTCCCTCTCCAGCTCCTTTAGGCACGCTGCTTTGGATGCAGCCCACAATGGGGTTGGGGCTTCCTTGGCTGCCAGTGCGCTTTGCCAGATTGTGTCCAGCCTTTCATCAATCCCTGCCCCCCAAGTCCTTCTCCCCAGGGCTGCTCTTGAGCCATTCTCCACCAAACCTATGTTTGTGTTTGGGATTGCCCTGACCCAGGTGCGGGACCTTGGTTTTGGTTTTTTTTTCCTTTTCTCATTCCATACCAGTGACAGACTAAAACTCAAATGGGACCATGCCAATAATTGGCCATTCTGCAGTGCACTGTCCCTGGGAAAGCCAAGCTGACCTCCAGATCTGAGTTAAAGCCTCAGCTCTGGCAAACTTTTGCTGAATTCCATGGAAAATGCTCTTGGATGGGCAGAGGAAGTGCCTGTTGTAGTGACAGGGGTCTGGAAGCCCTAGGAATTCATCACCTGGGATGCTTTTATTGCCTCTGCAGAAGATCTAAGGCTCCCTTACCCGCTGCAGTGTCACACTGGTCGGACACATTTTACAAACCCGCCCTTTTCCTTCTATCAGAGAAATAAAATTAAAAAAAAAAAATAAAAAAAATCCCCAAATCTCCTGCCTCCAAGGCAAGCACAAAACCCTCAGTGCTGCAGAGCCAACACCCCTGCCCTCACCTTGCCCTGCAGCTCCTGCGTTGTTTGTTTTGTTTGGTTTGTTTGTTTTTTCATTTTCCTCTGACGGAGTTAAAGTCCATCCTCCCCGTCATTTTATGAGAAAAGTCCTGGGAGCCCTCATCCCCGCTCGGCGCCAGCCCTGGAGTCACCGAGGCTGCCGTCACCGGCTGTGCCCGTCCCCGGCTGGCCAGAGTGACTCATCCCTTTCCGGAGCACGGAGCGCCCCCGGGCCCGGGGCTGCCCGCACAGCCCGAGCCCCGCCGGCACCGCGGCACCCAGAGAATGAGTAACGCTGAGCCCCCGGGCGCTGCCAGCCGGGCACACGGGCAGGGAAAAGGAAAATAAATGGCACTAATGGTGGTGAAGCGCTAAGCAAGGTGGGGGAGTGCGCGGACGGGGTTGTTTGGGGTCAGTGAATCAGAGATTGCCAGGGATGGGAGGGAGCAGCGCTGCCCTGGTGCCGAACGGGGTGCGAGTGCCAGCTGGGTGTCACCGGGCTGGGACAGGTCTGTGTGCGGGCAGCTGGCTGGTTTCAGCTCTGCCAAGGAAAGCTGTAGGTGGCAGCTGGTTTAACCCCTTCCGAGGTGCAGCTCTGTGGAAGCAGAGTGGGCACGGCGTTAAGAGCAGCACCCCTCACACTTCAAGGGAAAGGTAAACTCCTCTCGGCAGAGAAGCTGTGATGAGCTGCTGCTTCCAGGCCATGTGATGGCTTCCAGGCCATGAGGATGCTCTGAGAGCTGGAGGTGTTCACCTGGAGAAGGGAAGGCTCCAGGGAGACCTTAAAGCCCCTTCCAGAGCCTAAAGGTGTTACGGGAGAGCTGGAGGGGGACTTGGGACAAGAGTCTGGAGTGATGGGTCAATGGCTTTAAAATGAAAAGGGAGAATGGCTTTCAACTGAAAGAGGGAAGGTTTGGATTAGATACTGGAAAGAAATTCTTCCCTGTGAGGGTGGTGAGACACTGCCCAGAGCAGTTCTGGACTCCCCATCCCTGGAAGCGTCCAAGGCCAGGTTAGACAAAGGTCTGAGCAACCTGGTCTCGTGGAAGGTGTCCCTGCTCATGGCAGAGGGTGGGAACTGGACGATCTTTAAGGTCTCTTTCAACCCAAACCAGGAGATGACTCTCTGATTCTCCTCCACAGCTACGACCATTAGGAATTTTCAGGGCTCCTTAATCCACACACTCCCATCAGCTTGTTTTACCCCTCCCAGCCTGCTGCTGAATAAATGGCAGTATTGCCATCTACTGGGCAGCTGCCTCCTTCTCCCAACCTCTGAGCTGGCCAAATTGCTCCTGGACAACGCTTGCCCTCCTCCGTGGGACCAGATGCATAAGTTATCTCACTAAGATGTCACAGTAAAAGAAAAAAAAATGGCTTAAATGGCCCGCTGGGGTTTGGAGGAGAGATGGGGGTGTCCTGGGGCTTGACTGGCCTGGCACACACATCCTCAGCTGGGTAAAACCATCTCCAGAAGGCAAATGCTCAATCCTTCCCACCCCTCATGGATGCGCCTCTATTTTGACCCAGGAAGCTGAGTGAGGACAAAATGTGCTGGACATGCCTGACTCCATTACATCAGTAGATACATGAAACCCACCAAAACTGGAATATCTGAAACCACAGAGCTGAAATACTCTGTCACAAGCACACAGACTTTTAGTCAGCCCAGTTGAGAAGGCTGAAAAACTTGAGATTCCCTATGGACCACATAAGGCACACACTGGGCTAAAACATTACAGAATTAATAACATTCAAGGTTCTCCCTCCAAAACAAACCTGCTCCCCTGAGATCCTCTGCAAAGGAAGCTATTATCTATTACATTACCCTGGAAATAAATACTTGGCGACTACTTTGGAGTAAATAGAGATGGAAACTTAATGGTACCTAAGTGCTTTTCATAGTCAGAGCATCCCAAAGCACTCTCTGGTAATTAAGGCTGAATGGATGTCAGGAGGCAACAGGGCCCCTTGTAGCCACACTCCCAAATATCCATCACTTTTGTCTGTGAGTGAGCAAGAATTGATTGGTGAAGGAGTGGTACAATTTCAGCTGCAGAGATTTTGGGGTTATCCTGATAAAGGTCAGCAATGCCACGGTGGGATTTGGGTGAGGAGATGTCTGTAACCAGAATATTTTTTGCAGCCGTGGTGTGGCTGAGGGCCCTATTGCTGATCTTAGCTCTGTGTGACTTGAAAGCTCCCCAGCTCTGCTGTGTTTTGGGCCAGCTGAGGTGCTTGAGGGTATGAAGACATCCCCATGGGGTGGTGAGATGACAAGGGACCTCAGGAGAGCTGTGCCCCTTTGACACAGAAGGAGAGGATGGGATGGGATGGGATGGGACGGGGTGGGATATAATGGGATAGAATGTTCTCAGACATTTCTAGTGCCACTGACCCCTATATTTGATCTGTGCATCCCCTGTTTCACAGCATCTGCAGCCTCCCCTCCCAAAATATCCCAAAATGTTGCAGCCAGCCTTACACCTCACCAGAGCACCCTACACCTGGTAGAGCCAGCCCCCCAGGAGCTAATTCTCCTGTTGCCACGGTTATCTCCTTTTTCTGCTCTCCATAAACACGTGGGCAGCACCGGTTTTCCAAAATCTAGGTAATTCCCTGCTTCAGCTGCACCCTCACCACTCAGTTTTGGGGAAAAGGACATGGACATTCCCTATGAGCATTATAACACTGTGCCCAGCTGTGTTTTCCCAGTACCACTGGATATTACATTGCTGTTAAATCTGTCATCTCCACACAGTAAATCCCGTGGAGCTCTGCATTTTCCACAGGCTTTCCAAGGTGGGCTCCTGGGATCAGAGTTTTGCCCAGCAGTGCTGAGGAACACGCAGCTCTAGCCAGGCGCTTGGATGGTGAGAGGGAAAGGAGGCACAGGAGAGGCACACATGCCCTGACCATGTGCTGCCAGCTCCTGCCTCCCTCTTATCCTACACAATAAATCATGGCTGAGCAGCACAAGCTGTTCCTGTCAGCAAAATGCAGAAAGAAAACTCTGCTCTTGGCACTGGGGATGTGATAATGACCCTGAATTAGAGCTGTGTGTCTCCAGCACCTGATTCTCCTGCTCCTGTGGGTACAGCCTGAGGTTTCTCCTCCTGGCAGTTGTAGGAACAGGTCCAGGACTTGTTTATGTGGAGGAAGGATTTAAAGGAGCAATGTCCAGCCAGGATTTCAGGGCAGCTTGTGACCAGAGGTTTCAAGCAGCTGATGCCCTGTGGAGAACACAGGGGTAGTTGTACAACTGTGGGCAGAAGCAGGGACAGCCTGTCTCTGCTGTCACATCAGGGGACAAACAGGGGATAGCTGTGGTGGTTTGGGTGGTGGCAAGGCACGTGCACACTCCATAAATTCCTGGTGTGGTCCCAGTAGCTGCAACATCCCCAGTGATTCCCAGCTCTGCTCAGCCCTGGCCAGGGACAGAGGCTGATGAGAAATTGGGACTCCCTGGGACATCCCAAACCCCCCTTACACCAAGAACACGGGGTTAGACCCCCAGCCCAGACATCAGGCACAGAAATACTTCACTTCCCAGCATCTGAGTAATTTTTGGATGTAGTTTGGGAGGCTCCCTTTGTTGGCTGTCATTTTTCAAAGCCTTTGATCTTGTGTCTTTTTAATTCCTTCTTTCTGAAGGAAAAACTGGAATACAGTCAGGCAAGGTCTCAGGGGCCAGTGAGCTCCTGACATTTGGCTGCTGAGTGCTCTTAGAAGGGACAGTCCTGGGACAGAGCACACCCAGGCTCTTTCAGAAGTGTCCCTGTCTGTAGAAACCCAGGGCACCGGGAATATTTCTCTGCCTGCTCTGGGGTGTCCTGACCCCCAGGGGAGCACTGACTTTGACCCTCATTCATGGAGAAAGGTTCCTAGGCTTCAAGATAGAGCAGAATCCACAGAAATGTGAAATTGATTATAGACAGTAGTGCAGGTGTATCACTTAGGTAGAAATTGAGGTTTTTGGGATTTTTAGTATGTTGTGGATGGAAGCAAGCTGGAGGGCACAGGGTGTCATCCTGGGTTTCTTCTTCATGCTTCTTCTTCCTCCTTCTCCATGGGTTTGGGTGGCATTTTGTAATTGGGCAGAAAAGTCCACATTGCTCTGTGGGATCAGTTACTGGGTTAAAAGGGAAAATAATCCAGGTGTCAGTTCTTAATTGGACAGTTTAGTCTTAAAAGACCTTGGGACAAGAGACTGTTGGCCATTTTGTGCCTTCTAATGAAAAGCTGCCAAACTCACAGTAGTGAGACTGTTTTACTGATAAGAAATAATAAACACCTGAGTAAAACATGAACTACTGCCCCAAGTGCCTTCCATCCAGACCCAGAGAAACAAAAAACTGGTACTGCCACACCTGTCCGTGGCAGGGGGGCTGGAATTAGATGATAACTTTAAGATCCTTTCCAACCCAAACCATTCTGGGATTCCATGGTGCAGCAGCAGAAATCACCCGTGCTGTCTTAAAAGGAGCAAGAGCCATTCAGCACTATTAGGAGGTGGAAAAACTGAGATTCAGGGGTTTTTAATTTGTCAGAAGAGGAGAACTGCCAAACTGCTGAGCACCCAGGAGGCACTGCCAAGTGCAGCATAATAAAGTTGAGAGCCAAGAATACAGCCAGGACTTTGCTCCCTCGCAAGCCTTACAGAAAACACCCCTGGTTTCATTTTCTTTTGCCACAATAAGGAAGATTTAACTGTTCGCAGAGCAGAGCTCTGGGAAACAGAGGTGAAAAGCAGCTCCTGAAAAGCAGCTCCTGTGTGTCATTGCTTATCTGTGGGTCTGCAAGCAAACACAGAGGGCAGAGTGCAAGGCTGAGACATGGCACGTTATCAGTCTTGGCCCAAAAAACTCCTTTAGCAGTCGGTGATAACCGTGCGTGACATTCCCTTGGTTGGCCAATGCCCTCTAGTGGCTTCTGGAGAGGAGAATTGGGCATTCCCCAAAGAGAGAGGATTTTGCCATGCCCCAGGTGTGTGCAGGTTTCAGGAGAGATAGGACATAGGTGGTTTAAAATTATTAAAGAGCTAAATCGAAATCCTTCATCTATAAATGTGCATTTCCCACACAGCAAAAGGGAGACAGGGGAGGTTTGTGAGATTCCCTGTGTTTTCCAAGAGGATGGTTTTGTAGTTTATAGAATCATGAAATTATTTGGGTTGGAAGACACCTTAAAGGTTACCTCATTCCAGCCTCCCTGCCACGGGCAGGGACATCTTCCACTATCCCAGGTTGCTCCAAGCCCCAGCCAACCTGGCCTTGAACTCTTCCAGGGATGGAGAAGGGATGGTTTTGCAGATCATCAAAAGACAAATCTTGCATTATTGTTCACATACATATTTTCCTCCATCTTCCCCCTTCCTTCCCTTTACTAGTTCTGCTGTGTGTCTAATATTTGGAAATATTCACTGCAGACAGGCTTGCCCAGACTGAATAAGGGCCTCTGCACCCCTAACAGCACAGGGGATTGTTTTACATGGAATTTATTGCTTCCTGCCTAGAAGAACATGCACCAGAAATGCCCTTTTCTATGTTCTCAATCTTAAAAAATCATCCTGTGCAGAGTGAATTTAAGAACAAGATGGATGGATTGTGCTTTCTATGGATTGAGTTTGCCAATACCTTGAGGAAAATGCTCTCTTTAGGAGTATCTTTATGATGGAAGCTGTTTGTTTGGGAATATGAAGAGAACTCAATTCTGCAAGCAGAACCTCTGCTGGCTGCTGTGAGAACAGATCAGGACAGGAGCATTTGTACTGGTCCCAGCAGCATCAGACATTGCTCTGCTCCCACTGACCTGGAAACACTGAGCTGACCACCCCTGCCTCTGGTGGGGTTATCCCTAAGGAACCCCTGTCTTGGTTTGAAAAGACAGGTGTCTGCTGAGGAAGGCAGGAGCCTCCCCTGAAATGGAAAATGTAAACCCCCTCCCTCTGAATTGTTATGATTTTGAAATTAAGGGGCCCTCACGCAAAGATATGGGAGCAGGGACAACAGTTCTTTGATGGGGAAGAAAAGAAAAGAAAAGAAAAGAAAAGAAAAGAAAAGAAAAGAAAAGAAAAGAAAAGAAAAGAAAAGAAAAGAAAAGAAAAGAAAAGAAAAGAAAAGAAAAGAAAAGAAAAGAAAAGAAAAGAAAAGAAAAGAAAAGAAAAGAAAAGAAAAGAAAAGAAAATAGCAGTAATACAAAACAACCCTGCCAGAGTCAGAAGAGGAGCTGAGCCCCTGTGGGTCAGGGTGGTGGCAGCAGTGCCATTCCATGGTGGCTCAGCCCTCCTGCAGGGCCAGCTGTGGCTCTGCTGGAGCAGGGATCCTGCACAAGGCTGGAGTTTTCCTCTGCAGCTCCAGGGCTGCTGGAGATGGGCCTGCTCTCCCTCTGGGAATGCAGGGCAGAAGAAAGCTGCTCCTCTGGGAATGCAGGGGGCAAAGGCTGCTGTGCTGCTGCCAGGCTCAGATTGGATCCAGGTAGGAATGCTTGGCTCCTGCCCTGGGCAGAGCATCTCCCATGGGATGATGGAATTGGATCAGCCATGCAGGGACACTCAGTGGCCATGGACAGCAGAGATCTCCTGGAGGGAGGATTGGCTGTGGGAGAGATAAAGAAACCTGCCCAAAGAACAGAGGATAACTGCCCCAGCTCTGACAGATGGCAATAGAACACACACATCCATTTCCAACCTAAGACAACTCCTCAAGGAGAAAAATCCATGATGTCCATTTTCTGCAGGTTTGGTGCCAAAATGACAGCCTTGCCCAGCCCCAGGTTAAGGGCACTGTCACAGGCTGGGGGTTCCCTGAGCCTCCTTCCCTGCTTAAGGGCTTGGACTTGGTGCCTAAGGCACGGCAAACACACCACCAGGTCACTGGCTGCACTCATTACACCAATATTAGCCAAATCTTGCTGTTAATAACCCAGAGAATGCAGAAGGGATGAGAGGAGGTTAAAGAGCACAGGTGCTTGATTTTATCTCATATATTCATGCACCAAGTGATCCTTCTCTAGAAACCTCCATTATTCTCCACAGTCTGGAAAGCAAAAAAAAAGCAGATTAATTCAGCAGAGAGGCAGAATAAGGCATGTCTCCATCCCAGGGAATGGTCTGAAGAAGGGTTTGTTCCCAGCTGTGCCAGGGGTCTGCTCTAACAACCTATTCCCACCCAAAAAGGTTTATGGACAGCAGCGGTCTCCTTCTACCCCACACTGATTTAAAATACCTCCCCCCACCTTTCTTTCCAGCAGAACACACAATTTACAGAGGTTTCTCCACAAAACCATCCCTTGTGCCTGAGAAAAGGCTGCTCCTTGTGCCAGTCATTATTTATGGAGAAAAGAACTCGTTGTTCATTCCCAAATGTGAAGTGGATAGTGCAGCTCTGCAGGATTTGCACTTTTAGAGATGCTTTATGTTTGCTGCATTTCCCATCCAGCTATTTCCTCCCATGTTTTCCTGCAGCAAGGTTTTGTCTGGGTGAATGGTGATGATAATTTTTTGGACACAAAGCCCAGTTCCTGCCTGGCTTGAATTTTGTCTGCAGCCCTCAGCAGAGCATTTCAGCTCTGAGGCAGCAGCTGCTTCCTTAAAATTGCTTGACTACATCAAAAGTAGCATCAAATATCCTGATTTTAGACCTCCTCACATCTCCTGTTCCACTCTTAATGGTTTAATAAACAAAAAAACCTACTTTGAATGAAAAATAAATGAAAAATTCCTCTCGACAACTCGTTGCTTTCAGGGGGATGCACAGGCATGAAGCAACTCATGCTGTAGATCCAGTCCATGTAGGCTGACACACATGTGGAAACTGTGGGCTTCTGGTAGGTGTTATAGTAGGGAATTAACCCAAAACTCACAATCCCGTGGACTTCCCAGTCATCATCCCTGTAGCAGTAGAGAGGGCCCCCAGAGTCCCCCTGGACTGGAGGAAGGAAAATAAATATTCAGCCAAATTATCTGTATAGGATTAAGGAGTACTAGAGACTTAAAATATGTGAGAAGATAAAGGCTCTTCCTGGGCTCACAACCTGCCACACATACACAAAAAAAACCCACTAAATATCTACAGACCTATAATTATCCCATACCTGTAAGTGTATTATATATAATTGCACAACCTTCTTTATTTCTGTATGTTTCTATGTTACAGTCCTATATTTACATAATCACACATAATGTGTCATTCCACAGTTTTTTAAGGGCTCTGCATGGCTGCTTTTATTAGAAGCCACCTTTGCAGTGAAGGGAATAGAGGAAGAGGTAACAAGTATTTCTTGACTTCACGTGCCAAACCTCCTTGCCTCGATGCTGAGGCCACCTGGATCCTCTGGGATAATGGGAACCTCACAATATCTTCTTTTTCCACCTGATCTGGCCCAGAGGGGACATAGCCCCAACTTGCAGCAAGCTCAGCTGTAAACAGAGTGGATGGGAAGGAGGAGGATGTCAAGCAGGAGGCAGCAATTCCTGGCTCAGGGTGCAACAACACAGCAGCTTTGGAAGAGAGGACAAACTTCCTTGTAGCTTCAACCTTTGGGTCAGGGCAGAGGCAGCTGCCAAAGTTTCACCCTTGTCCCCAGGATCTGGTCCTTGGGACATGCTGCTGAGAGACAGGGACGATCTACTCTCCAAGATAAGAGGGGAGAGGTGCATCCTGGGGGTCTGGAGGTTTTTCTCTCTGCTCACTGGTCTCTGGAGCAACGTGGACAAGGCCTGGTTCAGAAGATATTCTGCAGAAAACAGCAAAGGGGCCAGGATTTGCAGGGGTGGAGAAATGGCAAAACCAGAACTTGAGTTTTGGTTTTCTGGTTTTCAAAACCAGAACTTGAGGCCCAGCGAGGTGAGAGAGGAAGGAAAAAAGTGGGCACCTTGAAACCCCTCTGATTGTAAGAGCTCTTACACTGCATCCTGCCCTCACACCATCTCCACCTGCACAGAGCATGGTGTCCTCTGCCTGGGATCCCCACCAGTCCTCCTGGGAGCAGATCTTGTGCTCCACCACAGGCAGCATCCCCTCCTGCAGCCTGTCTGTGCTGTGCCACCCCTGCACAGGAGAGGGGACACGAGGAAGGGGGGGGGACACCTTGGCCCAGCAGCTCCAGGGGCTGAGGAAAGAAGCTTTATCTGTATGGTGGTCCCTCTGGACACTCCTCCTTCCCCCTCACTCACCACTGACTCCTCCCCAGGCAGTAACATGGCAGGGATAGTCATTGGGCAAAATTTGTGCCTTAGGTGAAGCGCTCCCAGCTCATCGGCTCTGTTGGCATTGGCAGGAGATTTGAGGTGCAGCGGGGCAATGCCAGAGCTGAAACAGGGCAGAGGTGAAAGATTCCTCACTGAAAATCCTGGATTGTGGGGTTTCACCCCCGGACTGGGGTCACCCTGAAAGATGGAAAAGTCTCTGCTCCAACCCGCGCCTTCAAAGAAAGACTCAGTAGTCCTCTGTTGTCCAGTTGCAAGGTAGTTTATTGTTGACTATCTAAAAGATTCTTCTCCTGAGCTGCTGTGGCCCATTCAGCAGGTCAGACAAAGGCACACTGCCCTCCCAGGGGACTGGTGCCATCTTTTATATCACACATTACGTGTTACATGTTTATACCTTTTCCCCAATGCCTACTATCTATATTGAATGGTGACTTTCTACTCTAAACCAATCTGTGAGTACCAACATCACCAAAGACATGGAGGTTAGGAAGGAGAAAGAAAGAGGACAGGGCACACCCAAATCCCTCCATCTTAGAACTCCTGACCCCCATGTACAAAACTTGGACCCCTGCGTACAAGGCTTAAAACCCCCCTGTACAGCACTCAGAAATCCTTCCTTCCACTTTGTGATTATCTCTACTATACTACCTAAACTTTTGTGTGGCTTGTAATTCTTCATACAGAGTTGGTAATTTGCTCCATGGGCTCAGATCAAAACCCCACGTGTGTCTGGCTGCATGCCAGGGTCTCAGAGCCCCCTGCCAGTGGCTCTGGCCATCCAGGGCACCCAGAGGAGAGTCCTGGGTTCCCACACTGGATGAGGCATGAACCACTCATCCTGACTCCCATTTCATCACTCACACAAGGCTCCAGCCCCTGTGTGATGATAGACAAGCACCTTGCAAATATAATTAATTGTTCCATACAGCTATCACAGGTGACAGCAAAATAAGAGCAATTAAGAGAGAAAAAGCCAAGGTACAGACTGATAAAGGGATAACGCTCCCCAGAAGTCTCCTACAGGTTTGGGGTGAATTTTGGTGGACTCTGGGTGTACAGGCATGTCTCTGAGGGTGGTTTGGGACAGTCCTGCAGCATTTTCCTGTTGGCTTTCCTTCAGCAGATGCACACAGGGCTGTGACTCCAGGTAAGCCCCTGAATCTTCTGCACATCCTGGGTCCATCTGTTTTTTTTTACCCAAGATGGGGAAAACAGACCCATCTTTTCCCCATCTTGGGTAAAACAGAGCTGAGATCATCCACGTGGACACCATGGAACACCTCCAAAAGAGGAAGCCGTTGGGGAAATCCCCTTTGCAGCATCTTCCAGTGCTTCCCACAAATCCAGCCTCACTGGGAGTTGGACTGAACATAGATGTAAATGCTGGTGAGAGAGGATGCTCAGTGTCCTTCAGCTGTCTGACAGTAAAACTAATTACCTATTGTATTTGCTGGGAATGCCCGATGAAGGCAGGAATGATGAATCTGACTCCATGTTCTCAGAAGGCTCATTTATTACTTTATAATACTGTGTTATGTTAAAGAATTCTATACTATACTATACTAAAGAATACAGAAAAGTGACTTACAGATTGCCAAAAGGATAATAATGAAAACTCCTGACTCTCTCCAGAGCCCTGACACAGCTTGGCCCTGATTGGCCAAAGAGTCAAAACAACTCACAGCAGAATCCAATGAAACAATCACCTGTGGGTAAACAATCTCAAAACACATCCCACATGAGCACAACACAGGAGAAGCAAATGAGATAAGAATGGTTTTCCTTTTTTCTGAGGCTCCTCAGCTTCCCAGGAGAAAAATCCTGGGTGAAGGGATTTTTCAGAGAATGGGAATGCTACAATTACCTGTTGGCAATGTCACTGCAATGTCATGGCAATTCTAGCCATGGGGGGTGAAGATTGCATCCACACCAACGTGGTACTCAGTGCCATCCACCTCCAGGAGCCTGTGCTCACCCAGAGCCACCTGGTAGGATGCTCCTGGGGCCCTGGAAATGAATCACAGTGTGCAAAATCTGAGTGCTTTGCAGTGCAATTCCTGCCCAACACAGACCTTCCACCAGCGTCATTATTTCCAAAGCGCCCTCCACCACAGGATTTTCAATACACCGTGGCCAAATTTGCTGTGAGTGGGTCTGGAGAAGGGCAAGGAAGCTGGTGAATTAGCAGCTGAGGGAGCTGGAGGTGTTTAGCCTGGAAAAAAGGAGGCTCAGAGGAGACCTTGCTGCTCTCTGCAACTGCTTGAAAAGAGAGTTTTAGCAAGGTGGGAGTTGGTCTCTTCTCCCAGGTAAGAAGTACAGAATGAGAGGAAATGGCCAATGGATATTGGGAAAAATTTCTTCACTGAAAGGGTGGTCAGGCATTGGAAAAGGCTGTCCAGGGCAGAGGTGGAGTTAGCACCCCTGGAGGTGTTTAAAAGATGTGTAGATGTGGCCCTTGGGAACAGGATTTAGTGATGGGCTTTGCAGTGTTGGGTTAATGACTGAACTCGATGATTTTAGAGGACTTTTCAAAACTAAATTGTGTTTCTAAGTCGTTTTATGAATCAGGCACATGCTGCCTGCAGTTTGCTGGTGAAGAAACTGAAGGTGCAGCATCAGCTACTGCAGTGCTGAGCTTGGTGTTGAACAAAATGGTTCATTGTCCATTTCTGCACCTTTCCGAAGCAGAGTGTGAAGGACCAGCTGGTTACACTTTATTTTAAGTACAATCACTAAAGGCAGGAGCAATTAAAGGGGAGAGCTGGCTTGCTGGTGTCCTGTGTTATGGCCTGAGAGCAAGCAAACACCCTTTTTGTTCCATCTTTCCATCTCTGTGCAGGTCTCTAAGGATGCCAGCCCATGAGGAATGCTCACACTCATGCAAATGCACCTCCTCTTATGCAAATCAGCAATCAGCTTGATTGCCACTCCCAGGAAGTCAGCGATTAATTTGTAAAAGCAAGGCTGAAGCCAGCAGAGTTTTCCAGCTCCCCTGATTATGTGAGCAGGGAGATGTCCAGCTGTGCAAGGCAGGCTCCAGTGGGGAGCTCTGAGGAGGAAAAGGGTCTGGCTCCCACCTGCAGCAAGAATGAGGAGCAGAACAGGAGTTCAGGAGTTTGAACAGTTTTTATCCTCCCCACACGCTGAGGCAGTGCTGCAGTCATGACCCATTTGCTGCTGATAAGGGTTCCACCACAAATGTGGGTGTAGGACCCCAGGTCATTGGGGTAGGAAATCTGAAGTGATACCTGGATCAAAAAACAACGTATTTTACACCCAAGCCAAGCCATGCCTCTGCAGAAACAGTGTGTGTGGCTTTGGACAGTGGAAGCTGTTATTTTCTAACTGGTTATTTGTTGGTTTTGGTTTTGTTTTTGTTTTTGGTTTTTTTTTTTTTTTTGTTTGTTTTTTGTTTTGGTTTGGTTTTTTCTTGGGTTTTTTTTTTTTTTTTTTTTAAATTTAAGGTTTTTTTTTCCAGTATAAGACTCCAGCATTACCTGCCACTTCCAGCGGTTTGGTTGGCCTCCAGTCACTCACCCTGCCAGTATATCCCTCAGGGCAGTCCCAGAGATTGCCCCTAACACAAAAAAGCAAGGAGAGCATTTCGTTGTGTAGATTCCCAAAGAGCAATAGTCACCACAGCCAGCCAGCTCTGGAAGATGGAGTGGTTGAGGCTTGCACGTGGTGACACTGTGGCCACTCTCCATCCTGGAGTGAATTTTTCATCCTCCCTGGGTGAAAAAGACCTTAAAAGATCTTCAAGATACAAAGCTCTCATATAAATTGATTTGTTTTCCACACTCCAACCCCACCTTTTGGCACCATGCTATATCCCCTTTTCTTTTGGGTTGCAGGTTTTTGCTCCCTCAGAAAACTCCCAAATCTTTCTTGTCGAGATAGTGCTCCCACAAAAGAGAAAAATGCTTCCACATTAGGGTTTCATTAGCACAGAAACTGCAGAGAAAAAAAATTCTATATGCTCTAATCTTCACCACTTACAGGTTGAGAGCTTCACCCTTTCCCCACTCAAATAAATTGCAACTTACCTAGGCAACTGAGAAGAACCAGAACTGAAACACCTTTAATAAAATGGTTGCATTTTTTCCCCAAGAAAATGTCTTTTATACTAAAATATCTGCCAAGAAGCTGTGTCTAAATCTGGGATCAATGCAGCTTATCTATACCCATAACTCACTGAACTGATCAAAAATATTCTCTCTGCGGAAAAAACCCAACTGCTCAATGTAGAGCCCAAGGCTACACAAACACCTCCACACTGTATGGTTCCCACAGAGACACGAGGCTGAGAAATCCTGAGAAATTTGGAGTTCTCTCAGATCAAGTCAAAAAGAAGGCAGGGCAGCCCAAGGCTCGAGAGGCTGTGGGTACACCTGCTGTATTATTATGCACATGTTGTGTCATCTCTCTGGTAAGAGATTTATTTCCCAGTCCAGCTTTCTGCTGCTCCATGTGACACGAACTGATCTTTGTCAGAAACCACAGCTTTTTTTATATCCCCATTAACTGCAGTTCTTTATATTTTGTGGAATGTCATGATTTATATCCATGTAATGGTTAAAGGTGCAATCAGGGAGCATAGTGGATGCATTAGTTCTGCAGTTAAATATAGATATAAATAGACATAGATACAGATATAAATATAGATAATATAAATATAAACACAGCCCTACTTTTTGTTTCCAGAGAGGAAGGAAACAAGAAATGCCTGCAGCTGATGGAAATCCAGAGACTGGCTTCCATGGTCAAGGGAAATTCTCCTGGGACTCACACAGGCCATCAATGAGTGGGAAATAAATCTCACCTTGAGCTGCAGTCAGAGAGCTGCTGTCAAGTAAAAAAAGGGAGAGTTAAGGAAATGAACTGAGAATACAGCAAGGGTCACCTAGCCAGGTGTGCTAATGGGATCCACTCTCCAGGGCATGATCCAGGACCTTTCCCACAGAGTCCCTACAGTTCTCTTTCACAAATCATTTTTATTTTAGTGGGAGCCATAAAATGTTCAGTGTGATATTTCAGCTTGAGACCCCTTTTCTAGTCCTGGAGCACATTTTCCCCCTTACATCACAGGTCATTTTTAGCTCCCAGTCAGTTTTGGTAGGAGGTCAGAAAGTGGCCCCCTACCCAGCAGTCTCTTCCCTCACCTTCACTGCATTCATCATCCCTGTTAGGCCTGGCAAACTCACTCATTTCCTACCACTAATTTATTTTTCCAAAGGCTTTATGTGTACCCTACACGTTTAAGAATGCAGTTGTTTATTCTCTTTTTGGACACCAGGCATTTGTCTGGAGCAGTTGTTTGTCCATAATCTGTCCTCCACAGCCCTGCACACGCCATCCTCGCCGTGGCTTTGATGCTGGGCTGGGTTGTGATGCCCAAAGGAGAAATAAATTACACTGGGGATGATGAATTACAGCTGTTTCCAGAATTCCTCCTCTCCAGGCATTGTTTCAGTGCAGAGCTCTTGAGGGATGTCTGCATTTCCCCCTGGGACCCACAACGATCATCGTGTCCAACTCCAGCACCACAAAAGCAACTCAAGCAGCCCTGTTTGTGTCCATGCGGCAAAACCCTTTTATCTCTGCAACAAGGAAGGTCTCATCCATGTTGCCTGCGGGCCCTTGTCCCTACTGGCTTTCCAAACCATGTGTAAAAGTTGCTATGAGCAGCACAGGCTGGTGCAAATCAGTGTTGTGCCAGCACGATCTGTCCAGAAAAAGCAGAATATCTGAGTTGGTGCTCTAGCACTGCTTAGTTAATTGGACCTCTGGAATTGTTTCAATAATTAGTGATCTAGCACTCTTTAAATAGTATAGAGCCTTTTGTCCTCATTCACAGAGGATCAGGATTAAATATTTTGACAACAGAAGCATTTTCTAGGTGAGCAGAATATTTTAGGAGGGATAGGAAGCATAAGGGGGTTGTGGGGGATAGGAAGGGTCTTGGGGAAAGATTCCAGGACTATACAAGCAAATAAGGATATTTGGGTGGACTTGATCAGATCCAGTGTGAGTTATTGAGCACAGAAATGAGGATGAAATCATCTTTCAGGGAGGCCTTAAAGCACAAACTGAATTATGAATATGAATACATACACACACACACACATATATATATATATACATATACACCTATACTCACTTTAATGTTAAAAATGTTTATTAGATTTAAAGTTGCTCTCATGAAATACAGACAGTCCATATTTATTGATGTTTCACAAGGTGATGTTTGATGCAGAGGGCAGTGGGCTGAGTAACGTCCCAGTTTAGCACACCCTGGGATGAGAAATGCTACCTGATCAATTTATTAGGCAGCTGAGGTTCAGATCTGCTGCCTGATAAATTTATAGGGCAGCTAAGGTGCAGGGAAGTTCTAATGCACACAGACCCTGCTCTGAGAGTGATTTTTTAAACAAGTTTGAGGGCCAGGCTGTTGAAGGCACATGGACCATGAGAGGGTCTGACTCGATAAAGTTACAAGATCAGGGGAATTTTAGTTCACACAAGTAAAAGGGAAGAGGATAAACAAAACACAGGGACATAGGTCTGGCAGACAAGGGATGGACAGGGTGGGGATGAAGAACCAAAGTGTCTAAAGCAGCACTGATGGGCCATTAAGGAGCTAACCACAGGCAGAGCTTTGGAGGGAGAAAATTGGGAAGGTGCAACTGATAAAAAGGGAAAAAGAAGATGAACTTCAGGATTTGGGGTACTCAAGAGGGCTATGCAGGACAAGTGGTTGGACTTGGGGATCTTAGAGGTCTTTTCCAACCTTAGTGATTCCATGATTCTGCGACTTGGAGGCAAGGAGAGATCTCCCAGCAGGCATGAGGGTCTGGTGTTCCCACTGGGGGCACCCCAGGCTGGGTTCCAGCAGCTGGGCAGGAGAAATCCCAGAAATCCTGGGGGTTGCTGGAGATGTCAGGCCTTATATAACATTCTTAGCACGGATTGCTGCATATGGCAGAGTTACTGGTTTTATTTAAAGCCTTTCTGCACCATCTGGGGAGGTGATGGATTCAGGACTGCTTTGGCACATGTTCTACTCAGAGAGTAAACCAGCGCATAAGGCTCAGCGAGTGGGGAGATGAGTAACAACAACTAACACCCCACTTTTTATCATCAGCAGCACCTGACAACACCCAGGTTACTTTTGCTAATTGTCTGAGTTGAATTCTGGCCTTGGAACTGCGTTTTAAGTGTCACATGGACTTGGGTTCACTGTCAAAATATTTCAAATGGTTTCTTTGCAAGAAAAGAGCAGCTTAGAGCACCTTCCAGCACCTAAAGTGAGCTGGAGAGGGACTTCTGACAAGGGCATGGAGTGCTGGGACAAGGGGAAATGGCTTCAAACTGACAGAGAGGAGGTTTGGATTGGATATTTAGGAAGAAATTCTTGCCCATGAGGGTGGTGAGGCAGTGGCACAGCTGAATTCCTACAGACAGATTCTCATAAAAATGAATTTATGTATTAAATATCAAATCACTATATTAAATCTTTATATTAGGGTAACATATTATTGGCAAACTAGATGGAATAGATGAATCAAACGTTCTTATCACTAAAACCCCACAAAAGATTTCAGCTTTTCTGAGAGTAGAAGATACAAAAAGAAAACCATCTCCACAGGCAATGATACAATTTTCAGGAATAACATTTTACAGCTGGGTGCTGTATGAAGAATGAGGATGGTTAGACTCTTAATTATCCAAAACACTGCTCATCAAACCAAGGTCAAAGGGCTCCTTTAGGCAGCAAAACTTGCTACCTGCTTTAATATGTTTAATGATTGATGATTAATTTTGAGCATTCATAAAGCTCCATTGAAATCATTAACTGTTCATTTGCAGCTTGTAATGAAATGTTTTGTTGGGTCAGACCAAAGTGCTCAGTTAGTTGTAATTTCACACTGTTATTTCTCAATATCGATTTGATTGCATTGAAAATTCTAAGGAGAGGAGCAAAACATCAGTAATTCAAATTATTTAAGCACCACACAGTACTGACAGATAAGTCCTGAGAAATAATGTCTTATTTATTTACTTCTTATAGCAGAGTAGCTTGATCTTGCTCCACATTCTGCAGAACCTTCAGTCTATAACTCAATCTCCCATTTCAGTATTTAAGTAACCATTGCACTAGAAAGCAGTTTATTGAAATCCACAGTTTTCATAACTCTTAAGAGTTATAGGTGTGATTTTTCTACAAGCAAATAAATTGTATGCTTTAGAAAAATTAGTCTGTGGAACATTTTAAACACTCCTAACTCCACTGAAATTAAAGGAAAAGTTTAGTATTTATGACATCAGAATCTCACCCACTGTGCTTACTGGAAAAGCTCACTTTGACTTTAAGAAAAGAGGAAAAAGTACAAGAAAAACAGCTTACATTCTGTCTCTGAGTTCTTACTCAACATGGAAAAAACAGTAAAAACATTCATATATAGGATTTCAATATGCTTATTAATTCAATTTCAGTGCTTTTTGTTTAAAGTGAAAAAGAAAATTCTATTCACTGTGAATTAAAAAAGATAGAAAAGCGAATCAGGAGCTTATGTGCAATTTGTAAGAGGAAGGAATGTGCATGAAAAGATCTAAAGACTATTTTAACCAATTAAAAAAATTCTACAAGTAGACTGAGAGCTTTTTCAACATCTTCTCTGTCTGTAGTAGCCATTACATAGTATTCCTGTAATGTCTTCAGATGATATGAGCCCTCTTGCCAACAAGGATAAAACTCCTTTAATCACTTTTCTGCTGCTCTTACACCCTGTTGCCCCTCTTCCTTCTATTTATCTCAATTACAACAACATTAAATTCTCACTGGCATTTCCCTGTTTCTCAAATAGTGACTAATATAAAGCAAAATGCAGTTTTTTGTCAATAAATCCTGACTTCCCCACGTGTAAACAGGGTGGTTACTCATTTACTTTTCTAATTATCTCATAAATCACACCTTGCCCCAGACTAGAAATTCATCACCTTAAACTAGTACAACCTGCTCTGTAGCTGATGCCATCCTACTCTTGCAGCACGGAGGTTTTTAGAAGTTCTGCAATTTCATTTATTTTTTAAAATGAAAATATGTTAAAAAAAAAGAATGCCTAGAAATTAATATTCTGTATCTAAGCAGGTTGTCAGTGTGTACATTTGTGCTTTTCCTCCATGTGTATTCATGCACTCAAGACTGACAAATTTTTTATCTCAGTTGTATGCTCAGGGAGTAGCATCAAGGCACCTTTCTCTTTTCTTCCCTCCTTTCTTCTTTCTGACATCACTCATGCTGGTGTAAAAAAGGAAGGCACACACTCTGCCATACCTGTTCTTCTCAACATCAGCATTTCTGGAAAAAAAACCCAAACAGTTTGTGGCCTGAAAGCAAGGGATGGATGCAGGAATGTACACACAAAAACATATCTGAGAGGACAGGATTTCATCCAATGACAGGAAGCTCAACATAAAGAGCAGAAAAGGGCTGACTGCTTCCACGTGTGGATGTGGCTCAGTTGTCTCTGGCTGGGGTAGTTTAGCTGCAGTTTCTCTCTGCAGTGCCACATTTCCAGCCAATCCAACAAGAGCCCCTGAGAAGACCACAGCTGAAGAACACATGTACCTGGATGCACAGCAAAGATTTTTTGCCTGAAGATCAGGATTTCCCTTGCTGGGAATTCCCAGAATGACCAGGTTGGAAGAGACCTTCAAGATCATTGAGTCCAACCCAGCCCCAACAGCTCAACTCAACCCTGGCACCCAGTGCCACATCCAGGCTTTGTTAAACACACCCAGGGATGGTGGCTCCATCACCTCCCCGGGCAGCCATTCCAGAATTTTGTCGCTGCAGGTCCCCAGCTGGGTAATAATTAGCATTGACTCCATCATTCCAGAAGGCTGATCAATCACTTTATTGTGCTATACTTATTAAGAAACCCTTACCAACAGTCATGATAGAGGTGGACCCAATTGGTCCTTCAATCTAAACACCACCACCACTGGCCAGTTAAGAAACCACCCTTTGGTAAACAAATTTCCATAACACATTCCACATGTTCACAACAACAGGTGCAGCAAGTGAAGATAAGAATTGTTTATCATTCTTTTCTCTGATCTTCTCACAGCCTTTCCCAGGACAATGCCTGGCAGAGTTGTGCGTTGCTCTCCGTGGCCAGAGAGCTGCTGCCACAGAACTTTATCACCCTTTCTGTGAAAAACCTTTTCCTAATATCCAACCTATATTTCTCTTGGTGCAGCTGGAGGCTGTGTGCTCTGGTTCTGTCAGTGCTGCCTGGAGAAAGAGCCCAGCCCCAGCTGAGCACAGCCACCTTTCAGGAGCTGCAGAGAGTGCTGAGGGCAGCCCTGAGTCTCCTTTCCTCCAGGCTGAGCACCCCCAGCTCCCTCAGTGGTTGCTCTCAGGGTTTGTGTTCCCAGCCCCTCTCCAGCCTCGTTGCCTCCTCTGGATGCACTCAAGGAGTGAAGTTACAGGTGTGCTCTCATCCAGCAGGAAAACCAACACCAGCACATTAAACAGGGACGGCAGAGCCAGGGATGGCAGGCCTAGCCTGAAACAAGTACAAGAAGGGCTGGAAGGAAGGACAGGGCTCTCGGACTCACTGGGTACCTCCAAACCAAGAAATCCTTGGCCAGACTAGGACCAGTGGAATCCCTGCTGGCAAACCCCACTTGGCAAAGGATGTGTGTGCACCAGCGAGTGCTGCAGCTCTGCCCTCCCAGCCCTGGGCACTCAGCTGTCTGTGCTCAGGGCCAGCTCTGACACAGTGGAGCTGAGAGCTTGGGTCAGACTGCTCTGGAAACTGCTCCATTGCAGGAAATGCTGAATGAGAAGGAAAAACACCTGAGAAGCCTCATCTGGGGCTGTACCCTGGGAGAGCTGCTCTGCTCCTCGCACAGCTTGAGCTGGGTTGTTTAAGGTGCAGTTCCTCATCCCTTCTTCCCCCACTCCCCATTTCATGGCCAGCACTTTAAATCATCACTTTTACTGGTGTGTTTGGAGCTTGTGGAAAATTTCCTTACTGTTAAACTTGATGGTAAGTGCTTGCTGGCAAAGGAGATGGGAACCTTGCAGTATCTTATCAGTTGATGTCACAGCAGTGGGATTACCTGTTACTCTCAGGGACTGATGGATTTTCTCTATGTAGGCCCTTGGGATATTCCTAAACATGACAAACTTTGAGCTTTCAGATCACTGGGATGAGCCTTCCAACCAGGCAGAGAGGCACACATGACTGTTAACTGGAGTAGCAAAGATAATTTGAAAGGCATCCTGATATCCTTTCTCCATGTTTGCCATGGAGAAGTAAAATCCCAGGACTTTGTACAAAGAGGGATATTCATGCTGATGAACTGATGAAGTGCTCAGGAGAGCTGGTGCACTGACCAAATCCATGCTCAGCATTTTCAGGATCACCAACCCCAAACTAAAGGTTTAATCCAGAGGTTTAGATGGCTCCAAGAGAACTTTTCCACACATATCTTCAGACTTTGATCTCTTTCTACACTGAGAACTGAACTGCTGCAGAGCCCAAGGCTTGGCATTTCCTTCTGCTGCCTCTTGTGAAACTGTTTGCACAGTCCCTGGTGTGGTTTTGCCCCAGACAATACTTGGTTACATTTTAGAGCATAATATGGGCCAGGAATGATTCCAGAGAGCAACTGGGTTGCCCACACTCTTGTTTAGAGATAAAAAAGTTTAACCACATGGACGTGAGATGTGTGTTGCCAGCTGGACGCAGGAATAAATAATGTGTGCCACCCATTTGGTTACTAATAGACTCAGAATGGTTTATTCATCAGCTGAAACCCTGTTCAGATGCCTCCTTTGTAAGCCTGATGCTGATGCAAAGCATTGCAATTAATCTTTTCACCCTCAAGTGTGTGATGAGCAATATCACATTCAAAAAAAATCTGGATGCTGCAAAGCAGTTGAGCAACAGAGTTCTCTGCTCATGGTCATGGTTCTGACCCATGGTAAACAACATAATTCAACTTGAGACCAGAAGATAGTAAACCAATGTCCTAATGAAGATTTTCAATGGCAAGCTTTAATAACAGTGTTTGAATTACTGTGTTCAAGTTCCTCAATCTCTCAATGTTCAAGTTCCTCAATCTCTCAAGGCTGGTTTCCCAGCCTCCTCTATTCCTTAATAGTAGCAAACAGCCATTAGGAACTCTGCCCTTGAAATATTTTTAGATGAGTTTTGGTGTTTTAGGGTAAAATGTTCACCTGCAGCAGTGGCAGGTCCTGACTGGAATCTCCTTCCTACCTTGAGAAATCCAAGGAAAAGGATTGCAGAGCTGAACTGTGCAGCTGTGGGTAGGATGCTGAACACTTCAGGCTCTGGGGTAACAGAGCTGACAGCTTTGCACTGAAAATGTGCTGATGCACAAAGGTGGGAATGGAAAGGAAAGAGAAAATGGCTTTGACACCTGGAACACAAACTCAAAATGCCTGTTTTGGTGTTAAAGACCATGCCAAGGTCCTCAAGCACAAAGCACAGGGTACTGTCAGTACTGCCAGCTGCTGAAAGGTTCATGCTGTTCTTGAAGAGCTCACAGTGACTGAAGCAAAGAGAACATTGTAAGTTTAAAGGAGATGAGGACACAGTGGCACATTGTTCTCTCCCTGGAGAATAACAGGATCACTCCTTGGAAGTGGTGAACCAAATTAGTCCTTTTCAAAGGGTCAGAACTTGCTTCAAGCACTGAAAAAGGACTGGACAAATAAGTTCTGTTCTTGACACTTACATGAAAATGGACATGAAAACTTCAGGATAGCAACCGACCTTCCTTATAGACAGCCCTACATGTACAAGTGTTGGATTTGATAGAGACAAAGCTTGGGAATGGAGTCTTATCCCAAACAATGGAAGGAGTGGTTAAGTTCACCAGAGAGAAAAATCACTTCCAGAAGTTATAAACAATCTGTCTGAGAAGTTGTGGTCCTGTCCCACATGAAGAGCCAAAGCCCCAGAGGATCTGGACAAATCTGAAGCACACTGTTCATAGCTCTCTGTCCTTTCCAGCTTTCCCAAATTATCCCAGAGCTTGATTAGATTGTCCATGTGCCTATTTGGAAAAAAAACAGAGGCTGACCAATCTTCTCAACATGAAGTTTCCATATTTACCTATATAAAGCACCATGAAATAGAAAAGTTGTTTTACAAAAAAAGAGAATTTTGAAATATTCGCAGTAAGCATAGGTCTGCACATAAATTTATAAGCAATAAGTGCATGGTTTTCTTTCAGATAGATGTCTAACTTTTTACCATGTATTGATGAATGTACAGGTTTTCTCATACATATGCCATCCCTCACATGCCATTTATAGCTTCACAGTTCTTACAGTTTTACAGATCATGTGCTTGCCAGTTCTGATGCACAGATTAATGGAAAATCAACCACTTAAAAAAGAGACAAATCAGGCACTAAGCATTTAAACTCTGCCAAGGAAGAAGTCAGCCTGGGAGGAAAATTAGTTTGTTTACTTTTCCCCAAGTACCACAACTCTTCCATTGAACCATGACAGCTTAAGTACCTTGTTTCTGATTATATGCTTAGACAAGGAGTGCTTCTGCAATTAATGAAGTACTTCTGTCAGGCACTAAATAAATTTAAACTCTGTCAATGGCATGTGTTGCTGGAAAGCTGCCAATCCAAATCTCTCCCTGGGACACAGATGCCTGCATTTCTCCAAACTTCTCCCTGAAATCTCCAATCTGATGCTCCCACTCCCACCCTGGAATCACAGCACACCCCTGAGCTCTGCTAAGTGCACAAAGCCCCCTATGTTGAGCAAGGGGTTTTATGGGTCTGCCAGGTGTTAACTGAGCTGCTCAGCCATCCACAAAGAGGCACCTGCACGGCTGCCATGATGCCAAACAAAATCCAGCTCAGTCTTAATAAAGAGGAGCGTTTCCTTTAACAACTGGAAGGAGCAATCCCTTGGAGCAGCTGGGGAGGATAATTTCTTTATCAGAGGAGCATTAGGGCACTGGCTCGTGGCTCTCCATTTCCAGGACCTGACACAGCTCACAAGTGATGATCAGCTGTGCTGGGGGTGATGTTACAGGCACGGCTGAGCTGCTCCAACAGCTTGTTGCTGAAAAAAGAAGTGACTTGTTATCACTCCATTCCTGGCAGCAGATCCCTCACTTGCCTTGAGCTCTGGAACCTTTCCTCTCATGGGGTGAAAGGATTTGATTCCCTAAGACAGGGAAAATGTATTCCTATTTTTGCTGGTTGTTTTAGAAAGCTGAATCAGGCGCAGAAATAGAGACAGGTGAGACCCCGTGGTGAGAATTAAGGCTGGAGGAGGAGCAGGACTTCCACATTGCAGCACAAGTCCTCGAGGGGCTTTTTAGTTAGACATCAGTGTTTACAGAAGTAAAAAGGATGTACATCTAAATAATGAACATTTTGCTGTGCTTTTCATCCAGTGCTGCCAGTCCCACGCAGGATAAAAGATCTGTGCCCTCCACTCTCACACAAATCCCAGCCTGTAGGGAGCAACCCTGAGCAAACACGAGGAAATCACTAAAGATGGGAACAGAGTCCAGTTACAACCTGGGTTACAAACTGAGCCTTAGAGCCATCCCACAAACTGCACAGAGGCGTTGCTCTGAAAATCCCAAATCCACAAACATTCCCTCACATGCCTTACCAGCAGTACAGTCCTTTGAAGTAGTTATAGCCAGATTCCAAAATTTATTTTTTCTTCAACATTCCAAAGATTTTTTAAAAAAATTAAAATTATTTTCTAGTCTTATTAAAGTTACTGCTTCTCAGAAAATTTAATATTTCCAGGGCTGAAAAGTTACCTGAAAATTAAAGGGCATTAAAGTACATTTTATTGCTACCTTACAATAACTCAGAGGATATCAGATCTGGAAAAATTTAAATATTGACCTAAATCATGCAGACCTAATTTTGTTTTGTTTTGTGTCTGTAACAAATCACATAGAGCAATACTGCTTTTATCTTGGGAAAAGAGTAAGGTTTTTAAAAGAAATAATGGCAGAGCCACAGAGCCAAGAGGAATTCAGATGCTGCTGACATCTCCAGCTTCTAGAAGTGGAAAACTCTTCCAAAACTGTCAAATCTATTAATTCTCCATGTCACACTACAGAAACGCCTGAGAAATCCTGGATTTTACCCAGAAGGGGAAAATTTTGTGGGTGAAATTAAGAAAATGGAGTTTTCATATTTTCATAAGTTGTTTTTTTTAAAACTTGTAGTGGAAATCTGACTAAAATCACAATCTTCAAGCTCATTTAATGTTATATATTTATGATTTCTACACAACATTCTGGTAAAGATTTACTGCCTGTTCAAATTTCTGTTTCTTAAACACGAGATCTCTCCTCATCTAGAATACAAAAACTTGTGAAAATGAAAGGAAATCAACAAATAAAAAGCCCTACATATGCACTGCCATTAAACAATATTCCAAATTTTTTTACTTTAAATACTACCAGGATAGATAATAAATGAACTAATATTACCATCCCAAAAAGCATGTAGGACATTTCCCCTTTTTTAGGAAGAGTTCCAAACCCACCCTTAGGTGTCACACTGTAATGGATGGATGGATCAGTGTCACCACTTTGGTGACAATGACCTGCAAAACACAAACCTTTCTTCTCTTTTTAGATGTGTGTATTGAGTGAATATTTTTTCTCTCCCACAAAGACAGTTTTTAGGGGATACAGATCTCTCATTTTCATTATTTTATTTCTTTACTCCTTCTCTATGACTTTCTCTGGAAAAACAATTAGTGATGCCAACCTATCTCATGGAGCAATTTCCTGCTTGGTGCTTTGATGTAAAAATAATGTGCTGGTATGTAGACTGGAGAAACAGTTATTGCATCCTGACAATCAATCACCCAAATTAAAAATAAGCCAACTTCATTATTGTTTGAGAAAATACGAAGTAATTAAAAATGAAGTATTTAGATAACAATTGTAATAAGTATCAAGAGACTCTTATTTTCTCTCTACTGAGTTCTATCATAAAAGACAGAAACAGAGCAGATCAATTTTTTTTTCCAAAACAATTTCAATCTAGTTTTATAATTAAATCAAAGATAGATTTCCCCATTAGCACAACTATTGCAGTATCTGAGTAATTATGAATAATCAGCCAAGGGTATTTTTTACTGATTTTCCTTGTGCATCATTAATTATCTGAAGTGACAGGCCTAACATAATTTCTATCATGAATAAACAAGTGGAGGAAACAAGAGGAAGTCAAGTACAAATAACAAGGAGATGGCCTCTCTTTGAAAATCAGAGCAATCCTGCAAAATGTTAATGGCTGCTCTATTTAAATGAAGCTGCAAGACATTAAAGCTTGTGATATGCTGCATATCATTAATTCTCAGTAAAAGTGTAGATGGAATTCATACTTAATTCAATGCAATTTTCTGCCAGTTAATGGTCCTGAGAATCAAACAGTCACAAATGTAAATGGGAGTTTTTCCATACCAATACTTTATGGGCTTTAAGAGCTGGCTTTTACTGTGAGTAGAAAACTGTACCTGAGCAATTTTCCCTTTTCTTGAGTGTGACCTGATTTTTATATTTGTAATATGATGCTCTCTTCTGATGATTTACTGCATTACATGTGAATTTTAAAATATTTTTCAATTTCATACATTTTATTTAATGGATAAATAAGTACAAATATTGCTAACTTGGCTGGATTTCCTTTTAAAGTTCATGTTCCTTTTTGGTTGTTATTCCATTTCAATGCCAGAAATACCATTTAAGAATGCCCCCGTGACAACCCCATGGGTTTGAAAAAAATTAATAAATATTTCCTTTTTACATTTTTGAGGTTGTGGCACCAAAAGAACAATTTCTCTCACCTTGTATAGTGAGATACTGGTTGAGATTTTAAAAAATACTTTCTTTACTATCTGTTGGAATAGAGATTGATGCATCTTTATAGCTTTCAGCAGCTTGTACATAGTCCTGGTGCTGATGGTGCTGGACATTAACCAGTGCTGCCAAATTCTGCTGGGAAGAAATTGATCCTGGCTGCTTTGAAGGGTCAGGGCTCTGTGTCCTCTGCTGTGTTTCAAAAACCTGCAGCAACGATGAAAAGTGCAAGAAAATGAAGTGACAACCACAACAATTCCTGAAAGTTTTTCAGAGCAGTTTCATTTGTGTCTATGTGAAGGGAAGGGCACCTTGAAATCTCCTTTTCCTGCTCCAAACCAGAGCACTCAATTCAACAACTGGCTGGAAACTTCTCTCCCAAAGCTCTGAGGTGACTTATCCCAAAATCTCACTTATCCAGTGTGCTGATGGCTGCATCACTGACTGCTGAGCAACCAACCCAGCTGAGCAGCTCCTGCATCCATCCTAAATGCTGGAGCATTTCCAAGGGCTCTGTTTGCACAGGAAATATCTTTGCCTACCAACCCAAGCAGCTCTGATGGCACCAGAACGGTGGCATAGTAAAGGAGACTAAAGAATAAGGTGGAGAGGCTCTGCAAGGCTTTGTCATGAGAAAAATCAGATGTTAAACTGATTTAACTGGTGTTAAACTGATATAATGCTCTATACAACTGTAATGAATATAGCTGCACTGCATTTGGAAGCACCACAACTTCCTTTACCATCAGCATCTTATTTCTATGAAATGGAAATTCTCTTTTGTGAGTACAAGAGGGAGCTTGAAACACACAAAAATAACAAAATCTACAAAACTGGACATGCCTGAACCCTTGCCTCTGCCTGGCAACTCATAAATGTAGAATTATTTTTCTTTATGCTTCTCCAAGGTTAAAAGATTCAATGATTTACAAGTTCTGAAGAGGTGATGTTGTTAACAAGGTGATAATAATTTAAATTCTTTATGTATGATGCATATATGAAAAAGTTGTCTAATCACCGTTATAATTCCCATTTATGAGCATCCTGTGCACGCCTTCTAAGAGGCATAAATAAATATCACTGAAGATTGTGACGGATTTATTAATACTTGCCAGTGAAGTGGATAATTCCATCAGATACATAATTGTTCAGGACTAAATTCATTTGTTCACATGATAAAGGTCCTGCAAATCATCTGCACAAGTGGAAGATGAAATGAATGTCCTTAAGAAAATGCAGTTTAAACAGGTTTGATCTACGAGCTGCTCTTCCTTTTATTTCTGAATAATGACTTTCTGTAAACATTATTGCCCTCTGTAATACTGAGTTCTTACTCCCACAACATTTGACCACAACATTGTTTAGGGTTAACTTATTTCATAATCCTAAAATTTATTATAGGTCTATTCCTGCAGAAATATTTTGCATTGATAATGAAGGAAGAACTGATATTCTATTAATATTTTCCATCATTCTTAACTTATGAAACTCATTCACAGAATTTCCTCTGTACTGCAAGCTTACTTCTGAAGCTTACTGATTTTAGACAGTCAATATTTGAAAACATTTATCCTTGGAGATTTTGAATGTTATTCCTTTATAATTTCTGTTGAATTCTACAGAGAAACAGTTCTGAAAGAAGCCAAAATCTTTCTACTACACAATCCTTCTGCCATACTGAAAAATTACTTGTACAACGGGCTTGAGAAATCTTTAATAACAGCTACAGTCAAGAATTGCCTCTTTTTCTCCACTGACTGAAAAAAGAAACTTACAACTATCTCAGCTGCAGCTTTTTATACTTTATCTACAGATCTAAATGTAGAGCAGTCAGCACACATTTCACATCCACACAGGAACCTTTAGAAAAGACTGATATTGCAGGCAGGCTGTAAGTGCTAGGCACACAAAGAGCTTTGAAAAAGAAGCACTTAAAGTGTACAGTTCTCTGCAGGATCTGCCAGCTCTGTGTGACATTGTTTTAGTTCCATTGCCATGAATGATAAATGACATTTCTTTCAAAATTCAGTATCTGCAAAAGCAAAGACCTGATGGAGATATCATTGTGTGGAAATGCCACAACTCTGCAGTATTTGTAGTGGCTTAAAGCCCTGTAACAACCACGATATATTTCTGATTTCCTGCCAGTTGTTATGGTTTTAACCTTGTGTTACCAATTACCTGGTTTTTATCACGGACTGATTTTATTATAACAGGAAAATATTCTGTGGATAAACTGCTTTGGAGAATGCCTAAAATATTAATCTTAGCTATTTATTACCAATAATACAATCTTATTTTCACTAATACACAATTAACAGAATAAAATTTTAAAAGTTATATTTCAAAAAGTGTTGGCTAAGAAATTTGGCAACAATTTTCACCCACCAGTGAAGGATTTACCAGTTTTTATGACATGAATGTGCCACCTTTGTTCAGTGTCACACGGGACCAAAAAGTCTCCTTTGCCTGTTTTCAGAAACTTTTAGATGTAAAAACTTGAACTTTTAAATGCAGACTGTTTCCTGTACAAGGCAACCAATGAGGAAAGAATAACTACACAAAAAAAAAAAAAAAAAAAAAAAAAAGAAAAAAAAAGAAAAAAAAAAAAGAGGCTGGAAAATCTTAAAGTCCTTGTACCTTTTTGTCACTAGGTCAGGATTTGCCTCTTAGTGGAACAGTCAGTAAGACCTGTTCACAAAGCTCTTTAATTCCAGCTTCCTTGCCTCTGGCATATAATTACATCAAAGTAATTCCAAAGTTACAACCAAATGTAAGTAGACATGAAGAAACAGTGTTACCCCCAACCATTATTTCATTTTCCCTCTGTAGAAACAAATAAACTTTCTTCCCTGTCTGAAAAACTTTTGGAATAATATAGAAATATTTACTAAAAAAAAAAATCAATTAATTATCCCAGATTTTATAATAAACAATAAATGTATTTAGATAATTATAAACTAAGGTACAGTATACATTCGTTTTTGCATATTTATACTTATTCATATTTGACTAAAACTCTAACGATCTCATTTTAATTTTTAAATAGTGAGGTCGTCTGCCTTGCTATGGGTGAAATACCATTGATACACTCCCTCTCAAGGTCCAGGAGACATTTTCAGCCTTCTGTAAAGTCCTTCATCATTTTTATCCATTAGCTATAAAAACATTCTTGTGTAATATAATTAATTAGTCCCCACATTCTTCCTGTTTCTTTGATTTTCCAGCTTTAAACTATCCTCAAAATCTAAAAAGTAAAATATTCAAATTCTAAAGACTGAATCAAAAACGTGCTAAATGTGTACAATTTTACAACTGATGAAACAGCAACAACACTCAAACAAAGAAAATCCTCCTAATGCTTGAAACACACATGCAGGGCTTCTCAGACTGCGGTGTTGAAAGCAAAACTGTTCATCATTTGCCAGATTGGAAAGTAAAGCAGAAAGTTTTCTCCTTTAGAAAACATATTTTAAAAAAATTAAATATTTTTTTCAAAAAAAGTCACACTGAATATATAACATATGTATTCATGCACATACTATATATAATTCTCCACTGACAGATCTTTGCTTTCTTAAAATTTATTACCTCTAATTGAATAAATAACTTTTTCTCTATGTCTGAAACACTCTTGTGCTGATGTTCCAGAAACACCATGCAACCATTTAAAATAAATCCTTAGTCCAGCACAGAATCATCCTTGAGGGAGCCACATTAAAATAAAACTTGATTTCTCTCTGTGAGAAGACACAATGTGTCACTGCAAATCCTGGTATGCAATGCTCCTCTTTAATAATTTATTGGAGTCTCTTTGCCCTGGCTAAGCTGACAAATTTAATATGGAAGAGCTGCTCAAGTGTTGAATAAACATGAGCTAAAAGTATTTTTCCAAACAAAAAAAACTCTGCAAAAGAGTGGCACAGGGCAAATTAGGTTTTTCCCAGTAATTTATTGACAGCAGCACTATTTTTGGTGCTAGTTTCTTTAGTAAATTAGATAAAATATTATTTAAAACCTGCCTACATTTACCAAATCACCCCTAAATTTCTTTTGTTCTACAGCTCCTCATTTAAGCTGCAGAGGTGGATGAAACACTGGGCTAATGGATCATCAAATTTCAGACTGCTGGAACTTGTGACAAGAAGAAGTTAAAAAAAAAAAAAGACCACTTTATCCACATTTTTACACCCTTTGTCACCTCAGTGTGTATCTCTCTTTTCAGGCTTTTAGATTATGAGGAAAACCAGTGTTTGGGTTTTTTGGTTTGATCTTTCAGTGATCATTCACTCTCATAATCTATCTTTTAGCAACTCATTGATATAACTCAAAGCATTGCTGCTTAGTTTCCTTAAAAAAGCCTTGATAAAGCTTTGATGAAGGAGTTTTTGAAACCCAAGCCAGCAGATTGCTCCTTTCTGTGTATTTCCAGATGTGTGAGACAGGGTATTCCTTTATCAGAGCCCTGGGGGCTCTTCCTGTGGCATTCACATTCTCTGAAAAAATCCCTTTGCCCAGGATTTTTCTCCTGGGAAGCTGAGAGGCCTCAGAGAAAAGGAAAACAATTCTTATCTCATTTGCTTCTCCTGTGTTGTGCTCACATGCGGAATGTGTTTGGAGATTGTTCACCCACAGGTGATTGTTCCATTGGATTCTGGTGTGAGTTGTTTTCACTCTTTGGCCAATCAGGGCCAAGCTCTGTCTGGACTCTGGAGAGAGTCAGGAGTTTTCATTATTATCTTTTTAGTATTCTGCAAGTGTCTTTTCTGTACTCTTTAGTATAGTATTCTTTAATATAATATAGTATCATAAAATAATAAATTAGCCTTCTGAGAACATGGAGTCAGATTCATCATTCCTGCCTTCACTGGGGCATTTACCAGTTTATACAATATCTTCCCAAGAATATAATGCTCAGGTACCCACTAAAAATATTACTTATTGGAGTCTCTTTTACTTTATTAAGTCTTGCAGACTTTCCCTTCAGATCTCTGCTAGAATTCCTTGTGTCTGAGGTTGGAAATGGATGTGTGTATTCTATTCCTATCTGGTGGGGCAGTTCTCTGCTGTCCATGGGGCAGGTTTCTTTATCTCTCCCACAGCCAATCCTCCCTCCAGGAGATCTCTGCTGTCCATGGCCACTGAGTGTCCCTGCATGGCTGATCAAATTCCATCATCCCATGGGGAGATGCTGCGCCCAGGGCAGGAGCCAAGCATTCCTACCTGGATCCAATCTGAGCCTGGAACAGCACAGCAGCCTTTGCCCCCTGCATTCCCAGAGGAGCAGCTTTCTTCTGCCCTGCATTGCCAGAGGGAGAGCAGGCCCATCTCCAGCAGCCCTGGAGCTGCAGAGGAAAACTCCAGCCTTGTGCAGGATCCCTGCTCCAGCAGAGCCACAGCTGGCACTGCAGGAGGGCTGAGCCACCATGGAATGGCACTGCTGCCACCACCCTGACCCACAGGGGCTCAGCTCCTCTTCTGCTTTGTTTGGGTTTTTTTTTGTTGTTGTTGTTGTTTTTTCTTCTTCCCTATCAAAGAGTTGTTATTCCTGCTCCCATATCTCTGCCTGAGAGCCCCTTAATTTCAAAACCATAACAATTCAGAGGGAGGGGGTTTACATTTTCCATTTCAGGGGAGGCTCCTGCCTTCCTCAGCAGACACCTGTCTTTTCAAACCAAGACACCTTGTTAAAAATTTGGATGTTCAGTACTTCCCAGCCTCCTGCAGCCTATGTGCTTGAAGGAAGCAGCACAAAACCTCTGCTTGTGGTGTGCCAGCTCCTTCCCCTGTTCCTCCAGAAAGATGGGGTAAGTAACACCTTTTTCTACAAATTTACTGCTTGTTTGCACTCTTCATGGGCTCTTTCAACTCCACCTTAACACAAGACAATGCAAAGAAAGGTTGGAGATGAGAACCTCCTCACTGGCTTCTGTGATAAACACAAATGCAAAGAATTCCTCTAGATTTCCTTTCTC
Organism: Motacilla alba alba; assembly: GCF_015832195.1. Lineage (NCBI taxonomy): Eukaryota > Metazoa > Chordata > Aves > Passeriformes > Motacillidae > Motacilla > Motacilla alba. The sequence continues at coordinate 4,945,510 of NC_052017.1, forward strand.
TTTTTTTTTTCCTCCTATTCTTTTTCTTTTATTTCCTAAGTACTAATTTAGTACTGGAATCAGACTCTCTCCTCTGGCATCTACTTTTGGTGAGTCTGAAGAAATGTTTCTCATTTCTGTTGTTTGTAAAAATACAGTTATGTGGCCAACACTGCAGCTCCTCATTGGCTCTCCTGTCACAAAGACACAAAAAGCAGTTTAATAAAAATACAGCTGTGAGACAAGGTTCCCAAATATACACAGCATAAAAATCCCACAGATAAACGTTAGGCATGCTTTTTTTTTTTTTTTTCTGGACACTTTCATTTCCCATCTGCTCAGTGAATGTGATGCACAGATCTGCAGTCACAGCTCAGAGACAACTCCAGGGAAAAGTTACTTAAAAAGGCTCCTGAGAATATCCTGTGCTTTCTTTGGATAAAGAGGAACCAAAGTGTGTGGATTTTCAAGCATAAATAGCTCCTGAAGTGACAGGGAATGTAAGAATTTCACTTGGAAGCAAAGGCAAAGAATGGAAAAAGCAGTTTTGTTTTTTTTTTCCTTTTTTTCTGCTTTTATGCATCACCCTTGAACCATAGAGATTATGTGGATGGATCCTTTGAAAAATGAGATCTTGGAGGTGACAGCATGACTACCAAGGAGTTTTAATGAAATCGGTACTTTTATACTGAAATGAAAATGTTCATGCAAGAAATACAACTAACATTTTGACAATGTTAATATAATTACGCTTCCAATAATTCTGCTACTTTGAAAATTTTCAGAACTTTTCCATTCATGAGTGAAAGGCAGAATAAGAAGGATCCATCCTAAGTAGAACAGGGTGGGGCAGACATGAAGTTTCAGGGGGGTGGAAATACCACAACCTCTTAGAAATAGAAATACCTACCTGCTTAGAAATACCACAACCTACCACCTGTAAAACAGCAACACTGGACTTCTGATTTAATAGTATTAATTAATGCTAGAAGTTGTCTCAGCTGGTAAAAACACTCTTCTTGAGCACAATTCTCAGCCGACAGAGAGGAACAGAAACACAGTATTGCTAAAAAATTAGCAATAATATCTTTTTGGATTATACTAACAGGGGGATGATTTTTAAAGGCTGTTAGAATGAGAACAGTAGTGGGTGAGTTTGGGGTTTTTTTCCACAGTCCTTAGCTGTGCCAGGGGAGGTTTAGGTTGGACATCAGGAGGAATTTCTTCGTGGAAAGGATTGATCAGACATTGGAAGGGGCTGCCCAGGGAGGCGGCGGAGCCACCGTGCCTGGAGGTGCTTGAGGGAAGATTGAAGTGCCATTGGCCGCCCCACGGTGGTGTTCGTTCATGGGTTGGATTCAGTGATCTCAGAGTTTTTTCCCAACCTAAAAAATTCCCTAATTCCGCGATTTTGGGATTCCAGCGCTGGCCCCGCCCCCTGCTCTGGCCCCGCCCCTCAACACAGACCACGCCCCTTAGTCTTAGCCACGCCCCCGCCCTCCGCAGCAACGCCTCGCTTCTCCCGCCCCGCCCCCGTCGCTAGGGGGCGTTCCCCGCCGGTCACGCGCCAGGGCGCAGAGTCGAGCCGCGCTCCCGCATCGCTCCGCCGTGTCCCGCCACTGCGCTCGGCGCTCGGCTGCGCGGGGCTGCGGGAGCGGCGTCAGGGCGGTGCTCGGGGCCGCGGCCGCCTGAGGGCCGGCTCCGCTCGGGTCCCGGCGGAGCGGTGCCGCCATGGGGCTGGGCTCCAGCTCCGAGGGGCCCGGCGGCGGCGCCGAGGGCTTCCACGTGCACGGGGTGAGGAGGCCGCGGAGACACGGACGGAGGGGGATTGGGAGGGCCGCGAGGGGCGGCGGGCGCTGGGGCGGCTCCGGCGGGGTCGCGCTGCCGCTCCCCGCCCGTGGTGGCCGGGTGGCCCCGGCTCGCAGCTGTCGGCTCCTTCCCGGAGCTGCCACGCCGGCAGGGGCGGGGCGGGGCGGCCGCGCTGCTCCCGGTACCTGCGAGTGCCCGTCCCGGTGGCTCCGGGCCGCGACCGGCTGGACTTGGGCGCCGAGCAGCCTGGGGGAGCCTGTGGGGCTGCTCTCGGGGAACCTGAAGTAGTTCGGGAGTAGTTCGGAACAGCGCTTCTTCCCTCCCTGCTCCACTTCTGTTCTCTCTGCTCCCCTCCCCGTTCCCCTTCTCTTTCTGCACCTCTCCATCTCTCCCTGGTCTCTCTGCTCTTCTCTCTCCCTTTTCCTCTTCTTCCTTCCTTTCCCTCTCCCTGGATCTCCACAGGATCGCGTTAGGGGTTAATTCCCGCTCCAGAGATGTTTTCCCTCTCCCAGATGCAAGTCTGATGTAACTCCTCTCTTTAGCAGACTGTCTGCGCGTACAGAGGTGTAAAAGCATACCGGGAAGTTTGAGGATGGGCAGAGAACAGCTGTTTGCATGAGTTATCGGTTCTTTTAGTGGGTATTTTCCCTCCCTGGAATAAGGATGGGAGCGTTGCTGCCATGTGCTGCTTCCACTTCATCTGCATTCCGTTTCTCAGCATCAGTATAAAGCTGCGTGTTTGCTTTTGAGGCACTTCAGGGCTGTGATAAAAGTTAATACTTCGACTCCAGCTGTGGTTACAGTGCTCAGTCACTGTGGTTACAGTGCTCAGACTGTTTAGAAATAAAGCACGATTTTTATTCTTATTTTTTATTTAGAAGCTTTTACTGAAGTAACTATGCTATTAAATGTATTTTTATAACTTTTATAGGCAGTTCTACCAGCGAAAGCCCCCATACCAATACAACTTTATCTATTAAAAAAAAAAAAGCAAATACATATATATAGCATTTTGGTGACACCAGACCAAATATAAGATCTAACTTTCCTCGCAATGAACTTCTCAGTTTAGATGATGCCTGGGTTTTAATTTTATGCCAAAATTGTGAGTTGGCCCTCAGGAGTCAAATCTATCTCAGGTTAAGGGCTGCTGAGTTTACAAAAGGCGAAGTCAAGAGCAAACTGTCAGTAGTGATTCCTTAACACCATCTTGCTTTGTCAGTGCACCTTGAAGTGGGTGGGTTTAATGTAATTGCAGACTTTTGGAGGGGTTTTTCCTGGTACGAATGTGTTTTATGGGTATTCTCTCCAGTGATGGCATCTCTTCTATGACAGCTTTGGTTCTAAAGAAATTGAGATGTCCCAACTCGTATTTCTTAGGAATCTTTTGTACGTGGTGGCAGTTTTCTTGAGCAGAACTTGTGGGCAGGTGTGTGCTTGTGTAAATATTCCTGTTCCAGTGGGCTGGAAATGTGGGAAGCCAGCTGTCCCTTGTGTTCATGGAAAAACGGCTCTGGTGCAAGTGGGGACTCTCACAGTGCTCAGGTTGTTAGAACCATAGGAGAAATTCCTGCAGCAGCACGTTGAAAGCCAAGCCTTTCTCCAGAGTATTCAGTATTTAATAATTCCAGGCTGTGAACTCTGAATCACAACATTTGTGTCTTGTTTGGGGTTCAAAACATGCTTTTTACAGCTTGATTTGAATATCTGTTCATAGTTATACCAAAGTGAGAGCCTAATTATGGGCTGCTGCTTGAGGGTGGTCATCTGGGACCTTATCTCTGGCTCAACTCAAAAGTAAATATTGAATCAAGTGGAAAGATTAACACTTTCACTTATGTAACTGAAGGCCAGTGTAGAATAACAATAAAATCTGTGTTCTGCAGGTTCAGGAGAACTCCCCAGCCCAACAAGGAGGACTGGAACCTTTCTTTGATTTCATCATTGCCATAGGACACACGAGGCTTGTAAGTCTGGGATGATTTCAGTGGTGTTGTTTTCCACCTCACATGAACTGTGGGCACTTGTAGTGATGATGAAAGGTAAAAACCAGAACTGTCACAAGCAGAGAAACTTTTCCCATTGGACATTAAAAGTAAAGTAAAACTTGCAGCGTTTCAGAGTCTCTTTGGCTAGACCCAAGTTTGAAGGAAAGGTTTTGTTTATGCCTTTACTCACCTTAACTTCTCAGCAGGTTGACACAATGTTTTTGTTATTGCTCATTTGTACATATTTTCTACCACAAGGTGAATACTGAACTGGTGAGTCAATAGTCAGAGCTCAACATTTGTTTAAACAAAGTTGTTTCAACATTTGATAAAACATGGAAAAGAATCAGTGTGTCTACTTATACTTCTGAGACCAAGAGCACAGTTCCTGTGTGTTATGACAAGAGTTGAGTTTTGGTTTGATGGGGTTTTTTTTGGGTTTTGGTTGGGGTTTTGTTAGTTTACTTAAAAGGCTCAGAGCTTTGCCTTGTCTGCTCCACCCTAACTCAAGCTGAATTCATTAAGTTTGTCCTGGCTTTATGAGAGGAGATGTCTTTTTTGGGAAGTGATCATTATAAGGGCAGATTTTGGGGGAAGATCATTTAATCTTCTAACATGACAGACATGAAGCTATTCTTTCACAGCGTGCAGTGACTTTGGAGGGCTGTTGAAGAGGGATGGGGCTCAGAGACACAAAGTGAAATGTTGCAGCTCACTGTTAGACTACAGTTGGCATCTGATACTGCTGGTATTATTAAACAGCAGTTGTGAAGGACAGGAATGCCAGTGATGAAATGGAATAACAGGAAGTACTTATGTAAAGGGATGTGTGTCGACAGTACTGACTGCCTTCTAGTAAAAGAAAATTGAACTGGAAATTGCTGGGATTGTTTGTGAACCACAGAGCCTAAACTTGATAGTCTTGGTTCTTTGTATTCAAATTCTGCCACAGCTGTTACTGGTGCAACTGGAAATAATGTTAATCCTGCATCTGCTTTACAGAACAAGGAGAACAATATGCTGAAAGACCTGCTGAAGGCAAACGCTGAGAAAGCAGTGAAGCTGGAGGTGTACAACATCAAAACAATGAAAATCCGGGAGGTGGAGGTGATCCCCAGTAACATGTGGGGAGGACAGGGCCTCCTCGGAGCCAGCGTGAGGTTCTGCAGCTTCCAGGGAGCCAACGAGCACGTGTGGCACGTTCTGGTGAGCCGCAGCGCTTGGCTGGCTCGTTACTGTTTGTGTAGCCTTGTTTTACAGCGGGATGTTCAGCACTAGTGTGAAGTGCAGTGATGCAGCCACACAGAGGAAGGGAACACTGTCTTGAAGGTTTGTCTGAGCCGTTTGAGTAGGGACGTGGAGTGGGTGGCTGTCAGGGCTCCCAGTGACAGTGACAAAAATAACTCCATCCCAAGCAGACCAAACAGTATAGGTGGGAAGGGTTTTTTTGTTTTGTGTTGAAGAATCAGTGGCAAAAGTAAAAAGATTCTGGCCTGACTGGTATCTCTGTAAAGTTGGCTAAACTTCACTGAAGTAATTTAAATGTTACAAAAAGCACCACAGATTTATTTTAAAATTAAGAGGAAGAGCTGAAAGAGTAGAACTGAGTAGGAAAGAACATTTATGTTTCTGATTGTTTAAGTAAATGCAATATCTCAGCATTTTCAGGGGATGCAATTTTAAATTGGTAAGATTCTCTTACTCATCATGTTCTACATCTTTCTTACTCAGCATGTTTAACAGGTAGATGTAGACTATTTGAGAACTTTTTTTATCCCATTAACAAATGGTTCTTTCCCTCCTTGCTCTGGGAGTTAGTTGTTCTTTTTGATCTTGGTAGTTTATCGTGCTGGGGTGCAGATGACTCGTGTCATTCTCTCACAGGATGTGGAGCCTTCGTCTCCTGCGGCTCTGGCTGGTCTCCAGCCCTACACTGACTACGTTGTTGGGTCTGATCAGATTCTGCAGGAGGTAGGGTGCACGTTCCTCCCAGCAGCAGTGATTGTCTTTGTGCCTGCCAAGTGTTTGTTGTAGGATTTGGGTTTTGTATAAATCTCATCAAACACATGGGGGTGGCAATGAGGGATTTTGGAAGGTTGATGTTTATGACAGAAGCTTTATTGTTAAGATAATGTTTATCTTTCTTTTTAGTATGGCAATAAATAGAATTTGCCACTAAACATCAAACTACATTGGTGATTTTTCTGTCTCTGGGTGTTTAATATCTCACATTGAGTAAATAACTATGTAAAATGTTGACTTGCACATATGGGTTTATTAACTACTACTTTTTATCTTTTTTTTTTCTAGTCAGAGGATTTCTTTTCCCTGATTGAATCCCATGAGGGGAAGCCTCTGAAGCTGATGGTTTATAACACTGAGGCAGATTCCATCCGGGAGGTAGTTGTGACTCCCAATGGAGCTTGGGGTGGAGAAGGAAGGTACTGATCTCTCTTGCTGACAGGTTTTACGCTTGCTGTAAATGAGCTCCTGTTAGGAGTATTACTACTATCAGTTATTGGTGTTTCCAAGTTAAGCCTTGTTTCCTCACACTTGCCACCCAAAACTGTTAATCTTTACATTAAATCAGCTAAGAAGTAGGAATTGGGCACATTCAGGATCTAATCCTGCTCAAGTTGAATCCAAAGGAAGAACTCCTGTTTTGAGTTCCCCCATTAGCAGATTCATTATCTGCATTCTCACAGTCAAAACATTCAGCTAAAGCAAGAACAAAACCCACATCAGGTCAGATTAAATATTTTTTAAAGATATACAATAGTTCACTGAAAGCTAAGCTGTGCATGTCTCAAAGTTGATTGCAGAGTGTTCCTTGAGTACTCTTTAGTGGAAATTCTTGCAGGTAGGTATTCCCTGCTATAAATAAAAGACACAAACTATTCTTGTTTAAAAAAGTCAAAATTAAAAAAATTAGCTTTGTTAAGAGCACGTTTTTTGTGTCTTGATTTTTATCTCTTGTACAGTTTAGGTTGTGGTATTGGATATGGCTATTTGCACAGAATTCCAACACAGTCCACGACATCAAGGAAAAAGCCAGAAAGCAAATCACCTACACCCTCACCAGAAACTGGAACTCCTCTGCCATCCACTAATGGTTACACAGAGGTAGGAAAAAAATAAATTCCAACCTCTGCCACATTCTTTGGAGTTTCAAAATTTTCTGCTGTTTGGGACAGTGGTAATACAGAATGTCTGAGTACAGCATTCAATTTTGTTGAATGAAATGGAGTTGGGTGAAGGGAAAGGGAGAGCTGATGCTGCTGAGCAGGTGCCAGATCACCAGTGTCAGCTGATATAAATTCTTGCCAGATATTTTCTCCCTTTTTCAAGTCTTGCATCCTACAGCTGTGCCAGTCAATGAGGATCACGTTAGAACACCTACTTCACTAGGAGAAAGATACATCTCCAAGAACCAAGTTCTGAGAACAGACAGGCTTTAAAAGGCTGAGCTGGAACATGTCCTGAGTGGTGTTTGTCTTTCAGTTTCAGCTTCACAGCTCCTCTCTGAACTGGTGCATGTGGAGACAGGCAGGATGCCTTCATGGGAGGGTTGGTTACAGGTGAAGCTTTTGATGTAAAACAATGTTTTCACTTCTTGCTGTCTTATTCCAGACTCCATTGTTGGCACCTACCTCTCAGAATGACAGCTCTGAAGCAGTTATGAACTTGGATCATTCCACAGAGCAGGAAATGAGTGGTTACTCACCAGAAAGCTCCCTTTCTCCTCCTCCCCCTCTCCGGAGAGTTATGGATCCAGGTAAGTTTTCTTGGGTGCTTTTTTTACCAATTCTTTAGAGTATGTCTAAATAAATTAATATGATCTTAAACAAGCTAGAGATTTAAATTCAGAACTGTGAGCAGTGGTGGTGGTTTTCCTTGAGGTTTTTGACTTTCCTGGATTTCAGAGCTAAAGAATTTGGGTACCAGGGAAGTTAAATTTATTTGCATTTAGTAAGAAGGGGATTTCACTGACTTCAGTCTGGATAGAATATGTCCTTTTGAATCTAGAATTTTGTGTTGCATCTAACTAATACTTGCTTTCTCCTTCAGGATTTCTAGATATGTCTGGAATTTCAGTTTCTGAGTTCACAAGCTTAACAGAAGGGTCCAACCTGTCTTCATCTGCCTCCTTCAACATGCCAGCAGCAGGGGCTTCTGTAGGCTCTGAAACACTAATGCCAAAGAGTGAAGCCTCTGCTTATTTTGGTAAGTGCAGTCAAAATTTCCTTTGGGTCTTATTTCTGGAATGGCACCAATTCATGCTCACTTCATCATCACAGTTTTTGGAAATAGGCAAATTTTAATAGAAAGCAGCAAGAATTGCAAAAATGGGATGGAAAAAGTAGCAGAAATCAGGTTTAGAAATGGAAAAATTGAATGTGCTTTTCCTTAAGTTTATAGCACGTGGGTCTCTTTCTTTAAATGAAAATGCTGAGGCACTGTCTGTTAGCCTGATGTTTTGTTTTTTTACAAACTCTCTCAATTTCCCAGAAAACACCTCAGCTTTGGACCCTGAAGGTTCAACCCTGTATCCTGAAGGATCAGGCAAGCAGCCCACCCTGGATGACCTCCTGCCTTCAATTCCATCTTTACCTTCTCTTGATCTTCCTCATGACATTTCTTCAAAAACAACACTAGGAACTGATGCTGATAACCAGGAGTCCAAGGTGCTTGTGAACAGCATTGAGAGCTCGTTACCCACTGCTCCAGAGACACCAGAGCATGGAGCAGCAAGTGAGCAGAAAGGAGAAGCAGCTGCACAAGATCCTGAGTGAAATGGACCCTGCTGCTGTTTACAGACTGCTGAATGCTGCAGCTTGGAATATTTTTCTGATCTTGAAAGAATTACAATTAATCTATTTTGTTAGTGTAGACAATACTAGAAGAGAAATCACATGAAGTACATATCCTGTTGTCTTTTCCAATCACTGTTTAATGGATTGATCTGTGCTCAGAATTTGAATGCTGTCCAAAATCACTCAATCAATAGAGCAATTGATGCAGAAACAAGATGGACACTGGCAGAATGTCAAGATATAGAATTCACATTTGCCTAGAAAAGCTCCTGAATGTATTTACAAAGGCACTGTGCCTGAACAGTGACACTTAGTAATGATTTTTATCAGTACATTTGATGGCATTAAAAAAATATTTATAGTTTTGATCTGTTAGAAAGCTTTTCTAATCTTGGTTAGACTGTTCTTGTGATTTGCAAGGCATTTCTGACACTAAGATACTTTCACTTACTGCTCTAGTACACTTACTAGACTCTTATTTTTCTTGGTTTAATTCCCTTCTCTGCAACAGTCATTCATGTACCTTCTTTATCCCTACTTGGGCAGGAAAGAAATACAATGGGGTTTGAAATTGCAGCCTCAAATGGGACAAAGCCATGGTGGTGGGTCCTGTCATTCACTTCTGCTCCTGAGTGGACCAGGTGCTGGCCTTGCACTTAAATAAACAATGAGGGGGGAGGGAATGATGGTGGGTACTAGAAATAAAATTGAAGATGATTTTAAAGTAGGGGTGATGAATCTTTTTGGTAAAGATTGAATGTCTTGGTTTCTGTAGTGACAAAGAAATAGCTTTCCTTTGTGCTTTCCTTTGTGCTTTTCTATCTACTCACAACTATTTTTATATAAATTGTTTTACGTTTAAAACAGGGCTGTTGTGCAGCACCAGCAATTGGTTTTTGTAGCCTTTTTTTGTTTGCTTTTGTCTCCAAATCACTTCTGAATGTAACAGCAAGCATGACAAACAATGGAAGACATGGATGGTTTTATAATCCTCAGGGCAGTGATTTATCATGGAATTTCAAAGCTGCTGATAGGCAATAATAGAGCTACTGCAGTGAAAACCCTTTGTAAAGGAAGAGAATGGGGTACAAGGCTATAAACTAAAGTACACTTATTTAGCACAACATTGCCTGACTTCCTCTGCCCTGGCTCCTGCTCTGTTTCTGCACTGTCAGTGAGCTGTTTCTGATGTGGGGGGACTCACGGTCCCACAGGTTTGCCTGTGACAGCTCAGCTTCAGCCACAGGGTGCTGAAGTCACAGGCAAAGTCACAGCACATGAGGGCTTCCAATGAGTCCACCCTGACAAAAAACAAAATCTGTCCTTGATCTGTTGTTAGTCTGAAATACTGCAAGTACAGTAGTTCTGAACAGGATTGTCAAAGCACCTGTTGCTTTAAAGAATGTATTAAGCTCTAACTAAAGGCAGTAGATTTGACAGTGGATTCTAGTCTGCTAAAGGGTCTGTTAATTGTGGGCCAGTTTTATTTCGTATGTTGCTAAAATAAATTTCCTATTTTGTTCCCCCAGCTGACTGTTACAAGGGTGAACAGCCAAACACTAAAAATAAACGTAATTTAAACTATTCCTAGGTTTGTTTGATCTTGGAGCCTGATGCCTGAAGACACCTCAGTGGTGTTTTATTCATGTTGTTTATTTAGGACTGTTTATAGTCCTTTATCTTTCTCAAAAATGGCCATGAGAGGGTAATAGCTCATTTAAGTGACTCTGTACCATAAACACCTTTTAGAAATCTAAGAGCAGGAAATGTCAAAACTCATGCTAGATTTCAAATGTCACCATAATAAATGGGTAAAACTTACTTCAGTCTGTGTCCAGCCTCTGTGTGTTATGTTAAGTGGCTCTGGGAAGGGGTTTGGAAAACCAAGTAGTTAAACCTTGAGCCAGAGAATGTGGTGTTCTCCAAACCTGAAACCTGATCATTCAAATGCTAAATGAGGTGAAGAGTTGGACCTCCTCATCAAATTTCCTTTCTCTTGGATAGTCCCTCACAGCTGCAGCCCAGCAAGTGGAGAGTACTCCTGTTTGTAGGTGCAAAGTGAGAATCTTAGTTTCAAAATAAAACCTAAAAAGAATGGGAGAAGCACCTATGGAGAGCCAATACCAAACAGGCACTGAGCCTGCTGCTGTCCCAAAGATCTGTTTCCAGGTAAGCAGGAGCTGGATGTGACCTTTCTCTCTGTAAACTTTGAGAGATCTCTAAACCCAACAGCAGCAGCTCTTCTGCAGACACAAGGATTATCTGGGCAGCATCAGAAGGGTAGAACAAAGGCAGGAGGAGGGGGAGGTCACCTCAGATGTTACAGCAACAGGGTGGTTTGTATGGCCAGACACAACAGGATGAGCTGCCAGACCTGAGCTGCTCCTAAAATTACCAGTTGAGCCTGAGGACACAGGCCTGGCAGACGTTAAATCCACAGAGGCTCCCAGCAGCTCAGGCATTAGAGTGAGGATTAGGCAAAGCCTATCTCCACTGAGCCCTGCTCCTGCCAATGCCACGGCACCCAGGGCTGATGGGGCTGAGCCACGAGGAGCCCTCTGAGCCATGGGATCTCCTCCCACCTGGCTGCTCAAACCTCTGCTCAGCAAAGGCCACAGAAAGCTGGCTGAGCCCTGCCCCAGCTGAGGCTAACTTGATCCATGGGAACTTTGCATACAGCATAACCCTGTACTAGGAATGATTGTAAACCCCCAAGATCATGACAAGGAAATAAACTTGCAAATCTCATTATTAACAGCAATATGGATGCTGAACTAATTCTGGCTGAACTTGAATGAGTGACTGTGGATGTGTTTATGGTCTTTAGGTTGAGCACCTACTAGTAGAACTATTTTAACACCAAATTCAGGCATTGATTATTTAATTTTCCCTCTTAAACCTTCACAGCAGGCCTGACAATCTACTGAAGCTCCTGTTGGACTGCTCTAGGCTCTGTGCAGAGGCTGCTCAGCCACACTTGGCTGAGCTTCTCTGAGCTGTGACTCAGAAATGCTGCAGGAAAATGGATCTCTGCAATGCTGAGCAGAGATCCCACCACTCACACATACTGGTGGGCTCATGTACTTTAGCATGCATTCTCCATCTTCCCCCAAAACCAGGCAAGTATTTTCACCTCCAAGCAGTAACACAAGAACAGGCTCTTAAGAGAAAGCAGCTACAGGTTACTGATCGCATTGATTAGCACCTTCCATTTCCTGGGCACTGCCCACACAACTTCCTTCTTGGCTTTTGCCTTAGCAAACACTAAGTGGCATTGCTTCTGCTGTAGCAGAATTTCAACTGTTTGCTCAAAGTTACATTGCTAAGCTACAAAATGTAATTATTACATATTACATACATATTACATGTGTAAAATGTAATTAAGCATTCAGAGTCCCCTGAAAAAGACATTTAGAATAGTGTCACAATATCCTCAGAGAGAGATCAGACATGTCCCACCCAGGCTCTAGTCAGCACCTCTGCTCTGCATGGTGTTTGCACAGCTCTGTACAGAAAAACCTCCACTGTAGCACAGGGAGCTCTTTCAATCAACCACTTTGCTGTGAATTGTGTGTGTGCTCCCAACAGCTCTGTTATCCAGCTGGGAAGTGACTCTACCTGGCTCTGTTCAGGAGCCAGCACCACATCCACAGTGTAAGATCATGTGCTTAAAGATTGATTCTAAATGTCAAGGTCAATAAATTTCTAGAGATAAAGTTTGAATCAAACAGGACCTCTCCTGGCGTAAAGTCTCTATACCAGTAACTGCCCTGCCAGTCCCTGGCTGCCGCTCTCCTGGGGAATACATGGACAATCCAACTAATAAATTGCAAGAGCAAGAGTTAGAACTACACTAAGGTCCCTTCCAACCCAAACCATTTATGATTCTGAAATAAAGCTCATACAGTTCCAAGCCCCTGCCATGGGCAGGGACACCTGCCACTAGAACAGGATGCTCAGAGCCCCATCCAGCCTGGCCTAGAACACTTCTAGGGAAGGGGAGTCCACCAATTTTCTGCCTAGAGGTAATTTTGAATATTCTTTCAGTGTTTCTTAAAGTTACTGGTAAATCCTTCAAGCAGTTTTTCTCATCCTAAAATGATACTTACACTTCAGCTACAAGTTCTGAGCCAAGCTTTCCTGTTTTCAGCCCCATCCCATAAAAAAGAGAATAAAAAATTACCTGTCATACAAAATTTAAATGCTTTTCTGGGAGACAGGCTGCACTACTAAACACCAGATTTACAACTCCTTCCCATTATGAACTTGGAAATTAAATAACTTCTGCAAATCTGCAGCCTTCCCTGTGATTCTGGCAATCAAACTCTGCTCACAATGTTCCCAGGGGCTGTGACTCTCATATTAACTCAATGCTCTCCTCCTTCTGCCTTCAGGTTACAGAGAGCACAACTCCAGAAAAGGTGACAGAATATAAAAGGTAGTAGCAAAAAAAACCACCCTTCTCTCACTTTATACATCATGTAAATCAGAGATGGGAACCTGGGAGCACATTTGGGCACTGAATTACTGTGTGCTCTGAGCAGCTCAGCTGACAATTCCCACAGCAAAAGCTCTGAGCGTTCTGTCCTGGCATTTTCTACACCAGGAAACCCAGCTTGGTTTCCCATGTGCCTCTTACAACCTTTCCACACTCAGACAGCTCAGCAGCAACTGGCATGGGTCACTTGTTAGCACAAAATATTTTCATGGAACAAAAGCAGCACTGCCCATGTGACATTCTCCCCTCAACAGGATTCAGAGCTCACATCTGAAGGACTGCTCACCTCAGAAATTCTTACATTCAACCACATTACCAGATAATCTTCACAGATACACATGATCTGCTAAGGCATTGCCATTTCTTCAGCCATTGTATTACTTGAGGCTTCAAAGCACTCCAAAGCCCTTTGATACATTCCAGCTCCAAAATTGCACAATTTATCTAGTACACAAAACAACTGAAAATATTTTAACTAAAGCCTTTTATTCTATACAACTGTGAAACATCATTTACCCTTCTGGCATTGCAGACTCTTCCATTAATCTTTCCTGTTACTGTGTTTTGGGATGGTTAGAAAGAAAAAAACAGAAGGAAAGTTACAACCTTGGGCTGATTTCAAACAAAAAATTACTGTGAGCAACTCCAATGTATACAATAGGACAGGAAGACAACCAGGAAACAAAACATAACCCAAACAGTGCCTATTGGAACAGACAAAGACCCTTGCTATTAATAAATACAAGTCAGGACAGTTTACCAATAAAAGTTACAGTTTTGTTTAACCATTTAATTCACAAATAGCACTAAAAGTGTGCAGTGAAAGCACAATTGTGTCAAACTAAGCATACACAGAAATGGGGATAGAAAACTTAACCTGATTCTCAAAAGATAGGAAAAGACATGCTAGCTTAATTCTGAACCATGGTTTTGTCTAAGCAATGAACCTGTTTTGCTGGGTTTAAAGTGCAGAAGGGAATGACTATTTGGACTATATTTTGACTATTTTTTCAAATAAAACATGATGAAAAATACTTTACTTTTTGTCTGACCAATACAATCCCAGTAATATAATTTATTGGGACTTTCCTTAGGCCTCAACCTAAATCTTGATGACAAGATACAGGAAGGGCTAGAGCATGTGTCTCCTGAAGAAACTCCAATAATATACTGCCCCTTGAAGGCACTTGTGCTTCTGCTTCAGACAAGAGTAATTTTTAAACCATTTCTCTATGAGGATTTGTAATTTGCTCAAATCTGGCTACAAATGGTTTTCTGGGATATCCCCACATTTTCCTCACAAAAAGCTGAAAGGCCCTTACCCTCCCTCCCCCCAATAAGTTAAACTTCTATAAAAGATTACCATGAGCCTATGACAGTCACAGATTTTTAGAAATAGCAGTGAAAACAAGATCTGCATAAATCTCTAACAAAAGAACAATTGCATATAAAACCTCAGAAAAAAAAGAATCAAAATTTTTATCTCATGAATATGAAATCTGCTGAGAAGTTTTTAAAGTTTAACATTAAACATATGAAGTTATAATCAGAATGGTTTGAAGTTTTAACAAAATGTCACATACTTTTGGAGCACAGTTACCAAAAATTAGACTAGTGTGTCTTTAAAACACTTAGGACACAGTGCAGGAAGTAGTTATATATATTTAGAAAAAAAAAAAATCTCTAAGTTGCTGCAAAGCACGTTCACTCTATAATGATGCACAGCATCACTGGACTCACATTGCTCTGATATTTTTCTAGTGTTCTTATCTTGCATGTCAACAGCTCTCTAAAGCAATTATAACAATTCTCATGTTAACCCTTGGCTTGCAATTAAATGGGCCCATTCATTCAAGTATGCAATACCTATTTTCTGGTGTTTTCTTTTCCAAATTTCTTTCAGTGGTAGAAATGCTTAAGTAACCTGGGAGAAATCATTGCTGGAACTTTATGAATGGAATGTACTAAAAATACCTTGTGTGCAGTTCTTAATTACATTGTGAACAGTGACTAATACGGCCAAACCTGTTTGATACCGAGCACGAGCAGATGAGGGGATTATGTTCTGGAAAAAAACCAAAAGCAAAAAGAAGGAAGCAAAAGTCTGCACTGGGTTATCATCCACTCTCTGTACACCTCACACAACACAAACCACTCAGGGACCTCCCATCTCATTGACTGAGACTAGGACAGACTTTAGTTTAAGTCATATAGATTTTTTTTTTTCTTCTATATTACAGGTCTATTAGTCACTTCAATTAAATGTTTACTTCCCGTCCATACTGAGGCATTAGAAGTCTCATCTACCTTAGGGGTTCAGGGCTGCTCTAGAACTACTCTTGGAACCAGCACAGCAAGGTCAAGTCAGTCATGACTGCTCTGGGTCCGCGCTGCCCTCACGTCGATTTCTGGCGGTAGTGAAGCGTCAGGTCCCCGCCACTCTTCCAGATGAAGTGCTTTACAGTTCGAAGGTCCATGTTGGGATCCAAAACCTACACAGCAAAAAGGCAGCTCTTATTCCACAAGTCTGCTAGGCTGGCAGAAATTAAAAAAAAACCAAAGCAAACCGAACTGAAAACTGATACCAAGATGAGCCATGCAATGGGTCAGATTTTTAGCAACTGAACTGATGCATTACTGAAGGACTTTAGCAGAGTAACATGTAACTTCAGATTAAAACCACCTCCTCAGTGCCTGATTGCCATTACATTTATTAGGCATAATAAATGCAATGCAATTAATGGTTTTGGACCAATTTTGAAAATTGCCAAAAAAGCAGAACTCAAAACATTCAAGAAATGCTAAAATCACAACCCTGTGGAATTGTATTAAGCCCATTTGTTGACTATGAGCAAGTAGCCCTGTAAGGGGCCCATGCCCTTTTAAACAGGTTTATTATGAAAATTCCTTCATCTGCCTATCTGCAACTGTCAGAAACTTGTGTCAGAACTAAGTTAATATTGTCAAAACATGTACTTAGCTTTAACAGATAATCTATAGCACATTTCAAGCTCAGAATTCAAAAATTCATGACCAATTCACTGCTAGAGCCTGGTTTTGATCGCAGAGAACTTACCTGGTCCTGGCACAGAAGTTCAATCTTCTCCTCTGCTAGCACAGCAATGTCCTCCTCCTTTTCTTGCTCTCCTGTCTTCTCATTGTTGGAGGAGCTCGTGGTCTGAGACTCATTGTCCAAGTTGATGATTTTCTCATACACATGTTCCATCACCTTTCTCACCTGAAGCATGTCACTGGCTGACAGCCGGTCTCTATGGGAGTTAGAGAAGTTGGTCAGGAAAAAACTTGAGAAATAAACTGTATTCCTTATCTTCACAACACCTTCCTTAGCTATAGCAAACTATGCAACTACACAGACATCATCTTTATATTGTCTGGTAGTAAATTATCAGGATCATCCAGAATGCCATGATTTATCCAAAGAGTCACACAGCAAAAAACTCAGAAAAGAAGTTGAGATATTTAAAAGATCAGATAAAAATCTACATTGCTCACAGCTCCTAGTTACAGCTCATGTGACTGGCAAACTAGTTTGCATTCCCTACTGGCAGTTTTTGTCCCTTTTCCTTTCAAAAAGCAATTATTCATCTCTGTTAGCAACAGGAAACAAAGCTGTGGTTCTGAACAGAGCAACAATCTATAAATTCATCTGTTTTCTGATTAAATACCACAAAAGACAAGGTCCCATTTCAGTAGGTAGTTCTTAGACATTTCGTAGCATAAACTAGAACAACTGCCTGTTGAATGCAAATCCACAGTTCTTTTAAATATTCTGATATAACTTAGTGCTTTAGAGCAATGCTGCTAAATGAATAAGAACTTCTACAAATTCATTAAGAACAAAACAATTCTCTGGAAAAATCAGCAAATTGGTTTGGTGTTTTTTTTCATCTTTTTTTGTTGGTTTTTCTTCCTTGAGCTTGCAGGTTTTTTCCTGCAATTTGGATATTCAATGTTGATAGTCATCTTTGCATTACTTACTTTTTTAGAGTTTTTGCCCCTGATGATGAATGAGGTTGGAGGTAGAAGGGAATCTTATTGAACTTGGGCATATTTTTCTAGAAGCAAACAAGTTTCAGAAGTGTTAATTTAGGATGAACCATTATCAGTTCCTATTTGCAGCAGCTGCTACGTGAAGTATATTCAGCTATTAATTATCCAAACTCATGAGAGATTCCTAATCAACATCCCCACCACAGCTAACTTCCAAATTACTCATACTCCTGAGACACTCCAATTTAGATGATGCACATATCATCTAGCTTTTGAATATAAATTATCATTTATTTCAAAGGCAATTAGATAGTATCAAAAGACAGCAGGAATATGAAGTGTATTCTCTATTCCTGAGGTCCTCACTAGGAAAGGATACCAATTATGCACAGGACTTTGAATTCTTTATCTAAGACAGTCTGTCAAAAGGAATTGAGCAAAAAGTACTTTAACAAGACACATCAAAAAATGATGCATCTCAAAGGGTCTTGATTACAGACCTTGAGACCACTTATTTTAAATACAAACACAGCAAAAATTTAAAATGTCATTTCAGATACTGCAAAATTAATTGTAGTACATCTTAAAAAAAACTTAAAAAGCCAAACTGATACACCCAATACTCACATCCACAGTGATGTCAATTACCCATTGTGGCACTGTTTCATTAAGAAGCATGGATTCAGTTTCACCACCTGAATCCCGACATAGCAACCTGATACACAAAGAAATAACCTTTATTGTAACAACAGTTATTGCCATTTGCATTAAAAAGCTTTCAGGAGAGGTTTTAATGGGCAGGGAGCCTGAACTCTGTTAGGATCATGAATTTACTGGGGAAGAGATTATTTTCTGTAAAGAGCAGAAGGAGCTGTAGGAAGACAGATCCCAGAAACAGGGAGTAGGCTCTCAGGAGACTGCAGCTTTGACACAGAAAATATGTAAAAGTACTTTGCTCTGGATTGTGCTATGCTTGTGTGTTGAAATACAGAACTGTCAGAAGAAGGGGAAAGGCATCTGAAAAATGAGAAAATGAGCTTTGCATGTAAAGCATCTGCTAAGCCCTCACTTGAAGGAAAGAATAAAACCAGTTTTAGGAAATATGCACATGCAATGATACAAAAAAGCCACATTTCATTTTATAAATTGCAATGAGGTATTTTGTCAGAGTCCTGCAAGCCACCTTTTAAGTCCCATAAACATGGCTTGCTCCCTCCAATGGGGTCTTTCCAGCATTCTTTTGAGGAACAGGAGCAGCTGCATAGAAGGGAAGATCCACCAGAACCAAATGCAGGCAAAGACTAAGCTCCAGGTACAACATAAATGCACTGACACTGTAGGAAAAAAAAGTCATTTTCCAAGCTGAAAATGGCTCCCTGTTTCACTGACCAAAGTTACATCATTCTGGGGCCTGTTCAGCCTGGGAAACAAAACCAACAAATCAAACGTGTCCCACCCCTAAATATCAAACAATTCAGTGTTTGCAAGCTCAGCACTTGTTTTGCAGCACTATTAAACTGTCTCTGATGTATCATTTATCACAGCTGGGTTTTTCATACAGAACCTGTGTTCTTCCCTGCCAGAGATTAGGACCTTCTGCTGGACCATCAACTAATTTTGGGAGCAGAACCCTATTATCTACTGAGTAGCAGCTCCTGAATAATTCATCCTCAGATCAGCACAACAATCTAAAGTGGCATAATTTAACTGTAAAACAGTTAATTTGTCAGTTTGCAGAAAGAGCATCCAAAAATATCACACACAAGTAAGGACTACACACAACTCTTACTGCTTTAAAGCCCCTCACCTTGCTGATGCTCAAACTCACAAAGCCAAATCATCATCAACAGCTGCTTATTTTGCCTGTCAAGGGCACGTCTTAAATGTAGAGAACAGATCCAAAGAACATTCCTGCTTGCACTAAGAAAGGGATTGTTCAGCCACTGAACTTGTATTTGTAAGTTTTCATACCTGAACAAAGTGCGTCCTCCAGCCTCACCAAAAATAACTGGTGTATGTGGTGGCACTTGGAAATATCCATTTCCTTTCTGGACTCTGTTCTCCTGCTCCCCATTCACTGTTGGAAAAAAAACCCACAAAAAACAGCAGTGAGACTGCACTAGGCCTTAAAACTGGGCACACATTCCACCTACAGCACATGCATTTTGTAAATGAATAAGATCATAAGCTTCATGAAAACCAAGAAAATCCCCATTTCCAAGACAGAGCAAGCATATTAAAAACACTAGAGAGTAACAAGATCAATACAGGCTTGTGGAAGGGCTATTTCAAAAGCCGGTGAAAAAAAGGAAAATAAAGCTCAGGAGTCAAAACCCAATTATGAGTTTTTTTTCCCCATTTCTTTTGTCAAACTGAACAATACTAAAATTAGGAATCAACTAAACAGACTCTGCTGAGACAAGACTATTTTTCTCTCTAGAGCGAACTGCGAAGGGTTGTTTGCACTGCTCTTCTACCTGGATTTGCCAGATGTCAAAACAATGTACTAGGAAAGCTCAGACTCACAGTGCCTTGAACTTCCTGTGTTATAAATTCAATTTATTATAGCTAATTACAGCAGTATGGCTCTTCAAAGACTGAAAAACCTGATTCCTTATCAAGTGGATAGGACAAGATTAAAGAAAAATCAGCATTATTTATACACCTCTTGAACAGTGCAGCTTCTAATCAGAAGGTATCTTGAAACAATGTAGAAGAATTCGGATGCCTGACTTGCACTTGGGAAAAATCATCTTCATTACACTGTAGTACCTTGTTACTGTATTTGAAGAGATGTTGAATTCAAGCAACATTAAGAAATTTAAATGGCACAGACTGATGAGATGAAAGATTCCTCAGCTTTTTAACCAGAAAAAAATGTAGGCAAAGAAAGGTCAGAAATTGTAACAAGCAAAGAAACAAAAAAAGAAAATCTGTATTGGAAGGGGTAAACATGATACTAAGTTACAGCAAGTGAAAAATCCAATGGATTGAAAGGTATTTTTCATAACACTTCTCTGAACAATTGAGAGGAACAACACTGCACATAATTTGTGTTTATTTAAATTTGTATCTCTACAAAAATGCCAGTGTCCAACAGGTACACTTCCCCCTCCCAAGTCACTGCTCAGTGCCAGTCTCCCCTTTTTTTTTCTTTTGGAAGGGCAATGAAAACATTCTGTTGGGAATACTCCAAACATTCCACTAATCCACAACTCTACACAGGAATAAGCAGTGTAGCATCAATAATCCAACATCACAGAAGCCTGTGAGTGACCCTTCTCAAACCTTGTCTGGCTCTCAGCTGCAAACTGCCAATACACAACAGTCAGAATCAGGAGCTGGATCCAGACAAGTCTGCCAAGAGCTCTAAACCTCTCTGGAGGCCAGTTTTGAAAGAAGCAAGAAACTAATTCTTGGCACAGTCTTGTCACAAAGCAATGAGATATGCTGAATGTACAGTTTTCTTAATTGCATCATCTATCTATAGAAAGTCATTTCTTAATCACCAAAAATGAGACTTCAGTTAACTGACCTGGGTTGAATTGATTTCCAACTCAGCTGGAGTTACAGTCTCTTATTTTGCCAATTCAGCCTCTACCTTACATTTCACATGGCTTCCATCTAAGGCCTGATTAGACTCAGCATTATTACCTTACACACCACTCTAAGGACATTTCTATGGAGCTACTTGATGTATTATTACACTGAACGTATTTTTTCCAATAAAGCTTTTATTTTGTCTACACTACCTAGAAGAAAACTGGAATTATGTCAAGAGAATACTTGCTAATGTTGGATAACTGAATTATTGCTATTTGCTGTCATTATCTAGTGTTTCTTTTCCAAGTCAAGCCTCAGTTTGCCAGTAATTGTTTCTCATCAATACTTTTCATCATGTTTCTGTAACTTCAGAATCATTTATTCACCTACTTTTTTTTTTTTTTACAGACAGACCTAAGATTTTTGCTGATACTTTTGGAAGTACAACACACTTTCTGGTGTAAAGCAAATTTAGAAGTGCTAAAACCCATGAGGTCTATAATGCACAGAGAGATAGGTGTAAGACAATAAATGTATCTGTTTAAGAAACAACAAACAACGCATGGACAAGTAATAAAAAAGGAAAATATTAAAATACTAACCATGGTTTATCTCATTTTCTTCTTCATCCATTGGATTGATATGTGTTCTAGGCCAATACTCCAGAAGTGCTTGCAGCAGAAGCCCTCCAAGGTTTACTGTCAACACACAGTGAGGCAGAACTTAATCACACAATAAAACATGGGCAATATAACACTGTCCATTTGATCCACAGCTGAAAATTCCCCATGAGTTTGAGCAGATCTGTTCCCAAAGCAAACTATTTATGGGCACAGAAATAATCTTGTCACCATCTGAGAGCTGCATATTACAATTTTTCAGGAAAAGCTGATTTTATAATCCCTGCTGTTGAATCACTCATGTGCTTTAACATTCTCTACATTAGGTTATAATTACTTTTTTCTTTTTGTATCTTGGAGGTTTAAAACAAAATTAAATGTAAACCCTGAACATGACTGTTTCAAAAAAAAAAAAAAAGGAAATACTTTCTTTGGGGAATATGCTACAGAGTTTAGTATAAAGAAAATAAGCTCCAAAATCCAACCAGATACTGACAAAGGTGGCACTGGAATACTTCAAAACATATATACTGGAATTTATTCTGATTTCTTTGTTAAAATAAACTATTATTAGTTAAAACTTACATTTTGGATCAGAACCATCAGGACTGCTAAATCCAGCATCCTTTGCTGAAACCCAGGCTGCAAAGCAGTCACTTTCATCCAAAGTAATTGTCAACATCTGTTGGCAAAAGACCATGAGGAATGTAATAGTTGCTTGGGATTGACTAAGACTATAAATTTCTAACTTTGCTCCTACAAACCAAAGAATTTCTGAAAGCATGAAAGCACACTTTGTTTACCAAACTGTATTAATTCATAATTGGTATTGGTGGGCTATACCGTAAATTAATTTATAAAAATCTGTTATTCTGATTAGGTAGTAAAATTTGCTGGTTTACTTGAAAATAGATTTAATCAGATAAGCAATGAATGTTCTTCTAAAGTTAACAAACTTTTTTAACAAACAATATATGAAAAAATGTGAAACACTACTTTAAAACAACAGATGTAGAAGCTGTATCTCACCCCAGTTTTCAAGTCCACTGAGAACCAGTTTGGCACATAAACCATTTTAAATCTCTTCTTAATCTCTTCTTCAAAATCTACTTTCCCAAGGTCTTCAACTTTACATGCCTGTTCACCAAAAGAAATGTACAAGTACTGAGTCATATCAACACCTCAAGGCTTTTCCTTGATTTTCATACGCACTTGGAATGATTGTGACTAATGATCTCTCCCTGAGCACTGCAGTCCAAAAACATCCAAGTTAAAGGCTAAATCTTTTTAAAAAGCCAAATAGTGATTTATATGATAAGCAATTTTTATTCTTCATTTATCTCTGAGGTAGTGGAATCAAGCCAGTAGAGAGGTCTGGAAATGTTATTTCAGATTACTAGAAAACATTTTCCCTACACAGAGTAGACTGCTGTCTTCTAATATCCCCTGTCATTTTTCTCCCCATCAGTACCAATATTTCAGCACTCCATCAAACACCAGTATCTCCAGCACATCAAGGAACAAATTCAGCTCAACTACTGCAATGGTAACAGCAGCGAGTGAATCTCCGTGCAGATGCTTTATTTCTGCTTTTTTCACACTTTTACTTTAAAAGTCCTTTCAGTAATTCTTAAAATCCAAATTATTATAATCCACTTGCAGAGTCATTCTGAAATACTTGCTTTAAGCAAACACTAAGGACTGCAACCTTGGAATTTATTTCCTCAAAATCCAGGAAAAGTTACAGGAAGCAAAGACTGAAGGGCGCAGGCTTCAGGTAGGAAAATCTCCCTCCCTTCTTCTAGCATCCTCAATAAAGTCTTAGCTTTCAAGTGCAGGGAGCAACACTCTGGCAAATCATCTCACCTCTACAGTGAATATGTATTTAAACATATATCAAGTGACACTTTTCACAGCTTTACTAAGGAAAAAAAAAAACCTGAATGAAAGTAAAAATTAACATTAGCATTTGACTTTGGTCCTGAGATCTAACACTGCACACTTAAATACTGAAATAAAGAAAACTTATCCAAAAATAATCTAGATATTTTTTAGTATAAATCTATATCCTCGACTTAATTTCTTTTTCACTTAATTCAATAACTCAGTAAGTTGGCTGAGCATGCTTTACCTCATTACTAATCTTGGCTGCTGCACTGCATAGCTCAAGCAGAAAATACTTAGAATTTAAACAAGCTTTTACCAGAGAAGAAATTGCTGACCATCTCACTGATGTGGGATTTGAGTCCTTTCTCTCTGCACTCTTTCCCCTCTCCTCTGAGGAATCATTGGGTAAAACAGCATAAAGAAATGTCACACCAAGTCTGCCCAGGCAACACCAGGCAGGAGCCAGGCTTCCTTCTGTTCACTTCCCTGCCTTCCTGACTTACCAGCAAACACAAGCCCTCTTTGAAACAAAGCCCCATCAAAACACACATTACTATTTCCTGGAAAAAACTCAAGGGTCTGAACTTCAGGAGAATGCAGATGTCAATACTGGATTGAATTCAGGTGAATGCAGATATCAACCTCGCATCAGGGAAAGCTACAAAAAAGCTCAGAAATGCCCCCTCCTTTTCCTAAAAGCAAACTTTGCATGATATCCTGAGACAGAGATTATTTACTTTCTACAACAGAAATATCAAACACTAAAAAAATATATATATAAAAAAGTGGCACAAAATAATTAATCATCCAACAGCAGAAAATCTGAAATTACATCCTTACCTTCAAGACATCCCAGTATGCCACATTATTATTTGTGTCTTTGGTTAATATGTGCCTCTTGTCATTAAGAATGTGGCACTGAATAATACTAGCACCCCCTGGCAAACAAACAAGAATTAAGGTTACTACTGTCATTTTTATCTAGTATCACATTAAATTAAATTGCATGACATGACATATGCTGATCTTTGGTTTCACTTTTTTGTGTAAACCTTGGATACCACCAAGGTTTAAACATGATTTTAGCTGTAACCAGCAGTGGATAGACAATAACCACATTGTTTTGGTTGAAATCATAGCATCAAGTTTTTAAAAAACTAAGTCAATCTTGAAGCTCTATCACTTGTGCTAAAGATAACAGATTTTACAAGATCCTCTGCAAAACAGCTGTTTACCTTTTATAACTTGGTCAGGCTGTGTACACAGGGGTGGTATGGGATTGGTACAATCATTATCATAATCTCCTGAAGCTCTAAAATTATGGATTCCCTTCAAAGTCTAAAGAAAGAAAGAAAATGACACATTCACAATCATCTATAAACTCTGCTTTTATCTGTGAGTAACAACTGCCAGTTCATGCTGCTATTTAGAGGTTAACCATCCAGTTCCAAGGAATAGAATTTATTTCTAAAAGCATCATAAACACAGAGCAAAGAGAGAAATTCAAAGTTTCATACCTTTCGAGCAATTTCAATGTTAGTATTTTATGGTTTATTCTAAAGAAAACTTACACATCACAGTACATCCAAACCCCATGACTACTCCATTGAATTCACAGACTGTAAAATGTATCACTTACCCATTTATTCACAGAGGATTTAGTTGTTGCTACCCAAAGTGCTGGAGGAGGATCAGCTGATCTATCCAGTTCCATCTAAATAATGAAACAAACTTTCAGTCAGGCTTAACTTAGTTTCCCTTTGATAATTACTATTGTCTTGTATAGACCCCACTCCTACATTTGAAAGTATCTCAGAAACAGCACTACTTCCAGTTTACTGTAGAAATACAAAGTTTAAATGAAAAGTAGCCAAGATGAAACTTCTGAAAATCCAGAGGAATTATTACAAATATTCAACAAATGAATTCTAGACATGGGCAATAACAGATGCAATGTATTAACACATTAGTTAAGAGTTAACTTCCAGCATGATGCAATCTTGCCTAATGGACAGTTTCCTAAATACAGGATTTTTCCATTTTCTCAATTACTTTGTGTTCTGACTCTTCACATGGTTAAAATAAGAATGTAAGAAGTTCTATACTAAAGAAAAAGCAGAATTTTATACATTTGGCTCTGACATTACATTTATGAGATCACTGTGGCCAAGATCAGAAGCTCCTTCTGACCTCTGTACAGCTGACCACTACTTTCATTTACCATTTTGAACTGAAATCTCACATCCTGACTTTTCCAAAGCTAAATAAACATTTCCAGGATATTCTCTTAACACTCTAGCATAGAGTTCACTCCCAAGGAAAGCCAGGCTGCTCCTATCTATTAGTATATGTTTCAATTGCACACTCCTTATAAAACTGCAGTGGCAGGTTCCAAGGTCCTGTCACTAAAGTTAGAGACAACAAAAAAATTCAAAAAACAGTCTCTTTGGAAGATTCAGACTTGTGCATGCTTAAGTGCTCAATAAAACCCACAAACAACTTTACTCCTAGTTCCCATGAGTATGTAAGAGATTCTAAAACAGTCCTGTGCACATATGCTGCTGCTAAGAAAAATCCACTTTTGTACAAAACCTTGGCAATGCCAGCTCAGTTTCTTAAAATTGTACTATAGCCTGACAAACCAACTTCTCATGTGTAAAAGCATATTCAATTTCAGTAATATTCAAATTTGCACATTTTCAGTAGCTGCTAGGCATCCATCTTCTTCAGGCAATTAAACTTCAGATGCAGTTTAGGAGAGAGAGCCAATCTACTGAAGACGTGGTATAGTAAACACTTGTTAGCCAATGTGAATCCTGTAATCAATTTATACTTCAAGCCACTGTTTCACAAGAAAACATGCAATTATCCTTTTATACTGTGAGAGTGACAGAATGCTGGCACAAGTTGTGAATTCTCCTGTCACTGTCACTTTCTGAAAAGTCCCTTTGCCAGGATTTCTTCTCCTGGGAAGCCGAGATAACTCAGAAAAATGAAAACAATGTTTCTCTCGTTTGCTTCTCCTGTGTTTTGTTGCTTTGGAATGTGGCTTGGAGACTGCTTATCCAACATGTGAATTGTTTTAACTTAATGGCCAATCAGGGTCAAGCTGTGTCAAGGCTTGGGAAGGAGTCACAGGTTTTTCAGTATTATCTTCTAGCCTTCTGTAAGTATCCTTTCTCTATTCTTTAGTATAGTTTAGTATAGCACTCTTTAATATAATACAATCTAATATCATAAAATAATAAATTAGCCTTCTAAGAACATGGAGTCAGATTCATCTTTTCCTCCTTCATCCTGGGGACCCCAAAAATACCACATTGTCCATCCCTGGAGATACTCAAAACCCATCTTGATGTGGTTCCAGTGCTCTTGGGCAGGGGAGAGGACCGGACCAGATGATCCTCAGACATTGCTTCTAACCTCAGACATTCTACGATTCTCTGAATTAAACTCAATTACCTTAAGAACTGGTGCCTTTTCTTCACAGATCAGCACCCTGATATCAGGATTTCGTAAATCTGTACAATAAATCTTCCTGTCTCTTCCTCCTGAATAAACATGAGTGAAGGCTTCATTGACCTGCAGAGCCCAAACACCCTCATCGTGGACTCGGTACGTGGCTATGCACCTCTGCTGCCCGAGGGACCACAGGCGGATCGTCCCGTCAGAGCTGCCTGAAAGACACTGAGCAACCACCAGCACACTTCAGTCAAACAGCTACTTAAGTATTTCAAAATATTTTTTCTCCCCCATAAAAAAGATTTGATGATTCATATAGTTATATTTTTCCTCTAAAATGGTGGTAAACAGGTACCAGCTCTAGTCAGGATTTCCAGTATTTTATGTACACCCACTGCACACCTAGATGAACAGTAATTAAAACAACTTTCACCCATCAGCCTCCCCCCCATAACCACTAAATATCTGTAATCTATGACATTAAATAATTACATTGAAATGGACTAATGACATTTCTGCCCTCTGTAAAATGCCTTTGTCTCAGGTTAAAGCACATACCTGGGTGCCATCTCTGTTCAACAACAAAGCTTTGACATTGTCTGTGTGCCCTTTGAGTTTCATTAGTTTTGCACAAGTCCTTGGATCCCACACCCTTAGAACCTATGGAAACAGACATTGGATAAATGACATTACACCAAATTAAGCCTTTCCAAATGAATCAACCCTTATTCCAAACATGTGGACATCCACCACTGAAAATGTTAGAACAAGACTGACATAACTATATCTCATGCAGCTCTAATAATCTGATGTGATCTTCTCCTTATTTTAATTTAATTTGTTCTGGCTTCTTCTTTCATAAAGAAATTAAAGAATAGAAGTGACTGGTAACAGGACAGTGTGATGTGGGCATAAAATGTGCTTCTGAGAATCCTCTCACATGCTTCACTGTTGTATCCTGTTTTCTGTTTTATATTGTCTTGGAAATATTCTCTCAAGGTTAGATTAGTAAAAAACCAACTCAGAGACTAAAGCCTGTTCTACCTTCCTTTACAACAAAGAGCAAGGGCTGTCTCTTGGGAACACTTGAGCTTCATTAGCTCACTTCATTTCCCATCTCCTGCAGGGATCTTGCAAATTGCTGGCACCTTCTCTCCTACCTGCAGCAACTGCTTCAGTCTTGATAATCATCTGAGTCACGTGCGCTCAAAAATCAGAGCTCTTGTGGGGAAATGTAATGATCCCTGACAAAGAGGGTTATACAAGATGATCTGATTGTCTCCCCTCTGTATTAAAGCTCTATGGATACATCACATCTTCAGACTGAGGCAGGATTTGTATCCTACACTTGCACTCCCACTTAAGAGAAGTGTCTGCCCTCACTATTGAAAACACAAAAGCTGCTACAGACGTGACATTGAAAATGAATAAAATTGTCTCTTACACTGAAATTGAACTGAAGTGAAATGAGCCCCACCAAATTCTGCTTACCTTTTCAGTGGACCCTGATACAATAACTGTTCCCATTTGATTCATTGCAAGGCTGTAGATTGAGTCTTTGTTCCCACTCAGGGAAGAAGCTATTTCAAAATAAAATTCACATTTTTCAATTTTAATGCTGTTATTTGAAAAACATACTTATTGACTCAAAACTGGTATTTTAATACTCATTGACTCATGAAAATAGTGCCACTCTGCCCCATATATAGAGTTGCTTTAAGAAAGACTATAGTCAGCATAGTGCTGGGAAAACCCCATTCCAATTCTTAATCTACTGCTGCATAAAAACAAAGTAACCCCTCAGATTTATGGTCAATTACAATTCTGGTGACCTTTTGGCATCACAGTTCTGTGCCAGGGCCATCAAGCTACTCTTGCTCAACTGTGTCATTGGAATATGACACTTCTTTGTGATCTTGTAACACACAGCATTTGGATTTAAGTGCAGAGATTTTTTTTTTCCAAGCCAGGTAACAGTAAAATTCTACATTTTGTATTAAAGGCTCTTCTAGTTCAGCAGAAATGCAGAGAAGTTACATTGCAGCACTAAAATGTGTTATTTGAGCAGGGATGCTACCTCTGCACTTGTGAAAACCATATGGCAGCTCCTTAGCATTACACCTACCATAAGAGCTGAAGAATTCTATACCAACCAGCCTAACCCTCTTCTGGAGATTAAAGTACCAGTCCCTCAACTCAGAAAAGCACAGACACAGCAAATGAAAATCATCTATTCAGAGAGCACAATCAGGCATTTCATCAAGCCTCAAATCTATACCATCAGTATGCCAAGAAAGCTGAGAATAGCAACAAACTGCCTGGCCAGGAAAAATGTGAAACTTCACACAATGATTTATTTCTATGATGGAGCTAAGTTTCCAGCACAGGATAACCTAATATCATAATTTAATATCACATTTTGTCACAGTGGAGAAACCTGTGTTGGGGGGGGTTAGGCTGGAAATCATGAAGAGGTCCTCCTCCCAGAGGGTGGTGGGACACTGAACAGGCTCCCCCAGGGCATTGTCACAGCCCCAAGGATGCCAGAGCCCCAGGAGCATTTGGACAACAGTCTCAAGCACAGGGTGAGATTTTTGGGGCTGTCCCATGTACGGCCAGGAACTGGACTCAGTGATCCTTGAGGGACCCTTACCATTCAGAATATTCTATAACCCTACATTCTACACCCTATAATGCCTTTCTGGGAGAGAGAAGCAGGACAGGTGACTTCCTAAAAGATGAGGGTGACATTGAAAATTAACCCTGATGAGTAGAACCTACAGTTTTTGCTAGCCTTCCAATCTCTAGTCAGTTAGATCTCACCAGTCTGTTATCCTTATATGTAATCAGGGCTTTGTGTTACTCTGTGCTTTTTAGTCTAGTTTATCTAGTAACTATTCTTCTGACAGATTTGACAAATGTATCAAGTCCTGCTTTAAGAGCTGTACTTCCTGTTTTTTCAGCATCTATACAAACAAAAAACCAACCCCAAATCACAAAACACAAGAAATATAGGAACAAATAAGATAAGAGAACATTTCTATAAAAGGCTGGTTGAAAGGTTAAAATCTTAAATCTCAAGTTAAAGTTCTATCAAGTTTTTCAGAGAAACCAGCATGTCACAGTTCAGGAGAAACAGTTCAAAGACACTTGTCCTCTATTCTAAATGCCATGACTGTTGGCTGCTCTAGATTTCCAGCTATTACATAACACAACAAATGGACTGAATCCATACAAACCCCCCCTTCAAATTTTCTGCCCATTTTTAATGTACAGACAGAAAAAGGCATAGCTTTAAACTGACCTCACAGATTATGCTACTCAATAAAACGCATTGCATTTGCCTCCCCTCCCCAGGTACCTACTTGTGACAGTATTATTTGAGGCAGTCAGTGCTGTGAGAGTATTTACATCCCAGAGGAATATCTGTCTGTCCAGCCCAGCAGATGCTACCAGCTCCTTATCTTTTGCATATGCTAAGGCTTTCACATAGTCCTACAATGAAATAAATGTAAGAATATGAATGAATGTTATCCTTTTGATGTGTACATCTTAATTGTAAGAATGGCACTGATCACACACAGTATTTACAGATAATGTTTTTCACCTTATGCGTCCTTAGTGTTGACATGCAAAATCCCTTATGTGCATTCCACACTTTAACAGTAGTATCTGAAGAAGCAGATATCACTAAATTGGAAAGAATAAAGACTAAATTTTAATGGCTTATAGATTACTTTAGAGCATATTTGTACTACTCTAATTTGTTTTTCAAAAGAGATTAAAAAAATCATACAACATTTCAATTTTCATTAAAACAACTGTTTACACTATTTACCAAAATTAAAATATACATCACAAATTAACTTTACATGCGAAGAAAAGGTGCAAAATAATTAAAGCAGCACATAATTTACTTGTATACAGTTTCTGAATACTGCAGTTCTGAAACTTTTAAGTACTTACATGTTTTGCCATTGCAGCAGAGCACAATGTCATTTACCCAATCTGTGTGATGTTCCATAGATGCTATATAAGGGTCTTGCTGCAAATTAAGAAAAAAATAAGCTCATCACCAATGGAGAAGGTTGTGACTATCACATCCTGTTGTGGTACCTTCTTCAACCTGCATATGGTTTCAAAGTTTCCTAGGGCAGAGTTGTCTGAAATCACTCTCCCAGAACCCTTTTTGTGAGAACTACACAGTTACGTAAGATACCACAGTACAAGCAACATCAAAAGAATTCCGTGATCACAATAATTGGCAGCTGTTAAAAAACAGCATCAGGCACAGCTTACCAGGAGGATAACTTGGAAAAAAGTAGGTTTAGAGCCATGGAGGCTGTCCTGACTGACCTTGTGCTGATTGACACTCCATATCCTTATGATGGAGTCCCGCCCTGCCGTGAAGAGTCTGTTTAATGCTGGGTCCAGCTGAAGCGCATTCACCCCGTTCCGGTTGTACTTCTCCACTTCATCTCTAATCACATAGGAAACCTAAAACACATTTGCACAAATCCAGTCATGCTATTAAGATATTCACACGGCCAGAAAATCTGAACATCCAATTTTATCTTTGTAAGGTTATTGAGTAGAAAATACAAAGATTTACAAGCATTGTCTGTCAGTTTGAGAGTTACCAGCACCACCGAAGCCATTTGCCCCCCAAAATGGGGGACAGTGATAGAGAGGATTCAGCAGCGACAGAACTGGAGCCCAGAAGATTCTTTTAATCATTGCAACTTAAGCTGAGTTAGATCCAGAGAATCCTCAGTTCAATTTCCTGCTGTGTGTGCATGTTCTGGGTGATCTTACACAACACACTGAATCTGTGTGTACTTCCCAAGTGGGTTCCACAGTTTCCAGAGCTGCAATGCCAGTATTTCCCAGCCTCGCAAAGGAGAGGATATGATCACCGTGGCTCACAAAGCCCTGAAAGATTGCAGATGCAAATTCAATAGGAGACACAACTACTTTTAAATCAATTTTTGAAGAACTACCTACCTGCCAATATAATGAGAAACTCAAACTCTTAGTGCTCTTTCAGATCAATTATTCCATTAGTTTCTTTCCTTCTGTGTTTGACAGTATTGTGTGTAAAGGTTACTGCATGGATTTGTTCAGAAAAACTAAAAGGAAATTTCAGGAGACCCTGAAAGGCCACAGCAGTCTCCACTATTAGTGTTCAGTAAATACAATTCTAAGACACTGCAGTTTCTTCAGAGCTACTGCACTCACTTTCCTGATCCCTGTGTTTACACACTACTCTGAGGAAAGCCCTCACACTGAGGGAAAAGGAGGGGAAGATGCCAGTTATGCATCCTGCCAGATTCTATAAAATGTAATCAGAACAAGGTAAAATTTCATGCTTGGTGTAATCAAACCTGCTCAAAACAGGAATCCTCTGGATACACAAGGACCAGGGTTCTGAAAATGCTTACAAGGAGTAGTCCTGGGCTAGAGATCTGAAATCAATTTTTCACTCCAGTAACTGCAATAAAGTCGTATAAAGAAAATGTTTTCCAGATCAGATCTCAGTGACACAAAATAAATCCAACAAATTAAGATGTTCAGTGGTGCTTATCACAGAAGAAGTATTTTACAGCAGCTCAGATTCTGTACCATGAGAGCTGACAGGTCCATTTGGTGAATGTGGGAAACACCTCCATCAAATTATCCCATCTCATGCAGCACAGCCAGAGCACTGATGCTTCCAGAAAACACATACCCAGTGCTACTCTCTGCTTGAGAAACAGCTGCAGCAGCTCTACAGACCAACCCTGAAGGACCACAACTAAGAGCCTCCTGAATCCTTCTGCCTCAACTCTCTCCATTATCATTCCACACATCCTTCACTACACTTATTAATGTGATGCACTTAATACCTAATTGTATATGTACAACACATACATAACTGTATTATTATATCCCCAATGCTCTTAAAGACCTTCTGTCAGCCACTCTCAGCCTTTTTAGTACCACAGCTCTTCCAGTTTTAGACTGTGTCCTCATTTCCATACTTTCAGCTCCTCTCACCCATTCCAGACTCATCCATAACAGTCTCACTATCCATGCTCAAGTTTCCACCTACACACAGCTCCAGAGACACTGCTGAAAGGAGACACCATCAACCACGCAGAAGGGCTCTGTTAAAGCACTTCAAGCACTTGAGGTATTATTTCTTTGTGAGATGCAGGGAGCAAGATCTACGTGCCACTCCTTACCTGAGCTTAATCATATCATGGCTGCACTGCTGAAAGACCCACACAGATTATGTGTGTAAAAGTCAAGGTTTAACATGATTCAAACACAAGGCAAAGGGATGCCCATCAAATTCATGTTGCTGTCAAACTCTCTGAATAAAACCAACGAAAACAATCAGTTAAAAATACAAGATGTCAGCAGCTAAGACACAAACCTGGAGGTCATAAGATCAAATTTAATGGTATTCATTAGAGAGAGCAATATTTTCCTGACACAGTATCAGGCTCAGCAGGGCACTTCACCTCCTGTTTTCCCAAATGCTACCAGGATATTCTTTGAGAAATCCTCAATTTTCAGATTTGTTCCTCCTCTGTCAGTCACCTCTCATATTTGTTATATTTTCAGGTATAATTTAAGAGCTCTTCATTCCACTCATAAGTTAGATTGTCAAACTATGTTAGTCACCTAAGCATGATAACGCTGATGCTTTTTGCCCATAATGATGTTACTTCTTTTTAGTTTAAAGGAAGTCGAGAAAAACAGAGCCATAAATATTTAAAAATGCAAAAAAAATCCCAAGCGATGGCTTACTTTAGCAAAGAAAGTACTTTTCATATATGATTAAAACTTTCACAGGACTTTGGAAATTGAGTCATATTTCTACATTAATCTTGATGAAATTAAAGTCAGCTCAACCAAATGCTGTTTTTCCCTCACAAAAAGACATGATCAGAGGAGACTGACAACCATTTCTCATTATCAACAACACTGAAATAGTCAAAAGTTAATTTACCCTCTACTGTCTTTAATGACTTCCACATATTAATTTAGTCAAACACCTCTTGGCAAGTATTGTTTTTATTTTAAAAGAATGGGATAAAGAGAGGGATTATATTGTTTCAGTGTTATTGTTCCCTGGTAGATCTGAACTGAATCTCAGCAGAAGTTGAGCAGGAAACCCAACATCATCCTTCTTTTTCCCTGAGACAAACTTGAGTAAATAACTCTGCTGTTTTAACCGAATTAAACAAGATTAAAATCTTGTGTTCCTTTTCTTGGTGTGAATACAGGAGATCTTTAATGTAAAAAAATATGGCAAAACAACAAAAAGAGCTTGATACAAAATTCCCCGTCAGTGACTGCAGCCTTGCACAGAATTCAACCAGGTATTTTTGTCTCCTCAGAATTTTACAAAGCGTTATTTACTGTCCACATAAGGAATAGTGCACTTGTCCTGATAAACTGTCTTAAAAACTGAAGCAGTTGCAGTAAGAAGAAAAAGAAAGCCCTATTTTATTAGGTAATGATAACTTCCTCCATGTCATGGGGAGAAACCATGACAGATATTTCTCAATCATTAAAGTAATTCTAATCCAAATTAAATAAGAACTCCTTAATTTAAAAAAAAAAATTTCTAATACTACAAGGACAAACAAAGAGAATTAAAATGAGAGAAAATTATTCTGTGGTCAGCAAGTTGATGGGGACACCACACCAACACTTGAAACGATCACTGCAATTTGAGCAGCTGGCTAAGGACAAAGAAAACCATTTGTCCTGAAAACAGTATGAGCTGAAAAGGACTACAGCAAAAAATGGACTCTCCAACTCATTTTGGAGACCTAATGATATCCAACAAACTGTCAGCTGTTTACACTGAAAATACTCAATAAATTTTCTTGCTCATCCAGAATAAAAAATATTGACTCCTGCTAACCAGGCTGAAATAAACATCTTGTATATTAACAAAACTAGAACAAGACACACAGCACATGTGGCTGAACTAAAAACAACATGAGACATGTATTGCACACCACATGGAATCTTTTGGACAGGTAAAACACCAGAAGCATCCAGGTACTTGCAGTTAAATGCATTAACTCCATATTAACAAAGAGGGGAAAATTAAGGGTTCCACAAAATCTGTTGAAAGACTGTCAAAATGCATGGGGAACTTAAAATGTATCAATAAAAGCTACAGCAAGTTGACTAAAAGAGCTGAAACTTATGTAAGAGTGGGGGACACGCAGCCAAGTCCACAAAACCAAAACATTCACTAATAAGAACAGAGGAAGGTTGCTGAAAACCCACATGTGGTTCTCCATTATGTTCTTATTCGGGGGAAAAAAGGTGAGAAAGTGCTTTTTTGTTTGGTTGGGTTTTTGAGTGTAGCATAGCATACATTTCTTAGCATAGACTTAAGAAATATTAGAAGATTTAGTAAGTACACATAACAAATACAAAAACAAAGTATATTTTCAAGCCTGTGTATTGTATTTGTGTTGCCAGATGAAGGAAGGAATGATGAATTTGACTCCATGTTCTCAGAAGGCTGATTTATTATTTTATAATACTATATTATGTTGAAGAATACTATACTAAACTATACTAAAGGTATACAGAAAGGATACTTACTGAATGCTAAAAAGATGATAATGAAAACTCGTGACTCTCTCCAGAGTCCTGACACAGCTTGGCCCTGATTGGCCAAAGAGTGAAAACAACTCACAGCAGAATCAAATGGAACAATCACCTGTGGGTGAACAATCTCCAAACACATCCCACATGTGAGCACAGCACAGGAGAAGCAAATGAGATAAGAATTGTTTTCCTTTTTCTTTGAGGCTTCTCAGCTTCTCAGGTGAAAAATCCTGGGTGAAGGGATTTTTCCAGAGAATGCGAATGTGACACCTGTGTGTACACAAACACATCTAAACAATATAAATGCAGTGAAGTTCTGGTTGAGGAGAAACTGCTGTGATAAAATTCACCTCTGCTCCTGAAGAACACAGACCTTATCACTGAAGGTAAAGCACTGGGTTTTATCTGGAAAGGGGTGTGGAGACCCCCAGAAGTGAGGGCTCAGAGACCTCAGTGGCATTTGCTCCATGCAGGACAGGCTGGAGCACAGCCCTGCTGCGCCCTTTCCCGCAGAGCACAGAGCCAGGGGCAAACCCCAGACACAAAAACTGGGATATAGATCAGCATGGCTTTACTGCCACATTAGCTGGGAGGAGACGGGCTTGTGGCATGGGAAATGTGAAATGTTTTACTAACAACCAAAGCTTTGCCATCAACACTGCTACAGCTTTTATAAGCTCCCAGAATGAGTAAGAATCTTCCACAGCAGCAGTGCACAAACATCCCCTCATTATAAAGAGTTTATGGGATTCAGGAGCCTAAATGGATCAGGACTAATCATTTTAATGACTACCAAAGAGCTCCAGACAAAGCTACTGCCCACAGATACATCTTGGCACACAAAGCCAAATGAATTTCTTGCAGGACTTACACTTATCCATGCAGGAAACACTTGTATCAGCTGAGGTGGGATCATGTTACCCTGGTTACATTACATGCATTATAACAGACTTGATCTTCACAGATGGGTAAAATCTGCTTTTAAAACATCCCACCAAACCACACGGAGGAAATAGTAACCAGCTGAGCTCTGAGGACATTCATTCCTTGTTTCTAAGTGAGCAATTAAAAAAAAAAAGTATTTCTTAAAATCATGGGAAGGTTCTAGGAGATCTGAATTGCAGAATGAGATAGGCAGCAGAGAAATACAAGGGGAAAAAAAAATCAACATTGTTTTACTATCTTGGTGGAGCATATGTATCCCTAAAAACATAGTTTTTAATTAAGTAGACTATTTGAATTTTATCTAGGATCCAGAATAAAAGTAATGGAAGGCATTAAGAAGCTCATTTAGCCTTCTCCAATAGAATCAACATACTGGCTATGTGTTTGCTTAAGCATTATATATTAAATAAATATATTAGTAATTACAATTTTTACATTTATTACATATAAAATATAAAAATAACATAGATGTCACATCTGGTAAGCTGCAGTATTAGTGCACAAGTATGACAAAAATCAGTTCAAAAAGATCACAATGGTTTGGGTTGCAAGGGACCTTAAAGACCATCTCATTCCAAGCACTGCCACAGGCAGGGACACCTCCCACTAGACCAAGTTTCTCAAACCCCCATCCAGCCTGGCCTTGAACACTCCCAGGGATGGACAATGAGATTTTCTTACTCTGTACAAGACTTAAAGATAAAAAGTGCTTAAAAACCATGCAAACATATTATAAGGGATGCTGATCCTTATATGGCAAAACTCTCATGTGTTTTCAACAGGTCTTGAGTGTGGGGGTAAGTTAATTCTGGCCAGGTAGCAAGCTTGGGAGAGCAGTTACAATGCAACCCCTCCAGGGCAGCTCCTTCAAGGCACCTGCTGAGAAACAGCTTCACCTTGACTTGACTGCCAGGCCAACAAGTGAAAGCTGCAGCACACGGCCAACAGCAGGGTCTGACACACCCCTGCATCCTCCCTCCCTCCCAGATCAGGCTCTGACACACCCCTGCATCCTCCCTCCCTCCCAGATGAGGGTCTGACACACCCCTGCACCCTCACTGCCTTCCCAAATCAGGCTCTGACACACCCCTGCATCCTCGCTCCCTCCCACATCAGGGTCTGACACACCCCTGCACCCTCACTGCCTTCCCACATCAGGCTCTGACACACCCCTGCATCCTCCCTCCCTCCCACATCAGTATCTGACACACCCCTGCACCCTCACTGCCTTCCCAAACCACTCAACCTCACTCCTGCAGCCTTCAGAAAAGCAGGGCTAATCTTCACAAACACCTGCCACTGGACACTTCAAATGTCTGACTCCCATTTAAAGAGTTTAACTTTTCTTTTCCTATGCATGGAATTTATTTTGAGGCCTAAAACTCTGATAAAAGCAATAGAAACTAAAATTATATGCAGAAGCACCCTAAACTGACTATTTTGGATGGCTTTGCTTACCAGTAGAACAGGTGCATCCAAGCTAATAATAGTTCTGATTTCCATAAACTTCAACCAGCTCTCCTGCCATGTAAGGAATCAAGTTCCTTCATGCCTAAAAGCTGTTTTTTTGTAAAAGCCTCTTCTTCCAGCCTCATAGGTTTGGAACAAATTTCTCCAACTCTGTCTCTCTCTCAAAAACTCTCTGTAGATGCACCCTAAACATTTAGCCATTGGGAATTAAAATAAATGAGTGATTTTATTTTTCCATTTGCAGCTGATGGATAAAACAGCCACGTAAAACTCCTTTACTTGAACAAAGTCCTGTCACTAACCAAGCAGGTGAAATAATAAGAGTCAAGAAAAAAACCTCCAGCTTCTAGTCAAGCTTTGTAAATGTTCATCATGGAATGGTTTGGGTTAGAAGAGACCTTACAGATGCTCTCATTCTACCCTCCGACAATGCCAGGTTGCTCCAAGCTCTGTCCAAGCTGGTCTTGGACACTTCCAGAGCCTGGAAACTTCTCTGGGAAACACAACCAATCTGAATCTAAACTCACAGTGCACTGCTGAGACACAGATCAGTGTCATGCACCTCAAGTGTCATTAGTACAGGAGGTGAAAAAATACCACACAGCACAATGAGAACAGACAAAACATCATAAACCAGCACAAAACCACCTGTAAAAACCAACCATTGAGCTAAGCAATGCTTGGAGAACAAAAAGAATAGTGACAAAAGGAAACAGTGAGCCCTTTGATAGGAGCTGCTGAAATTCTACTTCATAAATAGGAGTGCATCAAAGAAATATCAAGGTATAATAAAATCCCCCTCCTTAGGGGTGGAACCTGTAAAAACTTGTTCGCAGCACAGGCATTCTTTATATTTTAAACCATATTCAGTTTTTTTCATGTCAAGGCAAGCGAATTCTTTATATAGAATTGAAAGAGTGCTTCCCTTAACCACAGAAAACACTAAATGCTCTAAAAGATGCCCATTTCCTCTGTGTGATAAACAATGTGTCCAAAAACCAGACCCACCTCTGTTTTGAAAGCTCCTAATGCTATTTCATGCCTAATCAATATTTCATTTGATCCCACTGGATAGGTACAGCTGAATCTGGCACTTGCCACTAGGCAGCTTTGCACATTGATAACGCATTAAATCTTTTCCATAGTGAAAGCTGTAAAAACGCATAAAGGGCAGGCAGTATCACAAGAAGAAAAGCATTGAGAACCATAAAATCAACCCATTTTAATGACTGTATCTGTTAAAGTCTTGCGTTTTTATACATACTTTGGTAATTCCAGTCTCCACAGAGGCTAGAACAATCCACTTGTACACTTGGGCCCAAAGCACAGGGTTGAATTCTTCCTCAAATGTGTGGAGAAAGTCAACACCCACCTGACTGCCTGCACCACGGGTTTCCTTCAACAAATGCTGCCGGGAGCTGGCAAGGGATATTGCTGAAATTTGAGAAGAAAAAGCCCTGCTCCTCGCTCACATGTGCAAAGGGACAGAGTGTTTTACAGAAACTCAGCAGAAATATGATACAAAGCACATCACAGAATCATGGAATGCTTTGGGTTGAAAGGGACCTTGAAGATCACCCAGTTCCAACCCCCCACCCAAGGCAGGGACAGCTTTCTCTAGGCCAGATTGCTCAGAGCCCCGTCCAACCCGGCCTTGAAAAATTCCAGGGATGGAGCATCCACAGCTCCACTAGGAGAACTATTTCAGTGTCTCACCACGCTCGCAGCAAAGAATTCCTTCCCAATATCTAACCTAAACCTACCCTGGCACCAGACACGGCCGAGACAGGAACCTGCAGCTCTGTCGCTGCTGGGAACTCCCGTTCCACCAAAGCAGCTCTGGGGGCACCGTTCTCTCGCTCTCAGCTTACCTCCCGCCGCGCTCCGCCTCTTTTGATCCGAGCTGCTTCAGCTCTGCCTCCTGCGGGCTGCAGAACCCGACCCGGTTCGGCAGCGAGAGCGGCTCACCCCGCGCTGCCTCAGGAGGCCGGCGGAGGCGGGGGAGAGACCCCGGGGGCGTGCGGCGCTGCCTCCCCTCAGCGCAGCGCTGCTGTGGGAGACGAGGCGGCTGCGCTGCCACGGAAACCCCCAAAGCCTGACACCCTGCAGCCGCCGGCGTGGCCCGCGAGGCTTCGGGCTCCCCTTGAGCCGTGCCGGCCCCGCCGCGCCCTTACCTGCACTTTCCGCCGCCCCGCCGTGTTCTGCCGGTGATGCGCCGCCATCTTGCATGTTGACACTGTGGCGTCATGTCCGACCGGAAGTGCCGGCCCCTCATCCGGCCCGCGCGAGGCTTTTATACGCGAGCGGCAGCGGGGGCGTGGCCAAGGGGGCGCGGCCAATGGGGGCGTGGCCTCCGTTCCCGCCCTCACGCGGTGCCCGCCATGTTGCCGCCTCATGAGGCGCCGCCTCAGCCCGGCCCCAGGGCGGGTCCGGTCTGTCTCCTTCCCCGTCCTGCTGCTCTTGCTTCCTTCCTCTCCCCTCCTGATGCTCCTGCGGTGTGTTCGTCCTGCTTTGCTTTGTCTCGAGTGGTGGCGAAAGGACTATGTCGAAATAAGAAAGGGCCCACTTGACTAAACTAAATCAGCTTTTCCGGCTGTCAGTAATAATCAGACGGTTCTGTACTTCATTAATAATAGCCAGAGATTT
Organism: Motacilla alba alba; assembly: GCF_015832195.1. NCBI lineage: Eukaryota > Metazoa > Chordata > Aves > Passeriformes > Motacillidae > Motacilla > Motacilla alba. The sequence continues at coordinate 4,985,807 of NC_052017.1, forward strand.
CTCTGTGTGGGATATTCTTGTCGATTAAGAAGTAGAGATGTTGGTTAGAGCACAGTGCTCATAACTCACCATGGGTTTGATCCTCATATGGGGCACTCTCCTAAAAGTTGGACTCGATCATCCTTGTGGGTCTCTGCCAACTCAGAATATTTTTTATCTCCTGAATCTTCTGGGTGAGGAGCTGTAGGAAGTTGTGTGCAAGACTCACACTCCATTTCTTAGCACACCGTTTCTCAGCACACCATTTCTTAGACTGGTTACTTGTTTGTGCTAGATCAGTAAAGGTGCTAATAGTTAATCGGTGAAACAAGAGTGTTGTGAGAGATGAAATGTAAGGGGTTAGGGAGGAAACGCTGCATTCGGGTATTCCTATTCAGTGCTGGCTGCAAGGCTAAGCAGAAGGTAAGGATATTTGTTACTTCTGCTGATTTAAACTTTGCTTGTTTTGATACAGATCACTTTTTCTAACAGCACAGAACTCCTCACTGTGTTGTCCTCATTGCTGTTTCAGGTGGAGTGTGTGGTTGTGAAATGAGATTTGCCTTGGCCAAAGTCCTTCCTTCACTGCAGCATTTCACAGAATCATTGATTTGGGTTGGAAAAGACTTTACAGCTCATCCAGCGCCATCCCCTGCCATCCCAGGTTGCTCCAAGCCTTGTCCAACCTGACCTTGGACAATTCCAGGGATCCAGGGGCAGCCACAGCTTCTCGGGGCACCCTGTGCCATGGCCTCCCCATCCTCACAGTGAAGAATTAATTCGTAATAACTGAGCTAGAATCCAGTGTTTACTGGCTAGATTAAGCAAATTTGACATAAAGGTAATGCTGCAACAGTGATTTCTCTCCTTTAATCCAGCAGCAAGAGTTACAGACACACCACTTCCAGAGGACCGCTGCAAACACTGGGCTCATTGTACATTGTTATTTGAATGTATTTTTGTGCCTTTTACAGCAGATTTTCGACATGATGGAGTCTAAAACTATGGGGTTTTTTTTACTCGAATGCCTCGCTTATGCAGACGTAGAATATGAGGTCTCAGGAGATTTTAGTCACACAAAACATTTAAATCGTATTTTAGATCACCAAGTTTCACATCCCATAAAGCAGAGCCTAAATACAGTATTTTCAAACAGTTGCATCTGAGTCATGCCATAAATTATATATAGCCTACAACACTTTTGGTTTCAAGCTATGTAGAATCTACCATGTCCTTTGGGTATTTTTTCTGTGATTATCTGATCTTAAAATGCATGTCTTTATATCTTGAATTTGTGTAGCTCTTATCCCAAGTAGAGAAGCTATTACAGCTTTTCCTGGAGGATTAGGGAGGCCTTTTTTTATGCAAAACATTTTCTACTTGTAGTTGTATAATTATATCTTTTAAAAATGGATTTGGGAGTGATGTCCTAAAACCAATTAGTTCATTTATCCCAGAACAGCGTCAGTTCCACTGATGTAATTCCTGGAGATATCTGTTTAGTCCCTAGGGAGCAGATGGTGATTCCAATACCTTCATCTGCAACACATTCTATTCCTTCACTCTTCTCACTGCCAAAAAAGGGTTTTCTTGTGCTTCATCTGAATTTCCTGAGCTGCAGTCTCCGCCTGTTACTTCTTGGTTCACTCGTGGACATCAAGATGAGTTTGTTCCACATTTCTTCTTAACTTTTTGTCATGCTGTCGTGTTTCCTTCCATCTTCTCCCCACTGGACAAAATCATACTTCTCAGGCTTCAAACCATTCTTACAGTATATTCTTAAAATCTTTTAACATTTTAACTCTGTGACTGTCAAGCTTTGTGAGAGAGAATGCAGCAGCACGCAGAGGAAGCTGGGAAATTCCCCAGCATTCTAGAAGTCACTGTTATTAAGGAAATATAATCTCTATACCCTTATTTACATTGCTTGCTGTTCATTACAATGTTTATTCACTCAATTCATACATTCTGGCCATTTCCATTCTTCCTTCTCTCCCTATCTCAACATCCTGGCTTCACTCCTGAGACCTGTTTGGCTCTCCACCACTTCCTTTTTGACTCAGCAGCAGTTTGCTCACCGCAGTGTTCTCAGAAATTCACAATCTAGTTTAAGAAGATCAGATTTTCGTGGATATTGAAAAATAATCCCTAGACTAATATAAACATCATATTCTTTCTCTTCCAAAACCTAAAGCAAACAGCTAATGTTATAGACCAGCTCATCTTACCACTTTCCTACTAGGAAATGACACAAACACGATAAAAGGCTGGAAGGTTTCCTTCATAACAAAGAAATCATTACCTACCGTGTTTTTTTATGTAATACTGCTTTTAGTTCAGGTTTGGTAAACATACACACGGAAACCAGAAAATTCTCACTATTATGATACTCATATTTTTAGCTGCCCTCAGTAAATGTGATCTTTGTTGGAGCAGGCAATCTCCAGAGATCTCTTCTGACCGCAATGGTTCTGTGATACAAAGGCATCACTGTACATTTTTTCACCTTAAATTTAATAGCCTGACAAGGCTGCATTATATACAATAATTGCAGCCACAATATACTTAAAGTTCCTTGATGCACAAAAAAAAACCCCAAAAAAACAGAGGAAACCCCACTTAAAATTGCATAGAAATGTAAAAAGCAAACTTCTCTGTCTATAAGCAAAGTCAATTTCAAATCAAATGTACAAAAGATGCTGACTGCTCTTAACGACACAGTATTATCTTTATTAAATGAATAATCCATTGGTGATTATGGATAATGAAGGTATGGTTGGGGTTTATGAATGAAATTAGTGCTTCATTTATCAAAGAATAACACCAAACTAACATCATAATTTCACTACCTCTAAGACAAGACAAGAAATCACTTAGGTGTATGCATGACTGTGTTATGAGAAGAAGTAATCTGCTTCTTAATGGACTAATGTATAGTGAAATGCTGTCAGGCACTTTGCTCAGTATTTATTTACAGGGCAAATTTCACTTTGCTTCATTCTTTTCCAACCCAGATTCCAATAAATCTCCATGCTTTGTGTATGACAGCATCTGAAACACTTTGGCAATTACCATTAGCCTGAAGCCAGCACATGACTAAACTAAAAAAAAAAAAACAAAAAAAACCCCCTTCATTTTATATTAAAAAAACCCAAAAAACAATGAATATATTTCAAATTTGTCTTAGGAGATACCTTAAATCATAATCTTCCCACTGCTGTAACAAAAATGCTTCCCAGTGTGAGTGACAATCAGGTTCACGAGACCTGAATGTACATAAGTCTGTGGGACCTGATGAGATACATCCCAAAGCCTGAGGGATTTGTCTGATGTAGTTGCCAAGCCTCTCTCTAAGTATTTGAAAAGTCCTGGCAGTCAGGTGAAGTCCCAAGTAACTGGGGAAAGGGAAACATTTTTGCCCATCTTTAAAGAGGGTGGAAAGGAGGCTGCTTGAACTCCCGCTCTGCCAGCCTTCCCTCTGTGCCTGGGGAGATCACAGAGCAGATCCTCCGGGAAGCTGCAGTGAGGCACACAGGGGACAGGGAGGTGGCTCAGGACAGCCAGCACGGCTTCACCAAGGGCAAGTCCTGCCTGACCACCCCAGTGGCTTTCTGTGATGGAGCGGCCACATTAGTGGATGAGGGAACGGCTCTGGATGTCATTTCTGCAAAGCCCTTGACACAGTCCCCACAACATCCTTCTCTCTGTTATGCCTCAGGTTTTAGCTTTTCTATTTTTCCGATTCTGTGCTGCTTTAGTGTGTGGGTCTGAGCTTCATATCAGGGGATGGTGAGCTCTCTGCACAGAGCAGGGAGACAAAACAATTCCTTCTCCAGCTGGGCACCAAGGACAAATGATCCAAATTTCAGGCCCAAGAGCACAAACAATGTGGGCTGGAGAGAGAAAAACAAGCAGGATGGGAGTGCCTGGGCTAAAGCTGGAATGGGACAATGAACTGCAAGGTGCAAATGGAGCAGAACTTATAAAACTGAGAGACCCCGTGAGCGGTCGTACATTTTGGGACCATTTTAGTTCATCTTGGGTGTAGCCCTGTGTCCTAGGGTGACGTTATGATGCTTGTATCCCCATTTGTGTGTTCTGTTTATGCTGGATATTATGTTCTGTGCCTTCAAGACTGGCTCTGAAGAGTGAATGTTTTGTTTTGGGTTTTGTTATCTGCCCGCTCCCCCACGGCTGGCGGGACACAGAGACAGGGAGTACATAGTGCGGCTTTTGCTTTTTGCTGGGCTTTTTTTGCTTTGCTCTTGCTCTGGCTTCTGCTTGCTCCTGCTTTGCTCTTGCTTTTGCTTCTGCTTCTGCTCATTAGCTAGTTTAGCTAAGCAGTCCAATTTTTTTTTTCCCTGGACTGATTTTTTTTTTTTTTCGCTTTTTTTCCTTTTTTTCTTTTTTTCCTTTTTTTTCTCCCCTTTTTGGAACTACTTGAACCTGCTCTGGACTGGGACCTGGAAACACCGAGAGCTTGCACCTTGTGGCTTGTAGCAGCCATCTCCAGCGCCGGAGGGACTGACAACAGAGCAACCACCCCCCAAGAGAGACTTTCTGAATTTGTCATCCTTTTCAGAGTGGTGAAGGAGTGTTATCATCTGGTATTGTTCATTCTGTGTGCTGGGGGTGCTGTGCCTGTTAAATAAACAGGTTCTTTCCACTTCTCTCCGAGGAATCCTTCCCGAACCGGTTGGAGGGAGGGGCTGTGTGGGTTTGCTTTCTGGAGGGACCTCCTTTTGCAGATTATCTCCCAAATTTGCCCTAAACTAGGACACCCTGGCTGGGCTCTTGTGCTGCCCAAGGTGGATCCACTAAGGCCTCATAATAAATCCCTGCTTTATTCTCTAACTCTGTCTGGTCTCTGTTCTAGGTCAGCCTTCTCAAGGCATCATCTGAACTGGAGAGAGATGGGTTCAGTGGGTGGAGTGTTTGGTGAATAAGGAATTGTGGTTTCACCCCAGCCAACAGCCAAAGCCCCTAAGAGCCACTCATTCACTCCCCCACCAACGGGATCAGGGAGAGAATCAGAAGGGTAAAAGCTGGAAAACTCATGGGTTGAGTTAAAGACAGCCTAACAGGGAAAGCAAAAGCCATGCACACAAGCAAGGAAAACCAAAGCATTAATTCCTGTCTTCCTATGTTGGGCAGGTGTTCAGCCACCTCCAAGAGAGAGGGCCCCCATCACGTAGAACAGTGACTTGGCAAGACAAATGCCAACACTCTGAATGTTCCCCCCTTCCTCATTCTTCCCTCCACTTTTTCCATGGCATGATGTCACATGGTCTGTGGTCAGTTTGAGTCACCTGTCCTGGCTGTGTCTCCTCCCAACCTCCCGTGCACCCCCAGCCTCTTTTTCCAGTGTGGCAGAAGGATAAACAGGCTCTGTGTAAACCTTGCACACCAAAACCACAAACATCTCCATATTAGTTTTTTTATGAATTACATTCTTGCCATATTGATGTTTAGACTTAAATCACACAGGGAGGTGCAGTAGGAAATAGACGTGAAACCAAATATCTCAACCTTTGCTGGGCTCTTGGTGTTTCTCATTTCATGGTTGAGTTTGGAGTCCCATGCAATAGAAGGGAAGACTTTACAAACTGTGTTAATGAGACTGCATCAGAAATGCTGGAAGTCTTTCAGAGATTCTAACAGCAGTATTTTGCTCTTAGCATCTGACTCTGGAGAAATGTAAAATGCTTCAAAAATACTAATACTGTTTTTCAGAACACTGAGAAGAACAGATGGAATAACTCGAACTTCAGGCACTGAGCTCATTTTCAGACTTCTTCAGTGCACATTAGGTCATTAGGCAGAAAGCTATTTTGTGTAACAATGCCTTTAATGTGTACTTACCATAAAAGCTATTTCCTGTTGTTCTGTAAAGTCAATTAGCTATTTACCAAATACCAAATTTCATGTCTGTCAATTGCTTATTTCATTGTGCAGCATGAAAAAAGGGAAATGACAATCATGCAAATTATTGTCTTGATAAATACAACATGCCCTTTACACTCTTAGATTCTTTTCTGAGAAAGATTGAGTTGCACATTTTGTTTATCTCACAGATAATTTGCCCCTCTTTTTTTCTGGACTTGTGCCTTTGGAGATTTTGTGTATTACTTTCTCTGTGTGTTGTTTTGGTTTTACTGTGTATGTAATATTTAGTTATTCTGTGCTCAAGCGTAACAAAGCAGGTGTATTTCTGTATTTCCCCACCCCTCTTTTTTTTTTTCCTGATGTCCCCTATTACTTTTGTTCTTGTTGCAGGGTATGATTTTTTTGAGACATTCCAGGAATCTCCTCTACGTCTTGCAATTAGTCACCCTTGAAATTAAGGGGAATCCTGAAGCTTCTGGCCAGCAGCTAAATTAGTTCAGCCCACGAAGGATACATTTGAGTTCGCATTGTAATAAATGTGTGTGCATTACTTAGAGATCACTCTTAATGTGATATTCCAGAGGTTATTGTGCTTCCCAAATTGTGGGCACTGCATTCCCTGTGTGCCAGTTTCGGTTACAGACAGGAAGGAGGATTGCAAATTCTCTGAAGCTGCAGCCAGAGTAAACAGAAATCTCTGCAGATAATTTTCATTGCAAGTGTCTCCAGTGCAAATCCTTGAATTACCAAGGAGCATGAAGTTTTATTGCTGAGCAGTGAAGTACTTTTTTGAGATAAATTTGTAAGAAATATCATTTATGAGCTGTTAGCATCAGAGTTAGCAACTGTTACACTTGATGCCTAAAGAGGCTACCTGGAACAGAGGCTAGACAGAGTTAAAGGAATAAAGTAGGGATTCATTAAAAAGCCTTCAAAGGATACACCTTGGGTAGTGCAAGAGCCTGGCCATGGCTCTACCTGGGATGGACCCAAGATGGACTCCAAGTCATGAGTTTTTACATTTTATAAGTTTTGGTCCATTCCCATACTGGGGTTCATTGTCCAATTCCAGCTCCAGGTTATGCATTCCCACCCTCCCAGATTGCTCTCCTCAATTCACTGTTGTTTATAGTTTTTGGGCCTGGAGCTGCAACAGTGTCCTTGGTTCTGGGGCTGCAAAAGGATTGTTCTGTCTGACTGAACTGTGAGGAGAACTTGCTAACACTTTATATGAAGTTCAGAGTTATACACCAATGCAGTACAGAATCTGGAAAATATTGAAAGTTAAAACTTATGGTATCATGCTGCTCAAGATCTGTGTTATAACAAATTATTGCCCGATGAAAATCAGCTGTGAATTCCTTGTTTACATAAAGCAAGGTGGGGATGCAAAAACAAAGGTCTACTGGCACTATCAGACTGCAATGATTTTGAGTGTTTGAGAAGGCCACAGGTGCTCACAAGCTGATTTGGTAGAGAATTATCCATCCTGTTAAATACTGATGCCATTTTATTGGTCTGCATTTGACTAGTTTAAACTTCAACTTGAAGAGCCATCCACTATTAAAGCTCTCATTCATCTGCAAGTCTTTATGATTTTCTGTTGAGAAATTCTGTCACAAAATCACTTGTTCAGGTTTACAACATTTACACAGTTCCTCCTCTTTAATGCAGCTTTCTGATTTTTACCTCTAAAGTTATTTGGAAGATGTTTTGCTTTGCATATTGTAAGGAGACAAAAATAACATCTGATTTTTATTAATAAAAGCTTTTTGCTGTGACTATGATTTGTGTTTATTTTCATTATGTCCAAAAGAGACAACCTCTGTTCCTGTGGTGGAACTATCTTTGACAAAACTCAAAATCTGCCTGTGCTCCCTCTGACATGATTTCCATTTCCTGCTCTCCAGAGTCTGAGATTTTGCTTTCAGGAGACTATTTTGGTGTCTTTGCTCACACCTCTTTGCTGTTATGTGCACAGCTGAATTTTCTGTGTTTTGTGGGGTTTTCTGTGTGAAGAGTGATTTGCATTTGCTAATTCTAATGGAGATCGTTGGCATCGTGTTTGTCTCAGACTCACTTGTGGTTGGTGCTGGCTAATGGACAGTGAACCATAACCATAAACTCTGTAATTAACAGTCGTGATTTGCCTCTGTGAGAATCTTGACCTAAATTAAAACACTCAAAATGATACTTTATATCAAATTTCATAGCATTCTTTGTTGGTGGATGACATGATCTAGTTATGGATTGTATGATTTTGTTTTGCAGAAGCCATTTCTTGGAAATATGAAATATCTTTCTCAGGCTCAAGTAATTTTCCTTCCAACTGTTATGGTCAAAGTTACTGGATGCTTTTAACTTGCAAGTAAAGGAATGTTGATTTCTCCATTAAATTTTTGGTAAATGTATTTATTTTGTCTCTGTAAAACCCTTCTTTATTCAAACTTTCTGTGCTTGTTTGAATCATACAAAGAGACTATTGGAGAGGTCAGTGCACACATTTCAGGATTAGATTTACAGATACATCAACTGATGGCAATGATTTGTTTGTTTGGAATTCTTGTTCCATTCCCTCTTGTATGCATCTGGGATCTTGTGTCCGGCTTGTGATTTTAGCCAATTTGAGATAAAGTATCTTGATAATACAGATGTATCTTGGAGGATAATGCTGTGAGAAAGAGATGTTTGATGATCTTAATTTCAGGTGTCCCACAGCAGGGGTTCCATGGTCAGCAAGTTACTGAGGGATAGTCTCAGTCACACAGGAAAAGGATGGAGGTGGCAGGATGGAACCTGAGGATGAGAGGGTCATGCAGTGTGCATGAGCTGTCAGGTACCTTGAAATCTTTCATGACTGCATTTCTGATCCATATTTTAAAGCAGCAACTAATGTTTAGAGTTATGGCACAGTTACAAGATACATTTAATTATGCAAAAATCTGGTTTATTCAGCTCTTGACATCTGTACACTCTTAGTCATTAAGATAATGGTGGTGTGCTAATGCTACCAACAAGAAATATTTGTTTTGTGCTCTGGCAATAAAAAGGAAAAAGAAAAGTGCTGTACTTTGCAGTTAATGGAGGAAACAGATCCACGTCAAGAGCTTGGTGAATAAATTAACAGTAATTTCTGTAATGAATTTAATTTTAGTAACTTATATAACAAACATTATCTTTTTGTTGTTAAACGTCAGCTTTTTTATTTCCTCAATTTTCCTCCTCCTATTTCCACAGTAATAATGAATGAAAAAGGGAAGAAGAGAGTGTTGTTACTCTGAGGCTGGTAGTCGGCCCTCTCCCCGCTGTAATAAACTGCTTTTCTAATGGGAGAAAGGAAATTTTCCACTCTAGCACAAGAGAAGTAACTTGTCTGAGTGTTTTGTGGTTAGCTGCAAGTCCTAAGCTGCTGCAGATAAAAAAATCTTGTTCTCTGAGCTCTCGCTTTTTGGATTTTAAACATTTCAGTGTCCAGAAGGAGTGCAATTTTTTTGCTGTGTTGAGGTCTGTGCTGATCCCCTGTGCCCCATTTTTCACACGGACAGATGGATGGAGAAGATACAGCAGAATAAATACGTGCAGGTAGGGATCTTTATTGCATTTAGTGATATTAGCTGGTACAGCATGGTAAATGTGGCAGCTGTAGTGCCTTTATAGAGTGATGCTTGAGTGCTCTTGAAAATTCTGCTCTCTTAATTGAACTTGTCTTGAGAACATAATCTTGCTTTCTAGAAAAATAACTTACACTGAACTTAAAATGTCCTTTTGCTGCTTGCACCACAGAACACTTAGAGTTTTATTTCTTTTAAAACCATCTGCAGTTGTATCTATCCAGAAAAATGTTTAATCACTGTTTGTTTCTTGGTGTGCATTAGTGCTCCCTGGCTTTTAAGGACAGCGTAGTTCCTTCAGTAGAATTCTTCCAGCAAAACCCAGAGTAAGTCTCTTATCATCAGGAAAGATGATTGGAAAGATGATTGGAAAGATTCATAGTCTACTTAATAAAGAAGAAATTTCAGACAGTAATGGGTTCTGTTGATGTAATTAAGAGAAATAACTGTACTTAGCATTAGGGCTTACCATGAATGTGGGTGTGTGTTACTTCCAGTACCTGTTGCTAGCAGGCTTTATACATCACTTTTTGAAAAAGAAATATAAGTAATTTCAGATATGAGGATAAATGCTGTGATTTTCATTTTGCTCAAACAAGTTTGGATGTTTTATTGGAGGTTATAACATGATATTGAATGTATTTTGGGCTCTGGTCTTGCGTATAACAGTATATTTGAATTTCAAATTTTGTCTGTATAAGATATAATGAACATATGTCAGAGACTGGGAATAATAAAAAGTGGAAATCAATGAGTGAAAAATAATAATATCTACTCTAATTTCTAAACAAAAGCTTTTAATGAAAGGCAAATTTTGTGCCAATATTTAATGCATGTCTTAATGGTTAAAAGCTTGGAATGAAATGTGAAATAGGAAACCTTTTGTTTTCTTACCATTTTACACATATATTTCCAATTGAAGAAAAAAATCTTTGCTTTTAATAAATGTAGCTATGATTTCAGCAGAAAGAAAATAATTAATTAATATTTAGGTGATTATTCTTCAAAAGTATCCCCCAAGTACTTTTCCCTTTCTTACAGTATTGTCAGTGAGAGCACAAAATTTTGTTTACTGTTTTCAGAAAAGCAACCAAGCTCCTCCCTCCATCCCTCCCACAGGCATCCCACTACAAAGAAAACTTTCTGCATGGGAGCTGGCTCAGGAGAAATGATGTTGTTGGGAATGGAAAGGTGAAGGTGAGAAAACCAAGACTTTCTGTCTCCTTGGAGATAACAGCCAGCCAACATTCATAAATCTGTGTGAAGGCTTTTCTAGTTTGAAGGGGATATTGTAAGTATTTTGTTTTTGCTAAGTATTTGTATACTATGAGGAAACTCAATTGCTGATTACCTTAATTTAATTCTATGTCTATTTGATTAAAATATTTGGGGATATGTGTATACCAGTGTGTTTGTCTGTATATAAATAAAATATGTGCAGACATGTTTCCAAGTATTAGATGTGGTTTTATTTTAGGTACAGGGAGCATCTATGTAAGAAAATCTGTCATTAATGTAAAACCACTACATTGCTGTAAACGTGTAGCTCTTCCTATAATTTACATGTGTCAGTGAAACATTTTGCTGAACATTGATGTATTTGTCATAATTACATAATTACTATTAATTCTTATACTAATTATTATCATATGCATTATTATCATGTGAATTACTGACTGCTCTGTTTTGTTATACCACCTCATGCAGAGTATTCCTCAAATTTGCTTTAGTATTATCTAATCTTATTTCCACTGAACTTGACATACTAAAATTTCTTTACCTACACAAGTCTGGAATGTTTTTCTCACAAAAATACTGGTGAGTGATTTTTTTCAGTATGTTTAAGTAATGCACAGTCTAGCCCATTGCATGGATTTCTGAATTTGGAAGTAATGAGTGAGTATATTATATTATATTATATTATATTATATTATATTATATTATATTATATTATCAATAACTTTGTCTATTACACGTGTTAAAAAATCAAACCAAACAACACCAAAAAAAACTCAAAGAAACACCCTGAAAAATTGTACTGGTAGAAAAACAAACCCCAAAAAACTGCACTGGCAGATATTTATCCAACCTATCCAAATACAAACTTTTCCTTGGGATGGGGTGACAAGTGAGAAGTGGAGAATGAGGGACAAAGTCCTGGGTGGAAGAAATGGCCTTGTATTTTAGAAACAGCAGTAATTCTCTAAAATGTCCAAGCTGGATTTTACTAAGGACTAAAATCTGTTTGATCTGTTCACCATCAATGGAAATTAAATAAAAGAAAATGGTGATCAGAAACAGAATTTTTTTTTCTGCCTATTGAAACTGAGTAAGTGATAGCAGAAGCTTTTGGCAAGGTACAGAACAGAAAACAGGGAATTCCTGACCTGTTTCATAAGATGTTGCTGTGAGCTGCTTTCTCTTTTTTTTTTTTCTTATTTCAGGTGAAGAGGTGAACACATCTTTATTCTTTATTCCTGTGTGAAAGACTATACTAAATGCACACTAAAACCTAAGTACAGTTAATTTATCCTTTATTTTTTTTCCAGATCCAGGTGCTCACAGGAAATATTCCGCTGGTGGCCCTTGACAAAGCAGTTGATATGAGTAATTTGACATTTGGAATTGGTTATAATCCATGCTAAAACTAGATTGAAACACAAATAAGGACATTTTTATATTTACATTCCTACTCGTTTTCCTATTTTGAGAAACATCTCGTAAATGCCCCTTACTGGCATTTATAGTATTTTATTGAGCAGTTTTATCAGTTTCAGTTCTGCTTTTGGGGATTGTTGATATCTTATGGTCAATAGTTTGATGGCTATTACCTCTCTGCATTTAAAGGAACTCTGAGCTTTTAGGGAGCTGAAAAGAGTTCTGAAATTCATACAAACGGAGCCAAATCAAGGAGTTGTACATAAGGCTTGAATTTGTATTTTGCTTCTCAATCCAAAAGTCTAAATTTGTTAGTTATCATCTCTACTGATTAGTCAGTACCCCAGCAAGCATTTTGTAATTCATGTCTCTGAAACATTGTATTAATAGACTCATTTTTGGCATTGCTTTGCTATTCTAGAAAAACCCTTTATCTTAAGAAATTTTAGTAGGAAATTGTACTTTAGTAATGCCCAGTGTCTGTTTCACTTAATGACTCTTTTTTCATCCCTTTCTAGTACCTTGCAGGTCATTTGTTCAGTAAATTTCATCAGTATATCTAGAATTCCTTGGGTTTTGACATAAAAATATTCTGTGTCATTTTTACAGCATCCTTAGCCCATCAAGACTAACCTCAAACAATGCCTAGCTTTGTACACTGAATGCAATTCCTCTCAAGATGAGAAAACCAAGTCATTTCCACTTTAATTAAAAAGAAAATTGTGTTAATGCATCCCTGATCCTGTGTGTTAATGCATCCCTGATCCTGTAGAAAGTGCTCCTTTAGTAACTGAAGGTACCAGTGCATTTTTATCTGTTACTGATGGACTGGTCTCTACTGCAGGACCAGAGATATCAAAACCTGTTGTAGGAATTCCAACTCTTCATTTAATTTAAATGCAAATGTCTTTCATTTGCTATACTGGAAATTACCAGATCTGTAGTCCTGGATCTGCCTCAACAGCATATTGACATAGTACATACTGACCTACAATTTCTTTGCACTAACTTGTAGTCACACACCCAAGTTCTCTCAGTTTCTAGAATAAATCTGGCACTTAGCTTACTACTTAGAAAACTTGTTCTGTTTTATCCCTCCCAGAATCAGTTACTGGGGAAGCTTTTGTGTCCCACGCAAAAATTGAAATTATTTCTCAGAGTAACACTTTACCTCAGTGTCTTGCCTTAAAAATTCAACTAATTTAGCAGTATATGGTGAGGTGGCTGAGTTTAGCTGAGCTTCAGGAATTCCAAGTAGTCACTCTGTCTTTTTAATATAGTTTTAGTTCTTTGAATTAGAAGGGTTTTTCAGTCACATCTTCTTAGCTTCCTGTTTCCTAAACCAAGTCACAATCCAGAAATACTTGGCAGTTGATCAAAGGCCAGGAACTCTCTTTTTCCAAGTGAACAGAGTGCATTTCTGGTACAGGTCTGCTGAAGAAATCCTCTCATGAATGTCCCTGAAAGTTTGTCCAATTATGACTTCTGGTCACAGTTGCTGAACGGAATGTGCTGCATCTTTTTGCTCTTGATCAATACTTCTGTCTCATTCATTTTTTTTTTTGTTTTGTTTGGTTTTTTTAGATTCAGCTCTGAAATCCTTAATATAAAAATGATATTTGCATTTGCTAAAACCATTTTCTTTGCTTAATTTATTTCAGCTGACGTCGTTCCCTAAAAGCTGAGTTTCTCTATAGTCCTTAAAACTGCTTTGAAGATAAAATTTATCTTCTTACCGTTATTGCAAATTAAAAAAAAAGAACATCTTGATTTTCAATTTATCTTTTGAGCTTTCGATTGGAAATGGGTCTGTGTGGCTTGGCAAAGTAACAGTTCTTTGGTTGTATACTTCCATTTTGTTACCATGGTAAATTCTGATCTCTGAGTTGCGGTTCCTGATCAGATCTGAACATGCTTGGAAAGTCCCAGAGGACAAAAAGAAACCCTCCCAAACTCATAAACCCCCCCAAAAAAAATCATTGCACAATCATTCTTGCTTGCATATTCTTTTAAAAGAAATATATCTGCATCTAAAGATGAGAGCTGCAATTGCAAGAGTATTGATTCTCTAACATGGTCCACATGTGAGCTCACAAGGAGTAGCAGCACAGCTGGACCTCAGCAATCAAAAATGCAGAGTGTTTTAAAGACTTGGCAGTGACCAAAATTGTTTATTAAATGGAACTGATTGGTTTTGATGTGAGTCACAAAGGACGAATCATTCTGTAATGGGTCAAAATTTTCTTTATCTTCTGTGGATGAGAACTGGTGTCATGTAAATTGCTGTCATCTACAGTAGTGTGGTAAATTTGGGCATTAGTGACTGAATACTTACAGTATTTGCCTTGTCACCTCAGTGCTTCTCATTACCACCCTTCCCCTTTGTCAGGGATTTAAGCCTCAAGCAGAATAATTGAAAATGCAACTGGACAAAGCCTTGAACTGAATTTGGTGTTGGCCTTGCTCTGTGGAGGGGATGGATCTGATGAGCTTTAGAGATGGGACGTGTGGAACTAAATTCTATTTTCAGGAAGTACAGAGGAGCAGTAGCTGAGGTGCAAGGCTGCTGATACTTTAATTTACAGTGAGAAACAATTAGATGATTGTCAGAGTTGTGATAGAGGTGTGATTTTGATGCTTCTAAGCTGGAAAGGCAAAGGAAAAAAGTATCTTTTCTGAGCCGTGAATCACACAGGTAGATCCAGATTAAATAGATGATCTTCATTGGGTCTGTTTTTCATTACTCATTCTTCTAAATCAATGTACTTCTAGTTGGTTTTGCCCTGTATCTTGGGTGCCTCATATATATCCTGGTTTGCCTTATATCCTGGGTGCCTCAAGCACAGCAGGACCAGCTGGGCAGAAGAGGTGATTGTCCTGCTGTGTCCACTATTGGTGTGGCCTCATCTGGAGCGCTGTGGGCATTTCTGGGCCCTGCAATTTAAGAAGGATGAGAAGGTCCTTGAGTGTGTCCAGAGAAGGGCACCAAAGCTGGTGGAAGGGCCGGAAGGAATGACCTGCCAAGAGCTGCTGAGGGCTTTGGGCTTGTCTGCTTTTGGGAAAAGGAGGCTGAGGGGTGACCTCATGGCTGTCAGTGACCTCTACTACAGCTTCCTGAGGAGGAGAAGTGGAGAATTAGGTGCTGAGCTCTTCTCCCTGGGATCCAGTGATAGGACATGTGAGAATGATCCACAGCCACCCTGCAGGGGGTTTACATGGGATATGAGGAAACATTTCTTTGCCAAAAGGGTGCTCAAACACTGGAACAGGCTTCCTAGGTGGATGGTTGATGCCCCAGGCTTATCAGTGTTTAAGAGGCACTTGGGCAGTGCCCAAGGCCTTACAATGGTCAACCCTGAACTGGTCAGGCTGTTGGGCTGGATGGTCATTGTAGATTCTTTTCAGTTGAAATGTCTATCCATATTCTACTCTATTTTATTCTATTTTGACACGGAGTTTCAGACAAGTAAAAAATAATTTATCTAATAGATATTAAAGCAGTGTGTTATTTCTGGTATTCTGTAATTGTCAAGAGCTTTCTTTCTTAAGTTACCTCTAGCACTGGAAACAAACACTCAGAAGGCAAAATGGATCCCTTGTTTTGGCCATCAGAAGCTAACAGATTTCGCCGATTCACCCCCGAGTCCTTGGCAGCAATCGAGGAAAGGATTGCAAACAAAAAAAAGGAGCAAGTCAAAGTTAAAGAGAAGACTAAGGAACAAGGAGTTGAAGAAGATAAACTTACTCCACAACTTGACCTGAAAATCTGCAAAACGTTGCCATCTCTGTATGGGGACATTCCTGAGGAGCTGGTTGGGGAACCCCTGGAGGATTTTGATCCATACTACAGTGATCACAAGGTTAAAACTTCCCAACATTTTTTTTTTGTTTGTTTGTTTGGTTTTTTTTTGCCTGCTGAACTCTTAAGGGATAGTAAAAGCTATATTCAGGAGGTGCTGGGGTTTGATTGCTCTGTAGACAGAGCTTTGAACATTACTGACAGCTTTTGGGGGGGAGTTCTAAGCTATGCTCTTCATTATGGAATGAAGAGGTATTTTAAGTTCCAGTTAAGAATCAAAATTATGAAAACATGATATGTGTTTTGTGCACTTTATTAATAAATTAGTGAATATTCTGGGATTTGTGATGCTTTGTTTTCCAGAGCAGTTTCTCTGATGCCTGTGGGGCTGAGCTCCCTGTTGTGTAAACAGTGCCTGCCCAACAGCTGGTCACACTGGAATTGCAGATGCCTTCACTGAATTACAAATACTATACAAATTAAGGGAGGCACATTTGAGATATTTCCATTACTCTGTGTAGCAAAACTATGTATTCTCATTGTCTTAAATTAATTTTCTGTAACTTCATGTCTCACTGGCTTTGTTTATTGTTCCATATTTATATTGCATATACTCCATGCTATTCCAAAGTAGTTGGTGATGCTGACTATAGCAATGCATAAAGTAGATAGTCTAGAAATCTAAATTAAATATATAAATTAAGTGATCACTACTGTCAAGGAAGACTTGATCTGAAGAGCAGAAGGTTTCATCCAGTCCTTGTTGCTGTTTCAATGTGTGCCAGAATACCAGAAATTTAATAATTTTATCAGAGAACATGTTTTAGACTTTGATCTTCCAGATACTTTTTTCTTAAAGTAATCAAAGTGATACTATTGATGAAGAAGAACAAAGGTTGATTGAGTTGAAGAAATTTAGATTAAAGTTAGGAAACTGTATTTTTCATTCAAGAGATTTCATTTTTACTGCATGCCAAATGTGCTGAGCTGCAAGGACCTTAAGGTAGCTTAGAAGGAATTTACAGTGTAATGTGACAATATAGAGGGATATTTCAAAATTAACATTTTTGCTTTGACTGTCCAGGATTTTGGCAGTGCTACACAATCTGCATCTTGTAAATAATTTCTTGAAGCCTGTAAAACTGTCTAAGAGTAAGGTATTAAGACCATTGTCACAGTCCCAGAGTAATAATTTAATTACTTTGACCAAATGAATATGATTACTTGCTCTTCATATTCATTCCCATTATGGTTTCTTCCTCTCAGGCTATAATGAACTTCAATAGAGCTGCTTTCCTTCAAAATGTGAATATTCAGGTCACAGCTCCAAGTAAGAATAAAGGAAAGCTGTGCTCCTAACTGCAGTTAGATATAGATCCAGATGCAGACTTGAAAAACTGAACTTGTAATTTTGCAAAAATTTTCAATTCATTCAAGTGTTTCAAGTACTATGAATCTTTTTTTTAATAGACTTTTATGGTGTTAAATAAAAGGAGGACTATTTTCCGATTTACTGCCGCACCTGCCTTGTTTATATTTGGTCCTTTTAATCCAGTCAGAAAAAAAGCAATTAAAATTCTGATCCATTCATATCCTTTCATTGGTTTCCCTGATGTGAATCTTAAAATATTCTGTGCCATTTTCTGTCATTCTCTTCCTCTGTTTTTGCTTTTTCTGCTTTTATTTGGAATTATTAATTAGTGGAAAGTGGTCTTTTTAGGTGAACATGTCTGAACATGTCAAACATGTTATGTCCCACTAGGGTCCTAACTTCCAAAACCCTCTCCACATGCAGATAATTCATTTTTATATTTAAAACATGAATTTTACCCAGCTGAGAAGATTTGGTCTTGATGGGGGATTCTTGGGATGGTTCTGTGCAAGGATAGGAATTGGATTTTGGTGATCCTTGTGGGTCCCTTCCAACTCAGGATCATTTGTGATTCTGTTATAAGTTTCTTTGGAAAACATGTGAAAAGTTCTGAGCATATTCAAATGAAAACTTATTATTTGAATGCTTGTGTGGTTTTTGTGTGTGGAAATCAGCAACTTGCATGAACTTTATAATAGAGTGTTTTTTTCCTTGACTTACTATTCACAGTTTTTCTTGGCATTATTACATGTACTGTGTTACTCAATTGTATGGCTATGACTATCCCTCACCTTCTTGTAGAAACCTACTGGACTGAGTAAGTACCTCAGGGGCCATGTGCTCACTATTTCTCCAAGGATACTAATATGCAGGACTGAAAAATTTAAATAACGTGGTGGTCTAATTCTGGGGCTTGAAAATTCTTGGATAGACCTCTGGGTCTCCTCTGATAGAGGAAGGCTGAGGATTGTTATTTTATCACCCAGTCTTTTGTGGAGGTTCAGTGCCTTTTCTTCTCACCATATGCCCTTTTATTCTTTCTTGCCTAACTTTGCCATCTGGTGTTACATAGGAGGTTGGCCCATTTTTCCTTTTGAGGATTAAATCTTTTTGAGAGACTGTGCAGCAGGATTTTAACTTAATATCTCTCATTCTGCAGCAATAACCTGAATGTCTGTTGTAGTTACCTCATGCAAAAGCTATAAAGGAATAAATTTTCATTCTGTGCTTTCCTCTGTTTCCTGGTGACTCCCCTAAGTCAGTTGTTCCCACTAGGAGGCCACTTATTTGTAATGTCTTGCTTCCTTTGGTACTTGTGCACTGTATCCAGTGTAACTTGAGTTCATATTCCAGAATTAAATCTGGAAAATGTGCCTGGAGCCTCAGAAGTTCTTTAATTCCTTTTATTTTGGGGTAAGCATGGTCATAACATCATTTTCTGTGGGATTTCTGTCAGTTATAGTGTATTTGTCAGAATAAATATATAAAATGTACAGACTTAACAGGCTGAAATAAATTTTTGTTGTTCTTCCAGAATGGTGAGGCTTTGAAATTTTCCACCCTGCTTTAGAACATAAAAACAGTCTTGAAAACGTTTCCTAAGGAAATGTGCACTATCTTTCATCCAGAAATAGCCTCATATGCCTATGTGAATGTTTGTGTTTGTAGATTTAGATGGAAAATTTACTAAAATTCAGGAAGACATCTTGTCCCCCTGATGCTTCTGAAAGTAATGCAACCTGTCCTATTTTGCTTCTCATTTTCTGCCTTTATCTCCATGCAGGGACTAAATCAGAGAAAAGATAGAAATGTGCCTGAATGTGTATCAGTCTTATTGATATTTTTATTTCTGTCACTTTAATATTCACTTTCCTCCTCAGACATGTTTTCACTGCTGTCTATACTATTGAAATATTGATTAAAGTAGTAGCCAGAGGATTTGTTTGGAATGAATTTACTTTTCTTCGAGATCCATGGAACTGCTTGGATTTTTCTATTATTATTGTAATGTAAGTGAAACTCAGTTTTTCTTTTACACTCAGGGGACAAATAAGAGAAAATAACATTTGGTGTTGCGGAAATTCCTTACAGTTGTTGGCATCCTCCCTGCTAAACTGTGCTTGAATCATGTTTTGCATGTCTGCAATGAGAAAAAAACAGACTTTAAAGTAAGACCTAAATTAAAAGCTCATGTTAAAACTGTGTGATTGTTCTCAATTTACTCTATATTTGAATTTTGTCAAGAGGTAATTGCATAAACAGCCCAAACCAAGCCTGCCTCTTTATGTTGTCTTAGTTGTACTCTGAATGAGATGAGGCTCATTTGAGAAGGGTCCAAAAAGGCACCCCAAGGTGTTGAATGACTTGGTGGTAACTAACTGATGAAATCCCAGTGTCAAATGATGCTCAAGGAAGAACACACCTTGCTTTACATACAAATTCATGGGCTCTGGAATAGCCTCCACTTGTTGGGAAGATGATGCTGGAGTTTAAACAGTAAAAGCACCACTCCAGCATGCAGTCATGGTCAGAGAAGGAGGTAGAAAATGAAGACATGGTGGGTAAGAAGTAAAGAAGCAGAGCACACATTATTTCTCTGTGTAGCCTGTGTTTTAATTCAGGACTTTGTGTGGTTTTGCTCCTCACATGTCAAAAGATGTCAGAATTAAAAAAGCTGCAGTGAATATGTATATCTGTAATTCCACATACCAAAAAACTAAATAGAGTAAAACTCACATGAAAAGACAGCTGCAGAGCAGGAATACAGTTGAGGTGTACAGCACAGAGACAAAAAGAGAATAAATAATATTTTCCTTCCTAAAATGAGAGCTAAAGGCACCAAATGAAGCTGTCAGGTGGCAGAATAAAAAAGAAGGGAGTAGTTTGTAAAACTACAGGTAGGTTTTTCCTCATTTGTAAATAACAGATAATATGTACACAGGTGTCATCACACACTGATACATAATATGTATATGAACAATTATTCTACAGGTAATAATGAACTGCTAAGCAGCTTGAATACTGTTGATCATCAGCATCTATCACTAGATAGTTACTGATAGTTACAACTATCACAAGACAGTCCCAACAGCTGCATGAAAAATTTAATTTATGGTCCTTTTTCCCTACCTGCACCCCTGATTAATTAGTGTTCAGCTTTACAATACAGTACCTCCACCTGTTTTATTCCATGTCTTATAGTACAACAACGAAAACTATTTAGAAATTAGCTCAACTGCTAATTCAAGTATAATTATTGCATAGGGTACTTGATAATTATTCAATCTTACAGACTAGGCAAAGCCAATGTGCTCTGATCTGCTGCTGACAAAGTCATGCTTTGAGAGGGAAGTTGCCTTTTGAAGTTGTTTCTTGGACTTTGTTATTGAGACTCTTTTTTTTTTAAGGAATTCTGTTACCAGTTATGAGCTTGTCATGAGATGAGTCACAATTCATGTCCTTTCTGACATGAAAGAAGTCTTAGAACATTTGGGGTAACCTGTTAAAGTCTGTATAGACTATGCAATGCTTTCAAATACTGATTTGATGACATTTTCTAATTGTTGAAATGTTAAAATTGAAACAAGTTGCAGTACTCCAGTTCTCACTGACTGTTTAAGGTTAGAAAGACCCCTGTGGTAGAGAATAAACACATTATAAATCTACTGTTGCTCAACTTCCTTCTCCTGAAGCGTGTATTTTGTTTTGAGATAGCTGCAACATGTACTTTCATGAGAGAAGTCCCAGTGGAAAAGGGTGATTATGACATTGGCAGTTTTATATTTATTTGACATTTTGATGGATTAATCTCTTCCAAAGTTAAAGCGTCCAAATCCACACTAAGCAGGAGCTTACTGTATTTCTTTTCAGAGGCACTGCTCCAAAGCTCCTTTACTTTATATCCATGCCTAGAAATGGACTTAGATTCCTCATTTTAGGCATTTATCTTAGGATGTATTTTCTGCAGTGTATTCATTACTGCCTGCTCCATAAGCAAATGCTTTGAAAAGCTCCATCTTTGTCATTCACCTGAGTGTGGGTTAATTTTTCAGGTACATTACTGCATTTCATAGTGTTGGCAATGTTTCAATTCTTCGAACTTTCAGAGTACTGAGGACTTTGAAAGCTATTTCAGTAATACCAGGTAAGGAACAACACATCGTACTGATTTTCTCTCTGCTTCACCAGAATGCAAATTCTCATTCCACTCCTGTTCTTGTCTTCCAGTTCTCTGGTCACTTTTTGTGACCCCAAGGTGTGAGTGTTTTGCACCCTCAGCAGCACCCTAACACCATTTTTAAAAATCATCTTTCCTTCAAATGGTTTTGACGAAAGCAAATTTATATTCTGCATTTATTATGTCCCATCACTGATGTACATTTTTATTTAGCCCAGTGCCTTTGTCTCTTTAATTTGTCTTTCTGGAGCAGCCCACTATATGTAATAAGTTTTCTTAACATAATATATCTGAACCACCATATTTCTGGTTTCATATTCTGCCTCATATTAGCTAAACTTTGTCTGGTTTATTTCCTAGAATGCTGATTTCACAATTTGAGAGCATTTAATTTGTTTCCTTACTGACCACAGCCACTGTCTAGATTGTAATTCTTTCAACAGTATGTTGCCTATGACATCCAGATATTCAATATTTTTGTAAGTTGTGTCCTTAATTAGGGTACCAAAGAATGATTTCAGAGTCCAACTGCAAAAATTCACTTGAAAGTCTATAAATTACTATATATCTCATGGTCTTAATATATATTAACTTTACCATTTCCATGTAAATGCAAATATATTTGTGATTTTGGGATGAAATTATAGCAGGAGTGAAACATTTAAGGTGTTTAATTTTAGTGCCACAGCCACACATCAATACTTTTCCTTTGTCTTTAACAAACTTGCAGCTATCATGTCTTGCATATAGGAACATCATTATATTTCTTTTCTCAATTTCTCTGTTATTGGATCTTATTTTCCTAGGTCTGAAAGTCATTGTAAATTCACTTGTTGAGTCTGTTAAGAAGCTCTTGGATGTGCTGATCCTGACTGTATTTTGCTTGAGTGTATTTGCACTAATAGGCCTCCAGCTTTTTATGGGCAATTTAAAATCCAAATGTGTCCTCAATAAAACTCTGTTCAATGACTCATTATGTAAAGATCCCAAGATATACGTACCAAATGATGAAGGTAAGTGTTTTTCTTTTCTCCCTTTACATAATCTGTGTATCTGCCTATGTATGTATTGATTTTTCACAGGGATATCAATATATAGTTGCATGTATTTTTGCCAAGAAGGTTTGTCCTTCCATATGCACAAGTAGTAGGATGAGGTTTCTGGGACAACTGAGTATGAGATTAGTGAAGCTTGGATTTGGAGAAAGATCAGCAGTCTGTGGGATAGAAGGGACTGAGTTTTCTGTAAGCATTTTCTTCTTTATCTGTGCATTACAAAGGGGTATTAATTTTAGGGTTACTGCACAGAGAATGATTTTTTCCATCACTTACTCTGTATTTCGTGGATTTTGTCTACTTCTCATAGAGATTCTTATTTTTACTAAAGCTCAAATAAAATCTTACATTATTAGTTGTGCAGCAAATTGTTACTATTTATTTTATATTGCCAGAGACACAGATCTGCTGAGCCTCAGTCCTGTTGGGAAAGGATCTTTCACAGAGGTTTGATCCATCAGAGTGTTTATAAAGTGCAGTAATGTTTGGTTTACTGTCAGAAAGCTGTAGAAACTGAAAACTTCTAATGTTATGATTCTCTGATTTTTATTTTTTTTATTAGAGCTATGCTTCAGATTGAAAGACTCTTCTGAAATATTGCTGTGTGGGTACAGTGCAGATCCCAAGTAAGTGAACAAAGCAGTTTTAGTACTTAGTTTTTTCCTCCAGATGAACTGTGGTTTTATTTCTGGTCTAAAGGAATGGTGATGATTATTCAGGAGGAAGAAATGGATCAGTGGGTGTGTTATTAAATTGAAAACCACATATTTCACACCAGAAAAGGAATGAAGTACAATAATGCAGCCAATTTTATATGTACTTTGTTGCTAACTACTGGGAGTATAATGACAAGGTAGAATGATATAAATGAGAAGGGGAACAGATCACTAGAGATATTTTAGATATTAATAAATTCTCCTCTCTTCATCTTGGTCAATTATTTAAAAGTAAAGGTATTTCCATTTTTCCCTACACTCTGTATTTGTTTGGACATATCCTACATCAGTGAGAGTTTTTGTCTAGTCCCAAACTAAGGTTTCTGTCTAGTTTTCTTTACTAGACAAATGGTTTTCTGGGATGGTCAGATATGAGTCAGCCCTTCTGGCAGGAATATTTTGGGGAATAATGAAAATTCTTTTCAGACAAACTGAACAAATCTTTATTTGTCGCTGTGTATTGGATGCTTTCAGATTCAATCGAATCTCCACATAAGTATTGTTTAACATTTCTTTTGTGGTTAAAAGAGAGTGTCCAGAAAACTACACCTGTGAGAAGGTTGGGAACAATCCTGATTTTGGTTATACAAGTTTTGACCATTTTGGCTGGGCTTTCCTCTCTGTGTTCCGTCTGATGACCCAGGACTACTGGGAGCGTCTCTACAGACAAGTGGGTACATTTTTTACCTTCCTGAATGACTTTAGATGTGCAATTCAGAGCTTTATGTCCACTAGAAAAGTCTGTATTTGTTTTAACATTATTGACAACAATTTTCTTTTAAAATCAATGTAAGTATTAAGGAAGTAGAATCAAGTGACTGAGCTGTAACACCTTCTGCAAGTGATGTAGGTGGGAGCAACCCTGCTGTAAATACTCATAGTTTTGTTGGAGAATATGCCCAGGTCAGTGGTTAAGAGCTAAATAAGAGTTAAATATTTGTATGTAACCACCCAAGGACTGGGATATGGAGCAGATCCATCCAGGCACCTCCCTGCTCCTGCAGAGAATGTGAGGATTTGTCACATTCTCTGTTTGTCTTCCTTTTAAGTCCTGACTCCTCACCAAACCTTTTGGCTCAATGTACACACTTTCATTTATGACAACGTGGTATGAAAAAAACCTGGGAACTTTGTGTTTTAATTCTGAGAGTTGAATGTAACTACTCAATTCTGTGATTTTTTGGAAAAAATGATGTAAAAATACCTGTAGAGAACTTCCTGGATTCCTTACATCTATATAGTGCCTTTGCCAGACAGGAACCATACTCTCTGCCTTTTTCTGTACCTATCATATTGCCCCATTTAAAAATTTTTTCCATCAGCTCTTATTAACTGTGACTCTTTTAAATGGATGCAATATCTTTTGCCATTTGAACATCTTGTAACTTTTAGTTTTTAATGTCTCAGAGCTTAATTTTGAACCATCTCCTCTGCTACCATTTAAAAAATATAAGAATAAGATAATCAGTCTAAATTTTGCCTCTGATTCTGTAATTAAAACTTTTTTCATGATTGTATAGATAATCCTAGCTTTCATTTTTTTTGCTGAATTTCATTAATTTCTTCCACAGTCACCTGTTTATGCCTTTGCAGAAGAATCTGTCTTCTCAAAGCTTAAATGCTGATGATCATTTGCCTGATTTGCTGGAAGATATTTGATTTAATTTTAAGAATGGGATTTGTTAATTCTTTTCTGCAGTATGTGACATTATTATGTATAACTTAGACCAGAGGCAGATCCTACTGTTGTTCATTGAAAACACTGCAGTGCATTAACCTTTTGTATTGCATAGGAAAATAAATTGTTTAAAGTTATTTTGAAATTGCTTTGTAAATATGAGTTTGTTTGGAATTTATTACCACCTTTACCTTTTCCTCACAGACCATCCGTACCTCTGGAGTGTCCTGCATCTTTTTTTTTATGGCAGTCATCTTCTTCTGCTCATTTTATCTCTTCAATCTGATCCTGGCTGTGGTAACTATGGCATATGAAGAGGAAAACAGAGCAACCCGTGCTGAAACAGAGGCAAAGGAAAAACTGCTTCAGAATGCCAGACAAATTATAGAGAAGGAACAGGTTTGTAAATGATCATATATGATCTGTAGTTCCTTTTGTTTTCTTCTGTTTGTGAATTAGGGAAATAATGTTTTGAATTAAACAGGGGCTTCTTACAATACTTTTGAATGACACCTAATTTCTCTTTATGTCTTTACAAATGCATGTAAGCATGTATATATATGTTATACAAAACCCATCATGAATCCAAGTTAAAATATACTAAGTTTTAGGATTTGCAGACCTGACATTATACAGGAATGGCTTTCTGGCAAGAAAGTAATTTTTATAGTATTGCATGAATGCTGTACCCCATAGTTTGCCCTGTTTTTGCACAGTACCATTATTGCTGTGCCCAAAAATTCCTTTCTCTGGGTATCCCTTCCTGATATTACTGCAGGAAGGAAGCAGAAGTGGATACATTTTATCTTCTACTTTAAACAAAATATATCTCTGATTACTGCTAGCTGTCAGAAAAGTAAGACTTGTAAGAAGACAAACAAATATTCTCTAGCAACTCTCAAATTTCATCATTAAAGTGTTAGGCATCACCATTTTACCAAGTTCCTCCTCTACAGTTGTTGACAGCTCTGTAATGTTTCTGTGCCTGACATTCCACCTTGCCAGGCTTTGCCTAGGCTTTTCTTCCTTCTGTTTTTCAGGATTAGGATTTAGGAAAATTTAACATTTTAGCATTTAGTTTGAGCCCTTACTCTTCTGCTGTCTTGGACTCAAGGTCCTTTTTAAATCAAGAAAAGGAAAGTGAAAGGATAAGCCACAATACTTTGTAAATCAGATACAAAATACAATATTTAAAGTGAAATGAGCAGACTTAAATTAGAGTAGCTCACAGGTAACCCTGCTTTGTCTTTCAGAATTGTGAATAGCATTTTGTACTCCTGCCTTTTGATGGCAGTTTAACATTTGAAACCTAGGAATTGTCAGTGCAAATAATTCAGATAGCATAATAATTACAGGTATATGATCCTAGTCCATGCATTGCTATCTGCCTTGAATTAACAGACAGATCTTCTGCTTTTCCTGTTACAGATGTTGGCTGTGGAAGAAAGCAGTAAGGCCTTGCATGCTGGATCTGAAATGTCAGTTGCTGACTTGAAAAATTCAGGAGGAAAAGAGAGTAATAAAGAAACACCTACTTCAAGGCAAAACTTAATTTCAGATGACCAGGAAAATGAGGAGCAAATATTTCGTTCACAGCCTGATCGCTGCCACAAGAAGCTTGTAAGTATTTGAAACAGTAAATACATTCATTAGATTTGCATGTGATATGACAATTCAAGGATGAGATTTTGGGACCAGAGGGAGCCAGCATTACCTGCACCTGAAAGGGAAGTTGGAAGTGGCTGTCACTTATGGCACATCACAGACCTGTGCTCTGAGAGCTGTGGTAAGAGCTGACAACATCTCTGTTTGTGCTGCAGAAGTAAATGTATAAAATTCTTAAGTTTAAGAGTTTCCCTAAAGACTTAACTATTTTTTTTCAATTTTATTTTTTATATTATTATTCTTTTCTACAGACACCTAATTCTCTGACCTAAATATTTAGGATAGGGTTTAGTTCAGTATGAAGATTTCTGATCTTAGGGATGTGATTCACTTGCTGACTTTAAGCATCGGGTGCCAGTTCAGATGCTGTTACATATGGTGGATGTTCTAGATATCTTTGGTATCTGTAGCACATCTTCCAGCACTTTGTGGGTATCTCATAAACCTTACAGCATCTCAAATGTTGCTAAATTCCTATATTTAGGGGAACTAGATTGTGTCCAGGGTTTGAATTTTTGAGGTTTTTAAGGTTTCTATGTGTGTTTTAGGTTCTAAACTCCCAGAGTCAAGTGGAGATTTAATTTTTCAGGTCACAAATTGATACCTAGTGACATTAGAGCTTTTCCAGTGTCTTACTTGGCTGTCACCTCCTCTATAGAAGGGCACAGATGTTATGGGCCATGTCTGCTACTGTGGATGTCTCAACTACCAAATGTCTCAACAGACCATCTGAAATGGCTTCAGGAACATTTATTTATGTGAATCAAACTTCTCAGAAACATATGTGTCCCATATAGTGGGATTTTAAATGCACTGTACAGATGGATAAATTAAACATGGATATCTAAAACATTAGGCTGAATCTCACACAAATTGTTTCATATCTTGTTTAGAGCAGTGATTTCTGGCTCCTCTACTGACCACTCATTTTTAAATCCATTAAGAAACTTCTATTAAGACTCATTATTCTTTCTTTGCCTAATTTTGGAGATTTTTTTTCCACAGTACCTTTGCCACTGGCAAAATACTGTATCTTCTAGAAGACCATCCCAACTTTAATCTTTCTCTGGGCTCTTTGTCAACATCTTAATTTAGATACCTATATTTAGATATTTTAATCTTGAGCTGAATCTTTCAAAATAATTCTCAGGTAATTATCCATATTGCTTAATTATTTTTTACAATATCTAAGAAGAAAGCTTCTAATGCCCTTATACTGGTTTCATCCTGTGACAGATTCTCTTTTTCTTCTGAGACAACATCAGAATTGTTCCTCCCATCTCACTGAAAATGAAAATTTTCCCATAGCAGAGCTAAGAGAAATAATGTTCCAACTTTTGTCTGTTTGAAAAGTATCCTTGAAGGAGAGTCTTTCTCAGACATATAATCCTAGCTAAAACTGATTAAATTCTCTTTCTGACAGTCATCATGGTCAGAATTTCTGCTAAATTCCATAATCCCAGCTATAATAAATTCTATATTTGAGCTGAAGGAATCCAAATCACCCACTTGGCAGCCACCTGTCATCTCCTTTAGTAAAGCACTTGCTCCTTGTAGTGTCAATAATGTTTCCCCTGCTGTGTTAAGAATATAATTCAATTTTGTGACCTAGTTTGGTTCTGCTGCACTTAAAGGAAAGGCTGTGTCACAGCCCATGGTAGTGTTTTATTGTACCTATTCAGAAAAAAAAAGTATTTTCATAATAGGTGTCATATCTTCTGTAAGTATAAAAATCATTTTTTATGGCTGTTTATTCCTATTTAACTTTATTTTTCCAAGTCTGTGACTGTGCTGCAGGAGATGTATGAGACAGGAGATAAATTTGGATTATTTGCTTCACCTTACTTCTGCAAGGCTACAAAGTCTGCTCTGGTGGATGCCAAATGTAATCTGGATTTTTATATCTCAGAAATAACATCTTCAGACTTTTCCAAGGTCCCTTCCCCTTTCTGTGTCCAGGGAATGACAAAGTTCTGAAGATCTCTGGGACAACCTAAAGCATCATCCAAGCAGTGTGAGCTTCTCCAATGCAGATTTTTACCTTTAGTCAACTAAGAATAATCTGCAACAAACACGGCAGTTTATTCCATGTTATGACAACTGCTGGTAGTACAAGCTCTGCTGTTTGAGGACTCCTCAAACAATGTCCTCTCTACTTTCATCACAAGAAGAAGCTAAAGATGCTAAGTCAGAGAGAGAAAGCATATTGGGTAGAAGCTTTTTGGTAGGACAGAATGAGTTTATAAACGTTATTTCTCTAGTGCACATCCCTATTTTAAATCCCAGTTTGTCAGAGGACTTCTCATGCCCAGTTATTTCCTTCAGCTGAAGATCAATGAGCAGCAGTAACCAGTTCAGTGTGGGTGAATGTCCTTGTCCTTTCCAAAAACACAGCTCTGAAGGTTCCTTAACAGCTGTGAATTTCAACAAGAAGACTGAGAACTTTAGGCAGGCTGGCACACAATTTATTCTGGGTTTCTGTTTTCTGAGACACCAAATCTTGGAGAAAAGAATGAAGGGTGACTTGCACTGGCCATGATTAGAAGAATCTTTGGAGCCTTTTGGAATCAGAAAAAAACCCAAAAAACAGAGGGCGAAATGAGCATTTTAGCACTGTATTATAAATTCATTTTTTTAGATCTGTTCTCTGACAGCTCTATCAGCTAAGTTTTGCTTAGATTTTCCTTAAAATATCAGAGTGACAAAAAGAAATAATTGTTATTAAACTTTTAAGGCCAAGGATATCAGTTTCATTCTCTGAATAACAGTTTTACAGAATAAGTTTATAAAAACCATAATAAGAGTTTGAGGTAACATTATGATATATTTTTATTCATTTAACCTTCCCAAAAAAGAAAATTATGCAAATCCAGTTGTGCTGAGAGGGAATATTAAAATACAGTGCATTGTGATGGAGTCTGTCCACTCTCAGTCTGTCAGGTTCCTTGTCATCTGGTAGTTCTAATGAAAACAAAAGTCCCATTCCTGATTTTAGGCAGTTCAATATTACTTACATCTTGATAGGCTTAATAGGGCTTAAACCCCCCAAAATTTGTATTAACTATGTGACTATTTTTCATATTAATACATGATTATTTATTAATAATCAGTAGTTCATAGTTTAATAGCCAATAGTTTATTCAAAATGATGGTCAGTGTTCTCTGTGCCTGTTGTTTTTGTCATTCACTGAAAAGAGATTGATTCTTTTCCCTTGCCCCCTGTTAATGTTTCTATACTTCTTTTATAATGGAATTATAACTGCTAATTAAATATCTTCAGAAAGAAAAAAAAATCTTGAAATATTGTACTGATTTTGATGAAATGTTCTTTGTCTTCAAACACCTGATTTTTTTTTTGTTTGTTTGTTTGGTTTATGTTCTTTCAGCAAGTAAAAGCTTTGCTATAATGTATACTTAAAAAGGCATATTTATCTCATGCTGGATGTAATTTTTGTATTGCAATTTGTGTTGTAATTATTATATTTTCATGTTCCCCTGTTATCTTCTGCTTATCTTTCTAACCAAAGAGGCAGATCCTGCTGGACTACGAGGTCTCAATGGATGCAATCAATGATCCTGTCCGAAGACAGAGGTTAATGAGTGCAGCCACAATTCTCACAGATAATTCAAGTAAGTCATTCTTTCCTCTTTTTCCTGTGGTGATGGTATAACTCGAGCTGAGAGAACAAACTGTCACAAGCACCATTCTTTTCAAAGCCGCTAGGGGAAATTTTGCTGCCAAATGTAAGTTTCAGTAAAATAAATATTCTCATATCTCCTGTAACTCACAATTACCAAGGGTAAATTTTGCCTGACCTTTATTAGTCTGTGATTATTTTGTGCAGAATGAGCTAAACAATTTTTTTCAATGATGCCATTCTGCTCATGTGAGATTGACTTTTCAATCTTTTCAATGAATTATTGTCTTTTTCTTCATTCTGTGATATTCCACAAAGGATTATTCATATGTCACTTTCCCTCTTTGTCTGACAGAGTCAAAACTGAACTGTCCTACATTTTGGAAAAATTTCCCTCAGAAGTATCTAATTTGGAATTGTTGTCCATTCTGGAGAGCAGTCAAAGAGAAGATGAAATTGGTAATTCTGAATCCATTTGTTGATCTCTTAATCATGGTTTGCATTATCTTGAATACCTTGTTCCTGGCTATGGAGTACCCTCGCATGAAACCAGAATACCAACGACTGATTTCTCTAAGTGACAAGGTAAGTTAAATCTATGTTAGAGTGAAAATGGAATTATAACCCTGTATTTATACTGGGACACTCCCATAAGGAGACAGACTTGTTCAGTGACTTTTTTCTGAATTTCATTTTTGTCTTTCCAGGTCTTCACCCTGATTTTTACTGTAGAAATGATCTTGAAAATCATTGCTCTAGATCCTTACTACTATTTCCAGGAAAAGTGGAATGTTTTTGATAGCTTGGTTGTTTTGATTGGCCTAGCGAGCTTTGGAACAAATCTGTCACCTTTCAGGCTGGTAATTGTTTATTAAAATAAAAAATCATTAATTTTTTTTTTTTAAAGTACATGTGTTGTACAGTGAAATACCCTCATATTATTTTACTGATGAATATGTTAAATATGTTTTCTTTATTGGTAAGACAACATGAGCTTTTAATTGGAGTGATTTTAATTTCATCAAAACAATTAAAAGACTTTCTTTGGGGAAAAATAGTGATATTACTGCAGTAAAGACATCATGGTAAATGTGGGGTCTGGCTTTCTTGTGTGCTATGCTATCTGGGCTGTTTTAACCTTTTTATTTCCTTGTGTTTTATTTACAGCTCAGGCTCTTCAAATTGGCAAAGTCCTGGCCAGCCTTAAATACTCTTATGAAAATAATTCTACATTCATTTGGTGCTCTGAGTAACCTCACTCTGGTTTTGGCAATCACTATATTTATTTTTGCTGTAGTAGGAATGCAGATTTTGGGCACTGATTATGGCACAAATTCCTGTAAAATAAGCTCCAGTGGCAAATTACGCTGGCATATGATAGATTTTAGTCATTCAATCCTCATTATATTCCGAATATTATGTGGAGAATGGATTGAAACTATGTGGGAATGCATGGAAGTGGCTGGAAAAAGGAAATGTCTCACCATTTTCTTGCTCGTCCTGGTGCTAGGAAACTTGGTGGTGAGTTTCAAGTCAATTTTCAGTCCCTACTGAATGCATCCAGTTACTTTTTGCTTTGGAGGAAAACTTTACTGTTTGAAAAGTATTCACTTTATTCTCTTTTCTGGGTGTCACTTGACATAGGGTTTTGTTCTGTCTCCTTTTTTCCCTTTTCCCCTTTCTTTCTCTTTCTCTCACAAGACATAGAAGCAAAAAAACCCTATTACTTCTAGACAGAGTATAGAAGTGCAGAGCTTATCATAATTTGGTGTCAGATGTCTTCATCTTTGGTGTTGATGGGGCCAAATCACCAAAGTGAGTTCTTTTGATGAGTTCTGAGTTCTTTGAGTTCTTTTAATGCTTAACCCATTGCCCCTATGTTATCAAAAGTTTACTGAGCCCAGATTTTTGGGTTTTTACTAGATCTAATGTAAACTTACTGGCAGAGAAAATCTTTTTCATCTGCTTGGTTTGTTGGTCTATACCAGATCCTTTTTGATGGTGATGTAATTAAAATTCATCTTTGCATGCTGTTTTTCTACATGTCTGCCTCCTCATACACTATGGACATCAAAACATGTGAAAATATATTTGATATACCCAAACTCTCACTTCCCTTCTATTTTTCTCCTGCCAGTCCTTCCAGAAGGAGCCATGTCATGCTAAAACAATGTTCCAACAATATTGTTATATAACAATATTTACTATTATTAGTAAATAATTTCATTATTTATTAGTGCTTAATGAAAGCAAGTCTGAAGTATCTCTTCTGTTAGCAATAGTGTTTCCAACTTTATTTAAGGTGCTCAACCTGTTCATTGCTTTGCTGCTGAGTTCGTTCAACATTGATGGCCCAGAGGGACAAGAGGAGCCTGGAGAAGGGACTAAATACCAGATTGCCATTGCACAGATTCACAAGAGCCTGAAGGCTGTGAAAGACAGAATTTGGGATCATTGCTGCAAAAGAACGAGGGGAAGCCTCAGAAGAGCAGACAAGAAGAAGACTTTGGCAGAAGTTTCTGGGAAGGGCATAGAGGTTACTAATTATGCCATGACAGATGTCAGGAAATATATAGACAACAGCTCCTTTGATATAGAGGGTTGCCATATGGAAGAGAGTTCCTCCCTAGCAAGGAAATATGAAGAAATTTTGACCAGCCACAGTACCTGTATTCCCATTACAGCATCAGAGGCTCACCCCAAGGAAGTTGATGATGGGCACATTTTGCACACAGCTGTAGAATACAGGAAACAGGTAAAGAAGATTGATATTTGAAAAATTATTGTGACTTGCATCTGTAAATACAATCTCAAAGGCTCAACAGTAAATATTATCCTTTCTGTCATTTCTGCAATTTTATTTTCTTCTTCTAGTAAAAGGGCTACCAAGTAGTCTTGGTTATTCAGTGATATGTTGAATATTCACTTTTTCATCATTCTCCTCAATGACAGCCAAAATTCTGCTTCTTACTGTTTTGTTTCCATTTATTTCTTTCAATCGATAAACAAAGTTCAATCAAGACATTCTTTCTTTTTGTCTCCTTTGCCTTACACCTGGATTTTTTGGAAGGCAGGCCTCCTGTGTTGGTTATATTTTGCTTCTCAGTTGCATGGAATCCAAAGAGATTGTAAACAAAAGCTATACCTTAAAAAATAAATTCATAGTATTGTTCGAGGTTTTTGTAATCACCTGTTCACCTCCATGGTACTTTTGACTCTTCTTTACTTTTGACTCCACAATATCTCTTGATTTTGTTGTGTTGGCCAAGATAAAGCTCAAGTCTTTCTGCATGTGATTTTTACTGCCACGACAGCTGTACAGAGGCATTTAGGAATGTTGGAGACATTTCAGGTGTCTGTCACATCCACACAGGATTATCAAATGTGGAACAGGAGCTATAGGAACTCTTTCACAGAATCACAGGATTGTTAGGGTTGGAGGGACCTTTCTTTGGATGGATTAGCACATGGTCAGTGTCTAGGTGGACTGCCAGGATCCATTTTGTATGGATTTGGTCATATTAGCAAGCATTATCAGTGCAGTCTCTTTGGACAAATTCTCAAAGAAGCAAAACTCATGGACCACCTTAGAATCATCTGTGGCTGTTTTAAATGTCTTGCCCCATAAGCATTTGATGTCAGAGATTCATTCCCTGCTGCAGTAAAATCTGGAATTTGTAGTGTCAGAAGGATTGAGGACTGGTTCTGATCACTTAGATCTTCTGCCTGTAACTGAAAGCATAAATCTTTTACAAGTATTGTAGGAAAACTATTTAATTATTTGTACAAAGAAAAACTTGCTAGTGAAAGATTCTCTTCTCGTGGCAGAAGGATTGAACCTACATGATCTTTAAGGCTCCTTCCAAACCAAACACCCAAATCATTCTCTGATCATATGAGTCTAAACTTCATGGATGTTTTACATTCTGTGAAATAATTTTGCCTTTCAAGAATGACTGTCAGGAAAAAAAAAAGTGGAAAATCAACTGATTTGCATCATTTCATGCAGGGAGACAAATTAAGACACAGAGAACAGTGGCGGAATTCAAACAGCTTCAATCAGAGTTCTGGGACTTCTGAAACTGCAAATGCTTTCACAGGAACACACCCAAAGAAAGATCAAAAAGAGGTAATTATACATTTTATCACTTTGTATTAATATGTTGGACCTACTCCTCTTCAAGCCTTTTGAGACATGATTTGTATCTCTAAAAATGGATTGGCCTGAAAAAATCAAAGTTTTCTCTAAAACCGTAGCATAATATAATATTTTCTAAACATTTCCCTTCCTTCAAGTCCACTGTAGATAACTAAAAGAAACCAAGAAACTTGTTAAAATAAAGTGATGGAAACAAAAAGTAGGGATTGGCTAGTTCTGTCCTATTATTTATAATTTATTTTGGTAGTTCAGCAACAGAAAGATAATTTACACGCTACAAATTTATTTTAGGGATGGAGAGGAGATGATAATTTTCATTCATTTTAGGTTTGTTAACCTTGTTAATGAAAAACAAATAAATTCTTTTCCTAAATTCCTAAATTCTTTATTTCTTAAATTCTTCTCTGCAGAAATATCATTCTGTTCGTAGCTTTTCTGAAGCCAGCACTGTGGACCCAGTGGCTCTTCTGGAGATGTTTTCCCAGACTAAAAACTCCCAGCTGCCTAAGGACTGCTGTATAGAAAGTAAGAGTCTTTTTTTTCCTTGGTATTGCACTAATCCTAAATGAACCAGTGTTCAAAAACATCTATTTGGAGCATGTCCAGATTAGTAGGAACTGTGGATATCTGCCTTTGATCACTTGAACTTCTCCTTAGACTCTGTTGGTTCAATCCTGCTGCCTTTACAGGATAATGAAGAGTGTTTCTGCCACAGGGTAGTGAACAGAGTCCAGATATAATGTCTCTACAGTGCAATAAAATGAAATACTTAGTAAAAATAATAATTTACTGACCTGCTAGTAAGGTAATATCTCTTTTCAAAATAAAAAAGGGGAAAATGCAGAAAATAAGCACATTTTTAGAAAGAAGTAAAGGCATCTTTTGTGCCCACAAACCTTTCTGCAGGACACAAAAAGATGTCTATTAAAAGAGATTATTTTGGCATAAAAATTTTTTCTTGTCTTTAGCTTCAGATCATTTCAATAATAGCATCACCTCATAGATAAAAGAGCACATTCTTCCCATAATATGTAAAAGGCCTTTTTTAGATGTTTTATACTTTTTAAATCTGTATCTCAACATTTTCCATTGAACCAATATGCTGTTCTCTCTCTTTTCAGGTTGCGTTGAGTGTTTCCCATGTTGTGTAGTGGATACCACGAAGTTTCCAGGCAGAACTTGGTGGAACTTTAGAAAAACCTGCTACAGAATCGTGAACCATAGCGGGTTTGAATATTTTATGGTTTTTATGATTGTATTGAGCAGCGCAGCACTGGTAAATTTTATTTCATTTCTCCACTTTTGAATTAATTGTTGTCAGTTAAGGAATAGTATTGAATTGATTTCTTCTGCTCTGACATTCCTTTCCCCAGGGAGGGACAAGAGTGTAATAAATATAACCTTTAAAAGTTATAATGCTTTCCTCCACTTGGATAAGATATTTAAATAGATGGATTTAAATATTTGGAATCACAGTTCTTCTTTTAACATAGTTCTTTACAGTTCTGTGTTAATTACAAGGCTAAACCAGAGTCTGAAATTACTTGGGAAAGCTTGAAAAAAATAATAGCACTTCTAAATTTGTAATGCAAACTAGCTACTCA
This sequence comes from Motacilla alba alba, assembly GCF_015832195.1. Classification (NCBI taxonomy): domain Eukaryota; kingdom Metazoa; phylum Chordata; class Aves; order Passeriformes; family Motacillidae; genus Motacilla; species Motacilla alba. Next base: position 5,021,804 of record NC_052017.1, read on the forward strand.
GTATAAATGTAGATTGAATATCATCCAAACATTATGATCAGAAGCCAAAAGTGAAGGTGGCTGTAAATTGGTAGGTGAGGTAATGTTTCATTGTTACTCTGATCATATTCCATTTCTACTGAAGAATAAGGGAAGCATTATTTTATTTGAAAGTACATTCACTGTCTACTGAGAGTAACTTGTTAAATAAAATAGTATATAATGCTGAAGGAACATAACCTAATAGTCTGAAGGTGACCTATGTGGCAAATGTCAGAATTTCCAACTAAAGTCAGTTCTGTGTACATTACATTCAGGTTGTTCTCTGAACTGTAGATTTGAGCTGTCTGCTTTAAAATTCTCCTGACAAGACCTCCAGGGGAACTCCGTGGTCTCTTGGTTTGAAAAGACAGGTGTCTGCTGAGGAAGGCAGGAGCCTCCCTTGAAATGCAAAGTGTAAACCCTCTGCCTCCAAATTATTATAATTTTGAAATTAAGGGGCTCTCAGGCAAAGATATGGGAATAGGAATAACAGTTCTTTATTAGGGAAATTAAAATACAAATGCAGTGATACAAAACAACCCCGCCAGAGTCAGAGCAGGAGCTGAGCCCCTATGGGTCAGGGTGGTGGCAGCAGTGCCATTCCATGGTGGCTCAGCCCTCCTGCAGTGCCAGCTGTGGTTCTGCTGGAGCAGGACAAGGCTGGAGTTTTCCTCTGCAGCTCCAGGGCTGCTGGAGATGGGCCTGCTCTCCCTCTGGGAATGCAGGGCAGAAGAAAGCTGCTCCTCTGGGAATGCAGGGGGCAAAGGCTGCTGTGCTGTTCCAGGCTCAGATTGGATCCAGGTAGGAATGCTTGGCTCCTGCCCTGGGCGCAGCATCTCCCCATGGGATGATGGAATTTGATCAGCCATGCAGGGACACTCAGTGGCCATGGACAGCAGAGATCTCCTGGAGGGAGGATTGGCTGTGGGAGAGATAAAGAAAAAACTGCCCAATGAACAAAGGATAACTGCCCCAGCTCTGGCAGATGGGGAATAGAATACGCACCCCCAGCCACATCTTCTAACCTACCTGGAATTCCAGTGAGGGCTCCTCTGTGTTCATGGGGAACCAAACTGAAGTAAGGAAGGAAACTGATTTTTTTTTTAATGTCCTGTTGAACAAAAAGTTAGTTGGTACCCAGGTGCAAAATAACAAAACAATAACAATTTCTTGCCATCAAAGGTGATTTGCAGTGTTGAGAACTTTCCCATTTCTAAGATACACTTGTCCTCTTTCAGAAAGGGACTTGTCAATTTTTTGCTTGTTTATAAAGTTTATTGATATGAAATTTTCTGGATGAGTATGAATGAGCACCAGACCACCACGCATGTCCATGGCTTGTAGTGAAATTAAATGAGATGGTGATCACAGAAAGAATGCTCAGAAAAGCAGGGGAGAAGTGGATGAAATGAAAATTACAGACATTACAAAAGGCTTGGTGAGGAAATAATGCAAAGTTTTAAAAGCAGTTGGAAATAGATTGACAATACAAAAAAAATTCTAAAATAAATTAACAAGGCAGCAAATACTTTAAACATGAGCAAACACTGATGTGAATGACAGCAATCAGTGAAATATTTTCCTAAAACCTCAAAATCAAGGTTTAGGTGAAAAAAATGTGTAACTTCAGGAATGAGCAGTTCCAGGTGAGGTATTTGTCACATTTTTCCATGTCTGTATTACAACTCTGCAGGATGACTCAAGATGACTCCTTTGGAAGGTCAGAGCCTGACAGACACTGGTTCATGCATTCAATTCAAGCTTTTTTGTGAAGAATTTTAGATCAAGCCTTTCAAAATTATCAACTACCTCAGGAAGCCATAATTTTTTAGCCACAACTGACCCTCATCAGACATTTGTTGAAGTGTTGAACATAAAAACTTGAAAGTATGAGATTTTTCAATCAGTGTGAAAATGAGACTGTATTTATTTTAAAATTTACCTTTTTACATTTAAGTATAAAAATAAGAGGTGGTTGTCCATAATTTAATATGAAATGCTTATAGTAAGCCAAACTATTTATTCCTGTGCAATTCAAAAATAATCTTCCATAGAACTATTGACCTGTTTTAAAACTGAATTCTGAAATTCCAGGCATTTGAAGATGTTCACCTGCAGAAGAGGGAGAAAGTGAAAATTATCCTAGATTATGCTGATATCATATTTACCTACACCTTTTTTACGGAGATGCTTCTGAAGTGGGTAGCTTTTGGTTTGCACAGTTATTTCACAAATTCTTGGTGTTTGCTTGACTTCATCATTGTGTGTGTAAGTATTACACTCAGCTTGTCATACATTTTAATTTTTTGATATTTTCTATATAGAGAACTACCTGTAAATTGTGATTGTGAATTAATACAAGTCTTAAAGACAGTTTCCAAAAGCTAAAAAACCTTCAATCCAAAAGGGGGTTTAGGACTTTAAATGGAAATTGTCAGCAATAATCAAGAAGTTGCTGAAGGAAGTTTTATTAGGCATCACCATCATTGAGGACCATGATGGCTCTAAAAACTTTTTCAGTTGTAAAGACAGAGTTCAATTAGTGATCATAAATAAAATTAAAATAAATTGATTAAGACGTTAGAAAATGTGAAGTTACTGACAATTCTGGACTAGGTGATCTTAAGGGCTCCTTCCAACCCAAACCAAAGCTGTGATTTTGGCATTTAGAAAGAGAAAAAAAGACAGAGTTCCTTCCTTGAAGGAGAAGAAATTGAAATTGCAAAGACAGTTGAAAAGCATGGTTGGAAAAATCATTTACCAGGGAATTAAAGATAGGGAAGTATCTTTTGCTTTGCACAGCCCTAAAGACAAATGCTGCAATCACCAAGAGTGAGATAAGTGCACTGTCCAATAGATATACATTTGCTCTGAATGTAGAAAATGTTAAATATTATAATCTTGCTGTATAAAAATGAAACATTTTTCTTGTCAACATCACACTGGGAGTGTTCTGAAGTTAAATATTTTAGAATAAGGATAGTTAAACTACTGACTTGTGACATCAGAGTAGCTTTTGACAGACTCAGGATAGTCAGCATTGAAAGTTGGGAAGTACTGGGAAATTTGAACTGAAAGATCTAATATTATGACTGTTTGTAAAGAATACTTGAGCAGTTGCAGTTTTCTAATGTAAATAGCAGTCCAAAAAGAGGATAAGCATGGAAATATCCAATGGCTGAACATTGAGGCAGCAAATTCAAATAAGAAGGAAGAGACAAATAATGATCAGTGAAAAAACTTATTATTGAAATTATTTTTAGTGTCTTCATTTCTCTCTTAGAAATATCTAAAATGAACCAGATATATTTTTTAAAAACATTTCTTTCCACATCCCTATCCTCAGTTACAAAAATAAATTCCTGTGTACACTTTTGAGAATAACTATGTAGAAAATGGCAGTATTTTATCTGAATAGTCCTTTCTGGTCTGGTAGTGTATGGAAGTATCATAGCTACCAATTTGATTGTTATACTAGTATTAAACAAAATTATATGAACTGTTTTTAAAAAAATCAAATTAGACTTAATTCCTCCTTTTTTCACATGTTAGAAAAGAATGAGGTAAAATTATATTGTGATAACTTTGAATGTGTATTTTCTTCATTTGACTGAGTGGTGAAATAAACTGTAACTTTCATCTTAGGATTGTCTACTAATATAAATAAAACAAAATTTTGTATGCCATTTAATGATGCCAGTTCCAATTCAATGAACACAGCTGTCCTTTGTTTCCTGGGGACAAAATTCTGTTTCTGAAGATTCCTCACCTTGTTCCTCTGGGACCAGCCTGAAATCTCTCAGGACTTTCAGAGCACTGCGGCCTCTACGAGCTTTGTCAAGATTTGAAGGGATAAAGGTAAAGATATGGGAGGGTTCTGGGTTTTTATAGGGATGACAGTTTTCAATAGAGACAGGAGAAGTAAAAATCAGTGGCTTTCTGGGAAAAATGATCTATTGAATTCAAATGAATTATTTTCATTAATTTCATTCAGGTTGTTGTGAATGCACTGTTTGGAGCCATCCCCTCCATCTTCAATGTTCTGCTCGTCTGCGTTTTCTTTTGGCTCCTCTTTAATGTTCTGGGAGTCAAATGGCTTGGAAGCAGATTTTGGAAATGCACACACAAACAAGAAAGTACTGATCATATTAATGGCAAAAACGATTGTATTTCCTTCAATGGGACATGGACAAATAGTGCTGTAAATTTTGATAATGTTGGCATGGGATACTTGGCTCTTCTCCAAGTGGTAAGTTCTATAAAAACATGTTGATTTTTGTTTTTCTCAAGGAAGGGGTTGAGCAGCCCTACCAATGCACACACTATGCTTCTGTTTATCTCACTGAAATTGGGGATTTTTTAGCTCCCATTAATATTTTCCTCATCTATGAGCTGCTCACCTCCTCCTAAAGAACACTTGGGCACATGCAGCCTTTTGTTAAAATCAAGAACTCTTTCACAACTTTTCAAATTTGTTTTAAATTTCACTTCTGTTTTAATTTTGATTAACAAACTAAGCCTGAAATAGTCTGCTTGTTACTGTATTTAAAGTTATTCTTGTTTTTTAACTAGTTCTGAGTGGATAAGCAAGAAAACTCATGGACCAATGTATTTAGAATTCTGTGTCTTCTTCTGTTGTAAATGTCCTGAAGTGTTGGGGTGCTAATTCACTGAGCCCCCTAATACCACAACAAAGGAGAGAAAGGCATTTTTAAAAAGTCTCTACTATCCCTGTATCTTTTCTAGATGAAGTTCTTTGCTCTAGATCCTCCAAAATGATTGATAAAATTTGCAGGATGGAACCATCTGCTGTTTTGTTAGAAGTTATTTTTATCCTTTTAAGTTATACTCGCTAGTTAAGCTGAAACTTTTAGTGTTCTTTTGTTTTTATAGAAAATTTCAATTTAACAAGAGTTAGCATTAAAGCATTTGACATGAATCATGACTTTTATTTTGTTTTCTTTTCAGGATAATTTTTTCTCTGTAATAAACTCCAGTGAATCATACTTCCAAATATATCTTAGAATTAATGCATATTTTTTACAGCACACTTATTTTTTCCACAACTATTAACACATTTATATTAGCACGAGCTATTTTTTCTTAGTTGTAACAAACAATGCATTTTCTTTCAGGCAACTTTTAAAGGTTGGATGGATATTATGTATGCAGCAGTGGATTCACGTGAGGTATGTCACTGAAATGAAATTTTAGTTCTTTTCCCTTTCCTTCTTCCCTTTTCTATCTTTACAGTTAATTTTTCAGCTTTGTTTGCAACATCGGGTCAAAAATGCAAGTGGATGAGTGTATCCAGCTACACGGTGAAACAATAATCCTTGAAGTACCAAATATCTGAAACCTAGGTAAAAGAAACTGGTCACAATAGAGTGATACCACGCAAAAAGAGGGCAAGATAATATATAATTTTTTACGAGTCTGATTTGGAAACAGAATATGGCTGTGCCTCTGAAGCAAATTCTCTTCCTTTTTAAACATGTGCAGTAGACCTGAAATAGCCTGCAGCTTTATCAGTTATTTCAGGTTTCCTTCCCTACATTTGACACCCTCGCTATTTCTTCTCCATTTGCATTTCATGTTTCTCACTGTCATACTAGCACAGTGAGTTTTAAATTTTCTATAGTTAGTTGACTTTGCCTTTTTTCCCACCCATTCCATCACAGTACTCTTGACTGTAGTTAAATAGCTGCTAAATAAAAATATTGTTCCTTGTGTGGCTGGTTTAAATTGTTTCTTGCTTGGGATGGCATCCCAAAGGAGGGAATTCGCCATTAGGTTTAATCTGAGCTGTTTTTCTAATCAGGGCATTCACAAGATCCCTTCTAACTGGAACTGTTTGTTTATTACTAAAAAAAAATTGCTAGAGCAAGATTTGGTTTTGTTTTTCATTATCTTTACAAACAGTAACAAGATAGAGCAAGACAGTTCTACTTGTACATCTAGATAAAGGTATAAATGTGCAGAAAAAATTTATCCTTCATGACAATAAATAGATCAGCTATAATAAATTTGAAATGCTAGAGCTGAGATTATCTCATTTTTAGCAATATTATTTTTCTGGTTTTTTTTTAACAGATTGATCAACAGCCACAGTTTGAAGCACGCTTACGCATGTACGCGTTCTTTGTGATCTTCATTATTTTTGGATCTTTCTTCATGCTGAACCTTTTCATTGGAGTGGTTATCAGCAATTTTAACCAGCAAAGGAAAAAGATAAGTACTACATGGTCTAACCCATGGTCTCCTGTAATCCCAATTTGATTAAGTGAATACTGGCTTGACATCTAGAGGTCTGACATTTTGAAATAAGTGTCTGACTAGATAAATTTAAAATAATAATGTTTCAAACCAAATTTTGAAAACAGGAATCCCCTCTTCCTCAAGGTTTTTACCTGTGAATTCTATTTTCCTGCCAAGTCCTGGATTTGTTCTGAGTAGAGGACGAGGAGGTTGTGAGTAGCTTTAGAAAAGAGATGTCAAAAAAGTTACCTAGACTTTGCTACATGATAGTGGAAATCTTTTCTTCTGCTTTGAAGATTTGCTTTGGGGAACAGAAAAACCCTTTTTGCTGAGAGTGAACACCTCACAAATGTGAGCAGTTTAATCAGTCTTGAAAGAAAAAGTCATGGAAGGAGTAACCTCTGCTTTCCTGGTAAAGAACTTTGAAAAGGTCTTGTTAATCAGAACTTCTTCTAAAACTAGCTACACTTCATCCAACTACAAAATAAACTTACAGATTAATTTAGTGAGGTTTTAGAAAAATTCTGCACTGGGACCCAAGCCATGACCCCAGGAGGAGGCTGTGTAGAAATTTAAAGGCTGCTTAAAGCCCATGAAGCAATGACTGCTTCCACTTTTCTCCTCATAGTTGTTTCTTCCCTGTTCTTGTTATTCACTAAGGAATGGAAGGCAAAATCATAGAATGGAAAATGCAGCAAAGAAAAGCAACAGTCATCTATGCCTGGAGTACTTCACCTTCCTTGTGCCAAGCTTATTTATCAATTGAGTCCTGACTCATTTAAGGGTTTAAAGTATCCAGAATATAGAGGGAAATTGTGCTAATTAATCCACTTGGAAGTCTTACAACAAATAAGCATCTTGTTCATTGAAAACATACCGGAAAAGCAGACCCCAACAGGAGGTTTACAATTTCAAGGTTCCCACTGGAGGACACAATTTGTACTGGAATATTTTATTATTTCCATAGGCTGATTTATAAACCAAGTGTCAAAGCATTACTGCCTTTGGTAGAGAAAGATAGAAATAAAATCCACAAGAAATTCTTCTGTTCTCTGAATTTGGACAGAGGAAGGATGTGTAGGGAGTGAGGAATAGCAGTCCAACTTCACTGTAAGAATTTCCTTTTATAACAAAGTCCCAGTTACAATAATCCCAATAGATAAAAAGGTTAAGTAGTTTATAAGATTGAACATTTGCTAGAAGTTTATGTGGATGAAACACTTATTTTCTTTTCTTAGCACACACTGTAACTGACTTGTTTTTTTTTTCCTCCTTCATTTATTTTCTGTTTCTTTGGGCTTTTCACTGAGAGCCCATGTAGTGAAGTTAAGCAGAATTTTCAGAGGTTTCACTGGAGTGGTTCCAGTTGCAGATGCTCTGCTGAACATTGTTATGTGTTTGTTGTTATGTGTTTGTTGTACAGGGTGCTGATCATTCAGTGCTTTTATGATGAGTGATTTCTGATTACTGGATTCCAAGTGATTGCTCAGTAATACAGGTGGTGTGGATAATAATAAGAAATTCATTGCCAGGAATTTCCCATAGAATTTGCTCCCAAAATTCTTATTCATCATCCTCTATTTACGTGCTAGTCCAGCAATCTACTTCTGCTTCTGCCTTTCCCAAAAATATAAAATATTCTACTTCTTGATGAATCTTAGGTAATTTTAAAAATAGGAAATAGATTTGCAAAACTTCAGAAAGGCTCTCACACTTGAGGGAACTGACTTGGGATCACTGCCTGGACTTGACTTTCATGATCAACCCAGATCAGATCAAACATCAAGGGGAAAAGGAGAAAGGGTGAAGACACATTTGGTCTCTGTGCTCTCTTAGGTCCCACTCATGGCAACTGTAACTTACTGTCTTTAACATAAATTTGTAGGTACTTATTTGACTTCATCTGAACAACAATGCTTTTTCTCTTTACTTAGGTGGGAAAGATCTTTTTTTGACTGAGGAACAGAAAAAGTACTATAATGCCCTAAAAAAACTTGGATCCAAGAAACCCCAAAAACCCATCCCAAGACCATCGGTGAGGCCACCTTAACAAGAATATGACAGAGGATATAAAGAGGATGATATTTAAACTCAGTAGCCAGGAATTGGCAAATAAACCTTGCATAAGAGCCCCTCTATTTAGATTTAGTTATTATTTTTTATTTAGAGTTATTTATTTAGATTTGTTTATTTAGATTTATTTATTAATTTTAGATATATTTATCTATCTATTATTTATTTACTTAGATTTATTATTATTTAATCTATTTAGATTTTAATATCTTTTATTTAAAAATTCCATCCAACACAGTCATCTTTGAGGGTATTAATTAAGGATATTTACAACCTATTTATTACCTGCTCAAATATACAAACTTTTTAAACCAGTTCATATTGAGTATTTGATATTCATAACATGATCTTGGTTATTTAATTTGCATGATGTTGCTTCTGCAACTAGATTGGATTATTGCAGGTTAGAACGAATAGAGAGCAGTACATGCCCCATGGCTGTTATTTGCTTTTAAATAATCTTATGCTCTCTTTATTTCTTACATTTTCTTAAATTAAATTCCAGGCCTGTCTTTGCACGGTAACTACTCAGAGTTTTTCCTGCTTATGACATTTAATTAGAATTGCTTATCCTGAAATATCTGCTTCAATAAGTATTTCTATTAACAGAGCAATCACAATGTACTCTGAATGTTTTCCTGCTGTATATTTTATTCTAAGCCAATGTGCTTGCACGATGCCTGAAAATACTGAAAGTATGGTGAGTTTTCTTTGAGAGTCTAAAGAAATCACCAAAAATGCTTCTAGTAGCTCGTTAATTTATGTTATCTTAAATTTCTTTTCTAAGCACAAGTTACTGATTAATATTTGAATGCAGGCTGGGTCTCAGAAGTGCCATTAAGTAGTTTTTGTTCTCTCCACAGAATGCATTCCTAGGGTTGCTGTTTGACATCGTATCTCACAAAGCTTTTGACATCACCATTGTGATTTTCATCTGTCTAAATATGATTGTTATGATGGCAGAAAACAACGACAAAGGCACAAAGGATGTTCTTAATAAAATCAACTATTTTTTTGTGGCTGTATTCACTGCAGAATGTGTCTTAAAAATACTGGCCTTAAGGCACTACTACTTTGGAAGTGGCTGGAACGTGTTTGATTTCAGTGTTGTGATCCTTTCAATAGTGAGTAAGTATCAACCACTGGGTCAGGCAACGTGTCTTACTCTTACCAATATTAAGGCAAATTCCAGTTTGAAGTAACCACCTACATATGTTTGATAAACAAATTCCAGATCCATTGTACTATTTCAAACTATCTGCTAAGTGATTCCTTCTAAAAGGGTGCATTTTTGTTTTCCCTTATGTTTTTGCAGAGTACTAAAAGGTAAACAGAGTTTTCGAATTTTTTTCAGTACGATTTTTATTGAGGAATTAACAGAATATTAATTTAATTTAGTAACATCTTTTTAAAGTTATTGAACTTAAACTGTTGGCTAACATTTTATGCCTTCAATTTACATGTTGTCACATTAGCTGTTGTTTTCACAGGAAAAGAAAATTCAGGTTAAAAATATATTTGCGTCAAAAATGGGGATTAATTTGATTTTCCAGGACTTAAGAAGGCAGAGCCCAGTTGCAGATTGGGAAAGCTCAGGAAAATTTGGTTGCTCAACACCATACTGAACGTGGGCCACTATTTGTGACTGAAAAAAGTTTTAAAACTGCTTTTATGTTTTGGCCCTTTAAATAAGACTAGATGCTGATCATTGACTCTGCAAAGGGTCATATACAGCTCTAGTTTCTTGTTTCTGGTTTATTTTGTCTGTTCTTCCTGCTCAGGCTCAGGTGACATCATATCATAAAGGAATGAGAAAGAAGAGCTTCTCTGAGTTCTCTGCTTCTTGTCTAAGCATGGTAGCCTTTTGCCATCCTGTACAACCCAGAAAAATGATGACTTCTTAACTCTTCTGTTTGTAGTCATTTGCATTGCTACTGTGTCCCTACTGTGACAGCAGGGTCACAGAATGAGGAGTGATGGGGGATACACACTGACAGACAATTGTCCTTTATTTTCCTCTTGCTTTTCTCTGATCTCATTTGAGTGCCAAGCATTAGTCAAAGTCTCACATTTAAACTTTGGCCTAAAGAAGAAGCAGCACTAAGACAGTGGCTCAGAGACAGTCCCAGAGCCTCCAGCTCAAGACCTGAATGGATTTTAAAGGATTTTTAGGTACTTGAGCAATTAATACATAAATTCACTCCCCAAATTAGAGAAAATTGGAAGAGCGTAGCTTCCAAACTATGCAGAAATCTTGATGTCTCTTTTATATTGAAAGATATTGCAATTTTCCTTTCTTTACCTAAGCTTTTATTCGAGCAGTTTCAGAATTGATGATGTTTATATTGAGGCCAGTGTAATGTGATCAGTGTTGCTGCTGACACCTAAACAGAGAATATAACAAAACAGACATTAATTTGACTAACTTGACCTGACAACCTTTTGTTTTCCTTTTCCTTTCAAAGGTCTTGGAGTTTCTGAAGTGTTCAGATCTTTCTTCTCCCCCACGGTTTTGAGAACTCTTCGTTTGGCGCGGGTTGGCCGAATCCTGAGAATAGTCCGCAAAGCCAAAGGCATTCGAACTCTTCTCTTTGCACTGCTGATGTCCCTTCCTGCCCTGGTCAACATTGGCCTTTTGCTTTTCCTGATTATGTTCATTTATGCCATCGTGGGCATGGCAAACTTTGCCTGTCTCCCCTTGGAGGGTGGGATTGATGACATTTTCAACTTCCAAACATTTTGTGGTAGCATTCTCTGCCTCTTCCAAATTACCACGTCAGCTGGCTGGGATGCTCTTCTGGCCCCTGTGCTAAAGGAATCTGATAAATGTGCTCTCCAATTAAATGTAACAGGGACAGAGAAAAAGAATTGTGTAAATAAGGGCTTTGGTATTTTATATTTTGTAAGCTATGTCATTATATCGTTTCTCATTGTTGTAAATATGTACATAGCTGTCATTTTAGAGAACTTCAGTGTTGCCACTGAGGAGAGCACAGATCCTCTTTGTGAGGATGACTTTGATATGTTTTATGAGACATGGGGAAAGTTTGACCCTCTGGCAACGCAGTTTATAGATTATTCTGCTCTTTCAGACTTTGCAGATGCACTGGCAGACCCCTTGCGCATCCCAAAGCCCAACAAAATCCAGCTCATAGCCATGGACATCCCCATAGTTAGTGGAGATAAGATCCACTGCTTGGATATCTTGCTGGCTCTCACAAAGAGGGTCTTGGGAGAATTTGGAGATCTGGAGAGTCTTGAATTAAACATGGAAGAAAAGATTGCAGCTGGCAATCCATCTAAAATTTGTTACAGCCCGATTTCTTCAACCCTTAAAAGAAAACAAGAGGAAGTGTCAGCTCTTGTTATTCAAAGGGCCTTCAGGAGGTATTTGAGACAACGTTCTCTTGAAAGTATGTCCTTATACCATTGTAAACATAACAGTGCTGTCTTTGAAAGAGAAATACAGGACAAGCAAAGTCTTCTTGAATCACTGCTTAATGAAAATCATGGCAGGAAGGCAGATAAATTACGTCCTGCTTCTTCCATATCCCTCCCTTTATTTTATGATGGCTTTGCTGAGACAGACAGCAATAAGCTTGACACATGAGGTCACCCCTGGCTGCAGCATTTCCAATTAAACCAATGTCACTTATTTTCAGATGGAAACCATACTTTGATCCCACAAATACTCTCCATTTAGAATAATACTGGCATCCTTCAAGTATTGTAATTGTTCAGATTTGCAAATGCTCCTTAAAGCACTTAAGATTTGAACAACTGTGTAAAAAATATTAGAGGAAAATCAAACCATGGATTTTTTTTCCTCAGCTACTGGAGTTGGTGAGTTAATTTTTTCAGCTGTCATTTTTTGTATTAGTTCATGTGCTTACAGAAGAGGTCTGCAAAAGATCAGTTGTAAGCACTTATTTATAAATACACAAGGACATAAGGTATATGGTATATACACAAGATTAAGGTATATGTCTTTAGGGAGAACCAGTTTTTCCAAAAAGGCTTTATTGTAGCAAAATTAAGTAATAACTGCACTTCTGTAAAAGAGCTCACTCAAGACACTTGAGTATAATCAGCCTCTAATTTTGATGTTTTTGGGACAATCCTCCTCCTAATATCTTTGAAAAGATTTGTTTATGTCTAAGAATTTTTGAGGTGTCTTTATACAAACACCTTAAGGGATTTAACAGATCATCCTCAGTTGCCTGTGACTGAAAGTTGTACATAATTTGTTCTTTGTATCTTTCAGTGTATGAAAATTGTTGTAATCATAATTAAAATCAAAGAATGAGGTGCAGGAGATATTGTTTCCAGAAAGGAATAATTGTACATAAAATTCCATCATTATACTTTATCCCTAGAGAGCACGACTTAGTAATCTGAAAAGAAGTTCCAGGTGTATCTTGTGAGGTAGCATTTATTAAATTTAGAGAAAGCATTTATTTCATTGATTCTGACAAAAAAAATGTGAACGATGTGTAATAATATTTTACTGATTTTTTTCAGTTTGGAATAGGACTGGTTTAGATTCTTCAATAAAGACTTCAAATGCTTAACATGTTTTTGTCTGTTTTCTAAGTTGTATCTTCAATTTCATTTATTACAAGACGATCTATTATTGAGGGGTAGAACAACACTAATATAATTTTCCCAAAGTAGCTCCCTATTAGCACAAGAAAACTGGAAATATTTTGCTATTCACAGGGAGTCAGAAAAGATTTAGCATTTTCAGGCCAAGAATATAAAGAACAATAAGGTAATGAATTTTTACTGTCATTTACCTTGTTAAATACTATTAAAATAGGATAGATTTAGTCAAAACTAAGCTATTTCAGGACAAATAAAGGCACAGGCAAGGTAAAAGTTAAAGAGCTCAGATACAGTATAGTCTGAACTAGATTTATTATGGTCAAACACTGGAACAGCCTCCCCAGGGAAGTGGTGGAGTCCCTGTCCTTGGAAGAGTTCAAAAAATGAGTGGATGTGGCACTTGGTGCTGTGGCTTGGTGGGCATGGAGGTGTTCAATCAAAGGGTGGACTTGATGATCTTGTGGGTCTTTTCCAACCCTAATGATTCTAGGATTGCTTTCAGAACCAGCTTCTCTTCATTAAAAAATATCTGCAGAGCTCTCAGGAGAGCTCGGGGGCAGTGGGATGCAGAGATGCCGGGTGGGTCTGTCTCCTGTCCAGCCTGGAATGTTTCGTGCACAGTGATGCTGGTCAGGTGGAACTATAAATTTTACTCAGTGTGAGCTGGAGTGAGCTCTGGAATGAGCCAACAGCTTTTGTTCAACGATCAGGCTCCATTAGATGGCAGCATTTACTGTGGTTTAGGACGTGGCCAGTCTTCAGTGAAACAGGTGAAACTCGCCCACTTCAGCACACAGGTACTAGATTAATTCTAAATTGTTCAGAAGAAGAGTATCACAAGTCTCTTTTTTTCCTGTCCTGGGCTTCAAGTTAGCCACAGGTCTCAGTTTTTCCTTGTTTGCTGACTGTTCTGCTGTCTGATAGACCTTAATTGTTGTGAAAAAATTAAAATTGTTCTCCTGTGCTTGGACGTTCCAGAGGGGTAGTTCAAGCATTTCTCTGTAGCACTGTAAAAGGAAATGTTTCTTACAGAAGAGGTAAGACTTCTTTGTATTTTATATTGAAAAAAAGGGAAGGTTTGGAAAAGCCATGTAAGAGAATTTTAAACATTAATCACTCTGATCTTTGCAATTAAAAAAAATATTTGTTTGAATGCAACACCGGATCCTCTGTCCACACCTGGAAATACTTCAAAGATGAACACCTCATTTCTGTTGCAGGGGCAGAAATTTTGGCAAAATCACAGCTGGCCTGAACACATCCTTAGTGATTATGTCACCTCAGCAACACACAAAACCACCTGAATTCACCATGGGGCTAATTTAAGAGTCTGACTAATTCTTTAGTATTGCTTAAGCATTAAAATTGCCTTAGCAGGTTGGAAGGAGAGTGGTGATATCCAGCTGCTGCAGCTTCTTCCTGCTGGATTTGTCCAAAAGCCAGTTCAGCTCCTGAAGCATTTTCTTGAGTAAGTCTGTAAATGGTGATGAGTTAAAGCAGTGAACAGGTGGGAGCTTTTGACAATTCTGGTAACCTGGAACCGTGAGTTCCTCCAGGTAAAACTGCCTGGATTTCTGTGAACTCTGAGAAAATTCAGGAGTGTTTGAAACACAGAGGAAGAATATTCCTTTCTGTTGGTGGAGTTTGATACAGAAATCAGAGAACAGCAGAAACAAAGAAATATTGGATCCCTCCTGTGAGGAAATACTGTGAATGTGGAGCTCCCAGGGAATTTCTGAGGGTCAGCAGTGCTGGTGCAGACCTCTGTTTTACATTTCCATGGGTCACTGTTCCTGTGTGGAAATAGAATGAAACAGACCCCTGGGAAATAAGAGTTTTTCCCACTTTTGTGGTGGCACTGTATCCCTTGGAGCAGATTCCCCAAAGGTTTTGTGGAAATTGTCCTTTTACTTTCTGGAGTTCCTCAGTCACTGCTCATCTTGCAAGGCTTGCACTACCCACTGTTTCTTCAGGACTCAGAAGAGACCCCATGTGTAAATAAATAAGTTATTGGAAAATAAATAACCTCTAGTGGAAGGTTCCCTGCCCGTGGCAGGGAGGTGGGAACTGGATGATCTTTAAAGTCCCTTTCAACCCAAATTATTCTGTGATTCTTTGAAAGGTACCAGAAAGAGAATCTCATCATTTCGTCTTATCTCTGAACCTACCAGAAGTTGTTGTGCTTGACAAGTGTGTCATCTGCAATGTCACTTTCCAAAGCCACCAGTGAGCTAAACATGCTCTCTCAACATGAGAAATCCTCACAACGTAGGTGGTGCAGGAAGACATCCCAAAATATGCTTTTGTAATCCATGTTTAGAGTGAATATTCACATAAGAAGAGCACACCAAACAACCTGAGCAGCTTTAGGCAGAGGTCAGGGTCATGGCTAGAAGTGGTGGAGAAGAGATCTGTGGTGTTGCAACCAAGTGGAACTAATTACCCAATATTTATGGTAAAAGTTTCAAAGATGCAGGAACTGTGTTTAAATACTTTCATTAGCTACCACCAGCTAAAAGCAAGCCTGAGAGCAGCCAGATGCTTTTCAAACTTAAATATTATAGCTACAGAGACACTTCAATCAACAACCTGGGGCTCTATCAATTGATACTATTTGGACATGCACTTCTAGTCTCTAGTCTAGGCAAATTACTAAGAGATTTCTCACCTACCCACCTCTGGAAACTAAATTATGAGTTCTCTGTGACATCTAAAACATGTCAGATTTCTTTCTGCAAGTTTCTTCAGCACCTTCATCCATTAAATATATTTGGATGAAGGCACTGAGCAGCGTCAGAGCTGAATGTGGTGGCACAAGTTGTGACTCTTTGCTCTGCCAGTTCCAGGGAAAATATGTGAAGGCATCAACTTAGTAAGTGGTTTTATTGATCTTCAGAGACTTTTGAAAGAGCAATAGAGATGTTTTGGCAACTCCTCAGGAAAAAATAGCTGTTTGGGCAAATCTGTTGCAGTTATCTGCTTTGTGGTTCCATGGAGTTAAGGTACTACAGGCCATGCTGATTTTAATGACAGTCCTTACCTTAATGCAGAGCTGTCCTTGTTCTGGGCAGACTGAGAGCAATTGAAAAAGTTTCCTCTCCAGTTTCCAGGGAAGATGGGTTTATGCAGGAGCATTCAAAAGTTAGATATCCATAGGTTAGATTTCAGACAACAGCCACCCTACCTTGCTGCCCAAACATTGGGTAGAATTTGCCCTTAGGGACAATTAAAGTGGTCACCAGAAAGACCAGCTGTTTTCTAAGTTTTCTTTTATATATTCATACCTTTCTTGAAATGAAGAGGGTAGAACTGGAGATAGTATTTTAGTAACGCTACCAGTCTCAGCAGTCTCTGCAGAATTCATCAGCAAAGATTTCATACCCTGACTCCAATTATCTATTTTTTTGTGCTTGTGGCTGAACTAACAACACAGACATGATGAGGCAAATAAAAAGCCATCCTTGTGTTCTTCACTTGGTATATTTTTTGCTGCTGCTGCAGTGAAGCCTGTAACTGCTGCAGCCAGAAATCTGCGTTTGCATGAGAAGACAGATTCTCCAACATCTGTGCACAGAAATTCACCAAAATATTTCCAGCTGTTCCTTCCCCCAAACCCATCCTGAACAGAGCGAACAGAAGATTTCTGCCCCTTTCAATGAGATAACAGTAAGCTTCAATAAAAACAGCAGCAACAGGATTCCACCACAGCCTCTTCAGAGAATGACATTTCCTTCCTAAACATACATGGTGCCCATCTGTAGCTATGATATTTTGTGAGAATCTTTTTACTGAAATTTTCTTCTCCTGAGAAGCTGAGAGGGCCTCCGCTTCAAGTGTAAACAATTTGTTATCTGCTACTATAAAATGCAACAAGTGCTTTCTTGATTGGTGGATGTGGGATGTTTCTACTTGCTGACCAATCAAGAAGGCAGCGGCTCTTGGACTCTCTGAGAATCACAGAACTTTATTATTCATTCCTTTCTATTCCTGTCTCGCCTTCTGATGAATCTTTCTCTCTGTTCTTTGTAATATAGTTATAGTGTAGTTTTTAATGTTATATATATCATAATATATTGTCGTGGGTTTTCTGGGTAGTTAGGACTTGGTGAAGGGGAGATCTTGATTCTATTTCAGAAGGCTGGTTTATTATATTATGATATATATTACATTAAAAAAGACTACACTGTAATTATACTACAAAGAACAGAGAGAAAGATTCATCAGAAGGCGAGACAGGAATAGAAAGGAATGAATAACAAAGTGCTGTGACTCCCAGAGAGTCTGAGAGCTGCTGCCTCCTCGATTGGCCACCAAGTAGAAACATCTCACATGGACCAATCGAGGCAGCACCTGCTGCATCCCACAGCAACAGATAACAAATTGTTTACACTTGAAGCTGAGGCCCTTCAGCTTCTTAAGAAAAGAAAATCCTAGCAAAGGGATTTTCACAAAATATTACAACCACAATAATATAATAAACCAACCTTCTAAAATGAAATCAAGATCTCTCCTTCCCGTCACCAAATCCTAACTGCCCTAAAAGCCACCACATCAAATAGTGACCCCAAAGGTGTCATCACCCCCATCACTCATTTCTCAGGCTCTCTGACATCCCATTCAATAAAACACTCGTGCTTATGTCCATTATGTCCATTGCACTTACCTTCAGCTTCCTCCTATGAATGGTTTTGTCTGCCAGCTCTGCACAAGACAAATCCCACGGCTGCCAGAACATCAAATATGATGGGTAGTAGTTAATGTTCCTTACTCTCCTAAATGGGGGGGCTTACCCCTTAACAGCCAATAATACAGACCCCCAAAAATCCAGATAGGAAACAGAATTAATGCACAAGAAATAAAATCAGTGCAAGCTGCACTTTCTAATGCACCTGGGAATCCACCAACAAGAGGGCAATGGAGCTCACACAGGTCTTGTGATTGAAATCTTATATTGCTGTATTTTGCTAAGTGTAGCCTTATGTTTGCGTTGTGATCTTGCCATAAATGAGTGGTTTAGGCTGCTCAAAGAATCACTGGCAAAAGCAGGTTCAATATGAAATTGAAAGTGTGATGAAGCTCATTAGCAAGGTTCTCTCTCTACTACTTATTAGGTGGTTAAAGCACACAGAGAAAAATCAGGCTAAAACCCAAAATCAATCAGTCTAAAACGAAAATCAACCTTAAAGGACCTGTGTAGATGGAAAAAGAGTAAGGCTGGGAAAGCATGAGGATGAAAAGGAATAAGGGAAATCCTCCTATTGAGTCACAAGGTTCACAATGGCTCATCCTGCCAAATTTAGCCCAGGACTTGCCCAATAGTTTAGGCCTAAAGGTTTCAACAGTATTTGAATTTAGCAGGGTTTAATTGATAACGTAATTTAAACAATTTAACGAAAGATTCTATAGAATTTGCTCTAAGCACAACAGTAACTCATTTATGGGCCTACTCAGGACTGTAATGAATGCAAGAGAGCACCACTCCTGGTGCATTTCTGCATCAGATTCACACTCACACACTCCTAAAGGAGTCTGTGCAAGCTGAAAATTCCCACTCTGGCTCAGTGAAGTGCTCAGGGCAGACGCCTTTGCATCCTCTAAGAGGATGAAATGTTGAGCCTTGAGGAGTGGGAGCGTCAGCCCAGGACCCATCATCAGCTTTCAGCAGCGATGCTCTGAGCACAGCAACCTTGTGAACTCACAAGCTCCAGAGGGAGATTCTGGTCACAGCCCTCTGGGACCAGGAGAGCTCAAAGGGTCTCACTGGGGATGCTGCTTAGAGGGCTGCAAGAGTTTTGCCTTCAGTCACAATGATTTTCTGTCCTGGACAAAATTTGGGTTGGTAACTTTCTTGGAAAGTTGAATAGCAAGCGTGTTGTTCCACTTGGGCTGTTATCCAGGCAAGATAAATAAGTTTCCAAGGCTGTTGGTTAAAAAGCAGGAGCTCATTAGGCAGCCCAAGTTCCTGGGAGCCCAAGAGTGTTCCAGGAGCTCCTCATCAAGGCTGGGCCCTAATGATAATTTCTGAGATCTCAGTGCAGCCCGAGGGAGTGGGAGGGGAACAGATTTCAGCATATTATGTATCACTGAGTTGAATCAAAATACCAAGTAAAATCAAATATATTGAAATAAATCAATTTGACATTAAGCATCTCATGCTCCATGCTTGGAACAGCTGAAAGAATCTGTTTGGATTATTGGACTCTGAGAACCAGGCATGGCTGTTCTTCTTTCTGAAATTATCCAGGGTCAAGAGTACAAATGAGCAAACATTTAGAGAAAAGCTTTTCTATTTGTTAAAGACAGGACAATGGTAAAAGCAAAAATTATTATTTTCAAACCTATTTCCTCATCTTAGTGCTTATAGAAACAGTGACAACAACCACCTTCATTTAAGATTTTAAATTTTGCATGTTTACTTATGTGCACAGAAACAGGTATTTTAATGGCAGTGCAATTAAATTAACTCCATAATATTTCATAGCGCACCATGAATAATATATAAGAAGTAAATTGAAATCTGTCTCCATATTTCCAGGTTTGGTGATGAGAATTAATGGATTTGAATGCCACACTCAGCTGTAGTAAAGGGAAAACAACGGGCTGGGTTGGCAGAGGCTTCCATTTCCAGGTGCCACCTCATTGCCCCACTCATGCCAGTGCTCAGTGCCCAGTGGGCCATTCCTCACTGGAAAATGCACATGTTCAAACCTGCCTTTGTGGCCACAGTGCCCATCTCTCGTGGGTTAAAGCAGAGGATCTCTGTAAATGATAAGTGAGGAGCAATAGCCATTTTCTCACAAAACACTTTCTGGTTTTCTGGAGGTGATTCAGAAAACCTGCTTCCCTGCATAACCAAATGTTATTCCATCCTGCTGGCAAGGCTTTTGTCTAATTCCATCTATGGTGTGGAAGAGCACAGAGGAATTTACTGGGTTTATAAGGCTGGTGGCCTTTTCCTGGTGCCAGTTCTGCTAAATTCAGAGTAGAATTAATGGAGATTAAGAAATAAATAAGAAATAAATTCAGAAATAATTAAGAAATAAAGTAGAATTTTCAAGCCCTTTACTCCAGTAGAGAGGAAAGGCTTTGACTGACCCCAGACTCCAGGCAGCAAAGTAAATCCCAGGAATGTTGTAAAGTCTGCCCTTCCAAAACACATAGGAATCACATGATTATATATCATGTACCCCAAAAAATGAATAAAGAGAGTCCTAAAGTTGCCCAGTGCTATAGGTGAAAGGTGAGAGCATGCTTGCATGTTCCCATAAATCCCAATAATTTTAAGATTTTTGGATGTGATCAATCACAGCTATTAAGACCATACCTTTGGCTTTTGCTTGAATTTTAAACTAAAGACTGTTGATGGCCCCAACATCTCACAAATAAAAGTTTTTATGTACTAACATAACCTTGCTGTAAAGATTCCTATGGACCCTTTGTGTTTGTGTGTGTGTGTGTGTGAAAACCATCAGATTTTACTCCTTAAAAAGTAATCCCTGACTCACCAGCTCTGGTATTGTGAACTGATGATGTTATTTTGGAAAGGAAAAGATCCTTTATGTCAAAAGCCAACCTCACAGAGGGAAAAAAAAACAACTAAATCCAGTATCAGCAGAACTGAGTAGGCTCAAATAACTGAGTGGGATGTTGTATGAAGCTTGTAGATAAACACAAGTATTTCCTTCCCTTTCCCTTTCCTTCTCCCTCTCACCTTTTTCCATCTTTTTCCCTTTCCAACCTTAATTTCTTTATATTTTATGTGCTGCAAGAAATTGTATGATGAAAACCTGATGGACAAGGTATGAGAATTAAACCAGCTTCTACAAATCTTTTGTTGAATGTGTTTCATGTCAGGCGCCCAGGAAATGCAAGTACATAAGAATAAAAATATTCATAACATAAAAGTGTGCCCACAACTACAGCCTTTGATTTATTAGGGAAGAAAACACCCACTTTTGGCTTTTATAGGTGTAAATAGGCTCGTGTGTCCATTGTATGTTATACCAGGTGTTCACAACAGGAGCCTTGAACTTTCTCTTCAGTAGGACAGCAAAGTTCAAACCTTGAAAGAAATATTAGGATGACTTACACAGCTGAGACACTGATGTTTTTTCAGATCATTGCTTCCTCCTGCTTTTATGTCATTTTGACACAAAAACACTTGTGGCAGGTGGTTTGAACATCACATGTTTCACAGCAGGAGAAAATCCCTTTGACCCTCAAGCTGTGTGTTCCTGTTGCCACAGACTCCCAGCTCCAGTTTTAGCTTGAAAAGGTGAGAGTGAGACGAGTGATGAAACAAATTCTAGACATTTTTCCCCCATTTTGTTTGCTGAATTTGATAGACTTTTAAAGCCTGGCTTCTCAGAGGCAATTTCAGACACTTCTCTTAGCATCATCCAATTATGCATTGGCTGCAGCTCCCTGCATCTATCAAAGTGTCACGGATGCTTTCATGTAGGCAATATATTGCTTTTTCAGACCCAAGAGAGGGGAAAAATCAGGCACCCCAGCATCTTCTCCTTAAGTAGGTGTGGAGCAAATTAGCCCCATTACAATCCAGCTTGCATTAGTCCATTAAAGAGCTGGAGGAAGATTCCTTTGTGTAAATGACTGGATGGTTTCACTGTATATTGGTATTAGTCATTTCCTGCTGTTCTTTAAAGAAAGTTCTTGATCACTGATGTTTAAAAGGTCTTAACTTCCACATAAGCATAACTTCAAAAAAAGAAACAAACAAACAAAAAAAAAAAGACAGGAAACATTCTCATATATTTTAAAAGGTAATTAATTATTTTTAAATATAATAAATTAAACTTTGTGGCTCAAAGGACATAACAGTTTGCAGATACCCAGAGAATTATCCTTTGATTAGGGTGGATTCTTGTACACAGAACTTTTCTCTTTTCCCAAGCCATTTGTGCTGCTGTTCCCAGATTATGCCCAGCAGGTATTTGGGCTCTCATTTAGAGGATTTACACATCCCCCTGGAATGAACCTGCTGAATTCAAACCAGCAGCACTGGCTGGGGCTCTTTTGAGAGACTGGATTGGAAAGATTTGTGGTAATGAACTGATGCCTTGGCCATGAATTTGGCCTCTTTTCACACTCCTGTTACACAAGAAGTTTAAAGCCAGACTGAAAATGTACCAAAATTGGGGAAAAAAAACCTTTAAAAAATATATACACTCACTTCTGCTGTACCACAGAATACAAGAACCAGCAAGGTCACCATTGGACAGGAAACCACAAAACCAGAGGGGGAGATGCTGAAAAAAAAAGACCTCACAGAAACATGCCATAGGTGCAGAATTACAATATCAAGGAAAAAGTGAAAATTCCTGCAGAAAACTATTGAAAAGAGCAGGCAGGGAGAAACTCCTCTGTTCCAGGTCAGGTGGAAAGAATAAAGGGTGTGGTTCCCAGTGCATCACCTGGCACACTGATCTGTTGGGGGTTGTGCCATTTAGATCTTGCTTTACAATTATTTTGTGTTGTAAAAGAGGACACCTCGTTTTCTAGACAGTGCCTGACACTCAGGTTTTTTTCAGCTCTTCCTGTCTGATAAATAATACAGTCTCTAAAAACCACTCTCTGCCAAACAGATGCTTTAGTCAATCATCTTATTATGTATTAAATAGCTCATCCACTGTACTCTGTGTTTAGGTGCTTAAAATCTGCCTCTCCTGAAGGCTGTGGTTTATTCTGACCCATCTGGACCTTCATTCCAGGGTGTGATATCTTCAAGTACCTAAAGCTGCCTCTGGTTTACCTCAGATAATGAAATTTTTGTGTTTTGGTTCTTCATTAAAAAAAAAAAAAGATATATTAGATATTAAAAAAGAAGGTTTTTCAACATGTAAATATCCAGTGTCTGGGACAGTGAGGGAAATTTCCAGATACACCTAATGCTCCTTGATGAAGCAATATTAGGAATATTAATATTACAACTTCATTTCCTTCACTAATCTAATTCTCTTAGAGTTATTCTGATAGGCCACTGAGGAGAGAGAGAAGAGCAATCCATATTTTTCCATCTGAGTAGGTGATAAGCAAATTTTCCTGATGGAAACGTGCATTGGACCATTTAGCAAGCTGGAGATTACTGTGTGCAGCAGAATGATTTTAATACATACTTACAGAGAAAGCAATTTCCTGTTACTCTGTAATAACAATTATCCATACAAAAGAGTCTGAATTTTACATCATGATTTTTTTTTAATATAATTTCATCCACTGACAAAAGGAAATGAGATTCCTTTATCCTAGGTCTTCTATTTTGACAAAAATGCCAATTAGCTGCTTTATACTGTTTAAGACTTCACTATTATGTGGGTCAGAAAATGGCTTCAGCTATTCTTCTAAAGCAAAGTAGCAATGTAATGTATGATAAAAGCTATTCTAACCTCTGTGCAGTAAACAGCCTTCATAAATCACTGGAAGCTCTCTGCAGCATCACTCCCTCAGTTCCACACTGGGCCACAAATCCCACATATGTTAATACTCATCCCATAAACAGCAATTTATGGGGATTTCCCCTCTTGGCCAGGAGGTCTCAGTTTCTCTTGTGTAATAAAAAATCTCAAACCACTGAAAAGCTTCAACGTGCACAGGAACATAACTCCTGAGCTGACAGGCAGCATTTGGGAGGTGAGTTTTCATACCATGATTTCATTAACCCAAAAAAAATCAACAATACATCTCAAAAAAAAGGAAATTTACTATATAAACCTCTTCCTAGTGAGGAAAAAAAAAAAAGCATAAGGTGAGCATAACGTCCTTTATCTTATCTGTGTAAAACTGTGTCAGTTAAGCAGTTCTAAATTTACCACAATTTTTATACTGAAATATTACTTGCACTGTATTTGCAAAATAATTCCAGTCTGTGCTGGTTGGCATTGGAAATTACAATGCTTTCAACTGAAGAGCTATAATTTATTATTTTAGTTAGAGGGATGCTGTTCAGAATGTGAAAGATTCCTCTTGATTGAGGACTATATAATTCAGCATTGCTTATCCCAAACAGCCAACAGTGAAGGCAAGACATCACAACACTGATATTTTTCCTTTTCCAGATGAAGAATTCAGATCTGTTTTTACAAACTAGACATTAACACTTCCTATTTGGTTTTCATCTCCTTTCTCCCACACCATGCAGTTGAAATGGTTCTGATTGATGAACCCTTATGCCATGAAAAATGAGGATCAGTTACCAAACAAAACCCCACCTTGTATCCTTAAAAGAAGGGGACTGAAATGTAAAAGGATTTTACAGCTGAGATTTCCAAATCATATCTTAACTTCTCAGGAAGAGCCAGAAATTAATCTTTACCAAATCTGGTGATGTTGTGAGAGTTCAGAAATATATTAAATATATTTCACTCATGAAACTCATCCTCTTTCTCCCAAGTAAAGCTGCCATTGTATTCACCATTGTGTTTCTGTTACTATAGTGATGAAATCTATGTAGAAACCTGGAGAGGTACTGATTGCTGCATTTCATATATAATTTCTCACAATCTACCTTTCATTCCTTACTTCCTAAATGGGCATAAAATAGCACCATTTATCATAACAGGTGGGTGTGTACACACATATCAATTACAGCATCATCAGGAACCACACAGAAATAAGTTGGTAGGGTTTTTTTATGAGAACCAAGAGATGAAATTATTTTGTATTGGTTTTAAGTAACCATTTCCTACCTCAAAGCTCTTGCTAAGCTGTGAAGGGTAAAACTGAAGGGCAATTCGACTCTCACTTGAAGCTGACCAGCTTTATTTTTGATTAAACTTCTTCACACTTAATGAATATTCTTCTTTTCTAATAGCAAACATACATCACATAAATGTTTCACTTGTCTTTAAGTATTATTTTCCTTAAGTTCAAATATCCATTACTATCAGATATTTGCCCTCTTCCATTAAGCCATTTCTGTGTCATTTGTGAATGCAGGTATCTCTCAGCTCTTTAAATGCCTCTCCATATTTTCCCCTCTAAACACCTTAATTTTTAATGGACTATTTCCATATTCATTCTTCCCAAATGGGGAATGCATTTTGGTTTTCTTCTTCATTTAGCAAGGTTTATATTTTGTGATGGCAGCATTTACATTTCTACTTTTTAAAGTTTCCTTTAGCTTGAGCAGCTCCCTAGACTTGAATTTGCTGGGGGTAGAGATTCTTCACTTTTCCTGTTGATGGGGTAGAGGGGACTCAAACAGCTTTGCCCCGAGTCTAGTGGGAAAAAATAAGGATTTAATTTTGGACAGGGAAGGAAAAGTCAATGCCAAAGGTTCCTCACCCTTCCCTGTCCAGCAGGGACTGTCTATTTTCTCCCCACACATTTAAGAGGAGATGGGACACATCTAAATTCCAGTTTATTCCCAAGGCAGATTTCATCACCTCAGCCAGGAGAGCCCAGAATTCTGCTTCTCTCACCTTCAACTAACTTTTTTTTCAGCTCCTGCAATTCAACAACTCTGGATTTTTCATGCATTTGCTGCCTTTTGCAGGGAGCTGTGACCCAAAGCTACTTTGCCTCACAGAGAACACGAAACACCTGCTTTTCCAGGCAGCCACTGGGATGAGCCAGGCTGGCTGCCAGAGAGGATTTAGTGACCTCCTCACCACGAGCAGTCAGTGGGCTTGGATAGCTCAGTGCACACCAGGATGGGCCTGGAAAAGAACCTGTAAAAAAGAAAGTTCCGTTCAGAAACACCCTGGGATTGTTTCAATTACTGAGAGCTAATCTTATCTCTCATTCACTCTGGGCCATCTCAAGGTTAGCACAAGGACCTGGGGAAGCCAGAGATAAACATGAGATGCCTTCCTGCTTTCTTCACCCGTGGGTGACAATAATTATTTCTTGCCTCTTGAAAGTGCAGGTTCTATTTCCCATCAAGTGCAGGAGATTAACTCAGAGGGAGGTGGCCAAGTCCAGCTGCTGCTTCAAGTCTGCTTTTCATCTCTAACGTTGGATGAAATGTAAGGAATTCAGGTGAAATCTCTAAATTTATGTTAAATGTAATGTGAAATTAGCACTGGAGATGGATAGGAAAGCTGTCTGTGTAACTGGTGCTAGAGACCCTTTATGGTGTCATTCTTAAGAGTTTTTAGGAGCTTAAGTCACATTGATTGCAATGCCATTCTCACTGAAAGTCCTATTTAGCATCTATGTATTTCTTTAGGGGCCATAAATGTATTTAAAATCTACCCTTATTATTTGTCTGTTCTTTTCCTGTGAATGGAAGGTGCAGATATTTGGACAAAGGAGGTGAACTTTACCCACCTTCATTGATACCTAAGCTTCAAACAGCTCATGCTTTGTAAAATTAACGTCAGATGATTTAAAAGCTATATTGGAGGTATGACAGACAGATGGCTTGGAGGGAACAAGAGATGATTTAATTTGTTCTGTACCTGATATCCCACTTTGAAGTGGGATAGTGGTGACAATTCAGAAGTCAGAAGGATTAACAAGTGTTTTATCTCTTTAACCTGCCACAAAATTTCCTAATTTCATTTGTGGATAGTCTTCCTCACAAGAAAAAGATTACTATGCTATTAACTTCAGGGCCAGGGAATGAACCCTGTCCCATTTTTCTAGGAGAGCAGACACAGCTGTAAAGACAAAGATCTCTCCCGTCCTACCCAACAGGAGCTTCAGCCAGCGAGGAGTTGCAGGTCTCAGGAGTGAGTGAATTTTCCCAGGCTTCTGACTTTCTTCTTGTTAAAATCATCATCTGTATAAAACTAATATGAATCTCAGAATCCTAGGATGGTTTGGGTGGGAAGGGACCTTGGAGATCACTCGATTCCAAGCCCCTGCCATGGGCTGGGACACCTTCCACTATCTCAGGTTGCTCGGAGCCCCATCCAGCTGGCCTTGAACACTTCCAGGGATGGGGCAGCCAAAGCTTGTCTGGATAATCTGTCCCAATTCCTTATCACCCACTCAGTAAAGAATTTCATCCCAGTATCTCACCTAAACCTGCCCCTTCTCCGTGTGAAGCCATTTCCCCTTGCCCCATCTCTCCATGCCCTTGTCCCAAGTCCCTCTCCTGCTCTCTTTAGGCACTGGGAGAGGCTTTAAATCTCCCTGGAGTCTTCTCCAGACTGAGCGACCCGAGAACAACCATATACACCCTGAACAACCCATATATGTGAATCTTACATATACACTGACAGTTTGTTCATGTATGTGTAAATGTTCATGCACACACACATAAATTTACACACACACAGAGGTAACAGCCAGCAGTTTCCCCAGTCTTCCACTCAGCTTCAGTCATAGTTTTTTAGTTCACTTCATGTGGAAACCCAGGGCACTGGGAATATTTCTCTGTCTGCTCTGGGGTGCCCTGACCCCCAGGGCAGCACTGACTCTGACCCTCATTCATGGAGAAAGTTTTCTAGACTTCAAGATAGACCAGAATCCACAAAAATGTGAAATAGATTATAGAGAGTAGTGCAGGTGCATCACTTGGTGAGAAATTGAGGTTTTTGGGATTTTTAGTATCTCCTGGATGGAAGCAAGATGGAGGGCACAGGGTGTCATCCTGGGTTTCTTCTTCATGCTTCTTCTTCCTCCTTCTCCATGGGTTTGGGTGGCATTTTGTAATTGGGCAGAAAAGTCCACATTGCTCTGTGGGATCAGTTATTGGGCTAAAAGGGAAAAGAATCCAGGTGTCAGTTCTTAACTGGATAGTTTACTCTTAAAAGACCTTGGGACAAGAGATTGTTGGCCATTTTGTGCCTTCTAATGAAAAGCTGCCAAACTCACAGTAGTGAGACTGTTTTACTGATAAGAAATAATAAACACCTGAGTCTGGACACAAATTACTGTCTCAAGTGCTTTCAATCCAGACCCAGAAAAACTGACAACTGGTACCCCACAACTTTATAGATCCACCCTTGTATTTTTTGCACTGTACCAAAGCAGAGAATTGAAACTGAGATAATCAAAGAAAATACTAAAGCCATCGACTTTTACAGACAATCTGTTAAGAGTGCAGACATCCCCCACTCTGAGGCTGACAAACACATTTTCCTCCGTGTTTCCCACCCACTTTGTCCAGCCTCACTCCTGATTTTCTGCGACGGACTCTCAGAAACCCAGGGATGAAACGAGCACGGAGAAATGCTCGGCTTGGAGCCTCCCCAGCTGAGGCTTCTGCCTTCCCCAGGAGACCCTGTGTAATCACTTCAGCTCCTTCCATGGCTCACACAGACACCTCCCTCAACACCCCCATGTACAAATAGCTCAGTTCCTGGAGGAACAGCATCTCCAGAGTGGTGAGGGATTGCTGCAAGGGGACACAGGGATGGTGAAGGCAGTGGGGAGGTTTTTCCAACTATTTCTGGGGAGACAACTGGGCTGAGATAATGCTCCTCTTGCACAGAAAGAAGTGACTCCTTGAACCTTCACTTAGAGGGATGGAAAATAATGTAAGTCCTGTGGTTTACTGCACTTTCTCTCCTAGAAAAAAAAAAGTGGTTTGTGGTACAGTCTTCTATAGGATTCAGTGACCTTTTATTTGCCTAAAAAATCATTAAAAACCTGAGCAGCGAATTTTTCTTCCTGAGTGGCGTGAAAAAACCTGGAAGTGGGGAGGATGAGTATTTATTTATTCCTTTGCACAGGAGTTTCCCCAGTGTTTTTGACTTGTTATTTTGCTGAAATAAGTTAACTAGGGTCAAAAATAGAATTCTAGAAAAGTGAATAGGGATATAAAGAAGTTATTTTCTGAGCATGAAAATTGCAGATATATATATATATATATATATTATCTACAAATTTCAGATTTTCCAGTTATAATATTGATCTAAAAGCAAAGAAAGAAAAATTTCAACAACCTTAAGTTTTATAACATTGCTCTCTCTTACATAGGTTTATGCTTAGTAATATTGTTCTGATACAGACTAACATTTGGTTTTTAAGACTTAAGAATGAAAGACTTATTTTAAGACTTTTTGAGACTTATTTTAAATAGATTTGTGTGTATGAATAAGGCAGAATTGCATCTGTTTTATTTGTGGAATATGCTGCACTGTGTCTGGAGAATGCTTTTATCATGATAAACTGTGGGGCAAAATAAACTAATAAGTGAGACCTGGAAAAACTAGATGCTCTGGAGGTTCCTCCTGTGTACAGGTGCTGCTCCTTTTCCATGTCTCCAAGGTTTTAATTTTTTTTTGTTGTATTACATTTTGGGTTTCTTTGTAACTATTTGGCTTGATCTGAGAATATTTTCCATATCCACAAAAAAAGAGAGTTTTTTTGAAATTCAAGTTTCCAAAATCGGAAAAGGGCAAATGGTGAATTTAATAAAGAAAAGTGAGGAACCTAAATGACATTATGTATGTCCTTATTAAGTGACACTATTAAATGACATACCTAATGCAAATGGTTTGTTCAGACCTTACTTCTGATTAGATACATTTTAATATATTTAGAAAACTGTCAGAAAAAAAAGACCATGTAATTTGAATATTTCATTAAATTATGGAACTACTAAACCTTTGGCAATCCAAGTTAAAATTGATATTGTGCATTCAAAATAATTTTTTTTCAAAACTTATAGTTAAAAGCGTTTTTCCCTGTGTTTTAGTGATAGATGAGGAGTTTTGTTTCAGGTTTTCTTTCATGGACCAGCTAAATTTTGTAATGGTCTTGGGAGAAATATTTCTCTTGCCTTTTGTCTTAAGTTTTTTCCTCCAAAGGTTTAGCTGCTGAGAGACCTTTCTGTATGAAAATGTACACAATTAAAGGAATATTCAGAATGACAAAATGACAAGTCTGTGATACTTTTGGTGCATTTACTACTTTCTGTTAATGGTAACAGTCCAAAATCCAAACCATGACTTTCTACAGCTTTTGTTTGTAGTAATCAAGTCATGTTAATATGAGATATAAATTTATAGAACCATTATTCACATTAACCACTTTTGAAACACTGCTTACATGTGGAAAGACAAAAAAATCTGACTTATTGTCAGCCTGATCTGTAAGAACCTAAATCTCAAATGTAAAAAAACTTAAGTTAACAACAGCAATTCTTACATGGATGTGCTTAAACTCTTGGATGTTAGAGGCAGCAAGAGCATAGCTCTCATTCCTTAGTGGTGAAGACAACTCAGATTCCCCCTGTTTGCTTCAAAGCTTGAGTATCCATAAAATCTGCAGATGGTTCAGTACAAAACTGTAGAAAATATATAAAATATCACAGAAAATATCACAGCTTGCCCCCCTCCTGGCAGCCAAGTGCAACCTGCAGCATGTTCTCCGTCTTTCCACTGTTTTCCTTGGGCAGGACCCTGCCTGCCAAGCTTGGTGAAATGAATGAATTTCCCTTTCTCCTTCTCCTCCTCCTCCTCTTCCCCACTGCAGAGTGATGAAAGTGAGTGATTCACACTGTCTGGTCACACTTCTTAAATCTGCCCCCAGGCCTGATGATATCCCTTGGTATGGCACTTCTAAATCAAGATTTATTCCATTTCTTATTCAAGTTAGGAGAGGGCTGGGTCGTGACCTGTTTCTTCTCTTTGTTTTGTCAAACCTCACACCTGAAGTTTATTTCCCTGTCATCTGACCAGCACCTGACCAGTTTCCTTGATAACAGCAAAGAGACTAGCTCAATTAATCTCAATAAGAGATTATCTCAATTCTTTGTGCAGTTGCCACCATATAAAGCCACAGTGTGGAGGATTGGTGGATTCAGATATTATCACACTTAAACCACAAATACATGCAATTTTAGAAGCTAACTTTCCTGTAAGACAGCTCCAACCACAGTCCTGAGCTGTGGGGGTTCCTTGGGGTCTTCTCCACTCCCTGGGCTCCTCAGAGGTTGGAGAGATAATTCTGGATCCTGTTGTTGGACCTTCCAACCAATCTTTCCTTGTCTTCTGGTTACACCCACTCTCCTTAGGGACAGGGATGGGCAGGGAATGCCCATGGATGATGATGACTCAGTGTAAACCACATTGCCACATTTGCTGTTGGTTTTTACAATTTTGTTCTGGCCACTTTTGGAGGCTTTTGCGCCTCTTGATGACCGACAGGTTGTTTCCATGCTTTGGCTATTTCCTTGGGGACACCAGAGCTACCAGTTAAAGTTCATGGGCTGATGTTAATGGCCAGGTGATTACACCTAACTCCAGCAGCAATGGACTCATCCATGGTCATGAACAGCTTTTCAGCTCTTTTCTCTCAGGTTCTCTCCTGTGCTGCCACAGAGTTTCTGTGCTTCCTCGGTGCTTGCTACTGGCCATTTGACAACTTGTCAATTGACTGCTCAAGCACTTACAGAAAGTGATCTCTGCACAGATTTAAATTATTTATGATGGCAAAGTAGCTGAAAATTAGTGCCCCCTTACCAGGCAAAAGAAAATGTGACTTAACGCTTCACTAATTGCTAAGAAGGCTTGTGCTGGAAGTAGTCATTAACGAGACAATTCAATATTAGGCAATCATGGAATTTTTATGTGTTCACAGTCTGCTGGTGACTAATGATGTTTGCCTAGTCCCACCACTGCCTGTAGAATCACCAACCTGTGGAAGTTTAGCAGGTGTCCATTAGCAGGGGCAGTGAGAAGAGTAGGTGTAATGGATGCAAAGAGTTGAATTTATCTCGTCTCCCTTGGGACATCTCAGGTCATCAGTTGTAGTCAACTGGCATTTCTGTCCTGAAATAAGTGTGAAAAGGGGGTCCCAGCAGGCAGCGTGGGAGCTCGTGGAGGTGTAGCTGTGTAACTCCAAGATGTCTGCACTAAAGTGAAATGAATCCCACCCAGAGAGGCTTTCTGGATGAATGCTAACTGGCTTTACCAGGTGAATTATTTTGTGAATCTCCACACTGTTTGCTACCTTCATTCTCCAGCACAGAACAGAAAACTGTAAATCCCAGTTTAAAAAGTGGGGATTTATCTTACACTAGTGAGGGAAAATCTGTTGAATTTTTTTTTTTTTTTTTTTACTTTCCACATGTCTGTGTTAATCTCTGTGTTTAGTCATCATTAGCTGCTCTGAATTCACAGTTTTGCTGATTTCAGGGAGGGTGTAGGGTCTGCCTCCCTTGGCAATCTCAGTGGAGCTGCACAGGATGGTGGAACTCAGACCTGGGAGAAGTTCCTTGTGGGCTGCAATGGAGGAGTAGCTAAATGGGCTGAAGAAGGGGTAATCTGTGCTTTTCTTACAGAGAAGCATTTTGGGGGCTGCCTTTTACCTTTCAAAGCAAAGACAGGCTGAGAGAGCTGAGGCTGCTCAGCCTGGAGAAGAGAAGGCTCCAGGGAGACCTTAGAGCTCCTTCCAGTGCCTAAAGGGGCTCCAGGAGGGCTGGAGAGGGACTGGGGACAACAGAATGGAGTGACAGGACAATGTATTTAAACTGACAGAGGGGAGATTTAAACTGGATATTAGGGAGAGATTTTTTCTTGTGAGGGTGTTGAGGCCCTGGCACTGGGTGCCCAGAGAAGCTGTGGCTGCCCCATCCCTGGAAGTGTCCAAGGCCAGTCTGGATGGGGCTTGGAGCACCCTGGGATAGTGGAAGGTGTCCCTGCCCGTGGCAGGGGATTGGAATTGGATGATCTTAAGGATCCCTTCCAACTCAAACCATTCAATTATTCTATTCTAATTATTCTAAGGCAATATTTTCTTTCTTTTTTATTGTGACAGTTTTGCATGGTGGGAAGAGGCATAAATTAAAACAAGGGGGATCCAAATGGGTTGAGACAGTCAAGTACTGGAGCAGGTTACTCAAAGAGGTTGTGCCAACTCTGTTCCTGGAGACTCGTCTGGGTAAAGCCCTGACCTCATGATTTAACCATTTTCAGGAACCTCCTAAGTTCCCTTCAACCCAAATTATTCTCTGATTAAAAAGTTACATGTGTGAAGGTACAAGTGTTATTTTAATATGTATCTCAAGAGCCCTTAAGAAGATGTCAGTTTGGTTCTATTAATCATCTGCCTCGTTTTTGGGGAAAGAGTAGAATAGTTCCACGGAAACTTTGATCTCCTATTACATTTTGTATTTATTTAGTTCTAGAAAAAATTGACTTCTCCTCTGGAAATTCAGGTGTAGAAAGATGCAACACAGCCCAAGTGAAGCACAGTAACAATCTGCCAAGTTAAAAAAACAACCAAACAAAAAGAAATAGGGTAATCCTGGCCACTCTGATCATACTAATTATTTTGGTCATGCTAAATGCAGGAATAATCAACATTTTTCACCTCTTTTATAACAGATGATGAAGCCATAAAAGCAAATAATCAAGAACAATTTTATTCATTAATTGGGATTGAATTGGTGTGATTGTTATCACAATTAAAGGAGAGAAAATATCTTTGACAATAACCTTGTTTCCTGGTCTATTCACAAAGAGTATTCCTAAAGAGGAAAACAAATTTGGAAGAAGGCATCCTTACTTTGGAAATACATCCAGCTACCCATTTTTGTATTTGACAAATAATTCATAGAAAGTATGTTTGATAGCTGATAAAAAATACTATAAATGCTTTTTTGTTTCCTTCTTTGTGGTTTTTAATTTAAATAATTCTTCTTTGATCATGGTGATTTCATTATCGGTGTTTGGTCTTTAGGAATTCCAAAGATAAGAAAAATTTTAATTTTCAAGAGATATTAAATATCACACTGTTTTGTAGGTATTTCAAGTCTTGAGAAAAGGCCAAAATGGTACTTTGCTTCTTCTGTGACATGAAGGGGAAAAATGGTTTCGAATTAACATTTTTTTCTACTTTAGGTCAAATTGCTCCATTGATACCTGCTCACATAAAAACTAAATGCATCTCAGCTGTCTGTTGTGTGCCACCCTCCCTGGGACTATGAGTAACAGAAATTATTTTGGGGATATTTTTAAAGATGCTTGAATGAATCAGGGACATTTTGTCCCCAATTACTCAATTTCTAGCAATTGTCAGATTTTATTCAGCATTAGGCTGATTTGCTCAGAATTGCCCATGGATGAAAAGTGCAGTTTTAGCCTTTTGCTCCATGGCTTGCAGCTCTTCTCATGGAAATTTTGCTGCTGACATGTGAGACAAAAAGCTCAAGGCTTGATTTCCTTCCCCTAATGTTTCAAAAATTAATTTTTCCATAATTGTTTGAAGCAATTTATAAAACCACCAGGGAAGATCTCTCTGCCTGCTCTCCAGCTCTGGCAAAGGACTCCAGGCTCTATGTGCCCCCGTGCTTCCTTCTAATTCCCCATCCTTGGCTTTAGCCAGCAGCCTCTTGTTTTCCTAGAATCTCCTCTGCCCTGGATTAGTCTTGAGGGAAAATGGTGTGAGAATCAAAGTTTCTTTTCTGGAAGGTTACAAGATGGTTTCTTGGAAGGGAAGACATAAAACCACAATGAATTCTGCAAGAAACAGAGAATTTTAATGGTGCACTTTTGAGATCAGGTAAACTTTTATGGAAGTGGAGGGATGGGTAGGTTTGGAAAATTTGGCACAAAGCCTAATAAAGTAATTACTGTATTCCCTCTGTGCATTGCACAGAAATTTCATCTTTTCATGCATCATTCACAGCTCCCATTACTGGTACCACAACATCTGAATTACTCTGAACATCAACAAAACAAACACCACTTTGTCCAGATGAAGGCTTGAAATCTTGTGAGTGGATCTTGTCGTTTTTGTTTTTGCTGTAATACTACACACAGCTTCCAGACTGCTAACCTGATATTGAAAAGTATAGAATAATGACTATTCTTGCCTGACTGTCCTATTTCTCTTCCAGAAATGATGTTAATTTGTGCTGGGAGCAAGGGTTACTTCTCATATTCATAATTTCATGTGCTTCTTTAATGGGAGAGGCAGGCAGACTGCAAAAATGGAGCAATTTCTCTGCAGTTAGTTTGTCACTGGCCTCCAGCTGTTGTTCTCACAGCAATGGTTTCCTACAGCTCAGCAATGTGAGGTCAGCTGAAATCATGCTGTATCTGGGGAGAAATGAAAAGGCATTGCATGACAGGAGAAGATACAGGCAGTCAGCACATACAGAAAAATTGTTTACAAAGTAAAACAAAGCCTCTTGGTTCAGGCTGTGCTTTCCTGGGGTGTTCCATGTAGTGTCTGGAAAGGAAAGGTGCAAGAATAGGTCGTCAGTCAGGAGGACTTAAATTTCAAGGTTAAGCTTTCGTTGCTGTTATGGAGTCAAATTTGAAGCACACTTGAAGGGGTGGTGGCAGCATCTGAATGAAAAATCCTGACCGTGTGCCTCTAAGGTGGTCTTCTGTGCCTGCTCAGCACTGATCCACCCCAGGGAGAGCCCTCAATGAGGTGGGATCATTGCACAGTGTGCAGGAGGGGCTGCACTGGCTCAGGAGTTCCCTGATCCCTCACTGAATTAACAATGTCCTCCCAGAGCTCATAATCAAAGAAAATATGTTGGAGAAATCTCCTTGCAGAGCGTGCACTCAGGTTGTGTTTAGTGGATGGATTCTATCCAAAACCTGGCCAGATTTCTTAATAAAAAATGCAAAGTGTTTTTCTACCTTATTCTCAATATTTATGTTCTGAGAGGAAGGCATGAAATATAAACTTTGTTGGATCAAGCATTTCTGTGCTCCATGTCAGTAAGTACTGGCTCTGTGGGTCACAAATTAAATCCTCTTGGATGCTGCTCGTTGCTGTGCTGGCTCCACCAGGATGGACTTTCCATCTGAGTATTCCCATCTGCATTAATTAATTCAATACTTGATCCTCCTGTTGCTGACAGCTTCCACACACTTGATGTTGCAGTTGGATGGGTTTTACTGTCCCATTTCCAAATATTGGGCTGAACCAGAAGAGTAGGGTTTGTTTTTTTCTTTTCCCTGAGCAGCTGAAGAGCATTTAAGATAATGTGTATCTTATATGAAGTGCTCCAAATACACTCTTAAGTTTATAGAGGTTTGCTCACATCCTATCTGTGCATATAATTAAAAAAATACTGAGCAGACATCTCACTGAAAAAGGTATTTATCATATATTTTCTTCCTTTAATTTTTTTTTTTTATTTTTGTCAAAGCTGATGGGTTAGAAAGTTGATTTTCTTAGCCGTGCATGGGCAAACAGTTGTTTCATTTCCATAACTTGTCTATTTTGGAGTAACTTGACTTCCTTTGTACTTGTTTCTGTTGTTTGGACAGAATTAGTGACAGGCAGAGAAGCATGAAAAATGGCTGAATTCTTGCTACCAGGTACCAACAACTTCCGCAGGTTCACTCAGGAATCCTTGGCAGCGATCAAAAAGAGAATTGCTGCCAAAAAGAATTGTCCAAAAAACACCACAGAGCAGAAACCTGAGGAGAAGACACGTCCTCAGCTCGACCTAAAAGCTTTCCAGAAGTTGCCAGCTCTCTATGGAAATCCTCCTCCAGAGCTCATTGGGGAACCACTGGAAGATCTCGACCCGTACTACAAAGATCATAAGGTTTGAGCCAACCAAGATACTTGGATTTCATTTTTAATTAATTTAATTTAATTTAATTTATTGCATTACCAAAAGTTTCTGTGGGCAATCTGTCAAAGAGTTTTGCTTACAACCCTTTATACAAATTCTTATTCCTTTCTAGGTTAAACAGTGCATGCAGTTGGCCCGTGCTGTAATCTTTTTTAAAAAAGCTTAACTTTAAATTTTAAGAATGAAATAATATGAAATAATAATAATATGAAATAATATGAAATCAATTAAGATTTGAATCAGAACAGAAGCAGAAAAAATAAACTGGATAAAGGAAGAAAAGGGGGGTTGAGAAATAAATTATAATAATTAGAAATTACAGTAATTTTGTACATAATTTTGTAAATTTTCATAAATTCCATAGTTTTGAACAATGTGTTTCACGCCATCTCAATGCTTTTGTTCCACTTACACATACAATAAATGATACTTAAGCATAAAGATTATTTTTAAATGATTGCTGATCAATCTTTACAACCTCCTGACTCAAGTTCCATATTCCAGTTGTGACATACTGAAGAATATGATTTTCAATAACAGAGAAATGGAAACTAATCCATTGAGAATTATGCTTTTAGCTTGAGAGGAGGTTAGAGATTGAACTAATTTCTATAGTCCAAGAGCTGGAGGATCACTGTCAACAACAGCAAATAATGGAAAAGGCTGCAGTTCTTCCTTGCAACTCTTGTGTATCTTGACTCAATAAGGAGTTTGTTCTATTTTAAGAGAATAATCATAAGCAAGATTAGTTCTGTGCACGGCTCTTTGCAAATCACAAAGTTGAAAAAAGAAGTTTGTGCAAATGAATATTTTGCAGCCTGATTTAAAGTTTCTGATGAAAGGATAGCAAATTTGTACAGCCTTTCCAGTTAGCCAGGCTAAAGTGAAATTCAAGCTCTTGCTCATGACTGACACAAGAGGATATAGCACAAAAATAAGTTTTGTGTTCAACTTCCTGACAGATTGTTGTTTGTTTATTTTTAAAAGATTTTCATAGTGCTAAACAAGCAGAAAACAATCTACAGATTTACTGCTACACGTGCCCTGTGGATCTTCAGTCCCTTCCATCCAATACGAAGAAGAGCAATTAAAATTTTAGTACATTCATATCCTTTAATCAGCTTTATTCCCTCTTTTTGATTACAAAACCCTACATAATCTGCTTTTGTATTTTACAGCATTGAACTAATCTGGTCTTTTCCTCACTACAGATAGATTCTAATTATGAATCACCTTAGATATTACTAGGTGATTATTATTAGCTATTGTTAGGTGATTTTCATGCTTTTGTGATATTTAGAAATAAGTTTTGTGAGTATTTGGCTTATTAAGCCTGATTTTCTACAGATTTTGTG
Organism: Motacilla alba alba; assembly: GCF_015832195.1. Taxonomy (NCBI): domain Eukaryota; kingdom Metazoa; phylum Chordata; class Aves; order Passeriformes; family Motacillidae; genus Motacilla; species Motacilla alba. Next base: position 5,059,583 of record NC_052017.1, read on the forward strand.
TTTTGAGCTCTGATATTGATTTCTTGATGTGTCATAAACAAGTATCTCATTCTGAAGCCTTTCCCAGTGAGAAGATTGATAAGATCTCTAGCCTCTTCATCTTCTGCTTTCCCAAATGTGGGAATTAAATTCAACTCATGTGCCAAAGCTGATCAACCATTGGCCAGTTTTGAGACAAAAGGTTGAGATAGGCAAGCACACACAGGAAAACACATAGAAAAAAACCCATGTAAACTTAGTTTCTCTGGGAAATGAGATTCAAAAAGTGTACATGTGGTATATGAAAGTAAATATTTCCAGGAATGCAGTTTCAGGGAATGCCTTGGGAATATAAAGGTAATATAGATCCCACCTCATATATCACAATTAGGGGGTGGGAATCACAAGTGTATTGCTCCAGTTGGGCACTGGGGAAGGACACCTGAGCTGTGGCTTCAAACTGAATCAGACCCAGAGCCAAGCCTGCAATGTCCCTGTGTGGATTTCAGATTTCCAGCCATCTCCTGGCTCTGTGGTGTGAGGTAACTTCAATGGCTCGAGGTTGTCACCACAGCAGTGTGCAGACATCCCTAGAACAGCAATGCCCCTCAGCTGGGGCCTTCTCTGGGCAAAATTTGGCTGACATTGGCATTTCCATGAGTGGCTTGGCTCCTTCTAACAGCTGGACCATGCCTAGAGCTAAAGCCAGGATTTTTAATTCTGTGAGGATGGAGAGGATGGATAATGGCAAAGATAGATATCTTTCCCATACTCCTCTACCCTATGAATTGCCCACATGTGTGGTACAACAGGGCATGGGATCCAGCTCCAGAGCCATGTGCTTGAGTTTTGGTGTTCACATATGAGGTATCTGCCCAAGCTCCTGTTCTCTGGGCCAGCAGGTCCCAGACAGCACTTGGGGAGCCCCTAGAATTGGCTAAACATGGGCATCACGATATAAAAAAAACCATTAATCTATTAGAGAGCAAAGGAGGGCAGTGAAGAATGGTGAATGGTCTGGAGGGGAAACCACACGAGGAGTGGCTGAGGGCATTTGGTCTGTTCAGTCTGGAGAAGACTGGGGTGAGACTCATTCTGGTGCTCAGCTTCCTTGTGAGGGGCATGGAGGGGCAGACCCTGATTTCTTTGCTCTGGTGACCAGTGACAGGACTTGAGGAAACAGCTGGAGCCAAGCCAGAGGAAGTTTAGGTTGGATGTCAGGAAAAGGTTCTTCACCCAGGGGTGGCTGGGCACTGAACAGGCTCCCCAAGAGAGTGGTCACAGCACCTGACAGAGCTCCAGAAGCACTGAAATAATTCTCTCAAGCACATGATGTGACTTCTGGGATGTCCTCAAAAGGACCAGGAGCTGGCCTTGATGATCCTGATGGGTCTCTTCAAACTCAGCAAATTCTGTGATTCTATGATCTAGAGTTTGAGACTCCTGGAATCACCCTGTCAGATTTTGTGCTGTCCTTTGGAAGAGAAGAGCTTTGCCAGGTCAGAGGTAGGTTTGGGATCCACCTGTGTGATTTGGGCAAGTGTTTAACTTGAATGCCATAAAATGAAACTAAAATTGCATCCTTCTACCCAATCCTAAAGTGGTTGAGGGTACTTTTTCCAGGCTGGAAATGCTTAGAGCAGCAGATCTGTAATCAATACAGAAGTCCCTGAAAAACAGCAGTAGTGTGTTGTCATCTAGCATGGCTCAAAATCAGCAAATACCTGTGCATGCTGTTCTTACAAGTGCTTTAAACAAAAAGCCAGATAATGTCAGCCAGTGACTGATGCAATATTTAGTTACATTTCTGAATCCGTGACATATTCTTTGCCTTCACTCCCATGACTTACATTGTTCACCTGGTTTATCATGTGCACCATTATAACTAATTGTGTATTCATGGCTCTGACTGAGTCGTCTAAGTCTTCATCACCTTCATGGAACACATACGTTGAGTAAGTATCTGTGGGTATGTATATTTTTTATTTATGTAGTTGTATTGAGCTGTTGAGACTTGCCGCTTTCACTCGAGCTTGTGGGAGATTTAAAAGGAAAGTTGCTTGTCTTAAGGGGGTTTTTTAATTGAGATTTTATTTGAGGAAGTAGTTTTGTCTTATATACAATATATACAATAATTTTGATGTTATAGGAGAGAGTAAGTGCAGATTAAGTTCCACTGTTGAACTGGCTTCATGTCTGTTCTGCTACTCCAGTTTTCCCACTTTCTGAAGTTACTCAGTAATTTGCTCTCTATCAAGATGTATTTCCTGTTGTTACTGATGCTGATTGAGCACATGGGAGCTGCTGTCTTTCAAAATTCTGTCTAATTATATTGAAATGCTGAGTTTTGCTCTAATAAAATGTTCTGTCAGAAGCACTTGGCCTGCAGAGTGCTGTTAGAATGGAAAGCTTTTATCTTCGGTGCTGCCAACCCCTGCAATGTTAAATCATAATAAATCCATGTTTTGCAGTCAGTCTTGAAATGTATAATGCCATGGGTTTGTTGGTTTGGGGGTTTTTTTAGAGACTATTTCAGCTGTCACTTTTTCACTTTGGCAAAAATGCTAGAATATGAATACTGATAATTCTAACACCTAACATGAAGGAGAAGATTCCCACATACTTAGTATTAAAAACAGGTTTAAGAGTATTTTTTGCTGTATCATGTTAAATGACACTGAAACAGCTTGGAATGGCCAACTCTCATGCAAGCAGGAACGAGACTCTGCATGGTTTTAAGACACCAGAAGATGCTGAGGTGCTTCTCTACCTATGAGAGAGTTAAAGGCTGGATCAGAGTTGTATCTGCTGTTGACATCAGCTACCATTCAAATGCATTTCAAGAATAATTTCAGAATAATTTCTTTCCAAATAAAAAGGGAAGCATTACATCCATATAATTTCTTAGTGCATTTGCTGACTACCAAATGAAAGCCTTTTGAATTCTGTAGGGATATCGCTGCCTCCTTGAAATTATAAGTGCACTCAGTTAAGTCCAGAAGAGCTTTTACTGATAATTTTCCATTAATAAGAATAATTTCCATCTTAAATTGAAAACCCTCTTCTCTTGTATTCCTCTAAGCGTTTTAAATATTCTACACAGAAATGGTTGCTGTGTGCCCAAAGGAAATAACACAACACATCACACGTTCCCTTGGCCACCTGAAGCTGGAGGAAGATAGAAATTTGGATCTTTATTTTAGCTAGTAAATGGGAGTCTGGTGTTTCTGAAATTATGGGGTCTCACATGAAAGAATTTGGAAAAATGCCAAAAAGTGGGGGGGTTGCATGCTAATAGTCATGTCCAGGTTGCAGTCAGCTACTGTCTCCAGCTCCATGCGAACCAGATACTGAGGGAATACACTGAAATCCAGCAGAAATCTGTTTGTTCTCTCCAGCATTGTCTCAGTTTGCTGGCCCAGACATTAAATAATCTGACTGTGCCTCTTCTGTTGGGTGCTAACACTGCTCTTTCCCTTTGGCTCTTTTCTCCCCTCCTTAGATTTACTTTCACTGGCATTTACACTTTTGAATCATTGATAAAAATACTGGCAACAGGATTCTGCCTCAATGAATTCACTTTCCTTCGGGATCCCTGGAACTGGTTGGATTTCACCGTTATCGTCATGGCGTAAGTGGGAACACATAAAATATGGATTACCTGCCTCCTCTCTCTGTGCTAGAAATTCTCACTGCTGTGGTGCAAAAGGCTGTCTGTGGTTTAAAAACCAGCCCACGGCTCCTAATTGCACCTGAAACTATCTAGAACATTGACTTTTCCCCTTGTTTAGCACTCAGCTGTATCACAATAATGTTTAGTCTTTCAAGAAGGGAACAGAGCTGTGCAGAGCAAGATATTCCCAGTGGTGGGTATCTGTGAATGGATGTGTTGAGACTGGTGAAATGTAAGAGCTGGGTATAAATACAGACTTGCTGACCCCATGAATGAAAGTATAATTTTGCAGTTAGGGTGATAGGTATGGACAACAGGAGAGTGGATTAAATTATGGCTCCATCTCCAAAAGTCATAATTAAAGCCTGGTTTTCTGGTAATTAGCAAGATTCTGTAGCCACAGAAGGGAGATTTAGAACAGCTCAGCCAGCATTTGTAAATTCATAATATTGAGTGGTACCTTTGTATTTTAAATGAAAGATGTTTAAAGATGCTCACAGAAAAGCAGCTATGCACAAGCCAGAGACACCTCAGAGGGAAACTAATAACGAAGAAATGCATTTCTATTTTATAAGTCTTCAGGAAAACCCTTGATATGTAGCTTTTTAATGCTTAAAATACTCTTGGAAAGATTAACATCCAAGAATGACCACTGTAAATAACTGCCCTGTTAACTCTGTTCAAGCACTTGGTATTTCACATCTGCTCCTTACAGGTATGTGGGAGCATTCAGTGACCTGGGGAGTGTGTCAGTCCTCCGGACTTTTAGGGTTCTCAGGGCTTTAAAAACCATTTCAGTAGTCCCAGGTAAGAAGTCTTACTTGCTGAGTACTTTCTCCTACTTACAACTCACTCTTTGCTTCATTCAAAACGTTGGCTTTTGCCTTTTTTTTTCCTGTGTTTTTCATAAGTTGCAGACACAGCTGAATTTGTGCACACAAAATGTGTCTCAGTTCATCTGTCCCAGCCAGAATGAATCAAATGTTAGAAAGAATATTGAATATAGTTTGTTTTCATTATGCATTTGAAGATACTGTTTAGAGTTTATAATGTAAGTTTTACAGAATGTGCTTTTAGCTGATGTGTGTGTTATGGTTTCACAGAAATAATTCTGGATATTGAAGGGACTTTACCACTAATGATTTTACATCATCAATCCATGCCAGGAGAGGTTCAGATTGGATATTATCTTCACAAATTACCAGTGTTGGAAGTATAATTTGAATTATGCATATTACTTTTCATGGATAAAGAAAACTAGATAATCTCTGGTTTGTCACCTTCACAGGAATATTTTTCAGAGATTAAAGGAACGTCTTAAAATTGTAGGGTCAAAGAAAGGAGGAAAAAATATTTCTCTCATATTAGTCGCTCTCACTCTAAATATACTTGTATTGCAAATATATTTGCCACATATTATCCCATAATTCTTAAACTTTGGCTTTTATGCATTAACTCTTATCAAGTATGGTATTTGAATCTCAGTTTTTCATCCTGCTTTTCCTTTTTAGGGCTCAAGATCATTGTAGGGGCCCTTATCCAGTCTGTTAAGAAGCTTGCTGATGTGATGATCCTGACTGTTTTCTGCCTGAGTGTTTTTGCCCTCATAGGCCTCCAGCTTTTTAAGGGCAATCTCAGGCAAAAGTGTATCAGGAACACTACAGAGTTTTGTAATAAAACATGGGAAAGTTATGAAAAGTTTGTTAATGATTCAGGTAATTTTTTTCTCCCTAATTCTTCTTTAGATGATGCTGTAGACACCTATGCACACATGTATAACCAGTGCTGTGAATTTGGATGTTTTGATGGATATTTTGATGAGTAACTACCTGATAATGGCCTTCCGATTGCCAGAGCAGCTTGCAGGCATCCAGGAATGCACTCCTTCCCTTCATTATAAGAAAAAGCACTCCCAAATTTTCCAGTAACATCCAGATCTGTTTCCCTGAATGATATGACAATAACTGAAACATGCATTAGCTCATTCTCTGCTGTAATTCCCCAAAGTTCACCTTTTACTACAGGCTGAAGAGCCCATGCATCTTCATTTTCCTGCTCAGTGAGAACTGCTCCTCAGCTTGAAACAGAGGAATTTGTTGAAAAATCAAATTACTTACTTCTTGACACCAAATATATCTTATTTTATGTCTTATGTAAGATATCTACAATACATATGTTTCGTGTTTACACCTTGGCTGAGGCTGGTGATGGAACCATGCAGCAGAGATCTGAAAATGCATCAAAGCATTCTCAGAGGAACCACTGTAAGATGCATTTCAGAATAGCAAAGCAAAGCCTTGTGTTAAAGGAGAAGACTCAATATATGTGAAAAAAACAGACTCAAAATAATCAATGTCTGCGCCAGAAATATGAAGAAAGCTTAATCACTGAAGAAAATCTCTCCCAGTGAGTTCAGATACAGAAGCAGTTGCACAGGAAGAGAAGAATTTTCCCAGGAGAACTCTGAAAATACATGAAAAGTCACCCAGAATTGCTGTTTGTCCACACTCTGTGTGGGAGATTTGTTCAGACAGGATTTCTTCAATAACTTCACAGTCCAGGGGAAGAAAGTGTAGAAAAGATTTTTGAGGAAAACCTTTTTTGTTTCCTTGTTCCTACCAAATGACCACACATAAAAAACAAGTAATTTACATGTACAGAAAGCTGTAAAAATCATAATTGAAAGCAAACATGAAAAGGAATCAGTCAGTGACTAGAACACCATAGCAGAGACCACAGATGAGACAAAGCTGGGCTAAAAATGCTGATCTTCTGTGCTGAAGAACAAGAAGCAAAAGTATCTATATTTAAGTATATGCAGAACATTGATGCTGTACTAAGGCAAGGGTATGCAGAAAACAGAGCTCGAGAAATAAAAAATCTGTGCTGCTTCACAACCTTTGTCTTGTTCAAACCCCATGCCAAAAGCAGTAGGAGAGCCCAGATAGGTTTAATGCTTGGTAGATGACTTATAGGATTTAGGATGTACAGCCCTATAAGCTCAATTTTCTATAAAAATACTTTTATATATTTTTATGGACTGCTTTCTTCCTGATTTTGTGGGAAGTTCCCATCTCCCACATGGAGAACTATATGTTATTGTGATTCTCTGAAGTTAAATCACTGAATTTTTTTAAAAAACTTTTTTTTTTTTTTTTTTTTTTTTCAGTTTGCAGGAGTGCAGCTGAGCAAAATTCCAGTGGAAAGTAGCCCAGATAGGGATTCATTCCTTTATGGGGTATTTACATGGTATGGCAGAGCTGATATCAAAAGTCCTGGTGGCTCTGAATCATGCTGACTTATCTGATGAGCACAGGAGAGGTTTGAGAAGCACCAGGGACATGTGAGACCTCCCTTACATCTGGGATAATAAATCCACACCTTAATGGAGATAATTAGCTATTAGCTAAAGCTTTTACTTCTGCTGATAACAGAGTAACTAATGCTAAGAGAAATAGGGGAAGAGTTCAAAAAGGGCACAGCTCCAGCATCCTAATGGATAAATCTGCATTTCTCAGCTAAGCAGGGCTAGGAGCTGTCTTTTGGCTCTGCAGTGGTGGATATTCACACAACCAAATACTCTTTCTTCCCCCTCAGAACTGGACTTTTTTATTGCTCATTGGAAACAGAACTGGTCCATTCTACTCCTACCAACGTTTGCACACATTCTTAGAGAGGGATTATTGCTATGGGCCAGAACTCTGCCAGTTTGTGCCAACATTTAAAAATATTGGAAAATATTTTAGCAAAATATTGGAAAATGTTTCAGCAAATATTGGATTGGTTTAACATTTCTATTAGATGTTAGGGAGAAATTCTTTATTCAGAGAGTGGTGAGGCCCTTGCACAGGTGCCCAGAGAAGCTGTGGCTGCCCCTGGATCCCTGGAAGTGTCCCAGGCCAGGCTGGATGGGGCTTGGAGCAACTTGGGATAGTGGAAGGTGTCCCTGCCCATGGCAGGGGCTGGAATGAGATGAGTTTTACAGTCCCTTCCAACTCTGGGATTCTGTGACTGTGTTTGAACCTATGTGTTCCAATTCTTCATTTCCTTTATGCAGATGTAGCCAAAGTGATAATAACTGTAAAAATTCTGCATTAAAGGACTGCCTTCAGTCTGAAATTTATGCATACACATATTCATGTTTAGAAATGAGGCCAGGGTATCCTGCAATCTGGTGCAGTTAATGTGAGCATGGGAAACCTGTGCACTTGCTCTTACAGGTCACTGGTTACTCATCACTACTAATACTAAATGATAGAGGATTCAGGCTAGAAAGTACTCTGGGTTTAATTTTTTTTCCCTTTTATTTTAACAGATGACTTTGCTAGGAAAAATGGTACTGTGGATATTTTGCTGTGTGGTCCTGGTGCTGGGTGAGTGACTTGAGATTATTTCTTCCTAGGAAGTTTTCTTTGCCTCAGTGCTCCTTTTTTTTTGCTCAGTCATGTGAGACAAAAGCAGAAATTCCAAGCTTTCCTTGAATGCAGAAACAAGAACACAGAAAACAAAGTATAGCAAACAGTCAGATAATTTAAGTCTTTCAGGGAATGATGAACTTGCAATTGGCTTATTCAGATCTAATTAGTCTTTTAGACTTTCCTGAAGTGTTGCCTGCCTTTTTCCCATGGATGCATGAGAGAACTGAAAATGTGAAATATCTGGGGTATAGCACAGGACAGACACTCCTCTCTGTGAAGGCTCATGAGAATTAAACTGGAAAAACAAAACAGGGATTTTGGAGGGCAGGTTTGGGCAAGGAGGGAGATGTGGCTGCTTTGCAGCGAGGGGCCGAGGATGAGGATTGGTGATGAGGGGGCTGTCCTGGGATGGTGGTCTACTCCAGCCTGTCCTCTTCCTTTGTTTCTGGATTGTGGGTGCTGCTTTTTCCATCCCTCCTAACAGCCAGTACTACCTGGAGTAGAAAATTGTTTTGCACTCTAATGAACTGCAGAGCTGAAACATAATCAGAACTTTTACATAAAGCTGAAGTTTTCCTTGAAATCTACACATTTGCAAGAGCTCCACTTTTTTTTAAATCATTCTAGGGACTGTCCTCCTGGCTATAAATGCTGTAAAATTGGGCCAAATCCTGATTATGGTTTCACCAGCTTTGACACATTTGGCTGGGCTTTTCTCTCCTTATTCCGTCTGATGACCCAGGACTACTGGGAGCGTCTGTATCAACAGGTACCAGTTTTGTGCATGGCTCAGAACTGATCTTCATTAGCTGAAGCAGAAAATGTGTAGAGAGGACAAGAAATGTGTAGAGAGGACGAGAAACCTCAAATAAAAGCAATAGCTGCAGGTCATCGAGCCCACATCTTCCCTTCTGCCTGTGACTCCTGGAAAAGGGATGCTGGAGTGCTTCCCAGCCCTTTTGCCTTGCTCTTGGAAAAAAGTCCTAAAACGGTTCTGTACTGTCCTTCAGAAATGTAAAAATGCCTCCTTGATTGTCCTTATGGGATGTACAATCAGTGGTTCATCTGTGAGGGTGTTGCTGGATGAGCCCTCGTTGCTGGCGGCGGGCACAACCCCAGGACCGGGTTGGCTGGAAGTGTGGCAGTAACTAAAATAGGGACAGGTACAACAGGAGTGCTCAGAAATCAAAGTTTAATAAAGGAAAATAAAAGGGGCACCAACAATAAATGCACAACACAAACATAAGCTGTACACTGTAGGGAGCTCCTCCAGAAGACCACAAAATGAAACAAACACAAACTTATACAGAGGGCAGGGAGCCAAAGAACAAAGAGAAACAGAAACCATACCTTATATAGAACACAAGACTAACCAATCAGAAAGCAGGGTTCATAGCATCACCTTATATGGAATAACTTAATCTGCATAACTTGTCCTATCATTCCTTTCTTCTCACCCTGACTTGTGGCCAATGTCCAGAGCCTATGGTGTACTCTTCCGTGGCCATGGTAGGCTCATGGACCTTCCTTCTGCCTGTAACTCCTGGAAAAGGGATGCTAAAGTGCATCCCAGCTCTTTCACCCTGCTCTGGGAAAAAAGTCCTAAAAGGGTTCTGTGCTGTCCTTCAAAAATGTAAAAATGCCTCCTCCTTTGTCTTCATGGGATTTACAGTGCAAGGGTCTCGGAGGAGGGAGGAAGACAGGGAAGAACAGCAAAGAGATTTTTAACTCCATTTCAGCTCCCTGAAGCATTGTGTCTAGGAAGCTCAGCACTTTTAAAGAATTTCAGAGACACGTTGAAAGCTTACCTGGGATTTTTTGTGGTAATGTTTATCTCTGGGGTGTGTTGCTTGCAGACCCTCAGAGCTTCTGGGAAGGTGTATGTAGTCTTCTTCATGATGGTCATCTTTCTGGGCTCATTTTATCTAGTCAACTTGATTCTGGCTGTAGTAACAATGGCATACGAGGACCAGAACAAGGCCACCATTGCTGAAACCGAGGCAAAGGAAAGGAAATTTCGGGAAGCTATGGAATTACTGCAGAAGGAGCAAGAGGTATGTAAATTATTCACTTGCAAGTGTTTGGTCTCATTGTTCTGTTTTTGGTCAGGTTTTGGTTGGAAGGGCAGGTTAGGGTTTGGAGGACACAGTCTCAATCTGCATCACAGGAAATATAGGTTGAATATTAGGGAAAAGTTTTTTACAGAAAAGGTGATAAAGTTCTGGAATGGCCTGCCTGGGGAGGTGCTGGAGTCACCGTCCCTGGGTGTTAAGAAACTTTAGCTTTTTTTAAAATTCTTTTTTTATTCTATTTTGTCATTTGGGCTGCTGAGCAAAGAAACATACACTGATTCTTTTGCATTAACATCTGAGCCAAAACCTATTGTAGTTGAATGAAAAGTCTCTTGGTAACTTAAATAGCATAGAAGCTTCTGGAACAAGATACTCCTGTGTTTTAAAAATATCACCCTAAATTCAGCATTGGAAGGAAAATCATCCACACTGTGAATATAGTCCCAAGGATCCCCAAAGAAAAGAAAGACTTTTATTACAGTTTGAACATTTATTTTGGGGAAAGGATGTATTCTACTGCATTATTTTCAAACTGAGCATTTTTATTGTAAGCAAATGATCCATATGGAGGAGTAGGAGCTATAATGTAATTATTTTGCCTTTGGCAGGCCCAGTACTTGTAATCATATAAAACACTGCAAATAGCAAATTGTTCAGTGCTCCATATGTTGGGGAAATTCTCTCCTCTTTCTTTTAGCATTATCACATATTTGAAGATTTTTAACGAGTTTTGTGAAACACAAATTGTTATCAGGAAATAATAATATAGAACACAGAAGTGTTTTCTTTCTGCTTTTACTCAAAGCACCCAGCAAAAATATCATCCCTGTTTGTTTTTTTAATTTCAGTCACTGGGTATTAAAGGGATTGATATCCTGTCAGTTAGCTCCTTTGAGGCCTCTTCTCTGTCACCCAAAGAAATCAAAGAAATGAGCAATAGGAAAAAGAGAAATAAGTCATTGGGGAGAGAAGAAAATGAACAAGAAGAAGAACCTCCCAAGCCACAGCTCCCAGACAGTCAACGAAAGTTGGTAATCTATTATCTGAATCTGAGATCCTTACAGCTTTTCTAATTTTAATTTAAAATTAATGGCTTGAAAGCATAAACAAAATCCCATTACAAACACAGATCACTCTTAAGTCTTTAAAATAAAAAAAAAGTTGGGATAAATAAGAATTAGATGAAAAAATTAATTTGAAAAGGAAGTGTTATAAATGAAGGATGAAAGCAAACTTAAAATAGTTAAATAAATTTTCTATTACAAAGAGGAATAAAAAGAAGTGAATGACTACCAGAACTTGGCTTTTATACCGTCATTCTCTGTGAAAAATTTCATACTTAAAATGTAAGTATAAAGCTTATCTCAAAAATAGCTGGTACAGCTCATAAACTTTTATTATCTACCGTTGAGAATCTAGACATAATCCTTCCCAAAAAATCTAAATCAGATAAGAGTTTTGGACTTGCAGTGGTTGACAGTAAGCGTTACAAAGCTCTAATAATTCACAGCTTCCCCAGATTTTCTCTGTGATGTTACGCTGCTCTCTCTGTTTTGCTTTTCCTGGGCTTCCAGTCTCTCCTGGGCCTGGTGTACGGCCCCAGCTCCAGCCAGGCCAAGCGCCGGCTGAGCCACGGCAGCGTCTTCAACTTCCAAAGCCCCGCCGTGGAGGGGGACTGCAGAGCGGATCTCGGTGACCAGGACACCCCGGGCGCCGGGGGACACAAACCCCGCTGCCGGTCCCTGTCGGGGGCGCAGATGGGAAGACGCCCCAGCCTGCAAAGCCAACGGGGCCACAGCTCCCACCCCGCCACCCCGAACTGCGCGCGGAGCAGCAAAGGGGGCAGCCTGGACGAGCACCTTGGGGTGGGTTTGGGGCTGGGAGGAGGGAGCAGCAGGGTGCACAGCCAAGATCCCGTGTCCTCTGAAGGAGCCGTGCTTCCACCTGTCATGGAAGATGCGGGAAAGGGGGATCTGGTGAGGAAAAATATAATGTTTTAAATATATGCTTTATATAGTGGTTTATCAATCAGTGGCAGGGTTGGGTTGGTTTGGTTTTGGGGTTTTTTTGTTGTTTTAAGAGTTTCACCTTAATGGCAAACAGTGATGTGAACTCAAGCATGCTGGTGTGGGAATTTTTCAGTTGTCTGTAGAAACTGGTTTTTAATAGTCTGATGCTTCCTGAAAATTAGATTTTGGCCTTCCTGTAAACCTTATGTTTCTGCTGTTCATTAATTGCACTAACATAGTTTGAAAGATTCCTCGTGCTGAAATTACAAGTTGCTCTTTTCATCCCAAAGGCTGCTCAGGGGTGTAATTTTGAATAATACCCGTGATTTTTAATTTTTTTTTTTTTGTTCATAGCCCCTTTAGCATCATGCAGCAGCTTTGCCTGTAAGTTCCCAAATTTCCCCTATTTATCCTTCACCTCTCTCCTATTCCATTAGTTTCTTGAATAATTCCTGGGCCTATTTCCTCTCATACACTCATTTCCAAGGCTGTGCTTGCCCCATGTTACATGCTTGCAGGATCCATTCACTACAGCCCCATAGGAGAGTAGGACCTTCAATCTCACCATCTATTACATCTTGTAAAAATATACATTTATTTGTCTGCTTGTCACTGTTCCTATTAACTCTCACAGTTACCCATCATCACATCCTGCCTCATTTCACCCCCCTGGTATCTCCCTAATCGTGTTTACTTCTCTGAGCAGCCAGCTGTGCATGATGAGAGCAGCATGATGCATTTACCTCCTCATCTGTCAGTGGAGTACTTTAATGAGGCTCTTCAGAGACAAAGGACAGCAAGTGTAGTCAGCATAATTACCAGTGTCTTGGAGGGTAAGTGGTTCCTCATTAAGTTTATTTCAACCCTAAAGTAATGCTGCCATGAAAGAACAAAACCTATTTCTTGGAGGTTAGCAGAGATTTGTGGGCGTGTAGGTAGGAATTTCATTGTTAATTTGGAGTTCTTTTAGAAAAAAAGGTGTTACACAGTCTCTGTGTACTGGAACACATTCTTTGCCTATTGTAAAAGCTTTCTTTGTAGTACAGAGAGTGAAGGGGGTTGGAGTGAGAGTGGGTGGAAGATATTTCTGATCATCTGACCTGCAAGACTGGGACACTTTTTTCTACTCCTGATCTTCTGATTTCTGTTGTGTCAGTGGCAGAATTCAGAGGATTCACAGGCATGCAGAATTCAACAATTAATAAGATTATGCAAGTAAAATTAGTTGTGACAATTCTTGGATATGGACTACTTAGCATCACAATTCTATTTCTTTAATTTACCTTCCCATGGTAATTTAATTTAATTTACCTTCCCATGGCAGTTAGTCAGTGACAATCATTTTGATGACTGATAGTTTTCTTGCAGATCTTGCTGAAAAATTTCAGTCCAAGTTATTCAGGATGAGGAACTTCTGTTTCCTCATTTGAGGAGCTCTACCACCAGTTCTTGGACCACAAGTATGGGATTGAACAGGGAGGTACCTGTGGCAGGAAGGTCCCTTTTCTTAATTTTTTAAAATATTTTTTCCTGGGAGAATCACGGTTGAACACATCCAGTTGAGCTTTGCCTTGCAGTGTAGCTCATCAAAGAGCTGGGTTTTGTTGCACAGTTTCAGCTGTGATCTGGGGTGGAACAGGACTTGTAGCTCTAGAGGAAGACAAGAGATAGACCTGGAGAGAGGATTGAGTCAAAGTGATCTGAAATAAGTGGTTTAGGGTTCAGATGTAGGCATTGAGCCTGGGGGAGAAGAAATAAGAATTAAACAGAGGGAAGAAATAAGGACAGGTCCAATTCAGAAAAGAAAATGAGTCAGATCCAGCTCATCTATTTCTGAAAAGCTTCCAGGTCTCTGAAAACTAGATGAGCTATTCCTACTGTGCTTGTATTTAAAGCTAGTTCCAGTTGGTAAATGAATTTGCACAGGACTTAAGCTGGGTCAAAAGTATTTTGAAGGGCTAATTAATATTGATGGTGAAGAAAGAAAAGCTGTGGGATTTATATTTGATTAAAAAGATGAAAATGACAAAGACAAAACAGCTTCTATCCCAAGTTCTACTTGAGGAAAATGGAGATGTGTTCAACTTGGATCAGCTGGAAAATGGGTGTGACCTTTCCCATAGAAAAGGCCAAAGGCCAAATTTCAGGCAATTTGGATTTGCCAGAATCGGAATTCCCATGTCTACCACTGATTCTTTAAACTGCCTTGAGGGTCAAGGGAGGCAGAAAGTTGTTGGGTGTGACACAGCCGTTGTCCCTGACACCCATGTGAGGACAAGGTGGGAAGTGCTGTAGCTGCTCTGCTGCCCTGCAAGAGCATGAGAAGCTGTGGTGGGGGCCCTGCATGGCAAATATCTGCATTGCCAGATGATTGTAGCACCAGTGTGAAACAAATAAAACCCTTTACAAAAGCTTTTGAAGGAAATGCTCATAAAATAATTTGGCATTTTCTCTGAATTTTTATTTTCACGTTTATCGGCTGATGTAAGAACCACATGAATGGTAAAAAGTGCCAGGAGGCTCTGTGAGTGATGAGAGATTTCCTTTTCCTTCTCTGGTCTTTTGAATGTTTGAAGTTGTTGTTTCACCATCTTGCTCAGTGATAACTAATGATAGAAGGATTTTTGTTTCCATTTAGAACATGAAGAAGCTCAGCAGAAGTGCCCACCACGCCTGAAGAAGTTTGCTTTAAAGTATCTAATTTGGGACTGTTGCCCACTTTGGCTGAGAATCAAGGGAAAAGTTGCTGCTTTCATAAAGGATCCTTTTTTTGATCTCACCATCACGGTTTGCATTGTGATGAACACTTTGTTCATGGCACTGGAGCACAATAATATGTCACCTACTTTTAAATTCATGCTTAAAATAGGAAACTTGGTAAGCAAATTCTCAGCTACGTGGGTTTTTATAGAATTAATTAATTGGCTGATGTGTGTTTTCATTTGAAACATAAAAACTGACAGGAAAAATTAAAAATTTGCAAACCCTGCATTTTTAAACTTTGTTTCTAATACAGACAATTCCCAGATTTTTTATACACTTTGTCATTCTCCTGAGAAGGCAGAAAAAGAACATCCTTGATTTTAATTAAAAGTGCATTAGGGCTTCATAAACATGGGCTTTATTAACCTGTCCATCAGTGTTATTTGAGGGAAAATGACCTAGAGATAAGACAAATTCATGGCTACTTTCAGGCTGATGCTACTGTTTCCTTGTCACAGGTTTTTACAGGAATCTTCACTGCAGAAATGATCTTAAAAATCATCGCTCTAGATCCCTATTACTATTTCCAGCAGCCCTGGAATATTTTTGACAGTGTCATTGTCACACTGAGTTTAATTGAACTGAGTTTCCCCAGACACAAAAGCAAGAAAGAAAGAAGAAAAGGAGGAACCCTGTCAGTTTTACGATCCTTCAGACTGGTAATGCTTCATGCATGCTCAGTTGTATGAAACTTTATCTTGTGAATTTAATAAAGAATACTTCTGCAGTTAGGAGGCAAGAATTTATTTTTTTTTTACTCCAGTTATTTTTATTTCTTCATCTTGGCTTTAAGAAACACACTCAAACTCCTTGTGATGTTAGAGTCAGAGTTTAAGAAGTATATTTCTTTTGACTTCACTGAGAAATATTCAAAAGAAAAAATATTCCAGAATGGACATGTTATAAAACTGATGCAAATAATTAAAAACTAGCACAGGAATTTAGGAAAAAAGTGACAGAGTACAAACAGAAATAAACAATATTTAAAGAAAGATGTGAAATTATGTTAAGGTATCCACTTCATAAACCAGGGACTGATTTAAATTGCTTTATCAAAACACAGACTCTTTTCAAAGTGCTACAGCAGCAGTCCCTGAGCTTTGGTCCTTTGTTTTACATGTAAATTAGGCACCATAATCTACATCAAGAGAATTGCATGGACACTTGCCTGCATTTATTAGGATTTCGAGTTACTTTGGTCCTTTACAAGGTGGTTAGTCTGTTTGCAGTGTTGCCCAGTCAAGAGAAAAAAATATCTATAAATACTTTTTAAAAGTATTACTGTGCCACAAATGTTGCATTGCTGGAATAGTTCAGAATATCAGTAATTTGGTTATTGTAGGATTTGCATGGTGCAAAGATGAGTTATCTCTACTGACGTCTAACTCTATGTTTTATGTTGCTACGCAGCTGAGGGTCTTCAAACTGGCAAAGTCCTGGCCAACTTTAAACACTCTAATTAAAATAATTTGTAACTCCCTGGGAGCACTGAGTAATCTGACCCTCGTCCTGGCAATCATCATTTTCATTTTTGCTATAGTAGGGGTGCAACTTTTTGGGAGAAGTTATGTGCTCAACTGCACTAAAATAAGCAAAGACTGCAAGCCACGCTGGCACATGAAGGACTTTTTCCATTCATTCCTCGTCATTTTCCGAATTCTGTGTGGAGAATGGATTGAGACCATGTGGGACTGCATGGTGGTTGCTGAACCATCACTGTGCCTTGTTGTCTTTCTGCTGGTCATGGTGATAGGAAATTTAGTGGTAAGTTTTGCAATGTGCTTTTCTCTTCATCCTGTCTGTGGTGGACTCCAGTTAATGGCTGTTCTGACAACAAAAGGTAGCTCCCCTAAAAACAGGTGGAAAATTTACCTATGTATGTCACAGCTATATTTTCTGAAAAATCCCTTTGCCCAGGATTTTTCTCCTGGGAAGCTGAGAAGCCTCAGAGAAAAAGGAAAACAAATTCGTATCTCATTTGCTTCTCCTGTGTTGCGCTCACATGTGGGATGTGTTTGGAGATTGTTTCATTGGTTTTATGTGAATTGTTTTGACTTATTGGCCAATCAGGATCAAGCTGTGTCAAGGCTCTGGAAAGAGTCAGGAGTTTTCATTATTATCTTTTTAGCCTTCTGTAACTATCCTTTCTATATGCTTTAGTATAGTTTAGTACCGTATTCTTTATTATAATACAGTATCATAAAATAATAAATTAGCCTTCTGAGAACATGGATTCAGATTCATCCTTCCTTCCTGCCACAGGGCACCCCGCAAATACAAAATATGTATGTTATAATCTGTGAAATCCTCTTTTTCCTTTCACCTTTGAGCCATTGTCTGTATTTTCCCATTTTTGTGAGCTTTGCTTACAGCACCATTTGACCTTTCCACGTGGCAATGTGACAAGAAACACCTTTGCTGTAAATACACCACAGGCAGCTAAGTTCCTCCACATCTTGGGATTTGGATGTAAATAATCAGTGAGGCTTATGGCTCACTTGCTTGAATCAATTAGGCCAAGTGCTTAAGTCCCTCTCTAAATCAATTTTATTTATTTTATTAAGACCTCGTGCAAGTACTGAATTCTTTATCAGCAAATGGCAGAACATACAGTGCTACCACAGAAATCAGGATTATTTTTAGGCATCTCAAAGTACATTTATATCCAAGATCTATATCTTGCCATGGCGTAACCTACACAGCCTCAACACGCTATGCTGGGACACAAGGGACAGTCTGCCTTCCTTGGTCCTGTGCTGTCCTTTCTTGATGCCAAAATTGTAAATATATTCTTTTAGTAAGTTTGTTCTTCATGTCCTTCATTCATATGCCAAGCTTCTCTTAATTGCAAAAGGAATTCTGAACATATTTAACTCTAGGCAGACCTTTATGGGAAATCTCTGCTCTGTGGCTGAATCCTAAACCTGTATTTAATGTCCTGCCTGTTCCACACTGCAAGGATTGATGCCAGTGATGAAATGCTGTGAGTGAGATTTATATCACAATCTAATGTTAACTGTCAAGCAATGAAGTGTTTAGCCCCACTTTCTGTCCAGGTTTTCTTATGGTCCAAGGAAGCAGAGAAAGGTATCTGGGACTGAGATTTATTCCAGGCTGAAGTCAATGACTAAGACAGATGGGATGAATTGATCCCTTGAGAGCTGATATTCTCCACTGCCTGTGGTCCTTGGATGGCTCGGGGGTGTTATCTGCCCAGTTCTGCCATGACAAAATTTAAGATACACAGATCCCATTAGTAACCAAAATACTAGTGAAAAAATTAAATTCTCAGATTCCCTTAAAAGCAAACAAACAAAAAACCCCAACAACAACAACAACAAAAAACCCCAAAAAAACCCAAACAAATGGAGGTTTAAAAATTCCTTTATTTAAAGGTATTTAAAAATGACAAATTTGAGCTTCTCTTGGTTTTAATTTTTGTGATAAGTGGCAGATTTGAGGAAATTTCTGGGCCTGAATCTGATCTCACAGAATTTTGGAAGTAACTCCACAGAGGCCTGATTTAATTCTAATTTGAAGAATGAAGAGAGAATTATTCAACTGCTGGGACATAAGTCAATGTTACTGCTTTAACCTTTGAAAAGTTGATTTCATCAAATAATGCATTTGGCACACAGTTCTGTTTTCTCTTGTAGTTTAAATTACATTTTTTTGAGAAGAGAGGAATGGGAACATTAAAATTTCTGATAGAGAAGTTGATTTCATCAGTCACAATGTGATCAATCACTGTCATTTCCTTATCACCTTGTTTTGGTTTGGTCAGCAGAGACTGAACTTTGGTAGCACCTGTGTTCTTCAAAGTTAAAATTCAGATTTTCCAATGCTGGTCTCCGGACTTTAATTTTTTTTAATTATTATTATTTCAACTGCTTTTAGGTTCTCAACCTTTTCATTGCACTGCTGCTGAGTTCTTTTAGTGCTGACAGTCTTCAGACAGCAGAGGATGATGGAGAGATGAACAATCTTCGGGTTGCCTTCGCTCGGATCCGCAAGGGATTCCACTTTGTCAAGAGCGTGACATGGGATGCCTGCTGTAGGAAGCTCAGGCACATTAAGAAAGTACACAAAAAGAAAATCAAATTGACTGCACAGAACTCACTTGGGTTAAAGAGTGAAGAGACAAAGAGTCCTACGGAGAATTACAATAATGGATGGATTGAGAAAAGCGGGGACAAATGCCCAGGTCTTGACGATTTTGTTAGAAACCCCAACGTATTTGTTTGTGTTCCTATGGCTGAGGCAGAGAATACAAGTGAGGGTTTCGAAGATGATGATAAACTGAGCACATTTACTGACACAGACTGCAGCAAACAGGTAATGGATGTCTTCATTTGTGTTGGAACAGTAGAATTGTGGAGAGAGATGAAGGGAGGGAGGGATGGGCGGGAGAAGAGTCTCCAGCAGAACAGGGTGGGAGATGTTGATCCATTTCCAGAGAATTACAAAGTTCTGAACTAGAACCAAAAGTAAAAATATGTACAGGGTAAATCATCACTTGGAGCCTTTTAAAATCAAGATTCTTTCACGGTTTTAAAAGAAAATGTTTGCAGGGATTCTAGCTGATTTGCTGTGGTGCACACAGGTAATTGTGGCAGTCCTTGGTGAACCTGGATTTTTTAATGTAAATGTTTATGCATAATGTCAACTGTTTTGGTATTATTTGCACAAATGAACAAAAATACTGTGTTCTGCATACAGAACATTATCATGGATTCAGAACATGAATTGATAGCTCTGATCCTTACTTGGTGTTTTTCCTTGCTGTGTGCAGTATGTAGTAATTATTAGAAGTGGATGGGATTAAGTATGGAGGGGCTCTACTAAGGACATATTTTTGATACTACATCATATATTTGTTTGTGCTTCATGAATTTTTCAGTTGTTTCAATCACAGTTGTCATTCTGGTATCACAATTTCCCATATTAATTTTACCTCTTAATTCCTATGTAAGAATTCTCATTTAAGTTTTGAATAGATCACTAAAATGACTTCATTTGCTCTGTTTTACTCTGAGGAAAAGTTTTATCCTTAGGATCATTTTGAGTCTCTGATTTTACCTTTCTTATAACTCTTGTCTGGAGATTCCCACTTAAAATGAAATTTATAGCTTGTTGGTTTTTCCCCTCTGACTGGTACACTCCCCAAAAAAGATAGAAGAAAGCCCTGCTAATCCAGAGATTAATTTCAGGATGAAAATCACCTGAGGCAAAGGGGAGACAGAGCAAAAAATTCAGGCAGCTCGAGTAAAGGATCAGGATTTTCCTCTGAAGAATTCAGTTTGCTTTATCTAGGAAAGGACAGGAAGAGTGAACTCTCATCACCAGAAGGACAAGAGGTAATATTTTTTTTTTTTTTCAGTGATGTTAATTTTCCAATACTGGTCAAACACAGGCACATTTCTGTTCAGGGATTTACCAGAAAGAAGTTTAGTGCCAGAAGCAGCTCTTAAGTCGCAGTACCTGGTCTGGCAGGAAAGGGGGAATGCTGGAGCTGGAATTCTGAGAGAAAAATCAAAGGTTTTCTAGGTATTTATTTTAAAGAAAAGTATAAGTATAGGGAAGAGAATGTGTAGAAATGGGAAAACTATGATGTAACTTTGGTAGTAATTATGAATAATTTATAAAATACTCTCTGATACCTTCCATTCATTTAAATTCTGACTCCACAAAAAAGGAGGATTAAAAAAAAAAAAAAGAATTAAAGAGAGATAAGTTTCCATGTGGGAAATTCCATGAAGTCTGCCTGTGTCCTAAGTATCTTGGATTCAAGAAACATAATACTTGAAATGAGTTTCTCTCTGTGTCATTAAAGATCGTTGTTACCATGATTTTAAAATAATTTTGAATGTAGAATGCATTCAAAGAAGTAAAAAACCAGCATTATGGAAACATGAAAAAACAACAGCATAGACTAAGTAATTGCTAGCAAACAGCTGACTCTTAACATTGGTTTAATGGGATGGCAAAAAGCCTTGTAACTGAAGAATACAGGGTGTGATTCCAATTTCTACTTCTTAAATACTGTCACGGGTGCTCAGTTCCTGGCATGATAATGGATATATTTATCTGGGTATCCTGTGTGAATGCATCTTTCCATAAATCCCTTGATTTCTTTGATGTTTCATGGTTTTAACCCAAGTAATTTCTCCTCTTTTGAGAGCTACATTCACTAATTTGCAATTTGAAAGCTCTTCAGTTTCCCAGCTGATTAGGCAGTTACATCTGGTTCATGTAGACAGATACTGTAATTATAGAGCTTGGGCCTCTATTTGAATGCACCAATTGGTATTTCTAAGCTTATATCTTTTAAAAAAAATAAAATTATTCCATTACCAACAATACTCGTAATATTAGTGCATACAAAGCTTTAATTTTTGAGTTTTATTTGTTCATAGATTAATTTATTCATTTGGACCCGAATTAGAAAGCATCAATAACTGATATTATTGTGCTTGGTAGTTGGACAGTGTCAGTTCTTCTAAAGTCAGCACAGTGGATCTGACAAATCCTGAAGATCTTTTAAAACAGATTCCAGAATTTTCTGAAGACTTCAAGACTCCAGAACAATGTTTTCCAGAAGGTAAGACTCTCATGGTTTCACTACTGGGAAGTGAGAAGAGTGAAACCTCAACTTGTTTCTCTAGTGATACTGACCCAATAGGGTCAGATTATTTTCAGTTAATTTTAGTTATCTGAAAAAAAAAAAAGCTAAATAGTTGTCCCTATCTAGTCCACACAGAGACTGAGACACCTGAAAAATAAAACTCTTTCCTCTAAAAGCCAGTTGCTTCCAAGTGGGACGTGGGCAATGGCATAGACCCTATTCTTAAAAATAGGATTGTGAGGTGAGATAAATTTCACTCAATTTGACACAACCAAGTCACTCTGAGGGTTTAACACAAGAGAAGTGTGTGGGATCAGATCTCACTGGGCAATGGTCACCTGACACATCAGATATATTAATACTTTGCAGCAGTAAAAGTAATCCTTGAATAACCTTTCATGAGCAATCTCAAACAAAGGAGTGAAATAAGCAAAAGAAGCTGCTGAGATTAATTGAATTTCTATAGGGTGATGATTAGAGAATAATAGAATGACTTGGGTTGGAAAAAACCTTAAATATCATCCAATAATCTAAGAACTCTTGAAATCATCAGACAGTATCTAGCTTTGCAAGTTGTTCTAGGATGTGTTCAGTGCTTTTATGATTTCTTCCCACCCTAATATGTAACAATGCTGGCTTTCACATCAGTCCTGACAAATTTGGTGGCTTTCTGTGCTGGAGTTACAGCATCTCATCTCTGCTTTCCAAAGAGTGTGCAGAAACTGAGAAGGACTTTTGTAACATCAAGACTTTTCCCATGGCCTTGAAGTTTTGTGTGCCCCAACAGCAGGCCAGTGAGAGCCTGTCCAGTGTCCCAGAAATATCTTGAAATAATGGAAAGCTGTCCAAAGGGGCTCTGCCTACTGTGTATATATATATAGGAGCTGCAAGACAAATTAAACTGGATGTATCCCAATTATTTTTCCTCTTGGTAAAACAGGGAAAACCAACAACAAGGACACAGTAACTGTGACCACTGAGTTTGTTCTGCCCCCAGAAGTTTCCTGGCCATGCTTTCACATTCGCTTCCTCCCATGCTCTCATTGCTGTCTCGCTTTCAGGTTGTGCTCGGTACTTCCACTGTTGCCTGGGTAGTGCTGCAAAGTTTGGAGGAGAAACCTGGTGGAATCTCAGAAAAACCTGCTACCAGATTGTGGAACATTCTTGGTTTGAATCCTTTATCGTGTTCATGATTCTTCTGAGCAGTGGAGCCCTGGTTGGTGCAGCACAGTTTCATGTATTCATTAAGGATTTTTTTGCTTTAATTTGCACCCAGAGAAGTTGTTTTTACCAACAAAAAAAGTGATTATCTTTGAACTCGTAAAGAGGGAAGAGTCTTCAAATAGCAGTAATTTATTCACCATTTTAATTATTGCAGATCTATTATTGATACTATTAAAAATTGTTAGACAGCATGAGCTAAGCTAAGAATACATGAATCTCAAAAGCTGTTTCTCTTCTAGCTGTATACTGGATTTTTCTCAGGAAGTTATGTCACAATTGTGAAATATTAAGGAGATTTTATACCATTAAAACAAACAAGTGACTCTTAATACTTGGGGGGAAAAAAGCTTAGTTCTCTTCAATATATAAACTCTATTTATAAACTTCTAAAAATATGTATATATTTTTACCCTGTCCTGCCAGGATTTCATTGTGCAGGAAGGATGCATCCACAGGGCTGCATTATGTAGAGAAAAAGAAAGAGAAGGCACAGGGAGAATTACACTTTTATCAGCTGGCACAAATTTGAGTAACAAATGGTGTTCAGATCTGTATTAAAACAAACTGAATGATGAAGGGGTCTCAGTGTTGCTTGACTTTAAATGTAGGAGGTTAATTTCTGATTTTTGTCCATTTATCTATATCTATTACGATTTCAGGCATTTGAAGACATCCATATACATAAGAGAGAAAGAATTCAAGCGATATTGGGATTTCTTGACAAAATGTTCACTTTCATCTTTGTTCTGGAGATGCTCCTGAAGTGGGTGGCTTATGGCTTCAAGAAGTATTTCACAAATGCCTGGTGCTGGCTAGACTTCCTCATTGTAGATGTGAGTTCTGCCCTTGCTGTTCCTACACAGCACTAGCAGCAGAATCCCTGATTATTTTCTGGATATAAATTTCAGACGTTAACCCCTGTAGCATTGGATTCAGGATATTGTACTCCTGGCACAGAAAGCGTGGGTTTGTTGTTGGTTGTTTTTTGGTTTGTTTGGGTTTTTTTTTTAACAGAAATGAAGGAAGCAGATGCCAGGATTTTGTTAATGCATTTCCTTTGTCTTCCCACTCAGGTCTCTTTGATAAACCTCTTTGGCAGCACCTTTGGCCCCATGAAATCTCTGAGGACTCTGCGAGCTCTGAGACCCTTGAGAGCACTGTCACGGTTTGAGGGAATGAGGGTAAGACTGATTGCAAACCAAAGCTTGTCAGAACTGATGAGCACGTAACAGGTTTGTGACTCATCACTGTGTCTTTGTCAAGTTCACATGTTCACCCTGAGCTCAGTTTAGGAACTATAAAGTGAATTTTTAAAGAGACCCTTGGTTGTGCTCTTCTATACTTGGGCATTGCTTTTAGACTTTCCTGGAGTGATTGATCCAAGTGCTGTTGAAATTAAAACTGGCCTAGGTGGAACTTTGTTCCCTTGCTTCTCAGACATTCTTGTGTTCCTGTCTTACTGAGATATAAAATGAAGTAGAGAATAAGAACTGTGAGCACAATTATAATTTTTGAAATCTGATAGCAAGCTAACTCAGAGGAAAGAGTCACTTCAATTTTGAAAGATTTTACTGGATTGATTTACAAAAACTGTAGCCTATTATAAAGCACTTTGCTCAAATTATTGTTTCAAGTAGAGTTCTTTCAGAAAACAAAAGTGTTTGTCTGTAGAACATTAGATTTTGTTTTCCCATCAAAAGAGCACATTTATTTATTTTTTATTCTGGAAGTGAGACTGAAAACTCTGTGGTTGCAATCTTGACACTGTGAAGACAGAGAGAAATGTCATAAACTTAATTAGCAGAATGTATCAAAATTTCCATGTCTGGAGTAAATTTTGATATTGAAACAGGTGACATCATATTTTCTGTCTTGCTATGAAGAATGTGTGTGGCATAGTCTCCAAAAAACCTTCACAAAGCCTTTTAATTTTTCTGCTGGTCTGTCAAGTCTTTCTTTGCTACCTCACAGATCAGTTCACCGCCTTCACTGTGAAACTCAAAGAAATGTTCCCACCATTCCCTTATGTAGTTTTTTCAAAGCAATCTTCTATGTCTTAGCATATTTTTAAAATCTGCATGGACACTTTTCTGTGGCCTGTACAGCACCTAGCACAGGAAATGTACCTGGCTTGTGCTTATAGACCCCAAACACAGCCATCATCCAGTAAAAACAAATGAAGCAAATTACTAGTGGAGCATTATTACTGGTCCTTTCAAGAACTAATTTTGACAGTCTTAAAAATACTCCTCTGCACAAGTGCTCGTGGATGAATACTTCAGAAGTTTTGTGTTAATAAAGTCTAAAACAAAGAGACAAATGGGCTATGTCTTATTACAAAAAGTAAGGGAAATTAAAACAAACAAAAAGGGTGGACTTACATTTTAGTAGTGGTAGGGTCTCACAGCAGACCAAGAAATATCAGCTATTGCTTTGAAAGTCTAATAGATACTAAAGATACTGTTCAAGGTCCCCCTGCCAGCTGTGACTGTGTGACTAGTGTGACTGGGACTATTTACATAGAAAACATCAAGTTTTTGTTTGCAGAGATGACTGAGGGACTGCTTACAGATACCTGGGCTCATTCTTTTTCCTGAAGCCTATTTTTTCTCTCCCTTTTCATCCAAGGTTGTGGTCAACGCCCTCCTGGGAGCCATCCCCTCCATCATGAATGTTCTGCTCGTCTGCCTCATCTTCTGGCTCATCTTCAGCATCATGGGAGTGAACCTCTTTGCTGGGAAGTTTGGGAAATGTGTCAATATGACAGATGAAAATTCTGTATTAGATAACAACATCAAGAACAAAACAGACTGTGGGATGTATAACAACACTGGGAAAATATTCTGGGTCAATGTTAAAGTCAATTTTGATAATGTTGGCTCTGGCTACCTGGCTCTTCTTCAGGTGGTAAGTGATGCTTGTCCTCAGTAGCCAGCACATGTCAGATGGGCTTGACCTTTTGTTAATTCCTAACCCTCAGTTAGGAATTATTACTCCCAGTAATAATTCTTAATTCTAACCTGAGGGTCATGCAGGGAGTGAAATATCCTGCAGCTTGCTCTCCCCTTGTAGCTGGCTGTTCATGCACACAAATGGGGAAAGGGGGACAGATGAGACCCTGCCCTGATTTTCCAGGTGATAAAGGAACTTCTGGTGGGCAAGTGCTGTTGCAGCCTCCAGCAGTTTCATGATCCTGAGAGCTGGAGTCCATTTCAGAAGGAATTCTGGGGCAAATAGTGACCTTTTCTGTCAAAACGTGGATTTATTCAGCCATGAGGGTTGCATGGCCTTTAGTGCCATGCTGATGAAGGTTTGCTCTGTCAGAATCCTAGAATAAAGTGTTCTGTCTCCCCCTTGAGAGCTTCCATATCCCAATGAGGCTGAGAATGCCACACATGGCAGCAGCCAGAGATGGGTGCTTTGTGCCGGTGAACATAGCAGGCTCTTGCTGCAATCAGTGTCATTTGGATATAGAAAATTATGTGAAGACTTTTAAGGTCAAAGTTCAACATTTTTTCCATAATCTCTCATTCCAGGCAACATTTAAGGGTTGGATGGACATCATGTATGCAGCAGTAGATTCACGAGAGGTCAGTCATTTCATTCAAACCATATTTTTTGTGAATGCTGCTGCTTTCTGCAAATGCAGTATTCATTTTGCAGTTCCACATCTGCTGTTTGTCACTGCTAAATACTACCAGTAATTATTTTTTTGTCAGATGATGTAAACATTTAATCTGCAAATGACTCGTCATATCCTAAAGCTCCTCTGTTGCAATGGGGAAAGGGTTTCAGCTCTAGATCCACCCACTTAAACAGAACAAAGTGGTATGACTTAGTAAGGAAAGAAATTGAAATGTAGAGGATGTCTTCATTTCATCAGGACTTCAAAGGAATGAATGAATTTTTGAAGTATTTTAATATTATAATATTAGTGTATAGTGTATATGGAAATAGTGTATATGTATATAATAGTGTATATGGAAAGAGAAATAATATATAAAAATAGGAAAATACTAATAATAGTGTTTTCATATATTGATATGTTTTTGTGTGTGTGTTTTAATGTTTTTCTTATTTGTTCTTCAATTTGAAAAGTTATTTTCTTCTTCCAATTTTGTTTTTATTAATAATAGCCATCGCAGACGTTTTTTGCTAAGAAGAGAAAAAAGAAAAGAACATATCTAGGCCAAGAATTTTAATGGCAAGAGCTTGGAATTTGCCTTTTTCATAGTTTGTTTGATTTTTCATGTACTGAAAAATTTAGAGCTCCTGTTCTTATTGGAAGGAACTGAACTGGTGCTTCTGCAATTCCTGTGGAAATCATGTCAAGAATATTCAAACAAAATTTTGTGTTATGCACTATTGGTAGTTTTAAATTATACCACTTTTGTCACAATTAGCAGTAGGGCTATAAATCTTAGTTCCTCCTGGAATCAATTTTTGAGAGGAGCTTCAATGTGAAGATTATTCTGAATTGGACCCACATTGCTGTATTGTTATTTCTCAAGTTGCTTCTCATTCTTGCAGAAAGATGATCAGCCAGAGATGGAGAACAATCTCTATATGTATCTCTACTTCGTGAACTTCATCATCTTTGGGTCTTTTTTCACCCTGAACCTCTTTGTTGGTGTAATCATTGACAACTTCAACCAGCAAAAGAAAAAGATAAGTGTATTGTTTGTGCTTCAGAGAGCAAGGTCCTATACATGGAATCTAAATCTTCAATTGGCATTTACCAGAGCTTTAATAATAAAGTCACAAGAAATAACTTTCTCCTTTCTTTTTCCCTGCAACCTGGACATCTAGATCTTCCCCAAACATTTCAAAGCCTCTTAAAATTTACCTCCTTTTGGGGAATTCAAGATGACAGGAGACTTGTTATTTAGAAAGTGGTCTGCTACAGATGCTCTGATGAGCGATTTGGATATTCATCAAGCCCAGCACAAAAGCCCAGGGAAAGATCTAGATATTCAGCAAGCCCAAGGAGAGATTTGATCCTGTCCATGTTTTTTGTTTGCATGCCTTTTGAGTGAGCTGAGTTGCACACCAAGACTACTACTCTGTGAATGGCTGCTTTGTGCCACTGATTTTCTAGACACAGTTACCAGAATTTTAGACATTTTAAGTACAGTAGTTTTGCTCTTCACCAAATAACAGTGACATTTCTTTGTATACTTAGGTGGGGAAGATATCTTTATGACAGAAGAACAGAAAAAATACTACAACGCAATGAAAAAGTTGGGATCCAAGAAACCTCAAAAACCCATTCCAAGACCCTTGGTAAACTGAATTCTTCACTGGGAAAATGCATTGTAAAAATGCAATTTAATTCACTGGAAAGTGCATATATTTATATATTGCATATAAAATATTCTTATTGTCTTTACAGTGATACACAGTGCTCTAAAGTCAGTTCCACACCAAAAAGTTGACTGAATTATTTTACAGGTTAAATATTTATTAAGTTCTCTGCATATATATTATTGGGTTTTATATTCTTCTCTGGAACTGATAAAACTTCAGGATGGGAAGGGATTTTTAATTTCATTTTTGTACTCTGCCTTTCTCCAATTTCTCCAACTTCATTGCAGCCGGGTGACTTTGCAGCACAAAAATTGGAAATGTTGGAAACATGTATGGGTGGGCACTCCTTATTTTCATAACTGATGTCAGAAATATTTTTTTTCTCCTCTAGAACAGATACCAAGGTTTCCTTTTCAACATTGTAACATCCCAGATGTTTGATGTTGTCATCATGGGTCTTATCTGCCTCAACATGATCACAATGATGGTGGAAACCTATGAGCAAAGTGAAACAAAGACAAACATCCTCAGCAAAATCAATATACTCTTCGTTACAATCTTTACTGCAGAATGTGTGCTGAAATTGCTGGCTCTGAGGCAGTACTATTTCTCAAATGCCTGGAACATATTTGATTTAGTT
This sequence comes from Motacilla alba alba, assembly GCF_015832195.1. NCBI lineage: Eukaryota > Metazoa > Chordata > Aves > Passeriformes > Motacillidae > Motacilla > Motacilla alba. The sequence continues at coordinate 5,088,293 of NC_052017.1, forward strand.
GTTGTTATTATGTCACTTGTTGGTAAGTAAAATTGTCTTGAAAGTTCTTTACTATATAAATTATTATTCTTTCTAGAAAGAAAAAAATTAGTTAAAATTTATAAACTGCAAATAGTCATTGAAATGTAAGTCATAATACTGTGAAGTCTTAAGGAAAAAATAAGCAAGCCCCCTCAAGATTATACAAAATAATATTAAATGAGATTTAAAACAATGCCTTTAGTAAAAGTGTGTATATATTTTAATGGTTCTTTAGTTTTTTGGTTTTTTTCTCATCTGAAGTACAGAATGAATAACTCATCATAGCAGGATCAAATTACATTATAATTTCCATTGTCACAGATTCAGTACCAGCTAAGAAATATTCATTCAGATCAATTCTGGGTTTTGGAATCTGTGGTTTTGGACAGATGACTGAAATGTATAGAAAAATAGGAATACTGGAATATGTATAGAGTGGGAAGACTGGAATTAGATTATAGCCTGTAGAATTCAGGCATAGCTGACTGACAGTAAAGGTTCTCACTTTGCAACACAATAGAAAAGAACAACAAAAATGTATTAATTTTTACTTGAAGGGATTGAAATGGAAGAAGGGAGTAAAGAGCTCTGTTGCAAATCTGAGCTTCTTACCAATTTGACTATTCCCAGGGCTAGTACTGCCCTAGCAACAGCATTTAGGGCAAGAAGGATATTTCAGTTCTTTACTATGACTCATGTCTTGGGGAAGTAAGATTCCAGTAAGACTATGCCTCTTCCTTGAGAAATTAGATTTCTGGATTGTAAGTACAGAAAAATTTATCCAAAACAGCTGCACTTAGAAAAGACAAGCCTCTTCTAGCACTATTGGGTGTCATTTATTTCATTCAAACAAAGAAAAAATAACATCCATGTGTAGCTCTGTCCCTGAATGAACCAAAAGCCATTATAGAGTGGCATGCACAACTTCTATGTTCATTACTCTGTTTGCTTCTACATATCATGCCTCTATTATCTAAATGATAACCATGGCATTGCATTATATCTCGTTTTCTTAGTTTAGCTTTGTAGGGTCAGTATTTGATGACAAATGTAGAAGGTAACTTGAATCTGCTGAAGTATTCATGCAACCAGAGTCACAGAAAACCATCAGTCATCAAGTGTCAACTGATACGGATATTTGAAGTTGTGCCCAGAAAGTTTCTTGTCATCTTCTGTGCAACAGTGACTGCCTTCTGATGGCTGAAGAAAGTAGCTCATAATTGCTGATTTCAACAACTATTATTTCAATTCAGCTCCTCCTAAAAGTTATTCTGGTAGGGCTTGGCAAACACACATCAGATACTTTTGAGCTGTGAATATGGTATCATTCCAGCCCCTTTAACAGTTAAGGAAAAATATTATATTCTAATGAGTTGTTATCCTCTCCTTTTCAGCCTTACTGCTTTCCAGCATTGGCAAAGCCTTTGAACATTTCTTACCACCCACACTCTTCAGAGTCATTCGCTTGGCCCGGATTGGGCGAATACTGAGACTCATCCGGGGAGCCAAAGGAATTCGAACTCTGCTCTTTGCCTTAATGATGTCCCTTCCTGCTCTGTTCAACATTGGCCTCTTGCTGTTTCTGGTCATGTTCATTTATGCCATTTTTGGCATGGCTAACTTTGCCTATGTGAAGATGGAAGGTGGCATTGACGATATGTTCAACTTCCAAACCTTTGCTAACAGCATGCTCTGTCTCTTCCAAATCACCACGTCAGCGGGCTGGGATGGTCTCCTCAGTCCTATTTTAAACACTGGGCCACCATTCTGTGATCCAAACATAAATGGTACAGTGGGTGAATGTGGTAAACCTGCCATAGGTATTATTTATTTTGTAAGTTACATCATTATATCATTTCTCATTGTTGTAAACATGTATATAGCTGTTATTCTGGAGAACTTCAATGCTGCCACAGAGGAAAGTGCAGAGCCTTTAGGGGAAGATGACTTTGATATCTTTTATGAAATCTGGGAGAAGTTTGATCCTGAGGCAACTCAGTTTATAACTTTCTCTGCACTTTCAGACTTTGCAGATGCTCTGCCCAAGCCCTTGTGTGTACCAAAACCAAACAAAGTTGAACTCACAGCAATGGACCTGCCTGTGGTCAGTGGGGACAAGATACACTGCTTGGATATCTTGTTTGCTTTCACCAAGAGGGTGTTGGGAGATTCTGGGGAGCTGGATACTCTGAAAGTACAAATGGAGGAGAAATTCATGGCTGCCAATCCATCCAAACAATCCTATGAGCCAATATCGACTACGCTCAGCCACAGGCAAGAGGAAGCGTCGGCCACGGTGATCCAGCGTGCCTACAGGAGCCACCTGCTCCAGCGCTCCCTCAGACAGGCTTCCTACCTGTACCAGCACAGAACTGGCAGCTCTGACACTCTGGGAGATGCTGCTCCAGAAAAAGAAGGACTCATTGCATCTATGCTGCGTGCAAATTATGGTAGGAGTCCTAACAGGTCTGAGACGTCGTCCTCAGTGTCCATCCCTCCGTCGTATGACAGTGTCACAAGAGAGAGTAGTGGCAATCTCGTGGTTGAGAATGGAGAAATAATGGGCGATCAACAATCTCCAGACAAGAAGTAGTTAACTGGTGACAAAGCTGTTAAAACTATTTTTAAATTTTCACAGAAGATGATATTGTAAATACATGTCAGCAGAGGCAGCCTCTCTATGAAACCAGGTCTGTTGATTATGGCAGCTGAGAATCGTGGCCTTTGGCTCTGCTGTGTTCAGTTTTCTTCAGTATTTTCCTATTCAGAGAAAGGTTTTGGATCTGTTTGGTCAATGCAAAGCAGGTCCCACAGTACCTGGGTGCTGTGACATGTTCACAGCAGTGGCAGGCAACCTCAGCTGCTATTTCCCCTGTACAGGAAGCAGAGAAAAGTCCAAGCACCAATGGATCTACTGGAGAACAGAAAATGAATGTCAATATGAGTATAAATTGAGGAATGGAAAAGAGCTAAAATTTATTCCATTCCTAATTGCTACTATCATTATAAACCTGTTTAGGAAATAACTGATGTTTTTTTTATTTTTTTTTTATGTTTGGGGACAGAGGTACCACAAACATAGACCCTGCATGATCCACAGATATTCCACAGTGTAGTGGACTTCTTCCCATATGATCGATTTACGGAATAAACCATGGCATGTACGTTATCATAGTTGTGTTACTGAAGTTTAATGAAATAATAAGTACAGCTCTTAGTATTACAGAAGTCACACTGAGCAGAGCAAAACCTTGCTTTATGTTTTGCCTGTGAGGATTATTTCCTCTGGTTTCCTCTGGCAGTGAGGTGAAGGCAGCTGTATCTGTACCATCAATCACCCCATAAAAATCTTTGTTTATTGCATACTTTCCTCAGACTTCTCCTAACGGTTGAGTTTTATGTTCAAGTTCATTCTTGACAATGTGGCAGAGAAGAGAAACACAAATGACACTGGCTGGAAATTGGTAATATCACTTCAGCCACTCCCTTAGACACCAGAAACCAAGGCTGGGGAGCTCCACCTGGGACCCATCAGAGGTGTCCTTGGTCGTGGTGATGAACATTGGCCATGGATGCATCCCTTTGGATGTAGGAGCTTTTCTCCCTCCTGCCTGTATTCCTCTGATGGGAGAACCAGCCTTCTCTCTCCTGCAAAGGTTAGAGGAAACAAAATTATGAGTAATGTAGGCAATTAGGAAATCTGGGCTGAAGTACTTGGGTCCGGGGTTAATGTAAGTCTAAGGATGTAATCACACATGCTACTTCTCATGGAACTACAGAAATTCTACTACTGCAAATTCTACTTCTCATGGAACTACATGGAATTCTACTACTCGTGTGCAGATGGACTCTCGTGGTTTCTCATCTCACCACATTTTCCTTATCAAATCCTTTATCTTCATGTCCTTATACTTTTCAGAAAAACACATGCCCAAACACTACTTATTCTTTTGTCATTTGTACATTTACTTTGGAGATACATTCAGCTGATGCACTTTGCTGTCTAAGGACTGTTGTGTTTCCCTTTGTCACATACTAAATGCAGTCACAAATTACCCCTGACATTTTAATTTCTTATGTACACTAACATCTTTAAGGTTTAAGATGCTTTTTATTTTTCTTAGTTGCAAGGTTGCAGCTCTGTGCTCACTGTTGGGTTTGGCAGGTTCTGGCAAGGCTCGAGTGAGCTTTTCCCTCCACACTGAATTCAGCCAGAAAAGAACCCAATGATTGAGTGGGACCTGCTGTGCACTTGTTTTCAACCTGCAGCAAGTTTTCTTCTTTCTGGAATGCCCCTTTTCCCTGGTAGCAGTTATATTCTTATGTCTTGTGTTGCTTTCTTCTCCTGTCCTTTCCACCTCTTCAGATTGTGAGCTTTTTGGACAGAAATTCTCTTTTACTATGGATGATAAATTACACCTAATAACGAGACTTTGTTTTCAGTTAATACTGTCTGAAGACTGATGCAAATAAATAATATTTATAGTACCTTTTAGTTTCATCTGTGGTATTCCCTTAACTTCTCCCTAGCCTTTCCTGAAATGGTAGCACCTTTAATTAGTTTTGATTAATACTCCCTCAGATTTTAATGTAGATGCACAGTGAATCTCTGTTATACCAGAAAAACGATACCAGGAACAGCTCTGTGCCTTTAGGACCCAGGGGCTGTATTCCTTCAAATAAAAAGTAAATCTAACAGCTATAAAAGAATTAATGAAAATGAATGGATTTATTTGGCTAAAATTCTTTTTAACCACTTTCACAGCATATGAACAACCCCAGCTGAGGAGCTGACTACATGGCACTGGTGGGCTGGTGTTTCCCAGCTCCAGCCTGTTCAGTGTCAGCTTCCCAAGATGTGCAGGATGCATTGAGGAGCAGTAATGAGCCACATGCATCACTCTCATGGATTTGGGTGAGCACTGAACAGCCCTGGTATCACATCCTCCCAGGAGATTGCATTAAACACATCCATACCTAAATGTGGAATGATTCATCTTTGCCAGTTTGTGTGCCAGGAAGAACTATTTTTTTTATTGTAAGAGCAGTTAATTGTTGGTCAGAATATATACAAGCATCACTGATGTCCTTCTCTCTGGAAAGGCTGCCTTGAAACAGAACCAGAGCTCCACCAATGCAGGAGATCAGATGCCAAAGTTCATTTGGCACCCTAAGTGAATTGTTTGTTGGTGTAAGAAATTACAAATACCACCTAGGGTGAATTTTACCTTCTGCAGAAACTCAGTACAGGTGATACTATTTTAGGGAAGACAGTTCCCTTGCCATGCTCTTCAATCACACAATCAAAGAATGGGTTGGGTTAAAAACCATCCAGTTCCACCCACTGCCATGGGCAGGGACACCATCCACCATCCCAGGTTGCTCCAAGCCCCTTCCAACCTGGCCTTGGATACTTCCAGGGATCCAAGGGCAGCCACAGCTTCTCCGGGCACCTTGTACCAGGGCATCACCATCCTTTTAAAAAAATATCTTATGTCAAAGATGAACCCGTCCTCTTTCAGTCTAAAACCATGATAAAAAGCCTCCCTCCATCTTTCTTATAAACCCTCTTTATGCACTGAAAGGCCTCAAGAAAATCTTCCAAGCCACAGGGAGGCCCCAACCATTTGGGAGATACAATTCTGAATATAAGCATGGCAGTTAGAAAATGTGCCCTTAGAAATAAATCATGTTCCAAATCCTTCTGGTTTGCCTCTGAGCCTCTTAATTTTGGATTCCACTGATGTCCTTACAAACATCATACTTTTCTGTGGTGGTACTGTGACATACAGCCTTATTTCCATATTAATTGCTTTCCTTTTTTTGGTCATTCAGAACAATATTTCATGTGATTTTAGTCATCATTGAATCCAGGCTGCATTAACAGCCAGGTCTCTTCAACAGTTACATCTTCCATAAACTATATATCACTTAAAATTTTACTCCAAATTATTGCATTTTTAAAGAAGTTAATAATACAGACCAAAAAAAAATTGAGGCCTGAGAGCTTTTCCCTTTGACATCCCAAGAGAAACACAAGCTCAACAACATGATGTATCAGTTTGTTCCTTTGATAGTGACGTGGAACAATAAATATATGAATGAATGGCATGAGAATTCAAGAACATCTGTGCCTCCCTGTAGTGGGCTTCATTTAACCCCCTAAAGCACACACATTTTTCATAGGAAATCAAAGTAACAGAAAATCCTTGAATAATTGCAAACCAGTCAAAAGTGTTAAAGGGGGTAGGAGGAAAAAAGAAGAAACTAATGAATCAAAAGCTATTCTCTTCAGCAATATTTTCTACAGGACCTGTAGCATAAACTAAACTGACTTTTTACCATTGAAACTATCATTAATTGAACCACATGAATAATTTAGTTCAGTGTTTCTCAGCTCTTGGGCAAATTGATGGAACTGCATGAAACTCTTCTTGTGCTTGAAAGAAAGGCAACATTTTTTCTTCCTGTTCACCAGAGATCTTTGCAATTCAACAGCTGTGAATTAAAACTAGATCATGTGCTGGGATGCAATGCTAGGATGAATAATAATGTGTGATATGAGAAATTTAGTGTTTTCAGCCTAGAAATAACAGCTGAGAGGATGCATTGTAACTCTCAGTAAATAAAGCAGGTGGGAAAATATGAGGAAGGGAGAAAAATGTTTAAAAGACAAATAGAGTAGTCAGGGGAAAATTAATTTGTAAATTAGAGGTGGTTTCTGTTCTTCAGAGGCTTGATGATTTTAGCAAAAAACTTATTTTAGCAGGAGCAGAGAAGCCAGTTTGTCTGGAAGGTAAATAGTTACACGTGCTTTCAAGGGGTTGTGTGCCACAGCACTTTCAAAGGGATCTGTGATCCAGCAGGCCCCTTAGCTCCTCCTCAAAACTGTCAGAATTTAATAAAATTAAGACTGGGCTCTACATCTGGACAGGGAAACTTGTTGAATGCTTCCTCCTAGTGGTTTTCGATCAAAATGACATTTTCAATGTAAAACAAAAAAAAGTGGGCCCTCTGTCTCAAGTATAGAGAGAGAAACCTTAACAGATAAATAACTGTTAAATCTGAAAAAGTATTAGCAGGACGTAGAGAGCTTAGAGGGAGAGGGAGGAGGGTTGTGCTAAAAGAAAGCTGCAGTTTAAAGGTCAGAAAACAAAATGAATGAGAGTTTCCAGTGTAAAAGGGACTATGAACAGGAAGCTGAAACAGTAATAAGTAAATAATTGGCTATATATGAAAGAAGAAGAAAAAGTAAAGAAGATGTGAGTTTGGTTTAAAAGGGGCCAGGGATGAGGGTTTGGATAGCTTTAAAGTTTATCTATCAATATATATTATAAATATCAGGTAAATAATCTCCTTACATTTTGGTGATGACTATTGTCAATATGGGATCATATTTTCCTTGGCAAACAAGAAGTATTTGAATGGAAATGTGAGTAAGTCCATGGATGGACACAGAAGGTAATTAAAACAATAGAGCTGGACTCCAGAACAACCCCTTTGCAAAAATCCTGTTTAGAAATGGCACATGAACCTACAGATCTTTCTCAAAGGATTTTGTGAGAACCTGTCAAATCAGGAAAGGTTGGAGGAGAGAAAAAATCCGCAAAATCCAACCTAAAAGTAATATTTGCATTTGAAAAGGAGGTAACATGCACCTCAAGCAGAGACTTGCCGATCTGAACTAAGTATATTGCAGGGCTGTGGGGCACATTTTGGAGAGGAAACAACCAAAGATTTGAAGGAAAGTGGAAAGTTGAATTTGAAAAGGCTTGAAATGTATTTTCTAAGAAATAAGAATGTGGCAAATCTCATCCCCTGGTATCCTGAGAGAATGTAAAGGGGCAGAGCATGAAGTGCTCTACTGACGGCCAAATGGGGACATGTGCTTTCAGGGGATGGGAACAGCAGATCCCTGTGGAGACCTGGATCAGCTCCTGGAGCAGAAGGGCTGGGATGTGTAACGTGGTGCAATCCAGAAACACAAAAATGGAAGTGAAGCTCTGTCAGCTGAGACACAGCCTGTGGGGGCAGGTGGTGCTGAGGCAAAGAGGAGGCACTGGTGAGGCTGCACCTCTGCACACGCTGGTATGAGATGCTCAAGGAAGATTCATACGAACCAAACAAGATTTAAAGGGTTTCTACAGCAGACAGGAAATTAGAGAGCCTTTAGAAAGAAAATTGGAATCCTGGTTTCTTCAATCCTGCAAAACAAAAGTCGAGAAATGGGATTGCTCCTGAGAGAGGAATAAATGGGAGGGTTAAACCAGGTATTGAGCAAGGTTTATTTTGAACAGTCTGCATCAACCACCCTCCCTCCAAAGTCTATAAGAGGGTGCAGTTTGATGTTTTCCTGTGGTGAGTTTTCCCTGTGGAAACTTGCCAGTGTTCCATGGCTATGGACCAGGCCTCTTGCACACAGGAAGATGCACTTGGAAAATTTGTCATTTGTACCCTGTTGGTTGTAAAGCACAAGTTTCCCCACAACAGCAAGATCCAATACTCCAATATGTGTTTTCTTATCCCATCAAGTTGATTGAGATGGTCCCTGAGACTTTAAATATATATATATGTTTTGGGACAGTAACACCAGAAAGCAAAAGGTATTTTCCATGTTTTCACTGAGAGGAACTATAAAGGCAGGTCACTGCTGACAAATATCTTAAAGGTGGGTTTGGCTTTATTTGACTAAAGTAATTTGTTCTGCTGGGGTTCCAGCTCTTGACCTGAGGACATCAAGGAGAATGATTTCCACCTGGTAATTTGTTTCTCAGTTAATCAGCCTCACAGTTAAAGCTTACCTCTTCATTTAAATTAGCTTGACTTTAGACACTAGTTCTTGATACACTTTTAATGCTACAATAAAATTTTATTTAGTTCCTTCAATGAAAATGTTACTATCACCTCTGTATTTATTATTTTCATGTGAGTGGAAGGAGCGCTTAAAACCTCTCACACAGGCATTTTCCTCAACAATCAAGCAAGTTTTTGGCTCTTGTCAACATCTTCCAAATCTGATAAACCAATAACACAGCTGAGTTTGGCATGGTTGTCGTGGCCAGGATGGTACGCAGCCAATTTTCACCTCCTTGGGTGGAGATGAAGAACAGGAACCAGCAGTTGGGAGCTTAATTGGATGTGCCTAGGAAAGGGTTAACATGTTCACCCATCAGGCAACAGCTGAAAGGGATCAACAATCAGGAAACAAACTATTTAAAAGGCAGGAGAGGAGGGGGCAGGTTGAGTATATTTGAGGGGTGGTTTGTTTTATTTTTTTTTTTTTTTGGGGGGGGGGGGGGGGATTTTTTTTTTTGTTTGGTTTTTGGTGGTTGGTGGGATTTTTGGGGGTGCTTTTGTGGAGGTTTTTTTGATATTTTGTTCTTGGGTGGGGAGGTTGGGTTTGGTTTTTTTTGTTTTGTTTTGTTTCTTGGGCTTGGTGTGTTTTGTTTGGTTGGTTTCTGGACTAAGGATAAGGGTTTGTTGGTAGCTGTCCTCTAAACCAGTAGGGGCATTCATATCTCACAAGGTAGCAGTGCAGATATAAGTATATTTCTTTACTTTTAGAGAAGTTTTTCCTCTCATTGTTGAAAGCCAGGCTTTCTGTATCTGTGGGCTTGAAGAGTTTATCCTTCATTCTTTATTTTTTTTCCTAAAGGAGTGACTGCATTTGTTTGCCTGTCTGTTTTATGGGATGGGTTTTGTTGTACTTTTCTTTGTCTTTAGTATTCTGTTTGCGGTGAGAAAGGACATATTTGGAGTTGTGGTACGTTTTTGGGGTGGGACTGACAGGAGTGATTTATCTGTTTCCATTTTTTTCAGAAAAGTAGTTAAATAGTTACCCTATGTGTAGAAGAAAATGAGACCCATTGTCACTGAATTCAGAAGTTCCTGCCTCACCTATGTGTCTCACCCATGTTTGCTCTTTTTCTTTAAACAATGTAGAAACTAGCTTCTGTTTTTCTTTTTTGGTTTTTTTTTTTTTTTCTTTTCTATATGAATATGAGTACAGAAAGGGCCCAGGAGTGGAAATCGGTTAGAAAAAGCAATATGTGAGAATTAAGAGGTGGTGGGAAGTCCTTTTCTGGCTTCCATTCTTGCTGTTTGGCTTCACAATGCCCTGGAAAGAGGGGGCTGTTGCTGTCTCCCAACTCTTTTGGAGACCAGAGTTGTATGTTAGGATTTTGTATCATTTTCTGTGGATGGCTGTATTTGTGTTGAGTAGAGCAATTCCCCCAAAAAATCTGGCAGAAGCCCCAGTCCTATCCCATTTGCAGCCACTCCCAAATCAATGCTTGAAAATAGACGAAAGAGTAAATAAAATAAACTCTCTGAGAGAGCACTCAAATATTGCAGAGGAGAAAAAACAAAGGACTTTGCTTGATGCTGAGGAGCATATTCAACACCCAGTCAGGGTCTGACCCAGCACTCAGAGGGATCAGCTTGGAAAAGCAAGATGTGGTGGCTCAGTGTGGCACTGATGTGCTTTAATGGGACATTTCCAGTCTAGGGCATCTGGTTCTTAAGGGCTCTGATTCTCAGATGAAGGATATTGCATTAAAGATGGACTGTGAAAAGCTGATGGCCTTGAGTAGTTATAGGCTTGTATAAAATCTTCTCCAAAGAAGTAAAACAAATATTTGAGACACTCTTCCATTTTTAACAGGTTGAATTTCTGGATGCTCAGGGAACCTAGTGACTTCAATGTAATTTTTCTCAGGAGGTAACTGGGCCTGCTGCATTAGCTGCCACATCTAGCCTAGTCTAAAACTACTTTCTGCATAGAGATGAGGGAGAAATTGGTGGTGGGATGTGATGGAAATATAAAAGTAGGAGTTGGGAATAAGCAGGAGAGGGTGAGGAGTTTGCAGGCTGCTGGCATACAGACCAAAGAGAGAAGCAGAAAGCCCAAAGATGTGATGGTTAATGCTTGACTCTTCACCTCTCAGACAGAACGTGTAGCTGGTGAATTGTGCTGATTTTTCCTTGGGGAAGAGTTAATTTTCTTCACAGTAACTAGTATGTGGCTAAGTTTTAGATTAGTGCTGAACGCAGTGTTGGCAATCTAGAGATGCTTTGGATATTGCTGAGGAGCACCTGCACAGCACCAAGGCCTTCCCTGCTTCTTGTACTGTCACACTGCTCAGGGGCCTGGGGGTTCATGACAAGTTGGGAGGAGACACAGCTGGGACATCTGACCCCAACTGACCAGAGAGATATTCTACACCACATGATATTATGCTCACTAAATGAAATGGGGGGATGTTTGGGGTGATGGCATTTGTCTTCCCAAGTCACCACTATGTGTGATGCTCTCCTGAAGATGGCTGAACACCTGCCTGCCTGTGGAATTGATTGTTGAATGAATTCCTTGTTTTGCTTTGTTTATGTGTATGGCTTTTGCTTTACCTTTTAAACTGTCTTTATCTCCACCCTTGAGTTTTCTCACTTTTTCTCTTCTGATTGTCTCCCTGATCCTGCTGGTGGGGGAGTGGCTGCCTGGGATTAAACCACAACAGAATTTTTGTCATGCTCAATGTGCAGCTCGAAGGGTTAGAGACAATGAGAGACTTGATTGAAATGTGCTAGATTGATTTAATAGCTGTTATTGCCATTTAGCTATTAATTGGCAGGCTCCTGTGCCTGCCGTGGGGCTCACTTGTCTGGCTGTGTATTAGAGCCTCATTAGTGGCTCCTTTTTACAATTGCTGGTCAAGGTACTCTGCTGTGCCTGGGCACATATTGATAACAGCCCTGGTGATGAGAACAGCCCTGCCTGGCCTGGCAGGTGGCCAGGGCATCACTGTGATGTGCCAGGTGTGTCTGTGCTGCTGAGCTGGACAGGCTGGGGCTCCAAGTGTGAACTCCAGCCAAAGGGCCTGTGAACTGTGGATGAGCCCATGATGGAGCAGGCATGCCCTGGAGGAGGCTGTGATCCTGTGAGGATAGTCACATTTGTGAAGAACTGCAGCCTGTGGGAAGGATCTCTTTTGGTGTGGGGAGCTGTTTCCCATGGGTGGAACACCACTGTGGAGGAGGGGAAGCAGAGATGCCCCTGAAACCTGTGGTGAAGATGATGGTGAGGAGCAGTTCCCTGCAGCCATGGAGGACTACGCACATTACAGGAATCACTGTATCAGGAGCCACATGGACCAGTGGAGCAAAAGCATTAAAACAAACAGTGGAACAGCAGAGACACCTGGCCTGAGATGGGTTTGGTGCCCAGTAACTCAGTGGAACACACCCTTCCTTCTGTCCTGAGTGGCCACTGTGATTGATGGAGCCCAAGGTCAAGGACTAAATGAACACAAAGAACCTATTAATGACCTTGTTAAGAAAATTACTCTGACCATTGCTGAGGCTCTCTGACCCACATTCCCACCACCAGAAGCTTTTACTGCTGGGACTGAAGCCTCTTCAGAGCAGAGGGCACCAGTGAGATGATGGGCATTCTGCTTGGCTGCCTACACACCCTTCTCACATGCATTCATTTCATGCCCCTTGTGTGAAGGATTGGAAGTTCTTGGGCTCTTGGTCACCCAGATAAACTCATCTATTTATGGCTTTGAAGGATGGGAAGGGAAGTCAAGGTTAATTGAGTTGTGTTGGGTATTTTATCACCTGACCAGGATGCCAATGATATGGAACAAGGGGTGGAATGTGCTGTGTTAGCCTGGGGTAAATTTTCTTCATGGTAACTAGTATGGGGCTATTAGGATTTGTGCTGGAAACTGGTTTTGTAATATGGAGGTGTTTTTGTTATTGCTGAGCAGGGCTTGCACAGACCCAAGGTCTTTTCTGTTCCTCGCCGTACCTTGCTGGTAAGGGGAGTGGGAAAGCTGGGAGGTGACACAGCCAGGACAGTTGACCCTAACTGACCAAGGGGTTCCAGACCAGATGCCATCATGCTCAGTGTATAAAGTAGGGGGGGGATAAAGAATAATGGGGTAGTATAGTGGGTGGGATGGTTTTTGTCTTCCCTAATGACCACTATGTGTGCTGGAGCCCTGCTTTCCTGGGGATCACTGAACAGCTGCCTGCCCATGGGGAGTGTAGAATTATTTCCTTGTTTTGCTTTGCTTGTGTGTGTGGCTCTTGTTTTTTTCTCTTAAACTGTCTTTTTCTCAACCCATGAACTTTCTCACTTCTGTTCTTCCAATCCTCTCTGTGATGCCACTGGTAGGGGAGTGAGCAAGTGGCTGTGTGATGCTTACTTGCTCCCTCCCTCTCCTCTCCCTGATAACGAGCCTAAGGATAAGAGCAAATGCCTCAACTTTCATCAGGGTAGGTTTAGATTGGATATTTGGAGAAATTCCTTCACAAAAGGGGCATTCAGAGGTTGGAACACATTGCCTAGAGAAGGGGTGAAGTCACCATCATTTGGAAGGGTTTGAAAAATATGTGGAATATGGCATGTAGGGACAGGGTTTAGTGGTGGACCTGGCAGTATTAGGTTAATAGCTGCTGGGCTGATGATCCTGGAGGTCTTTTCCTACCTAAATGATCCTTTGCAGTATCAGGTTAAGAGTTTCAGAGCTAAAAGAGCTCGAGGGCAGGCCTCATGTCCACCTGGGGCTCCTTAGGCTGATCAGCTTGAAAATGCTGAAAAAATAATAATGATGATCCCTGAATTCAGTCATAGAATCACAGAACCATTAATGTTGGAAAAGCCCTCTAAGATCACGGAGTCCAACTGACCCATGGTTGTTTTCCTGGCTGTCCTCACGCTGTCCTCTCTTCAGAAGAAAATATTGTCACATCCTTATGCTCTGTGGGCACTTTTGCAAATAAAATAACATGGATAGTCAGAGCTGAGTAGTCTACAAACCCTGGATTTAAAACTTAAATTAAGGATGAAAGGATCAATGAGAAGCACCCGAGAAAGAAACACCACATCATCTTTGTCCTTCAGTGCCCTTACAGGAAACTCTACAAGGAAAGGAACAGGAGAAGAGCACAGTTTAATTTGCCTCAGATTGGTCAAGTTTCTTCAGAAATTCTGAGTCACTTAACCACTTGTGACCACAATCTGCCCAAGATCTGACCTATGTGAGCATCAACAGCCTAGAGCAGTCCCAAGGAAGTGCCCAGGACTGTTTCTGTGCTGAAAAACATTGTGGTCATTATTGCTTAGCTCTTTGTACCCTAAGCACTTCCCAGAAGCTGAAATGGTGGAGTCTGAATACAAACTAATAGGCATTGAAATTAATAAGGGGATTCAAATTAAAGAAAAAAAAAGGAAATTGTTCATGACTCATGTAAAATATTAAGTAAATGTAGTGGAAGGAAGTTTGCCTTTAATTAGTGTTAAAATGGAGAAGAGAGGGCATGATGGACTGCAGTGAAAAAAAAGAGGGTTCAGAGTAGTAAATACAGAAAATTATCACTTGGAATTTCCCTGCAGTCTTTGTGGGGATTTTCTTGTTAGCTGTGCCTCAAAGATGCTTCTTAAGGCTTGCTTCTAAATACACGTTGCAGGTGTTTGAAACCAATCAATCAACCAGCTTACTGTGACTGTGTCAGAGATGTTTTTAGTTCTGATGTTCTGTTAGAGAGGTGGAAGGGATAAAAAGATTTTTGTGTCTTGAAGTTATGCTTTTGGCACAAAAAGGAGGAAATAAATTTTGACTTTACACTTTGCAAAGGCTCAGAGTGTGACCATCCCCTTTTAGGATGCTTTATCTGATGTAGGGAAAGAGGGTGCTTGGATATCTTTGCTTCCTCCAAAAAGCACAGAAAGCTTTTCTGGCAACTCAAGCTCTGCCTTTCTGACCCTGTTAATCATGAAATACCATGTAAATGCTTTTTCCCTCTTAATGAAGCTGTGTTCCTATGCTCTCTGAACTGCCTAATAACCAAATATTTGTGCTGGCCACAGGTGGCAAAAGCATGGTAATGGGTCATAATTCAGCCCAGCCCAACATAACCTTCTTTCCCCTATAAATTAAAATGCAGCTGTGTTCTGGTTAGACATAAAGTGGCCTAATTTTGGAGGGATTGAGAGGTGAGCCGTTTCAGGGAGAGGAAAATTAATTTTACTTTAATGATGTGAGCTGTTATGTCTATCAGAGCATTGAATGCTTTCTTTACACTTGGACACAGTCGTTGACAGAGGCACTGCCAGCCTGTAAATTTTTTTTTCCCCCCATTAAATTAGACAAGCTCACTTTAGGGTTATATCTCTGAGTCTGATTGAACAAATGTAGCAATTTATCCAGGCGTTACAGGATTTCCCCGTGGATGCTTGATGAGAGCTGCTCCATGAGGATGATACACTTAATTAAAAGGCAGAAGCTGAAGACTGATACAGATGTATCCTGACACAGCAGCTGGGTTTGTGTCAGGGTCTCTTTGCTTATTGGAAGTGAAGTGGGGGGAATGAGGGCTCTCATTAGAGGGAGGAATAAGCCCAGATCCCAGAGTGTGTTATACAATGAAGTTTTAGCATCATCCCTGCTGTGATTCCATGTGGGATCCACACAAGGTGTTTGGTATAGAGGGTTGACCTTGTTTGTTCCTTAGCATGGTGTGGTGGGGTCCCAGCCCTGCTGGTTTGGTTATTCCCTCCCCGTGGGGCTGAGAAACCCTCAGTGAAGGGAATTTGTAGGCGTCCTCCTTGAAGGAAAATCAATATGGGGTATCCAAACCTCTTCTGTCTGGGTAATAAAAGAGCAATGTATTAGTGATTGCTGTTCTTCATCCCACATGCCCCCAAATCCCCCATCTTTGGGCAAGAAAACCCCTTGGCACCCTGGCCTCTCCCTTTATTTCAAAGGGAATTAAAACAAATGGCAGTATTTTTCTTTCCCAGTAGAGGGAAGTGTTGGCTAAACTGAATTTTATGCACTACAGCCTCATGGCACATCGTGCTAAAGGAGCTTCTCGCAGCACTTATCCCAGGTAGTAAAAGGGTTTATAAAAAGTCAAATTCTGTGGAAAGCAAAAGCACTTCACTGAATGCTAGCAAGATGGGAAGGCATGGAGAAACATTTCCAATAGTGAAGGAAAACACTACTTTTTTTTTTTTTTTCCAAATTGAATTTTGCAAGAAAAAAAAAAAAACACAAACCACTTTTAACCTTTTTTTTTTTGCTTGTTTAAATAAAAAAAATACAAAACATGTTTCAAACTAAAACTTTTTCCCAAGCTCAGGCTTTGATGAACTGCATATTTCTCAGGCTCTTTCTTTCCTTAAAAAGGCAGTGACAAATGTCACTGGGATAAAAGACTGGCTCTATGAGCATCTTTGGGAGAACAAAATGCGTTTTTGCAACCTGCACTGCTGACTATAACCCCTTTAGGAATGCAGTGCTCACTTTGTGGGGAAAAAGGTATTTTTTGGGGGGTCAAATGAAGAAAAAGATGACACCAACTGATCTCCCGTTGTATTTTGTTTTTTGCTGCTGGTACTTACTCCCACCTGACATGCACATTTATTAGGTTTCAGCTGACTTGCCTGAACTTTTTCAGGCATTCAGTAAGCCAGCATTACCCGACTGCTTCTTGCAGAGAGGAAGATTTTGGCAAGGCAGCACGGGTTTATAAATTTTTCTCTCTCTGATCAGAGTCTGTCGGGCTCCAATTAGCATGGCTACTTCATGATTAGTGCTTGCACTAGGAGGTCTCCTGTGCCAAGGGTGTTCCCCACTTGCTGTGGGATTTGGAGATACTGCCTTCGTTGTGGGCTCCTGGGTTACATTTCTGTGTCTCCTGATGGCAGGCAATTTAAAAAGAGGAACCCAAAGAGCATGTAAATGCTTGAAAATTGGGGGAAAGGATTCTTTTTTCTTTTTTTTTTGAGGGGGGGGGGGGTAGAAAATGGGGGAACCATAGCAGTCCTGCTCCTGGCATGGAAGAAATTTTAAACGTAGCTTTCCTTCTCTTGTACTTCTTCCTACCTTTTACTAATCTGATTTATACCCTTTGTAAACATTGCTGTTTTTTTTTCTATAAGCTGAGTTCAGACTGAGCTGATTTCATTATCACAGGACTGAGGATTTTCTAGTATTATGAGTAATTTCTGTATTTGTAAAGACACATGAAACAGATGGGTCATCCTGGTGCTTCAACGAGGTTTTAACAGTGTTTCCTCCTTCTGTAAAAAAAGCAGTAGAGTTTAAAATTTACAGAAGAATTCTCTTATGGACTGCAAAAGAAAGACAAGAAATTTTTCAGGAGCAGTGTATGGTGCATTAGGTGAAATTTTGTGGCTTTTCCCTCCTTTCCCTGGCTGTGTTACTAAATCTGTGACACTGGGATGCTGCTTGCTCTTCACCTTGAGATCACAGCTATTGCAGCTCTGAAGGAAGAAGGGGGGACAGAGGACCTTCATTCATAAATTGTGATTGGAGTAAGAATGGGATGGAAGAGAATATAAAAATATTTTCATATATAATAGTATGAAATTTCATTTTATATAAAATGTTTTATAATAAAACAAAAATGTTTTATAAAATATAAATATATTTAATATATAATATAAAATATACATATATTTATATTTTTATATAAAATATAAATTCCCTCAAACTCGCTATTCAGCACCAAAACACACATCAACACCTGCTGTATCATCAGCACAGAACACTGTGCTGCAGTCTGTGAATCACAGAATCACTGAGGCTGGAAAACACCTCCAAGATCATTGAGTCCAAGCATTAAATTTACTCCTCTTCCATAGGAAGCAGCAGTAGGTTCATGTGTCTTCTCCCTGTATAAGCCTAACTACCTCATGATAATATTTTTTTAGCTGTTTGGGACAAGAAATGCCATTTTTTGACATCATGGCTCAGTGGCAGGAGTTTCTGAATGTCTGAATACCCCCCCATCAGGGATGCTGGTTCTGCTGCCCAAGACCTGGGAGCATTTCTGGGTGCAGAGAGCACTGTTAGGGTGGGACCATACTGTGACCATCCCAGTGTGGAGGATTTCCAGCAGAGCTCTGCAGCTGGGATGAGCAGAGCGACCCCAGCAGCCATCCTTGCACAGCTTTCTCACTCTGGTGTGAATTCTTTTCTTGATTCAATTTAAATTAAGATGTTGGAAATCTGCTAAATATCGCTGAAAAGATGATGTTGCACTTGTTATTTAGAGGCGTCCTGCAGAGATGTGTTGGCACAGTGGCTGAGATGCCAAGGACTCACCCATTTGCCTTTGTGGGGTTGAAGATGTGCCCACCCCATATTCTTTGGGTCCTCATGAGAACCTTTGAGCAGCCACTCTTCAGCCTCATGTTGAGAGGTTAACATTTGAGGATTTGTCTTCTGCCTCACATATCTTGCTGTGCTTCTCTAACCTTTCACAGGCTCTGTTCCCCAGGTTCATCTTTTTCTGCCTCTTTTGGCCTTTATTCCCTTCAATCTCCCATTGTTTGGAAGCTTTTTCCAGTCTCTGACCTCCACTCTCTCTTCACAGCTCCTTCTCTCTTCTTCCTCACCCAGCTCTTCCCTATGATGCACTCCATCATTTCCTGCATTTCCAGATCTCCGAATCCCTCAGTCAGTAATTCCCTTGAGCGTGAGCTTGTCCTTGAGTGGACACCTGCTCTTCCTCAGCTGTCCACTCTTCTTGAGTGAACAACTGCCTTCCCAGAGCCACTGTGGCTCCTCAGTTTTTTCCTCAATGATCTGCTCTTTTCCCAGCACCTTTCCCCACCCTAGGTGCTGTCACCTGAGTATTTGTTACAGCTCCACACTCTCTCCAGAGTGGCAGCAGACACTTCCCAGAACATCACTGAGGCAGTAAAGCAATGCCAGCCTACCATTTGTCCTGTTTTGCTTCAGTAATCTGAGGAGTTTTTTCAGTTTTTCAGAAGTTTCTTTCACTTTTACTACCCTGAATACTTCACATGGCTGGAAAATCCTTACCACTCCTCTCTTCACCTACATCTGTCCATCTATGATCTTCCCAGTCACTGCTGGGCAGCTTATTTTGGGTGAAAGCTGCTGTTCTCACCAGAATTGCTGTGCTGTAACCATGATCCGGGGAGCTGTTCCTTGAGGCAGGGGGGCTCTGACATGCACATTTATTAGCTTTTGGGATGATCGGGGTTTGGATGGGGATGGTCAGAGGGTCCAGCTTTGGCACTGTTCACTGTGTGTGCTGAGGGGCTCCTTGCTGTGTCCTGCTGCCGGTGTCTCTTCTCCATCCCCTCCGCCCTGATTAAACCTTCTCTCTCCAAGGTCCCCATGGTGCCCCAGCTTCCAGTCCAGCTTCCCCCTCTCCTTCCCCATCCCACCTTTCTTCTCCCCAGTCATGTTCATCCCACCTCACTCCCTGGACCATGGATGCGACGCTTGGGGACAGGGCTTAGTGGCGGGCTTGGCTATGCTGGTTTACGAGTTGGACTTGATGCTCTTGGAGGTATTTCCCAAACTAAACGAGTCGAGGATAATATCGCTCCCTCACCATGCTTCCCGCTGCCAAACTAAACAAGCCTATGACACTAGCAGTCCATCGCCCCGTTTCCCGGTGCCATTTTTCATCCCCTTCCTCTCAGCCCTTCTCATCCTTCCTTCCTCCCCACCATTTCTCTGCCATCATTTCTCCTTCCCCGTTTCCCCTGCTTGTCCCTCCGCCTTCCTCAGCTCCCCGGCCCGCTCCCGCCATTTCCCCTCACGCCCTGCCCCCACCGGCGGCAGGGGGCGCTGCGGGCCCGCCCCGGCTGCGCTCGGCGGGGCGGGCGGCGCCTCCCTGCCTCCAGCCCTCCCTCCTTCCTTCCCTCTATCCCTCCCTCCATCCCTCCCCGCTCCCCCCCGCCGCCCGCCCGCCCGCCCGGCCGGGGCTGCGCTGGCTCCGCTCCGCTCCCGCGGCAGCCGCACAGACGGCGCGGCGGCTCCGAGCCATGCGCCCTCGGCGGCGGGCGGGCAGCGCGCTCCGCGCACGGCAGCCGGGCCCTTCCTCCCCGCGGGACGGGACCGCTCGCGGACTAAAAACTCTGTGGATACAATGAAGTGGCTCTGGGACTCTTGGTTTAGCAGGAAAAATTAAATAAACCAATGTAAGTTTCGCTCTTTTTATTTTGTTCGTTCGTCGGTTCGCTTGGTAATAAAACGATAATAAAAAGAAAGAAACGGAAAGGATGCCCGGTTCCGAGCGTGTGGCGGAGGAGGAATGAGTAGTGCCGGGGTTTTCCCTAACCCAAAGTTTCCCTGGAGGCGGGAGGAGCGGCGGCAGCGGCACCGCGACCGTCCCGTCCGAGCCGGGCGGAGAGAGGGACCGGGGGCTGGAGCAGAGGGAAGTCGGCGCAGCAAAGCTTGCTTTGCTGGGCTGTGGAAGCAGAGGATATAGAATCATATAGAGATGCATATTGCTGTTTGAAGGTAATTCTGGCAGGGATTCGGTTTAGTTTCCGTCTTGCTTCCGCACCCAGAAGTGCCGGGAAGAACAAACAACGCAGAAAATACTCTGCGATTGTTCAGTTGATGTTATCTGGTGTCAGATGTGTTGGAGTGGAAATGTAGTGGCAGGTGTTGAAGGGAAGAAATGAGCTGGAATGGTCATTTCTGTGGTGGCAGGGGCAATGTATCGTTCCTCTGTATGGCGAGAGTGTTACTGGTATTACTTGTTGTAAGAACTGACATATTTTAAGTGTGTTTCTTAATGGCACCAAGGACCTCAAAGCTGTTTGTAGAACACCTTGGCTTTAAAAATTTGGAGTTTTTACCGGCACAAATTAAAACTTGGCTTGGCTCATGTAAATAAAAGCGAGTCAGGGAGAGCTCTGCTGCACTCCAGCAAGGTGATCATGATTTTATCAAGGCAGCCCTGAGGGGAACAGTGACATACTGGGAGCACCGTGAGAGAGAGCAAAAGCTAAATAAAAGCAAAACTTATGCAACCGAAGTGTTGCAATGGGAATAAATCAGACCTTTCAAGTTTATTTTTCTTGGGGATTTGGGCGAGGAGGTGGAGATGAGCTTCTAAAAAGTGAATAAGCACACGAGCCAGGCACATGTGTGGCAACAGGTCTCGTTTTGCCATGCAGAGGGTGAGCTGAGCCTGGTGAGTGCCTGAGCCAAGCTTTTCCAGTCGCAGCCGGGGCAGTGGCTGCTCCTGCAGACGAGCCTTGGATCCGGAGCTGGTGGCCCCGATTCCTCCCACTGCCGGGCTGGCGAGCAGCTCTCCCCAAAACACGGGGTGGATGGTGGAATAAACACGGTGATTCAAAGAGGATTTGTCAATACTAAAAATAAACAGGCCCGCAGATGTGTCCTAGAGGGTCATGTCCAGGCACCGGCATTTTCGGGGCCAATGAGCCGATTTCGGCGATTTTCCGTCTGTGTGTCCTGTCCAAGGTGCTGAAGTTCATTTTGCTGCAATTTCCCGGGATTTCGGGGTTGGGCAGAAGTGCTCTTGGAGGCTTCCTGTTGTCTTAAATCGGCGAGGGGGTTCCCCCCCGGGTGGCATGAAGAAAAAGCAGGGATGTGTTTTCAGACACGTATATTTGATCCGTGCTCTTGGCGTGGGGAAGCAGACCAGGTGGAGACGCAGATGGATCCGGCAGATCCCATAAGCTTGTGGTGGCAGAGAATTGGAAAGGTCAGAGCTGTGAGGCAGTGAGGAGTGAAACCCTCTTATTCGAATGGACCAAGAAAGTGGTGGTTTTGGAAGTGTTACTTCTGCTGGTTTGAGTGCATTGACATGATGAGACTCTGTTCCAAAAAAGTTGAGGGGAGCCAAGCGTCAGGGTGGGATGGGAATGATACAGCTGGATTTGTAGTTATGTCCATTGGTTTTGTTAATGTTTTTTTAATCTGGTGTAGCCTTTTCAAGTGGCAAATGTGGTTGACAGAGAGCTTCAGAGACAGAGGGTCCTTAATAAAAAATATAATGTCTTTTTGGGGCAAATGTTTCAACATGTAAGCATGGAAGTTGTGGTATTTTTAGACTAATGTGCCAAAAGCTCTCAGCCTTGAGTAGTGGAGTTTATGTAGCTTTGGTAGGGGGCAGATCACAGTTTTGCCAGAAATAATCACAGATTAATATTTTACTGAACTTGCTCATGAACTGGAGTTGGATGTTGTAACATGGTTTTTCTCAGCTCTTGCCGCTCGCTCTGAATCATCCACAGAGCAGCTTTGCTCTTCTGTCTGAGGTTCTGAGGGTTTTACAAGCATGAAGGGTCAGCTTCTAAAGCCAGAGTTCTCACACAGAAGTGGTTTGTGCTGCAAGGAGCCCTGCAGATTTAAAGCGTGCCAGGGCTCTGTACAGTGAGGCAGAACGGATCCTGTTTCATGCCCTCAATCATTCGTCAGAGGTCACAAAGGTATTCAGTTGCATCATTGGGTATGTAGCCTAAATACCTTGACCATGAAGGGGGTATGTAGACCACGAGACTTTGTGACTCTGAATGACAGCTCATGGGTACAGACTTTAAAACTGCAACAGAGTTGAGAGCATTTTATTCCTGGCTTTAACCAGAAAGTGGCCTCAGTTCTTGCTGTGATGGACTAACACCTGTGGCATCAGCTAGTGCCTCCCAGGACCCTTACATGTGACAGGAGAAGGTTGAGTAGTTGCTGTGTTCTTGATTTAAACACTTTGTCAAAATTATGTTTAAAAATTTATTGATAGGAAATGTCATCCTGAATGAGAGATCAATGAAATATAGCTACTTTTAATTTCTTTAAACATCCTATTTATGTTGGATAGGAATTTCTTTAACTTCTCATTACCTTTTTCTGTTCAGTGTCTTGGAGGAATCCTTTGTGCATGTATGGGAGTAAAGAACATTTTGGGTGGCATATTAAACCATGTTGGTGGTCATTTGGAAATCCTAGTTCTGCTTTTCAGAAGGAACTTGTTGGCATCTGTTATCGCCTTTAGTGCCTTAGTTTTGGAAAGCTCAACTTGAAAAACATAGAAGAGACCTGTTGTTTTCGGAGGGTGGGTGCTGAGTTCTTCCTGAAAATTGCTACCTCATAAGTTGTCTCTGATGATTTACTCCGGAAAATTATAGCCCTGATTGTTAAAAGGTGACAACAACTAATTTCTCAGTTCTCTTAAATAGAACCTTGGTAATTCAGAAGCAGTGTCACTCTTAAATATCCACTTCAATTTCTGCTTTGGGTTTACACATTGTCTTGAGGTAGGGCCTTAATCATGGTATAAAGCAATTTTTAGTTGGAGTTCTGTTATTGCTTTTCCCTCCTTTCATCATCTAACCTGGAGCAAAATACATGAAGTCTGTTTGGTATATTTCTGTTTGCTTGTAGTGAATATCTCTTCCATGGTGTCATGGATGATTGCAATCAGTTCAGAAAAAACATGTGTTTATTTATCCTTTAAATAGGATCATCCTTATGAACACCTACCAAAAGGAAACCGTGGTTATATTTCTGTTGATCTTGGTTTATTATTTAATCTGCAGACCAAACTGAGGAGCCCACTTTGACCTGGCTCCGTCTCTTTGGGTTTCTCTTGCAAAGTGACAGTTTCTAAATCAGGAAGGAAATCAGGTCACATTTCTGGCTCTGCAGGATTTATCTCATTGCTCTTCTTTCAAAGTAATTAGAGTTACTAATAATGAGGAAAAGAAAACTTTTCCAGAACTGGAATGTCCCTAACTCCTCTCTCCTTCTGGCAGTTTTTGTGTCACTGAAGAGACCCAGGTAGTTCAGAAACTTTGTTGTGTAGGATCCTTTTGCTCTGTTACATATACGGTGTCTTCCTTTCAGTGCAGCTGCAGGTGATCTGCTCACCTTCATAAATGTATCTTCTTTTCCTTAGAATTGTGTTTCCTTATTTATTTCTCAGTAATTCTGGAGCTGATGGTACTAGATCCGGGCTGTCCACTTGTAGTGAGTGAAATCCCAGATTTCAGCTTGGAAGAAGAATAAGAACACATTTATTACAGTTATCCCCTGTCCCAGTCCCTCAGCTGGCTCAGGACAGAGTGATTTTCTTAAATTCATGCAGTACCAGCTGTCACAACCACTGTTTGTACCCCTCCTTTTCTGGTTTTTAATCAGTCTGAGTTCACAGAGGCAACTTCCCATGAAAGATGGCAAAAGAACCATAAAAAAAATTCCTTCTCTTCCCACACTCCCACCTTTGAGGAGGTGAAGCTTGGCCTCCCACCAGGAGGTCACCTTGTGAGTCATTAAAGTGCAAAATTTTGTCAAAAGATCCCTTATCTTTCATGGCAAAAACATGCCTTGCTGCTCTTTGTGTTGAACAAAGCCTTTGTTAATCACTGTTCTGCATAACGAGAATGGTCTGAGTTTTATTTTTATCATCATATTGCAAGAGCTTTTTGAATGTAGAAATTTGACACATCAAATAATACTGTTGTACCAAAACATGCAGAAAAAATTAAAAATTCTGCATGTTGGTCCAAGTTTTCCCTTTACCCTTTTTTATTTAATTATAAAATTAGAAGTTTACTTTTATGTTGTGGAAAAAATAAGTCCATACTTTCTTGGATTATTTATTTCACCTCTCATCTTGAATTGAGTTTTCCCAGTTTGCTAAATTTTGCTTTTTACTGCAATGCTGAGAGCCCTGCCAACAGGTTGCAGATTCTTTTTAAAGCTTTCTGGATTCCTAAAAACTGCTCTGCATTCAAGTTATTGTTTGAAAGATATCTGCAACTTCTACTTTATTAGTTTTTAATCCAACTCTAGTATTAAACATCTAAAAAAGTTCTACTGATTTTATTTGCAAGTGTATAAAAGTTGGGTGACTGAATGCAGACCATGGCACAATTAAGGTGTGTTGGAAGAAATTAGTCTTTTTCAATATTCATGGCACTTGAAGGCTGATTGTGAACACTAAGCCAGGTTTTAGGGTTTTCAAGGGGTCTTGGGAGGTGGGAGTTGTGCCTGAGGTTTTTTCCCCTACTGATTTTAAGTCTTTAGAGTAAACAAACAAACAAAAAAAAAATTCAGTGTCATACAAAGTTTAAGAAAAACTTGTTAATGGGCAATTGTTTTTTAAGACCTATTAGCTAAAGATAGATTAGAGACTAACTTTTAAGGCCAAAATCCATTCTTAAAGACTGTATTATTTCAAAAGTGATTTTTCTGTGTTTCTTTTATTTATCATAATAAAATGGTTTATTTTACCCCCGCAAAAGGAAAGTTTTGTTAGAGGCTGAATACGCCACTGGTGCTCCTGGCTATATTGCATCAAGTTGGGTCTAACAAGCTTTGCTTCAGGCTTAACAGAACCTTGGTCTTGGGAAACCAAAACAGGACAGCACAGAGGCATAATTTCTGGTAATTTCCAGGGAAAAAATCCCCCCCTGTAGGAGCCAGCTCAGATTTTGTGCCCCACTGCCCGCCCATTCCAGCCCTCCGAGGAGCGTCCCTGCTGCAAGGTCAGACACTGCCCTGGGAAACAAACTTTAAAGAAAGTGATGATGAGGGGAAAAAATGCCCCCTGCCCATGGTGTAAAGCTCATAAAGAGGAGCAACTCTGTCAATAAGTTTTTGTTTCAACCTGTCATGCAGCTACCAGAAGTGGGCAGAGGTTTAGGGAGAGCAATGCTAGCAGGAGGCTTTTGGGGAGAGGAGAAAGGAGCATCATAAAGTGTTACAGCCTGACCTGTAGACAGGCACTTAATGTTGTCTGAGGCCTGACACGCTGCTAGCACGTTACATAATGCACAATTATAAAATCACACTAAAGCCTCTTTAAAATACCTGCCTGATTATAACAGGGTAATTATGCCGCGTTTAATAGAGCTGAGTGCTGCGGGGAAGGGACCCCCCTGCACCAAACTCGCTCCTGTGCCTGCCACCCCGGATGCAGCCGGCGGTGCCATCCCCTTGGAAGCCCTAGACCCTCCCAAAGCCCCTCGGGTGTGTGCCTGTGCCCCGTTTCGCTCTCGTGTTACAGGGCTTGTCCTTTCCTTCCGGACGCATTTCTGCCTGTCGCTGCTCCCCATATTAGTCCAGCCAGCGCGGCGTGACGCGGCCGCCCTCTCTCCCTCCCCGGGGCCGAGCGCATCGCCTCCGGTGCATTGCCCTAGCCCGGTCCCCAGCCTCCGACACGGCACATCGCCTCCGGAGCATTGCCTAGCCCGGTCCCCAGCCTCCGACAGGGTACACCGCCTCCGGAGCGTCCCCAGCCCTGTCCCCAGCCTCCGACCCCGCGCATCGCCTCCGGCGCGTCCCCAGCCGGGTGCCAGCCTCCGCCACCGCGCTGTGGCCCGCGGCTCCCGTGCTGCCCGAGGGGCAAAGGCCGGCCGTGTCTGCAGCGAGAGGGTCTGCAAAGCACTGCAAGTATCTGAGAGACTTTTTGAATTTATTTGTTTAGCCCCCCTCTTTATCTCTTTTCAGCAGCGTCTCACGTCGGGGGCTCTGCTCGGCTCGGTGCTCGCGGGTGGTTCCCGTTCCGCCGCTCCGTGCTGAGCTCTGGGTCCCTTGGGAAAGCGCCCCAAGTTCCCCGGGTTCGCCGAGCTCCTCTCGGCTCTTCCCTTCCCCTCGTCCATCAAACGGAGGGACGAGTCCTCTCCTCGGCTCTGCCGGCGTAAATCCAGATCGATTTGTTCGACTTCAGCAGAGCTAATCCAGATTTACGCAGCCCTTTCCCCGAGGACTTCCCCCGTTTTTCGCTCTGGGTGACCGTCAGTGGGCCAATGTCAAAATACATCTGATCTAGGCAGATTCCCTGTCCACAGATATTAATTATGCCCCGGCAAAAGTTTCTGAGGAAGAGCAGTTGGATTTGAAAACAATATACAAATTCTGTTGCTAATTTTAGAAAGTATGGGGGATTTTTCCCCCTCCTGTTGAAACTAAATATAATTTGAAAGATAATGTACAAAGACTTAAATATAGCCTGCAATTATACATGGCATATGAATAGTTTCTCTTGTTTTTAACATGTTTGGTTTATTTTTCCATCTTTCTCAGCAGACAGCTGTTAGATAAAGGAAGAAAAGTAAATAGTTTTTATGAGAACCATACGTCATAGCTACAAGGAATAATTAAGAAAAAGGAATTATCATAATTATAAGGGAAGATAAAGACTAAACAAATACTTTCTGTGCTTCATCCCCTTGCCCCATCATTTTATGGCACCTCTGTAGTAGTACTTTAGCTAAAGTACTTGAGTGCTTCTAGAGCAAATTTCCTGCAGGTCCATCATGTTCCTGTTCCTGCTGGATTCAGGCAGTTTGGAACTGAGTCTGTGGATCCTCCTTCACGGGAGAATGAAATTGGGGTAGAAACTTTCCTAGGAAAATCCCTGGGTTCTTGAGTTCCCTTGCCCTTGGTGGAAATTTTGCTTGAGTTATTCTGAGTTTGCTTTTCTATGAACTTGGTCTACTTGACAACCTCCAAAAGTTTTGTTGTGTCCGCACGGTGCCTGAGCAAGCACCTGCAAGGTGTACAGATGTCCTGGTGTGAACAAATTGCTTTTTCTGGCAGTTGTGAAATACAGTTCTGCTCCTCAGGTGCTGTTACATCTGGGAAAAAATGTTCTTTTGGTTAAAAGTTTCTTGGGTTTTTCCCTGTCTTGTGAAACCTGAGCAGTGCTGGGCTGGCAGGTCTTGCTCTGAGCGTTGTGTGCTCAGTAATCAGGACCCAGTAAAGCTTTTTAGCTGCTTCTAAGGACAGGCCAAAAAGAGCCTGGGAACACTGCGCTGGGTCACACATTGCCTTTTTTTACAAAGGTATAGAGAATGGCATAAAAGACCCTCAAAATAATAATAACAATACTAAAAAGACCCCCCCAAAATGATGGTTGTAGACTCCTGGGAGCAAGGCAAGTGGCTGCATATGAGGCTGTGATCCAAAAACATTGAAATATTCTGGGCTGTGGTTTTCTTTTATTAATTAGTCTAAGTGATGTTCAGAACTTGAAACCAAGGCTTTTAGACACATCTCTGGTGCCTAATTCTGCTCAGTGTCTCATAACAGGGTGAATCAGGAGACTGTTTATTGAAGCCAGTGATGCAGTGTCGATGTAAAAGCGACAGAAGGGAGATGGAGGATTTGTTTACGAGCAGAAAAGTCCCCTGGACAGTTTAACACTAACAGAGAAAATTACTGAATAGCTGCAAAGCGCAGAGCTTAAATGTAGCTGAAATAAGTCTTCTGGAGCATGTCCAGAACTATTTTAAAGGCCTGATCCAGAGCCTGATGAAGCCAAAGGTAAAGCTCTTTTTGACTTCTTCATATCTGACATTTCATTTCAAAATAGCATTCCCTCTCTGGAATTTTCTAAAGCTGTCTCCTAGGTGGTTTTTAATTAACTATTATGCCAGATGTAATGGCTTTTGTATCTCTTTAGTACTCGGATTTGTTAACTATAAGAAATAATAGCATAATGTCTTTGTTGCACAGGAAATTCTGATTTTCTATGTAGTCATTAGTTGCACAAGCCATTGGCTTGTCCACTGGTTTACCAGTGTATATCTGTCTTATTCTGTAGCTTTTGAACCCATTGGACAACTTGATTCAGAGGTTCAGGACTGAGGGAGGTTTGGTTTTTGCAAGTGCTGTTAAAGGATGTTGCTGGGTTGAGAGTAGAGAGGCTCAAAAGAACATCATATGTAAGAAGGTGCCTGTGTGGTGAGCCAGGCACATACATCACAGAATTTTTATTGTGTTATTCCATATTATGTTCTATTTTCTGTTTAATGCCCCATTGTTAGGCCAGTAACTGCTTCACCTCCACCACCCATGAGATCAGGTAATGCCAGGTGTAGACTGTAATTGCATTGTTTTAAAGGGAGCTTGCAAACAAAACCCTTGGGTCTCAGTGCATTTGGAAATAATCTGAAAAGGCTCCATCATGTGTGGATCCAAGCCTGCTGAAGACCCTCATTGGCTTCAGGAGGTTGTGGATAGGTCTTTGTGTCTGAGGAGGAGTGGGTATCAGGGGTCAGGTACCAAGGGTGCCTCGAGCTGTGAGAGAGCCTGGTCCTGTTGAAGGACTGGAGGAGGTGACAGAGGGACAAAGATGATGTCCTCTCCTTCTTTAATCCTGCCCCATGACTTTGCTGCTGAGTCTCCCTCTGTGCAGGGGGATGTTTGACTGTATTGACACTGCTACCCACTTATGTGCTTCAGATAGGGGTTAATAACTCTATGTAAAAGACAACTTTTATTTGTCTTTTATATTACAAAAAAGTATATTATAAAATTATATATTTATTTTTTAAAAAATCAGGAATAAAGCGAGGATATTGAAAATGCAATTTCCGGCTCCATCAGGTCCATTTTGGTGGGAGCTGGCCTGTCTGTTGTGATGTCAGATGGGACATGTGTGCCCAGCTATTGCAAGAAGCTGGTGCAAACCAGGGTGAGAGGCAGCAGGCATCACGCTGAGGATCCCCTGCCTTGTGTGCACCCATGCAGTGAGGCTGTGGCTGCTTCTCCCCCAGGCCTTGCCCTGCCCATCGCTGCGAGGAAGGGAAAATGGAGGGTGTCCCTGACCCCGGTAATCTCCAGCTGCCACCGAGCCTCCCGGGAGGCACCCGTGGCCAGCACAGATTAACACAGCCCACAGCAGGGACTGGCCTGCAGCCAGCATGGCCCTGGGATCAAAGGAGCATGGAGGTGGCTGAGAGCCACCTTCGGGCCCCTCCTCCTCGCCTCGCTCTGCTGCAGCTTTTGCCTTCCCTGCTGAACCAAACCCACCCTCTGCAGATCAAAGTGCTTCTTTCCCCGAGTCTTGCGTAGGGTGCTGGTGTCCAAGGTGTGGTTTCAGAGCTGACAATTGGATAAAGTCTTCAGGATCTCGCTTGGGGAGTGCTGTGGATGTGTGTTGTTTTGTCTTTTTAAGTTTTTCTAAATTTTCTGATGTTTGCATTCTTGTAATGAACTTTCTCGTGCACTTTATGTAAATAACTTATTGTTTTGTATTCTTTTATGGAGGAAGAGAAATTTGATGGACTGTTGGTTGTCCAGTATCATTGGAGAGGCGGCAGTGTCACCCTCCAATCCACTGTCACTTTTGGAAATCTATAAATGTTAAAGTCAAAAATTAAGCTTCCCTCTTTTTTTTACCTTGAAGAGTCCAGTCTCTGGGTTGTTTTATTTCGTCCCCTAAAGCAACAGATATGTGTGCTGGCTGCCTTTTTTCTTGATGGGCAAAACCAGGGTGTTCTGACCCCAAAGGATAAAGGATGGTGGTGCAGAGCTGAAGGCCATCATGAGGATGTCACAGGCAGGCCCAGTGCAGAGGCTTGGAACCATCATGAGGTTGTCACAGGCAGACCCAGTGCAGGAGCACATCATGAGCTGTGCCCGGTTCTCTACTGTGTCCTTGCTGCCTCTAGGAGGAAAGGAGCAGGAGGAAACTGTGTGCAGCATTATTTTAGAGTTTCAGAGGTCACAAGGAGCCAGGGAAAGCACAGAAATGGCATCACAGCACTGAAAATGGTGTATTTGAGTGGCAAATACACCATTGTCTGGTGTCTTGGTTTGGTTTGTAGTGGATGGTCTAAGTAAGAAGCTGTATTTCTGTTAGAGAGGTTATTTTTGAGGGCTGTTTGCCAGGATCAGGAAGAAGGTGGTTTAAAACATATTTTGGAGGGATTATCAGTGTTGTCCCCATCAGTTCCAGCAGCCCTCATGCCCCAAAACACAGAGGCTATTTCATGGCTGAGCCCTTTCAGGGAGGTCCCTCATCCCATGCACTCCCTTTGGACGCCTTGATTTTCAGCTTCTCAGCCCTGGGCTGATAGCAGCTCTGTGCTGACCAGCACTGCACAGCCACACAGCTGCCAGCAGCCAGCCCTGGGCTTGAGAGGTTTGTTTTCCAAGGTGGGGCTGGTGCCAGCTGCACTGTTTTTATGGCGTGATGGTCCCTGGGGATGGCCAGGGATCAGCCCTGCCTTAACTCCTGTAACACAAAGCACAAAGTCCTGCTCAGGCAGGAAACAACCTGAGCAACAACCTGGAGGAATGGCCTTGCAAGGGAATTTTCTCCTCTTGCTTCAGTGGTCCAGAGTCCCACCCTGAAAGCAGAGTACGATCACTTCATGCTCATTTTAAATGGTGCCAGCTGAACATGCGTGCTGGTTTGCAGGACTGCGTGGCAGCACTCAAAAAGCAGCATCTCACACACTTGGGTCTGTGAGATGTCAAACAATGTTGAATATTTTCTTCCCAATGCCAGTTTGAAAGCTAGTTTTATAGTCACAGTTAGCATTGCAAATGTTTGAGTGGTTCCCTGGTACATGATTTCTTCCAGGAGGCTCCTACAACTTTAATGAATGTGAAAGTTGTGATTAGCATGGGAGATCATTGCTTATAGCAACTACACAATGTATTAGGCTACCCATCAGTCTTGCTGTTAGAGCACTCTGCAGAATTCAATAAGCAATGTTATTTACTCTGTTGTCTTTAGGAACTTGAGAAACCTCCCAAAATGTCTTATAATCCAGGAAAATGCTTTTCTGCAAAGCAAGTTTGCTTCATTGATTGCATTTCTTCACTTTGGTTACTGAATGGCAGGCTAAAAATAAATTTTAAAAAAACCAAACCAGTATTGAGATCAATCGCTAATTGATTTTGACTTGTCATATCCAGTTAAAAGCAGAACCAATGCTTTCTGAAATGTTACTGATGTTCTGGAGCTTTGTCAAGCTGCATATGAGAGAATGCATCAATAGCAGAGTGTAAGATCTCTTAATTTGGGCTTCATACAGAGTGTTGGGCACGTAAATGTCAGACTAAAGTTCAAGGGTTCATCAAAGTCCTGTGAGGATCTCCAATGTCAATGAAATTCCTATTAAAAACTGTCCTGTGAGGCTTTGCAGCCTACAAATGCTGGTTTCTTGAAACAAAAGTTGCATGGATTGTTGAAGAAAAGGCCTTCACAGGGCAAAGGGGTGGCTGAAGAGAGTTTTTGAGCAGGAAACAATGAAGGAGCTGCTGTGGGATCTGCCACAAGAGCCAAGCTCAGCTGCTTTGCTCCAGCAGTGAGTCAGCTGGGGACACCACCCAGGAGGACAGGGACAGTCTGTGTGGCTCTGTCCCCACACCTCCAGTGGAACCAGGGGCTTGGGTTGTATCTCCAGTGCTAGAGGTGCTGGAAATCACTCTTTCCCAGAAGCAGCAGGGCAGGCAGGGACCAGCCCCCCTGTGCTGTGCTTGGCATCACCCTGACAGCTCCCCATCCTCACCCTCCCTCTCCAGCAGCACCTCCTGGCTTGCTCTGTGAGGCTGATGCTTTTCTGGATGGTTTTCCCTGGACTTTGTGCCTTTGAGGGGGGATGGAGGGAGGGGAGAGCCAAAACAGAGGACAGCCTATTTTTAGGCTGACTATCTCCCACTCCCTGGAAGGCCGGGTGCCAATTAGGTGGTGTGGCGGGGTGACGCTCGCCTGTCTCTAATGCAGCCTGCCGGCAGAAAGGGAGCAGAGCTTTGAGACATCTTTCTGTACCAAGGGACGCCGAGCCTGTCTAGATTTTTGCAGTAATGTTTATTTTGTGCTGTTGCATCTGCTCATTTTCATCTGGATGGCTTCCTCCTCCCTCCCATCCTAGTTTATAACAGAGCTCCGTGCACACCGTGTTGTGCGGTGTTTTGAAGCCCAAGTACATGATTTTGGCTTGTGCCTTTCTGTTCCTTTTGTAATGGGATAAGAAAGAAAAGACTGGAAAATTTAGGCTCAACTCTATAATTTAGAGATTATAAAGCCGTGAAATAAAACCGTGATCATCTACTCTGTCTCTAGAATAGCAGAGGGCTCCTCATAAATTAGTATTATTTCAGCTACAGCATGTACTGTCAAGTAAAGAGGAATTGAGCAGGATGGATTTTTCATCCTTCAGTCTTTGGTAGGTTATTAGTCTCTGGTAAAGCATGGTTAAATGATTTTCTTTAAAGTGTGCACATTATGCCAAATTAATATTTCTTTTGTTCCAGTTCTTGACCACTGGATTTCTCCTATATTATTCTGACAGAGTGCAAAGTACTTTGTAATGAGGAGAGGAGTAGTAATGTTTTAGCTGTGTTTGTCCAAGGGTGCTGGTACTGTGATTTATTAATCCCTTTCCATTACCTTTGGTGTGATCTAGCTCTTTGCAGTGTTTACTATGAGCCTGATTTCCAGCCCTTAATTGTGTTTAATGATACTTCCCTAAACCTTTCTAATTTATCAGCACAACCCTTGTGCTTTGGACCTCAGAACTGAAATGGGGTAATGTTCCCATCAGTTTCTATCGCTGTCCCCTGAGCCCTGATTAACCAAACCCTGCATCAGCTCTTCTGCTCTTTCCCCCAGAAAGCAGAAATGTTTTCCGTCCCTCACATCTTTCTGTTTATCCACATAAAACTCTGCCACAATTGTGGTTTTCTTCTGGTGCTTCACCACAGTGTCCCAGTACTCTGGAAAGCAGCACTGACATTCAGAGTACATGCTGGCCAAATCTGTAGGAACTCTTGGGTTCAATTATCATAACTTGTTGATATAGAAAGTCCAGCTAAAGGAACCAGGATATTTTAGACTCCTTTTGTACATCTTTATCGCTCCTAAATGTGAAATGTCATTCTCAGCATATTATTGCTCCATTGCATGGATTTTTCCCCAGTACAGAGCAGAAATAGGTATTGAACATTTCTGCCCTTTCTGTGCTGTTGTCTGACGGTACTTAAAGGATACATTTTGTTCCTTATGGGTTTGAAAAGTTCCTTTTTGCCCTTAAAAAGGCCAGCAATTTCTCTAGCTGCAGTTTTGTTACTGATTCTTTCTATTCTAACACAAGCCCCTGTGTTACGTGTTATCATGTTATTCTTTACTTCCTTTCTTTTTTTCTTTTTCTTTTTTTTTTTTTTAAGAAAGCATTTTGCATTCTGGAGTGTGTGCAGCATTTTGGTTGTCATAGGATAGGAAGTAAAAACTTTTTTGAACTCTTTCAGTGTCCAGGAAGAGAGACTGCACAGGCTCTGCACAACATGGCCAACACAGGATTGGAAGGATAAAGCTGATATTTGGAGAGAACTGGGGAAATAGGAAAGGGAAAATTCTCCTACATCTCATTAAGGGTGAAATTCTTTCTCTGCAGAAAGCCTCAGCAAAATAGATCTGCTCCACACCACCAAAGTTCAAAGCATCCCTTTTATTAAGGGACGGACTAAGGGGGTTATAAGCCTCTGGATATTGATACATGGCAGTCTGGTACAAGTTCCCAAATTATGTCAAATGATGGCAACAACAAATACCCTCTTTTCCCCCCACAAAATAGGTTGTGTTATCATGCCACCTTCTTCCGTGTTTCTGCTGGCAGCCCACACATAACTGGGGCTTAGAAAAGTGACACGAGGGTCAAAACTAGAATCATCATCCTACAGCCACTGTCCTCCTGCAGCTGAGCAGTGAAGTGCTCCTCTTTGACTTCATCCTTAGCTGCAGCCTGCAACCAAACAGCACCATTGGACCACTCTGTCCTCAGTGCACTCTTGCTGGGCTGAAACACTCAGGGCTCTGGGAGAAGTTCCCTGCTCT
This sequence comes from Motacilla alba alba, assembly GCF_015832195.1. Classification (NCBI taxonomy): domain Eukaryota; kingdom Metazoa; phylum Chordata; class Aves; order Passeriformes; family Motacillidae; genus Motacilla; species Motacilla alba. The sequence continues at coordinate 5,122,721 of NC_052017.1, forward strand.
GTGGGAAAACCCAGGCTGGGAGGTGAGCTACAGCCCTGGCTCACTGAGCTGAGCACCAAGGTCTGTGAGGAGGAAGGAAAACTTCCCAAATCACAGTTGAATCCCTGCAGAGCAGTGAGGTTTTCTTCAATTTGCTGGAAGTATCAGAATTCAGTCTTTCAGACCTCCTGATGCTGGGGTCCATTAGCAAGACACACGTCTTGGCTTTGACTGAACATGAACTCTGGGCTGATGCATATTTATTTATTAATATTTTCTATTTCGTGCTGCCGATTGTCCCAGATGCAGGGGAGGGAAATGACTTTCAAATGAGAAGATTTTTCTTAAGCCTAGAGCATAGCTGTATTTGGAATGCAAACTTTAATCAGTTGCTTGATGGAGAAATATGTAATAAAAGTGCAATCTCTGCTGGGTTCCCTTTCATCCCAGTATCAGCTGTAGGGTTATGTCCCTTGGAAGAAATATGGATTGTGTGCAAAATAATTTAGGCTCTTTGTAACAATTCTGTTGCAGAGACCATCTACCTTTCTTGTGTGCTTATGTATCTTATTTATCACAGCAGTGATAAATATTAATAATAGTGATAAACGTGGCTTGGTGGGGAAGCTGTACTTCACTGACTTTTTTGGGGAAGTTGAGTATTTATAGTTTGGAGATTTTCTAAGTCTTACTCTTGCATTCAAGTGTCTGCTTCTTCAGTTCAGCAGCAGTCAGGTTCCTGGGCTCTCAGACACAGGAGTGTTCTTAACCCCAAGGAGGCATCACTTCTTCCAGCAGCCCAAATCCTCTTGCCCCATGCACTTTGCAGTCACAACCCAAGCATGAGGAAACTCCACTCACGAGCAGCAGTATCTCTCTGTGGCTGATTTCGTGAGCTGTTGAGGGTCCATATCATCCTTCTCATCCCACTGTGCCCAAGGGGCAGCCCAAACCCTGAGAATTTTTGCTGTGCATCTAAAGAAGAATCCTGGGTGCTCCTGTAAATGGTTGCAGCAAAAGAGCTACTGGAGGAGGCTATTTTTTTTTTTTTCAGGGCAGAACCAGAGAGGCTACTTAGCATAGTTTTACATGCTGCTAATGTGGTTTTATTGCTTCTAGGACCTGACCTACTATCATAATGTGCTGCTGTGGATGCTTTTACTCATTTGGAGCTGGTCCAGGGATCTCTAATGGGGCTGTGCACTGCATGACCTAGGTGTGCTCAGCATGACACCATCCCCTGCACTGGGAGAGCTGGTTTATCACGCTGCTGAGGACTGGGAGGACTGGGAAATTGGGCCAGCAGCATGCTCTACCTTGTACTGGAGTTTGGATCCTGTGGAGTACTGGGTGCTGGAGACAAGGACACCCCTGTTGTGCCCATCACCACACAGGCCATGGGTTTCTTAATGCTCTGCTGTGGACTTGCTCTGTGCACACAGAGCACTTCAGACCAAGCACTGGTGTGCAGGGCATGTGGAGAGCTGTGAGTCATTCCCCACTGCTCCTAATGAGAAACCCAACAGATTCCAAGTTAGAAATGTACTAAGAATGGTTTTTGGGATTCACCTTTCCCTGCACTGTTGAGCCCAGGAGTCTTGCAGCCAAAATAATGAGTCTTAACATTATCCCTTTAGCCCTATAAACATTTCCCTCAGTGGTATATTTAGCAACATAAATTATGTTTTGTGTGTGTTTGGTGCTCCTAGTTTTGGCCTACCTTCCCACTCTCCAGCCTCAAATTGCTGAAGTGATTGTGTGCTGTTTGTTGTGCTTTACAAGGTTTCTTGACAGCTATCAGCATTTTACATTTGGTACAGCTTTCTACTTTTTTTTTCCCCTCCATATATATTATGCTGATCCAGGCAATAACATCTTGGCAAGGCCAGTTTCTTTCTGAAATGCTCAAATACAGACTGAGAAAACCTTATTTTGATGAGAAGTGACTTCTATGCCTGAATAACTCATAGGCACCTAGTCTGTATTTTGAAAATCTGAATGTCTCTTCTTTGTTACCAAAGTAGTAATTTTATATCGGAATTGGCAAAGAAATATGTATCACACAGGTGAAATCTTTGGATGACAATGTGATTTTACTGCTGGGTGCTGTGACCAACAGCACATGTGGTTTGATTTAGGCTAAAGGAGAGGATCACACCTTGTGTTACTTGCCGTGATTTTTAAGTGTTATTTTTAGGGGCAGGGCATTGATTGTCCAGACACTGCTCCTGGGTTTTATTGTCTGTGAGACTTCACTTTTCTCTCCAGGAGAAAGGAATGGGTGAAGTCACAACAGAGTAATCACAGGGCTGGAGTGCGGGTTAGACAGTCCTTGGAGACTGATCCACTTGGGCTGGGAAGTTCTGCAGTTGCTCCCAGTTCAACCAGCCTCAAGGAAGCTTGGGCTGGCCTGGGATAACCTCCAAAGGAAGCGCTGCAGCAGCTGAGAGAAAGGGAATAACAATTTTGGAGGAGAGGAATAGCAATCCAGGGAAGACACCCTGTGTCTTCCTGAGAATGGGGGATCACCCTGAGAGTTATGTTTACCTTGGGTGCTCTTGAGTTGTCTGAGCGAGGTACCTAGGCTTTTGGGCTTTTGATGATACTGCCAAACTGGGCTGGAAAAATGAGGCACTGGATTTCAAAAAAGAGAAAATGAGATAGCTGGAAAGAGAAAACCCAAACCAACCAAGCAAAACAAACAAACAAAAAAAACCAAACAAAAAACCCAAACAAAACAAAACACACCAAAAGGTATTTAATTGGTCAGAAATCAAAATCATTTAAGCATCCTTTCATCACATGGAGCATAGTTTTTTTTACTTTACAGAGATAAAAATGAAGGTAAATTGCATGCCCAAGGTGTTGTAGGAATGGCACAGCCAGGAGGTTGCCCCTACACCGTACACTAGCAAACAAATTTTTTGTCCATTTCTTCAAACCCCCACAGAGGGCTCCAGAAAGCCCCTCCCAGTCCCAGGGGCCCAGTGAAGGATTTTTCCACCTGTATCTTTCCAGAACTTCTCTCTTCACCACCATTCATTTATTTTTCCCAAATCCTTCCCACTCCTGCCTCCAATTCTGCTTAGGTGAACATTCCCCATCGCCTTGCTTTTGCTTCCTTCCAAGCAGAAGCACCTCCCACCCCAAGGGACAGCACTGGATTCAATGTTTTCATGGTCAGGAACAGTGTGAGCATTCCTTACATGGTTAATCAGGTGTAGAGAAAGAGCACAACGTGTGTGGCCTTGTGTGACCCCAGACATTGCCAGGAGGTTCCTCTGCATTGGTGCTGTGTGATCTTGGAGCATCTGTGCTCTCACCATGTGCTTTGCTGAGGCAGGATGGCTAAAATGTGCTGCTTAAGTGATGAAACACAAAAGCTTTTGTTTTCCAAGGTCTGTGCTGCTCTCCAGCACTCAAAACATACTTCTCCTGGGGTCTGCCCAGTATTTTCTCTGCATGGAGTTTGCTGTGCATGGCAAGACTATGCTGCAGGAACATGAGAGCATTCAAAGCATGTTGGCATGAGTGGTTCTAACCGGGATCCTACCCCCATATAGGCCCTGAAAATGCAGGCTCAGCGAAACTGCTGAAAATGTGCCAGAGAGCTCAGCCACAGGAGTGCATCTGTGAAATATTTAAAAAGTAGTCAAAGAGGGGAAAAAGTGAAGAGCAAATGGAGAAGAAAGTGTGCTGCTAGTTCAGCAGAAAAGACAATTGTACCTGCTGGTAGCAAGAACAACTTCATCATCTGATGCATGGAGCTCTTCCAGCTTGTCACAACCAATACTGCACACCCAAAGCTGTTTGTTGCATTAGCAGTGAACCAGAGAGTGCAGGGAGCTGCAGCTCCCTTGGCACATAGGCTGGGCACCAGCTCCTGCCTGTGCAGGTGCTGCTGCTGCTTGGACAGGAGAGGAAAAGGTGAAGGTGTGAAATGCCATCGGGGTCTCGCTGTGTTTCCCACCTCCTCTGAACTGGGTGTTGATCAAGCCCAAGTGCAAAGTCAAGCCTCAACTATTATCTGCTATTTTGTGAGGAGGACTTAAAAGGTACCTATCACCCTACAGCTGAGGGTTTTTTTTGCTGTGGCTAAGAGAGGACCAGTTTTTATTCTTTGGCAGGGGAGGACACAGGAGCAGCTGTCTCCAGAGACCAAATGGCAGCTCAAAAGTTGAACTAAGGAGAAATCTGCATTCAGCTGTAAATGAATAGAAAGATACCAATTATCCTACTCTGAATTCAGCCAAGATTGAGGGGAGATATTTTTCACAGATTGTGTGACTTCCAGAGGCAGGGTCTGTCTTATGGGCACAGCTCAGCTCTGTCACAGAGTCCTGCATCAGTACTGGAATAGCTGAGGCTAAAATCTTTCTTGGAGTTTGTTGCTAAGGACTTTCCTGCTGAATGATGCACGGGAGTGAATCAGCACTGAGATGTGTATTTCATGTGTAATGTGCTCAAGTGGTGTGATTTGTTCAGACGGTAGATTGCCTCACTACATCTTGACAAAAGTGTCTTGAAAGTTGGAGCTCTGTTGAGTGTGTTGCAGTAATGCAACCTTGCAGTGCCAGAGACGTGAATGAACTTGGTGTGATCTCCATTAAATATCTTCTGTATACCTGAAAGAAACTCCTCTACAGGCAGAAATAATCCTCCAGGTCACAACTGACCCACAGGACACATGCCAGACAAGGTGACAAAGGAAAAAGCCCACAAAACTTTTGTTTACATCACATGGAGGTAGCTCTGTGCTGGACTTTAGTCTGTTTTATCTTATTGGAGGTAAAATCATCTGACTTTTCTCAGGGTTCCTGTCAGTTCCAGGACAGACAAGCAAACTGCACCTTCTGGAAAAGGATTGCAAAGTAGAGTCATTGGCCTTCATGGTGGAACTACATAACCAACCATACTGGACTTGGCAATCCAGATTTTTCTCAGCATCTTGACCTGAACAGATCTGTTCACAGGGTGAAGGAATACAGAAGTGACAGTAATTAGGGAAGAGCAAATAGATGAACTCTCCTGTGGGGAAAAAGTTTGTACTGACTTGCCTCCTGACAGCAGCCCTTGGGCTGCCTTCAAGACAAGATTTGCAGGAGATGCAGACAGTAAATCCTGAATCCTAGAGATGGGTGAACGTATGTGGCATTGAAAATCACAAGCTGGTTAATAATTATGGAGTTTTTGTTTGTTGTGTGTACAGGCTGCATGGGAAGTGCTCATGAGGGCAGGAGAGAGAAATAAGAGCACAAGGTTCCTAGAGATCACGGAGACTGACCTTTCACGTCTGCACTTACAAACCCAGAAAAAGCAATTCCAAGTGTGATTTGGCCTTCCTGACACCTGAAGCCTTGTCCTTCCAATTTTCAAAGCCAGCAGCTTGAGTTTGCCTGTCAGGTGGTGATTTTGAGGTGAGAGCTGCCTCCAGAGTCAGAGCTGACTGATGGGAAAGCAGCTTGGCTGTGGAGCAGGGAGCTGATCTCCCATTGTGGGCATAATTGCTGCGTTCCTTAACTGGGAGAGGAGTGGAGCAAGCCTGCCTCGGTAGGACTTACATGGAAATGGCATTTTTAGGGGAATGTTTGAAATGCATCTTACAGGCACCCAGTGAAACATTCCTCTCAGTCTGGCCACAGGCCAGTTTAGAGTCCTTTGAACTTCTTGCCCTCCAGGCAGAACCCAGGGTTGGGTTTTCCTACTACTTCCAGGATGCCAGGTCATTGCTATCCCCAGTGGAGAGAGCCCAGCTGCCTAAGTCTCACCCCGAGCTCTGTTTGTCTCATTGGCCCTGAGTTGGCCCTGATCGTGGTTTCTCAGGCTCATCCAAAGGCAGGCATTGTTTTCTGCAGCTTCTGTGGCACTGTGTCCACTGGCAGACCTCTGTTTTTAGCAGGGTTAGGAGTCAGACCACAGCTGGTAGCCAGGCAGTCTGCCAGTGTGCTGGGCACATCAGCCATTTCTCATGATATAGAGCAGCTGAGCTAGATTTTTTATTTTTTTTTGTGCGTGTGTGTAAGCTTTGAAACACGTTGAGCTTGCCATGTGGGAAAAAGTTCTGTTAGTCCCGTGCTTGCCTGCATCCAATTGTGGCAAGGGCACAAGAGTTTGGGAGCATGTTTCTGCTCCTGGCTCAAAACTTGCTCTCATCATATCGTGCCTGCATGCACAGAACCTCCTGGTGAGACACCAAGGTCCTGTTTCTAGCTGCAGATCCTCAGTGTGTAGGCAGGGAAATAAAACTAAAAGTGTGTGTAAATTCAGAGGCTGTTTCTGCAGCTCTTGTGCACCATATGCTGCTCTCAGGAGAGCAGGATTTCAGCCCGACCATCAGGCTCCTGTGGGAGTGTTTCACTGCTGCTTTGCTGCCCTGGGCAGAAGCTTTGCAGGAAGTTATTGCCCCTGAACCAAAAGCAGAGCTGAGTGGCTTTCATGGTCTCGTTATTCTGCGTGGCCCTGCTTTAAGGGATTGATTATCAGTGTTGGTTTCCTCCTCTTTCTGCAGGAGCTAAGTTTTAGACTTTATTCTTTCAAGGCAGAAAAGGATGAGAGAGGAAGCCACAATATTAATACCTGCACATACACACTGATTCTGCTTTTCTGAGGAATAATCCTAGGACAGGAAAAATAAAGCTTCCAATGCTTTGAGTGGCAAAATTAATTCAACATGATTTCCTGTGGCTCTAGTTCATTTACCTTTATCTCACCCTTCCAAGCCCATGGTTTCTTCCTGACCACTTGTGGGGCTAAATGTCAATGTGTGCAATGGCTTTTGAAGATTCCTTTACATCCCGAAACTGATGGACATGCTGGCTTCCAGCTCTCAGAATGCATAAGGGGTTGGAGGCACACCACAGAGGAGGCACAGACTCCCACTGATTTATATTACTTAGCTCTGCATTTCTATACATGAGTTTAGTATGTCTGAAATACCTACATCTGTCTCAAGTGTGGTTGAAATTGGCCAATGGATTCAAAAGTTATTAGAGGGGATTAAAAGACAGACAGCATGACCAGATAAGCCTTTTTTCCTCAGGAAACTAGGCTAAAAAGGGGGGAAAAAACAACTAGTGCAAGGACTCCTGTGATGTCCTCTCTTCATCCTGTTTTTTTTCGCTGTCTGGGGTAGTTAATACTAAAAGCTCTGAGTATTTACAGAGGATTGGTGCAGCATAAAAAGAAATGGTGCTCTCCTTTCCTCTGATTGTTTATTTACATTACACCTGCAATATTGAATGTCATCAGTCCACTGATGTGAACCCTGCCACCGAGTCCCCAGTCTCAGCAGCTGAAATCTGGTGTGTGTGAGAAGTGGCTTGGAGTTCCCCACATCTGAACCCCCCCTGCCCAAAACAGGATTGAGGAGACAAACCCCATGGATTTGTCCCTGTTTGTTGAGGGCCTGTGAAACAAGCTAAGTCATTTTTTATCCTTGAGCAGGTGATGAAGACTCTGCTGCTTCCTCTCAGTCAAGGTGTGAATGTGGAAATATTTCAGTTGCGTAGGTAAAACAGGCTGTGCCTACCTGAGCCTCAAATACACCCTTGTCTGCCACCTTTCACAATGGACAATGTTTTGCAGCCTAGAATCTGCCAGTGGTTGCAGACCTTGGGAGGTGGGGAAGCCCTTGAGGTGCTTGGGCTCCGGGGAACAGGATGCCACTCTGCACGCACAGCAAAGCTGATGACCCTTTCATCCCAGTGCACATCTCAGAGCAAACTCAGTTGATTGTGATCCCATGATCCCAGAGGAGTGCTGGGAAGGGGTTGGATTTGATGGAGCCTTTAATCTGAGAGAAGAGGGCTGGGGAAATATTTAGCCTCAGTTATAAGAAGAAAAAGAGTTAAGTCCTGTGCAGGTATTAAGACTTGGAATTTAGTTTCAAGCTAAAGATAGGTATGTTCCTGGAGATAGATCTTGAAATGTGAAGAAAAGGTATGAAGTTAGGATTTGGGGTGCTGGTTGTCTTGGCATTTCTAGCCCAATTTTCTGTGCTCCTGGTTATATAGCAGAGCTGGTACAGCTCTTCAAACAGACACAGAAATCCAAAAGTAAAAGGAATAGCTGTCACTGAACCTGCCACCCCCAGACACAAGCCCAGTGAGGCAGCTGGGCTGTAATGTTCCTCCCCCCTTCCTGCTCCTGTGACATCCCTGTTGTCCTGGGATGTCCTTCAAAGCATTGCTGGGGCCCACGAGGTGGCTTTGAAGAGCAGGATGGGGAGTGACCTCCAGCCGACAGCCTGGAGAGACTGTCTTGTCCCCCTGCACCAGCAGGGCTGGGGTCCTAGTATTTTCTGAACATTCTCAAGGACAAGATGTTTGATGGCTCAGAATCAGGGCTTTGAATTCTCATTTGGAGGAATCTGGATGAGGTAGTGGGTAAAGGGGTTGCTTGAGGTGATGCACACCAGATTAAGTTCACACCTGCCAAGGAAAAGGTTTCACCTGGTGCTATTTGGGCTTTCAGACCTTCTGAGTGTGTCCCACCCCAGCTCAGGGTGCAGCTGCAGTTTATATATGGGGAGGCAGGGGACGATGGGCTGCAGGGAAAAAGCTTTGGAAAGATGGGATGCTTTCATTTTGCTGGTGGAAGAGGTAAATAACTTCACGCTTTTCCGCCTTTTGTCAATCCACAGCATGTTTGTCCAGTGCAAAATAATTTCATCTGGTGCTACTGTCAAAGAACAAAAAATAGCAACAGGAATTTTTGGGGCTGGGCTTCAATTTAGAGGCTCAAAATGTTTGTACAGAGTTGGAAATCCTTCCTTGCCCTTCCCCCTCAGCTGGGCACTTAACATGGTGAAGGAATGTGTGATACCCTGCCTAGTCCTCGGGATTAGTAATTTACTTTGTTGTCTGGGTTAATCTAAAGCCCTGACGATGCAGCAGAACTTCAGCCAAGTTCCTCCTTGGAGGAGTTTGGGAGGAGGGAATTTATGTGGTGTGTGAAACAAAGCTCTGTGTTGAAAAGGGCCATTTTCTGTCACCCTGCTGTCCTGGAGGGTCCAAGCTGCCCTTACCCTGCTCCATCAGGTGTGCAGCTGGGAGGAACCCCCTGTCCCCTTGCAGCCAGGAAAAGCAGCTCTATGACAAAGAGCAGCTTCCCAGCTGAAGTCTGGCATTCCCTCTGCTCCTGGGGACTGCAGAGCTGCTGCCTTTTGGTGACTAGCTCTCCAGAGGCTGAGAAGAGAGACTTTCTGCCCCTGCCTGTGCTGGGCTGGTTATGGGAGTTGTGGGTGCATGGTCTGTGCTCCAGGAGTGGCTCACTCCCCACCCCTGAAGATTGCAAAGTTCCTTACAAAACATGCCTCTACCCAGGCCCTCTTCCCTTGGCAATATTTATCCTGTTCAAGGTTCTGCCAAGTGCTTCTCCCACCCCAACCCCGTGCTGGAACAAGCTCACACCCGTTGTTTTCCTTTGCTGCTAATTTGTGGTGGTTTATTTTTCTTCCTGTGCCACAAGAGGTACTGCCTGACATAACCTAACCCTGACAGACTCCTGATAGCAGCTCCCTCCCACCCTCCTCATTCCCGTTCATCTTGTGGCTCATTTTGAAATTGCCATTATTTCATCCCTCTGGGGCACCAGCTAAGGCTACCCTGACGATGGATGCTGCCAGACCAGATGCATAAATATTAAGAAAGCGGAAAGAGCCAGACCTGCATTTTCTTTGTGCAGAGCAGTGATGAGGATGCTGTTCTTACAGCTGACCAGCACAACTGCAGTCTGAGCTCCAGGTCTAAAAGACTGTAGATGCTGGTTAAAATGAAGATTTAACTGTGGTTAACCAGCAGGTGGTCAGGCAGAGGAGCAAGTTATACTGTTTTACTTGCTTTACATACAAGTTTTACTAGACTGCTTCTGGGTTTGTCCAGCACACTGGGCTGGTCTCTAAATGTTTATTGTACCTTGTCTTAAATTCTGACACTGGTAGTGGTAAGACACTTTTGTGACTGGATTATTTTTTCACAGTTTTCTGGATCTTGGCAAGAAAATATCGGACCCTAGAAATGATTATTCTATCAGTCTGGTGTTTAATGCTTGTAGTGCAGTGTCACAACTCACTTGTCTGTGTGCCCCCCTTAATAAATCAGTATGGGTTTGCCTGGAATTGCCAGATGTTTGGTGCTATCAGAAATATTCAGATACTTCAAGAAAAAAAAAAATCCTGATTAATGCTGAGTTAGCTGTCTCCCTTCTAATGCTGTTTCCAGTTCAATGGATGTCTTGATAATGGTGTTTGATCTGAAGGCCACAGACTTATTGATGGTCACAGATCAAAATACCATCCCTCCTAATAAATTATGCTTCTCTCTTTCTGCTAAGAAGCGCAGCAAGGAACAATATCTATAAAAGCAGGGGGAAAATCTGAGCAGTCCCAACAAAGACTCATAGCAGCACTACTCAGGGTAAGAGCCAACACTATTGAAGTACATTTCCAGAGGGGAAATTTGGGAAATGCAAATTGGATGCTGGTGCTGCATCTTTATTTTAGACCCCACAGCACAGCAAGGCTCGTGGTGTTTCTTTTCCTTCCTGTCCAGATCCTTCTGCCCATCTATCCCACCTTAGATCAGACATAGCTTTGGGAATTTGAGGATATACAGCTCAGAAATAGTGTTGAAAAGACTCAGGATATTCTTCTTATGGCTCAGGGCTGCAGCTAGTAGTGCAAAGAGTTTTTGATTGACTAACATCAGCTTAATGTTCACAGTCTCCAAAACGCCATCTCTTTGTTATTATCTATGAGCACTGACAGCAAGGGCTATTGGTGTGGTCACACAAAGATCTCAACAATCCTGCACACAAACCCGACTGAGAAAGCTGGCATTTTGTAAAATCAAGGACTGTGAATGTAAAATAATCCTCATCTTGCCAGAGGCGATCTCTCAAGATTTGCATGGTGTATCCTGGTGATATTGCTATGCTTCCATGGACCTCACTTTGTCACTTTTCATACTCATCAGGAAAAAAAAAAAGAAGTTCATCAGTTTAACATTTTCCAAGACTATTAACTTTCACTTACAAAAAATGTGCAAATTACCTTCCTCTATTTAAAACTAGCAATCAGAACCCATTATATTCCCTGTAACAGGAAGACTGAAAGACATCACATTCCAGACCATACAAAAAAACCATCTGAAATTCCAAATTTCCTCACTTCAGTCTACACACACCACCAAATCCTAGCATCCAGCTGTTTGCAGAGCTCACATGTTTCCTGAAGATGAAAACTTTTGCTTTGTGGCAACCTTTGAGCATCCCTGAAAGCTCAGATGGTGGATCAGAGCAGATTGTGTGGTGCTGCCCATCTGCCCATCGGATGCCCGGGCTCACTTTTTAATAAGAGCAAGGAGCTGGTTGTAATGTCATGCAGTCATAATTCTTGGCAGTTGCTATAGTTCATATGTTTATTGGAAGCTGAAGCTTTGGAGCATTTTTCAGATGTCTTTATACTTCCTGCTTCAGTGCTTGGGATTTTTTTTTTTCTCAGCTGAGCTCTCAGGGTCCCAAAGCCCTGTTTATTAGGGAAGGAACCACGTGTCCAGTGGAGATTTTCATGGAGAGAGTGACTATACTGAAAAAAGGTGAACAAGTCCAGGAGCACCTGCCTGAGCAGTGCATGTTTGTAAACTTAGAGGGTTTTTAGATGTTTTGAAAAGGACAGGGAGATAACTTTTCCTGTAAAAGAGCTGGGTATTTAATTCTGGGGCTAATCTGAGAGATGATGAACTCTCCCTTAGAGAGAAGGTGAGTTGTGTCAGACTGACCTGGGAGAAGGCAGGTCTGAAGTGGACTGCAATTAAATGATCTCTCAGGCATTTAGGGGTTGCACTGAGGCTTGGAAGCACAGCTTGAAACAGAGCAAATTATGGGGCAGCTGGAATCAGGGGAGAGTTTCTAGCTGCTTCATCCACAACATTTCCTTGTACCACATGCTGTGCCAGCCACATGGATACTTTAGGAGAAGGCTCCAGAAGTTCTGAAGGAAGTACATCCCTCTCCCGTCCTGTTCTCCATTCCTGTGCACTGAGTGTTCAGCACCCCTGTTCACCTAAATCAGGCTGGTATTTGCTCCCAGCCATGAAATAAGGGCAGTGCTCCTTGCTGTACAATGATGAGGGAGAGGAGATGCTCCTGGAGCCTCACAGCCCTTGGTGTGGGCTTTGGAACCTGCAGGGAAGATGATTTCCAGGCTTTTCTGGGGCAGCCCTGAAATGCAAGAGACAAGATTCACATCTCAATTTAGGATGCAGGAGGATGGGGGGAAATAAAAGGGGATGCTTGGAATCCCCAGTCTCACAGCCCCAGCCTCCTGAATAAGCAGAGTAACGCTGGAGTTCCCCCTCAGGAAGGTGACATGGTACAAAATTTCTTCTAGGACAAGATTCCTTCTCTTAATAAGACCCCCATTGAAATAATCAAAGTCCCAGAGCTGAGATGCAGCTGGCCCATGTGCCCAGGAGAACATTTCAGAATACTTTTACCCAACAGTTGGTCTGAGATCAAACAGACTTGGCATTGCGCTGTTTCCTGGATAACACGCCGTCATTATTTATTCATCTGAATCAAAGTGCTTGATGTTTTCATGCTATCAGTTAGACAGAGCCATATCGTCTGCCTCCCCCCTTTTTTTTATTAATTTGTTGTGTTTCAAGAAAGTTTTGAAGCTGTTGCAGTGGGAAATCCATAGCTTAAGTGGCAGCTTGCTCATCTTTTATTTATTTTTGTAATAATCCCGTTGTTACTCATTCAAAGCTCCAAAAGATCCTTGTCCTCAATCAAAAGTTTCATGTTTGGATGAGGCTGTAATGATGACTCCTAGAACAAAAGCATGTTTTCCTGGCTTTGAATAGGTACTGTCATTTTTTTTTCTTTGTGATTTAAAGAGATAGAATGTGTTTGGTCAAAAGCAAGTAATTTTAAAATTGATTTTTATATTTGGATTAAGATGACCATGTAAAATCCCCAATTTTTTCATATTTTTTAAGAACACAAACACGGGAACATCAAGCCAGTGGGAGAACCAGCAATAGGATGTGATTAGGGTGATTTCTGGCCTGTTTCCCATCATTCTTGGAGAGAAAGTGATTTTTTTTCCCCTATGAAAAATGGTGATTTTCTCTGATAAATCTGTTCCCTTTTCAGTTTAGAGGCTTCTTTGTTGCAGAAAGAAATTTGTAACTCAAAGTAGATGCTCTTTACTTAAACGCTTCTCTATTGGAAAAGCATTTTTCCATAGAAATAGAGTTTCAATAGGAAATTTACAGTCAGCTGTTCCACACGACAGGCAATGCTGCTCCCCCTTCCCCTCCTCCAAAGGGTGGTTTCATACAGAACCTTCACTTCTGCAGATCCATACCAGTGCTGTGGTTTTATAAGCACATTTCCCTATTTTGAAATGTTTTCCTGTCTCCTGTTTTTGTGTAAAACATCCTCACAAAGAGGGAGGATGATTAATTGGAAACTACAGAGGAAACTACAAAATCAATTGCACTCAAAGAACTGTCTAATGCAGAAACTAAACAAATAAAAACCCCCAGAGGATTATATGGCTTTTTTCCCTCTCCTTATTCAGTCATCAGTCTCTTACTTGTTACTTGGAAGATTTTTCTGACACTAAACTATAACCTTTTATATTTCACCTTATTGGTGCTCAGCTGCACATTATCTGTGAACACAACAAACAATATTACAAAAATAGCTGAAAACTGTCTTGATGGACTGCAGAGTTATTGGGATTCTGTACACCAAAAGGAGTTCTGATCCCCAAACTCATTGTGCTTCTTTATAAAATTAATCCATAAGATTTTCTGCTCATAAATAACTGTGAAATGACTGAACTTTAAAACATAAGACATCTTATGTGCTAAACCTCATGGAAGAATAATCTCTTGATAAATTTAGTTTTAAAGTAACGGAAGCATAGATGATTGCAATTCTATTTTCAGACGTGCATGGTAAAACTTTTCTATTTTGTTTGTAGCAAAGCCAGTTTAAGCCAGGGCCTCCAGATGAAGATAGAAGTGTGAGAATAAGCAGGATCAGTGTGGTGAACAGCCCTGGCCCTGGGTTTGGAGGCAGTTTTGTGAAGATGAACCCAGATTTCGTGAGATTAAATGTGAGATTTGAGCTGGTTGGTGCTGAGGGCATCACCAGTCGTGTCAGAAAGTCTGGAAGAGCAGGGCCTGTGTCTCTGCTCTCCATCTGAGCCACCAGAAGCAGAGCACTCTGAAACCATTGGATCTGGGATCTTTCTGTGTGCATTGAGGCAGTGCTATCTGTCCTATCCAGGCAATACCTAAATAACAGATACAAGTAGGCCAGGCACTGAGATGTGCTTTGGGTAGGTAAGGAGAAAGGAGTTAAGATAATTCAGCAGAACTCTATTTTTTAGCCACTGTGAGGCTAAATGTGAAGCATGTGAACTGGGATTTCCCATTACTTTGTTAATGTGAGTATTCAATTTAATTTCAATTCATCTGGGAGAATCATAAATTGTAAGAATTGAGAGGATCAGTAATGCTTTTAATGGTCTGATCTTTCAGGCTTGATGTCCTTCTTGCTTGGGCCTCAGGGCTGGCTTGCAGGCTCTCCTGGGAGTTTTGTGATGGTGTTTTGCACAGCTTCCTTTGCCAGCAGCATCCCTTGAGGGGACAAAAAGGTGAGGCAGAAGTCAGAATCAATGACCTTAGGGGTCTTTTCCAGCCTAAATGATTCTGTGATTCTAAGTCATGCTGAAGCCCAAGGCTGCAGTGCAAAGCTCCAATCTGCTCTGCTGTGACCGTGTCTTTCAGGACATCCTTCAACTTCTTTGCAGCTCAGTGACCTGGAGAAAAGGGAGAGGCACAATTTCCATAAAGGATGGTGTGGATGGGGGCCAGGTGCCCACCAAGGTGCTCTCTAACTCCATCCTCCTCAGACTGGATTAACCCACCATAGATGGCTATTAAGCAATCTAATACACAAAGGATGGTTAATAGGCCCTTGGAGGGTATGAAATATATCCTGGAGACAGGATAAGTGGGATCTGTGAAATGCCATCCAAATTTGCTTTTTTTCTTTCCTCCACTTCATTTCTCTTTTCTTTGTCTGACAGTAGAGATTGGCTGGAGAGAGCTGGGGTCTAAGTCAGCTCTTTTGGAGTTAGAAGTTTTGGGAATAATTTTGGAAGGAAAGTAGAGACAGAGAAGAATATTTTGGAGCCAGGCTAAACATTTATGTGGGAAGAGAGGAACAGTGCCATCACACTTGTTCTGCTTTTAAAATCATTATATGCTTTGTTACGATCTGCAAGACAAGCCCAAGACTGGAATAGGAAAGTGGCTGAGAGCTAGGAAAGATGTGCACTTTCAGCTCTGTTTTGAATTGTTTTGTTGTGATCTCCCAGGAGTCATGGGTGCCACTAGCCCACATTTCACTCTACTTTTAAAAATATTTGCCAGTTAAAAAATATTACCTCAAAACCACTTCTGCCCGTGTAACTGCATGGTTCAGACCTCAAACACCCCTTTAATTTGTAGAAACACAGTGTAAGGCATTAAATATTTTCTAGATTTGTGAGTCTATGGTGAGTCTAAGAGTATCAGGATAACCTGTGTGACCTCGTTTCTGGGAACAACGTGGTTGGCATTGACTAATTAAATGTATCCCATTTGTTAAAATTGAAGATCTATATTGTGTTCTAAAGTAATTGTGTGCACTGGAAAGTTGTTGTAGAAGTGTTGGGGTTTGCCATGCACTGGAATGGAACAGCCCCTTGGTCCATTGCCATCATGGGGTTGGAGTTGCTGGTCTCTATTTTTGAAAAGAGTCAAGGCAGAGGAAAAACTACCACACCTCACGCACCTTGCATCATATTCCACAATGGTCTGAATTTTTGGGAGGGGACGTCTCTCCAGATGCCCCTGCTCTGTCAGAGAGAGGCAAACAGACAAATGTAGGCACAGAGTTCACAGCTACCTACAGGCACATATCAACACCAGAATTTTGGCATCACAATAAACAAATTGAATCATCAGAAGCTTTGCTAGGGTCTAAAGCATAGTTTATCTCTCTGAAGTAGACATTGAAAAAAGGAGAGATGACTCATGCCCTAGCAGTGCCTATTTCTCCCTGAATGTGTAACATCCTGCTCTTCTTTGGTTTGGCTAATCTATTCCAATCCATCAGAGAAGCTAAATTTTAGTTGATTCATTCTATTCTGAGAATATGAGGCTATTTCGCAAGAGTTGCATGTCCAATATATATATTTTTACTTAAAAGTATCTAGAATACATTATTTGCCCTGTCTAAGCTTAGGAACTACACTTTAGGATGGATAAAGATGGATATAGAGAGCAGCAGGCAGTACTTCAATCATTAGACTCATAGATGGCAGATTAAAAATTAACAGATCTGATCAAGATCTTCCATTGCCTTGTCAAATTTGTATTTTACTTGAAATTGTCTTGAAAAAGCAAAAAGAAAATCTGAATGTTCAAGCAGTGCATTCTGCATCATTTTAGGTCCCTGTCTGGGTAGAGGATGTTATAACTCATAATATCATCTGGGGACTCTTAACCCCATTATTTTTATATATCTAGGAAGAGTTTAGGTCAAACTCTTGGATGATCTCTCTGTGGAATTGCTGTTTATCACTGCTATTAGTAATCACACAATCATATCACAGAATGGCTTGATTTGGAAGGGACCTTAAGGATGATTTTTTTTCCAACCCCCCTGCCATGGGCCGTGACATCTTCCACTAGACCAGGTTGCTAAAATCCCAACCTGGCCTTGAACACTTCCAGGGATGGGGTGTCCACAGCTTCTCTGAGCAACCTGTGCCAGGGCCTCCTCACCCTCATAGGGAAGCATTTCTTCCCAATATCAAATCTAAATCTACTCATTTTCACTTTAAATCCAATCTGTTCTACCTCTACGTGTTCTTGTCTAAAGCCGCTCTTGGAGCTTCTCTAGGCCCTGGGAAGTTCTGTCAGTTTTCCCTGGAGCCTTCACTTCTCTTAGCCAGCTATTGTAGCCTGTCTTCCTAAGAGAAATGCTTCAGTGCTCTGACCGTCTTTGTGGCCCTCCTTTGGACCTGCTCCAACAGGTCCAAGTTTTTCCTGTGCTGGGGGTCCCAGATGTGGTTGCAGCACTCCAGGTGGGCTGGAGCACCTTATTCCTCTTGCTGGTCACAGTTCTTATGATGCAGCCCAGGACATGGTAGGCTTTCTGGGCCAATCAAGTAATGAAAAAGTTATTTTTAGGAATAATGTTCTTTGGGTTATTTTGGCTTTTTTTCTTACAGGAAGTGCAAGGAAGTTCCCAAAATATGGAGCTTGTGCATTTTCGATTTAGAAAACACCGTGCATTGATGAAATATCATCATGAGAGATTTCCTTTTCACAGGCCACTTGATGTATTATTTTCTGGTTTGCTCATTGACTGTTTGGTCCCATAAGCTAAATTAAGCAAGGAGCCACAGCAGGGTTTGCAATACTGGGCCTCTATTGTATCCTTCCAGTGCATTGTGCCTCAGGCCCAGCTGAGAATTACCAACCACTCGAGCATGCACCGGTGACACATAAATGCATGTTTGGATGTAGCCTGTTAGTAAATGCAATGTCCCCAGCAATTTTGTTTGGGTGATTGTATTATTGCTAATTAACAGAAAATGTCATGGCTTTTGGAATAGAATTGTTTGTGCAATGAGTTGTTTACTCTGAAAAATCCTCCCATAAGATGAAAAGATGAGGAAATTGTGCAGGGGAGAATGGGAGGGATGCTTGGGATTGCCACGGGGTTCTCGGAAGCGTGAGTCTCATTGACATCAGTGGGACATAGCCAAAACCACTCCTGGTAATGTGACTCACTCTTATACCTCTAAAATCATCCACGTTTACCACTCTTTAAATGCTCCTCATCATTTGCTCAGTTGCACTTTGGGTTTTAGTTAATGTCAGGAGAAATAAAGTTTAATTCAGCTAACCTACCAGCAAAATGTAGTAGCTGGAAGGCAGCAATCTTGGTGATAACATTAAAAGGCTACTAGATATTTTTTTAAAAACCAATGAAAAATCCCTGGCTGCTCTGCCTCCATGTTTCTGTCAGACTAATTTACATAATGGTTTAGAACATTATGTAATTCAAATCAAATCACTGTCAGTCAGCACCAGCACCCATTGCATCTTTGCCATGGAGCTACGCCGAGTGGCTGAAGTAAACTTCTTTGTAGGGAAAAGCAGAAGACAAATAACTCAATCTCTCCAACGCCAGGGGTCTGACCCACTGCCTGTTGCAGTCACACAAAATATTCCCCTTGACTGACATGAGCTGAGGATTGCACCCCCAGAACCCATGTAAGCTCTTAACTCTGATTCCTAAACTTGGCAAACAAACCCAGGCGGTTTTCAATTGCAAACAGGCAGAATATCCTCCCCTCTGGACAGCAATAATCCCTCTCTGTCTCTCGGGGGGGGGAAGGGGGTCGAAATCTCTTCCATCAGAGTAGAAGAGCCACCAGCTTTAGCCAAATAGTATTGTCAAATTTACAGTGCACTGAATAATGAATCAAATCTTCAATATACTCCAGCAAGCATCAACTCCCTGATAGATTCCGTTATCCTTCCTGAGTCTCCATCACCATTACCTGAAAAGATAATTTTGCCAGTGAACTTCTAAATCTGTGCCTTTTTGTTTTTTTCTCTCTTGTATTTTGTTGCCAAAGAAGTGAAAATGTTTGGCAGTAGCTGGGGCTCCATTATCACCGAAAATTACCCAAAAACACAGACAGAGACCCTGCATCTTTGTCCAGGGTCACCCAGCATCATAGACAGAGATGCTTTGCATGGAACAAAGAGGAGAATAAAGTAGTAGTGACAAAATATCACAGAACTGGTGTGAATGTCACTTGAGAGTTATTGCTGTGGGCAAAGACAGGTTTGTAAAAGGTTATGTTTGCCTGGAATAAAGTAGGTGGGAGGAGGAGAGAATTTTCTTGGCTAAGGCATAGGAAAAGGATGGAGGTAGAGAAGGATGGGAAGCTGGGTATGTTGGAGGTGTATGGATAGGGTGGAGTTTAGTGAAGGAAGTGGTTTTGGAGCGAAGTGCTGTTGCAGACTGGCAGGACCTGCTGTTTCACCTCATATCAGCCAAATGCAGGAGGGGGACCTGCCACCCTCCCACAGCTTAACTTTGTATGGTTTGGGTCTTTCTTTCCCAGCCTTTCACATCCAATTTTTTCTTGATCTTTCACCTCAGCCTCTTTTTGTTGCTGTCCCTTGAAAGAAGGAAAACCGAAATCGCTCTATTCACTATTAAAAATGAAGTTCAGTTGTTATATCATGTTTGTCTCTTAATACAGTGCTACCATTGTGAAAGAGACCCTGGCTTTGCTTACAGAGTTTCATCCATCTCTCTTAATGTAAACATGTCAGTTCTGATGATTGGCTTTTATGAGTCTGTTTGTTTTTTGCTGATGAAATGTGTCTCCATAACTTAGATGGGAGGGGATCAGGAAAGCCTTACTTATAACTGTGGTAATACATCAGACAGCTCTCCAGACGTGGCTCCTTCTTCCCTAGAAGCATGCAGCCAAGATTTTGCTGTCTAGCCTAAAGCTGCCTTCTTTCTCTGGCGTAACCATCATATAATGGCACCAGAATATATTTTAATAGCTGTTTTACAGCTTCCTTTGTTCGTCTTTATGTCTTTACAAAACACTCTGTGAATAAAATGGACCAGATTTGATATATTTTATTCATGTGAGCATTCAAAGCACCTAGTGGTGTGAGCACTGTGTATTATGTTTGTCACAATATGGAGTTTTCCTGTAGATTTCCTATTTCTTGTTCAAAAGCTAGTGACTGCATCCTGAGCTGAAAACATCACTTTTTCTTGGTAGCTCTTTCCAAGCTCTGTTGGTTCAGAGTAGCAAAGGAGAAATCTTTCCCTGGATCTGAGGGCTGTGTAGTTTATAGTAAAATAACTCTGAGGCTAATTTCTAGTTAATTAAAATAGACATGAAAACCTATTGGGTGCAAAGAATTATAATTCTCAGCAAAATATAGAGATCTGCATTGGTAACTATAATGTGCTGTTTCTCTCTTGCTTATTTATGTCATTTGGTTGCAGAGTAATTTAAAATAAAGACACCTGCAAAGAAAGCAGAATATTTTTAGCTCACTAAAAATATTTATTTTATCATAAGAGAAGCCTTAGTGCCAGCATTTAATTCTTGGCAAAAAATTTATCATTCCCAAATACCCTTTCAATATCAGGATGAAATATTCTGAATTCATTTCCTTTAGCACATGTTGGCTTTCTGCAGACTTTATTTTTTCAGTAAGTCATTGGCAATGTCAGAATGCCATGATTCTGATGAGTGAGCGGCCAGCAAAACCCATTAAACTGGATTTAAAAGAAGATACTGCCTAGGCAGAACTAGTCGTGACTAAAGGCCTGTTGGTCTGTGACTCTGAAGTTTTGTTTTGGGGATTTTGTGTTACTTGGTTTGGCTTTTCCCAACAATTTGAATGCAATGAGTCCTCTTACATATTTATTTCTGCTCCTGATCAGCGTCCATGGTGAGCAAGAGGGCTTGTTTTGGGAAATGTGTTATGCAATGTCATACCAACCTGCAGGTTGCCCTTGTGACACGGGCAGCAAGAGGAACTCTGGCTCACATCTCCTCCTGTGTCAGCTTGGGCAGGTTTCAACACTGTGCTTTGCCCAGGAGAGCTCCAAGAGCTGAACATTTCAGCCATTTCTATCAGATTTTTGTGGAATACCATAGTTTTCCCCTGGAGACCAGCCATGGGAGCCTGGTCCCCACCAGGCACTGGATTCTCCAGCAGCCCTTTTTGCACCTCCACCTTGGAGCTCACCTAACAAGATGTTTCTGGTTGAACAAGCATTTGCAGATTGCCTTCACAGGGTGCAAAAAGCTCAAGGTTTTCCAGCTCCCTGCAAGCTTAGTTACCTTCTAGGCCATTAGTTTAATACCTCAATTACACACTATCTGGTGTTCATGCTTTGGTGTGAAGGTGCTCTTTTTAAAGGAAACATTTCTAGCCAAATATTCTGAGTCCTAAGAGATCAATTCCCCAGGTGTGACTTCCCTGGGCAGAGCTGTGCTGATTTATGGCAGCTGGAGATGTGGCTGATTATCTGTGTTAAGAACATGTGCTGCAAAATCAGGCACTGTTTGTGGTCTTGAAAGAATTATGCCTGTTGGAGGAAAAAGAAACAAACCAAATATCAGCTTAAGCAGAAGTAATGAGTGCGCTGTGTAAAATTTTGAGGATTGCCTTGATGTGAGCACACAGATCCTCAAAGTGTGTGCTAACAGCAACTGAAATTTTTCAGTTAAAAGAGAATTTCCCATGGCACCTCCTCAGTGTGGAATGTGAACTGTGATATAAATATAAGTGGATTAAGTCTCAAAAGGTTGTTCGTTTATTTGTTTGTTGTCAGAAAAATTATGAAGTGTGTCTCAGTCACCTAGACTCCTTTAGCTTCTTCATCTTTATTACAAAAAGTCCTTCTTTGATCTGAATTAAAAACACTTCTCCATGAAGACATTACTTCATGGCTGGAATAAAACTTCCATGTGATCCCATATCAACTTGTAGTCTTTTTAAATCTGATTAGGTGTTTGTGTTTATGTGTAAATTTATGCATATGAATTTATTAATCTAGACCAGTGACATTAAATTAGATGTGTCATTGCTCAGTTCTTTATTTCCCTGGCCTACTATTCTCGTGTTTTGCTGTGCTCTGCAGGTCAAAGAAAAATGCCAAAGAGATTATATGGAAAAGGAGTGTGTGGGGGGAAGAGATGACTGTGCTCCATGTAGTCTCAGACAGAAAGAAAACCCATCCACATGACTGTTCTTGTTACCACAGCAATTAGGAATCAAAATTGTTATTTAATCACAAACATTTCTTCAACAAAAGGAGAATTTAGGGCTCTGGGATTAGTATTTTGTAAGAGTTTGGACTAGCAGAACTGCAGTGTAAACACTGCTCTCCCCAGCCCGTGGTCTGCAGTAGCTTCCTGAGTGGCATCATGGAAATCAGCAGATGAGGGCAGTCCTCAAAGTGATCGTGTCTGTAGAAGACGCTTTCACAACCTTGATCTTCCAGTTTGGTTCCTTTATTACCATTGCCAAGGGCCTGAAATATAAGCTCACGAGTCCTTGATACAACAGAGGGTCTTGCAGGACATGCAGGTGGTGTTCTGAGAACCTGAAAGATATGCTGAACTGGAGTGGCTGAAGCCCATGACAGTAAGGTTCAAACTGCGATGGAAAACAGCATTTATCTTTCTGAATAAATACAGGTTCTAGCAATACCTAATTTGTTTGTGCTCACTTCTTGCCACACCAAAGAAAGAATTCTTCTTGGGGCTTTATTTTCATATGCACATTTTGTTTACATAACCAGAACATTTTATCAGCAACAACCGATGCTAACTGACCAAGCAAGAGGGAAATTTTCATTCTGTGCCTGGTGATATCACAGAAACAATGTGTTTGAAGCCTTGCACTTCAAAAATATGCCTGTGAGGAATGGAAAAATCCAGGCTCATATTGTAAACACGTGAGTCACAACAGCTATTATCTCTTAAGAAATGGCATTCCAACCCTTTGATTCAGTCATTGATGATTTCCCTTTTTAACTTGTGGTGCTTTCTTACCCTTTTAAGAAACATCTGGGCTAACCCTGGCTATTTGTAGAAATGTTTGCAATTCACAGATTAAAAGAAATTAGACATAGAAAGGACCCGTGAAATTATAGTGTCCATTTCCTGAAAGCATATGAAATTGAAAAAGAATTGTGCTAAATATAAATATATATTAAAATGTGGAACTTTAGCTTATATACAATATGAAGACAAGACATGTCACAAATTTTCAATTGTAAGGGTGCTGAAATGTACTTTTTTTAGAAAGAAAAATTAAATAGATGACTAGCAAAAACGCTAATGAAGTTTGTGTAGGATTTTCCGGTTCTTTCTAGGCAGCTACCTTTCTGGAAATTTTAGATAAAATTGAAAAGATCTGGTTTTGACCAGTTTGAATTTGATTCAATTTTCTAATGAGAGAGAGCTTTAAACAAAAATAATTCCCTTTAGAAAAAATAACTAAAACTTCTGATGCCAATTATGCTTTTTGGGCTACTTTATCTCCCTCACCATCCCCTATCTGTTTGTTTTTCTTTTGAGGAAGAAATTGAGTAGTTCTGTAGCCAGAATGGCTTCTCTTGGAAGTCCTTAAGGAAGTCTGAGACTGTGTGGACAAAACACACATTTAGGTTTCTTTAGACTGGGAAGAGTGTTAAAATAGGACCAGCATGAGTAGCTTTTCTTGCTTGCACCCAGGTTCCTGAGTCAGAGGCAGCAACTTGTGTTTAAATCATTTATGGACCTTTTGCCACTGCTCTGTGATTTCATTTGAAGTTTCTCTGTTCTCATATTATTAGAAAAAGCAAACAGTCATTCCCCATTCACTGCCTTACAGAGCTCATGATCATCTGGACCTCAGCTAGGGGCCCACAAGGTTCTCACCTCCAGTTTAGAGACTTCCTCTCTGCCCTTCCAGCAATCCTGATCAGCCACTGGCTTTTGTTGTCCCCCTTCAGCACTGAGACAGGTTTCATTCTGGAGAAACAAAAATGGAAAGGACAAAAAAAATCTCAGAGAATTCTCCGTCCACCTGTATGGATGTCATTTATAGAAAGTGAAATTCTATTTGCTGAGTCACAAAGCGTTGGGCGTAGGAAACTCAATTTGTGGGAAAGCTTCTAATTTCCTGTTTTTCAGGAGGAGGGGGATAAAACAAATGACATGGAGGGCAGAGGGGAAAGAAAAAAGGAGAATAAATCTAACAAAAGAAGAATGTCAGAATACCCCAAACTCCAGGAAGGATAATTCATTTTAGCCCTGCTTGTTCAAACCAGCTGTAATTCAGAGCATAATGTACAAGCTTCAGTAAATCATTCCTGTGTGATAGACTGTGATCAATGACAATTTAATGAATTCATTTTAAAATGAAGTCAGAATAGGAGAGACAGTAGTTATTTGAAAGCGTCCTTTACTCAGAGAAATTGAGTCAATAAATATGCTATTTGTCATGCAGAGTCCAGTTAGAGTCTTGTTTGCTAACAAAAATGCTGTCATCACAGAGCCTAATAGACGCAAACTATCTGGAACTATCCATTGTAAATGGACAAATTCCATCTGAAAGCAGAAAACAAACGTTGTGCCTGAACAAAGAGTGGGATCCTGCACGCGTTGCTGAATGGAAGAGGGTAGCCCACCTCAAAATCTACTATTTTGTTTGTCACCAGAGTGTATTCTGATGGAGTATGAATGGCCTGGTGGTGGCAAAAATACAAGGTCTGTGTTTCTTCTGTGAAATGAGTTTTAATTGTTGCGGAGTGAGGGCTTCTCTCGCTGGAAAAACATGCCTCTAAAGTGACTTTAAATTGCAAAATGCAGCTTCAGTGAACTTGGATGGATTTGTGCAGGCTGCTAGAACAGGGATAAGCTTCATCCTTTTTCAAACAGTAGTTTTACATTAATTTTCACAGCTATCCGTGTTGTTTAGTGCAGATACAAGAAGGCTTTTTGTTCGGCTGTGCTTTTCACGCTTGGTTTTATTCATGTAAGTTGAAGAGATGGGAAAATTCCTACTTGTTTTCATTCAGGCAGAGACTGGAAGTGTTAACATTGAAGTACCATCAGGACAAGATGATCAAACTTTACAGGTTTGGGTTAGAATCATAGAATAAAAGAATATTCTGAGCTGGAAAGCACAAGGATCATCAAGTCCAACTCCTGTATATTCAAACTGGTCTTGGATTAAAGGAGCCTGGTTTTCAGATACAGCAAGCTAGCAGCAGTGGCTGTTCAGCATCTTGGAAGCTTGGTGTGCCCTCATGAATGTCCCAGAGCTTTTCCAGGCACATTTGAGTTTCCATCATCCTTCAGATTTCGGGGTGTGGAGGAAAAGAAAATGCTCAAAAGTCCTGAGGAGATATCTTGAAGATGGTATTTCCTATCCCAAAGGAAAATTAGAATTATGTTACAGAAGCCTAAGAAAGAGATTATGAAATTTTTTATGGGATTTAAAAATCTAAACTTGACCCCTCACTCTTTAAATTTGGACTAGAACAGCTGGGGCATTTTTAGATTTTGCATCATGTGGCCAGACATCGGCTGATTTAGATCTGCCTTGCAGTCATCTTAGGAACATTGTTCATCCACTCCCAGAGCTGCATTTTCAAAAATGAGTTAGGAATCTGAATCTCTGTGGCTTTCAATGAAATTTAAGCTTGTGTGAATCTAAGTTACTTCTTAGTTTGAATTTTGGATCCCAAATGACTGAAGAACTGAAGAATATTCCACAGTCTATCTATAAAGACTGTCTAGATTTGATCATGTGTGATTTTTTATTGAAATTACAATTTCAGTCATTTTTGTTTTCCTTGATGTTCTATTAACCACATAAAAACAGATGAAGAGCTTCCTGATAATATATAACGAGCTGCTTGGGGGTTGAGTTTGTCGGAGATTTTTTCATTCTGCTGGCTTTGTTCTTCTTGCTTTCCTCGTGCTGCTAACTTTTGATAACTTTTATTTTAATTCCAGCTGTTTCCACTACTAGGAGTAAAGACCAGTAAAGACAAAGCAGGATGAAAAGATGGCTGACTTCTTGTTACCACCGGGTACTAACAGCTTCCACCGGTTCACGCCCGAGTCCTTGGCTGCCATCGAGAAGCGAATTGCAGAGAAGCTCGCCAGGAATGCCAAGCAGGAATACAGAGAGCAGCTGGGCGAGGAAGAGAAACCTCAGCCTCAGTTTGACTTGCAAGCTTGCAAGAAGCTGCCTGATATCTATGGGACTGTTTCTCCAGAGCTCATTGGGGAGCCCTTGGAGGACATTGACCCTTTCTACAATGACCGTAAGGTGAGCACCAGCCTGCTCCTCTGCCTTTGCTAAAGCATGACCTCTGCTTTGAGTGCTCTGCTTGTTATCCTTCTACAAAAAGTAAAAAATACTTCTTTCCTAGATTAGGGATCAGAATGTTAGCATGAGCAGGGCTCCCAGAAAACATCTAGGCAGGAGGGCAAAGGATAAAAAGCATAATTTAAACTTGTGTGTTTTCAGATAACCCTGAGAATGAATATACAATATCTGAAATGAGCAGAGCAGTAGCTGAGTTAATTTAAGCCCGAGGTTTTTATCTGCCCTATCTTGCCTTCTGCATGAGCTGTGACTTCACAGGTCTGTTGTTTATCACTTAAGCCCCTTAATGTTAAGGGCTTCTGGTTGACTTGAGCCTTGTGCGAGCACTCTGCACAAGAGCAGGAGGCACCTTCACAACCATTCCTGGAGAGCAGCGCCTCTGCTCCTGCTGAGGAAGAGCAAAACTCCATTTAAGATGACCAAAATAGAGCAGAAGGGAGGTGTGAGCAGCATGTGCAGTGCTGGCACTTTGCAGAATGGTGAACTTTGTCCCAAAGCGAGCATCACCTGATGAGGGATCACGTGCAGGCTGGACCAAAGCCACAGCAGTGCAAACAGCTTCTGTCAAAAGGCTGTTGACAGCAGAGCTGGGCTGGTTGCTTACTACAGTTCATTCTCCTTTCCAAGCATTTCACAAAGAGGAAAAAATAAAGCTTGGAAGCCCTTTGTATTTTTTAGGCAGCTTCCAGTTTTTTCAGGTACTGCTGTTCCTGATTTTGGGCTATGCTATTTCCTGTAAACAATGAATTAATATGACCACAATGGTACTTCTATTAAAGCAGTGTGGATTTAGGTGCTGGAGCCACAGAATAAAAGTTAAATGGATAAAGACAAACAGATTACTTACCTGGAAGGGCCAGAATTAATTTACCTTTTAGTTTGCCTGCTATCCCTGGGCATAAGCAACAGGATATAGATTTGCAATTTTAGTGCCATGAAGTTTTTAGACTCAAGGTGTGTGAATTGCTTAGATTTTATATATTGGGTGTCTCAATTCTGTCTCTGAGTGAATATTAGTTCCTCTATGCCTAGTGGGGCATCTTCAGAGCTCTGCAAATTGGGTCAGCATCAATTCAGTTTTGTTTTTGGTTTAAGATAACTCAGAGAATTTTTTTTCTCTGGCCATATTCATCTGAGCACAATGAGAGTGTGTCAGTGCCAAGGTCAGATCCTAGTGTGGAACTGTGCCTTCTACATCTTTTTACTTGGTGAGACAAAATTGAGAGCAACAAAGTGTTCAAAGTAGAGAAGTTGGATCAACAACACAGTGAGATCTGCAGCACCTGGGAAGAGCATCACATAATTTCTTCCGTCACATTTTAGTCTCCAGGTAATTTTTTATTTTTAAAGGTGATTCTGCTCTCTTCCCAGACCCGTGGTGGAAGTGATGGCACAGGATCCAATAAGGGTTGAAGAAAGAAAAAAATACTTGGGATATTACAAAAGGACAGTCAGTTCTGTAGGGAAGGCCTTGGACAAAACTTTCCACCAAGTGTGAGGGATTTGGAGGGTCTTGGGAGGGGGGAAAAGTATGGGATGCTGGCAGGAATTTCCCAGGGGTATGTGGGCTGGACAAGCTGAGTATAAATGCAAATACTGAATGTCCTCATTTTCTGTTTTGTTTTCCAGACATTTATAGTACTGAACAAAGGGAAGACAATCTTTCGATTTAGTGCCACTCCTGCCTTGTATATACTTAGTCCTTTCCATCCAATCAGAAGAGCAGCAATTAAAATTTTGGTACATTCATATCCTTTCTGTTGATTTTCCTCCTCATGTATTTTATATGGGTTTTAAACACAGATGGATGGAAGTCAGAAACCATTTTATTTCATTAAGCTGTTTTAAATCTTCTGGCTGAATTTGCCTGCACAAGCAGAAATGCACTTGGATTTTCGGTTTGTTTCATTTTATATTGTTATGTGAGCTATAAAAATGACTGTATCATACTGCTGGCATCAGATAATGTGAACAGCACTGGAGAGTTTGGTGAGTTTACTCAGGATTAATTGGTGGGAAGGGACTGATCATCTTTACTGAAGGGAAAGTGGGTGTAGTACCTCAGAAAGGAAGGCAACCAGGGGAAATCTGCACTGATGGAGAGCTTTGCTACCAAGCCCTTCAGCCATCCCTCCCAGAGGTAAAACTCTGTGACACTGTCTGCAGACACAATTTAATTTTAAACTGATTCAGATGAGAATTTTTTTTCTCCTGAAACAGAATATTTCAAAAATTGCTTTGTTGATTCTTTTCAAGTTTGTTTTTCTTGGATATGTTATCCAACAAAGAAAAAAGGCACAGGCTGTCATGCTGGATCTTCCAATGGAAGGGCATTGCCTGATTTCCTGTAGCTCTGGTTCTGAAGTCATGCAAGGCAGGCTGCAGTAGTTGGTTTTGGCTTGTTTTTTTCACACAACCCCAGAAACATTATATTCTGACATAGTCACATCTCTCTGGAAGGCCAAACTGACCCAAATGTTCAGCTTTGTGTGAACATTACTAAAAACACACCTTTTTTCATGACTTGGTTGCTTTCTCTGGGGTGCACGTGGGAGACCAGGCAGTGATAATTCAAAGACTTCACATGCTGCTCTGATCATTCCGTGATGTTTTAGTGATGGAAGTCTCTCATCTGCAATGCTCATGTCCACCACAGAGAATTAATATATATTAAGTAGGTAGCATCTTAGAAATATTAGTTAATTATCAAAGTTCAGGGAAAACAAATTGGGAAATAAATTAGACTCCCACTCCATACAGGGAGGAGGGAAAAAAAAAAAGGTGATACTATAGATATTCTATCAAAAGGAAAAACAGGTGAAGCTTCTGATTGCAATAATTCTATGCAAAAATGAATATGTGTTATCAGCCAGGATATTATTATGGTTACTAAGAATACACTGCAGAATTCTGCAGAGAGATGAGCTGGTGGATCAGATTATGTGTGCACACAATGCAGCACATGCTGCTGCATACCTAGAGCCCAACCAAGTTTTTTAGGCACAGTCACCTCAGCACAGCCTTGCTGAAGTTAATCAAGGTCAGTGCATTTGCCCAGGTATGGCTAAGGGAAGAATATGGAAACTGAGCTGCTTAGAAAGAAATTGAGAGTATTGCCTCTAGCTTTGGAAGTTTGCTCTGTCTTCTCCTCCCTTTTTTTCTACATTGTTTGGTGAAGCCAAGAGGTCACAGGAATGTGTAGCACAGGAGCTACATGCCCTTGGTAGCAGTTAAACAGAAGATAAATAAGCAAGAAATCCTTACCACGTTACTTCCAAGGATAAAGACCACACAGGAGAGCATTTGAAATGGCTGTCAAGAAAGAAATATAGTCAGATAAGGAGTGTAAGATTTTGGGAGTGGCAGGTTTCAATGCAAACATAAGTTTATCTCCAGAAAGACAGAAATGATCACCTTGTGTTGATAATTTTGAGAGATCCAACAGCTGAATCTTTGACAGGCACAGGCAGCAGACAACAACTTCAGTCCCAGTGAGACAACGAAGATCCTACATTAGGCACTGATTTGTTTTCTGTCAATAAAGACCTTTTGTATCAACCTGAAATACAAAGGCCAAGTGGCTGAGCAGGCAGTCAATATCCCAGGCAGAAAGGAGCCCAAACCCGCAGGTACTGAAGCAGATAATATCCCAGACATGGACCTGGGAACCAGATCCATCCTCTTGCGTGACTGTAATCAAGCAATCTTTATTTTCCCCAGGGCAAAATCCTAAAAGGAGCATTAGCAAATGGTGCCCTGTCACGTAAATATCTGAGGCAGTTTCTTTAGTGGATGCCATGTTTCAATTTCCAGCCATTGAGTGCACCATGAAGGCCAACAGTGGAACAGAATAGAGAGGACAGAGTAAAATCACCCTATAAAGAAGCTGTGGGGGTCACATTTCCTGGTTAAGTAGCTGTATGTGCTGTATGTGGAGTTCTTCTCTGAGATGTCTGGCAGGATAGATGCTATGTGTTCACTGCTCATCCAGCCAAGACTGAGAAGTCAAGTCTTTCAAAAATACACCCTTCCAAGGGGAAAAACTTCCACAGCCTCCTGGTAAAGTTTATTACAACTAATAATGTATCTTTAAACCCCTTCTAGATATTTCTAGTTCTCCTCTTATTCAGAATCTGTGAGGTCTCGTGGATGGTCCAGGGCCCTCATGGCTGCCCAGAAGGTGGCCCTGCTCCATCCCTGTCCCAGAGGACATGGGGAGTGCAGGATTGTATCCCCAACGGGATAAACACTTTTTGTCTTCTGCATCATTATTAGCTGTTATTAACATCTTTATTAACTATCTCCACCTTTTAAGGAGATTAAATCACTGGTAACATTTCCTTGATGCCTTGTGTTTAAAAGACTCCTCTTAGTTCATCTTGCCTGCAAGCCAAGGACCATTCTGTGGTCTCCTTGGTTTCTCCAAGCAGTTTGCTAGTCTGTATAAAATCTGTAGCAATTGTAAATTCTAGTTTTTCTAGGTTTTATAGCTACTTTTTCTTACTTTACCACTGATCCAGGCTGGAGGTTTGGTAAAAATTACCTTCCTTGGTGCTAGAATTATGGATTCTGGTGCATCAGAAAAAGAAAAATATTTTTCTTATAGAATTTCCAATTTTTGTTCATATTTTCTGCTTGCAGCTTTCCTCCCATCCTATTTTGCACACTTTCCATAAGGCAAAATGAGATCTTGTGAAGCACCAATTATACATTCTATTCATTGGGACTAACCTTTGCTTGCACATATTATATGTAATTTGGCAATGATCACCTAAAGAGCCTCTAGTATTCAGTTTGCTAATTAACAATTATCCATCATAATGAAGTCTAGAATAGAAGTATGCTGCATTTGACTCGATATCTTTGTGCTGGGAGATAAAATTTATAACTTTTAGAATCGGTTTGTGCAAAGGCTATTCTGTAACCTCAAATTGGAAATAATAGGTTTAATTTATTGCAGAAAGGATCCTGATGAGTAGCTTAGTGTATTTAGTTTGTAGGCTTTGGAAAATTTGATTTAATAGCAGTTCTAAGATAGGGAATGGACAATGCTGCTAATACAGCTTATCTCAGTTTTATCTTCTTTGCTTTGTCCTTTCCGAGTAGATCATCATCATGGACTTTTTCTAATGCAAACAATTCCATTTGAATTCAGGTAGGAATGCTAATTTTCATTCTGTGGGGATTTCTGTTTTCTCTTTCTAATTTAACACAGACCATTTAATTTTGGTGCATAACCAGCTGAAATGTTTCATTCTTTCATATTCTTTGTAGTTTTCAGCTTGATGATGAAACCCAGGTTGAATTTGTAGTGTGTTTCTTGTCCCAGAGCTGACCCTTATGTTTTCAACCTGTGTTCTCTGGTTTATTCTCTTTGGTTCTTGAATAAGGAGATGACGACACCTGCCTGCAAGTGAGCAGTTGGGAAAGCTGTTAGATTCAGTTTATATCACAAGGAAACAGGCATGTAGAGAGCAAAGCAGTGACCCTAAATTCCAATGGAGGAGTTTATTTGCTTGGAATTGAAATATGCTATCTGTTTAACATGGTCTGAAGACTGGTCTCTGGTTTCCTGTGCTCCATCCACAGTATTTCACTGGAGCTGAAAAAAGTAATCCACTGTTTTCTAGGCTAACTGGAACTTAATAGTTATGTTAACAAGAATGACAAAACTTACAGAAATATATCTGAAGCTGATGTGAGCAAATGTGAGTGGGTATCAGTCACATCCTTTCCAGTCCTTCAGTAGGAGGTGTTGGCCCAGAAGTGGAAGATGTTTGTGAGATGAGCAGTCCCTGTGAGTTCAATTACTGCCTTCTGTGGTGGCCCTGGGGAATCCTCAGGTTGGTTACTACCAATTTAACCTTGCAGTTGCTTATGTGGCCCATTGGAAAACGTTCCACTCTGTATTCAGCAGAGATTTGGGCTCTGCAAGAGGATAAATTTAATGCAAACATTTCAGGACGTAGGTTTCAAACTAAATCCTTCAATCACTGTCCTCAAACAAAAAATAACACAAACAGAATCAACTACAGTGATGAAAAAACTCAATCCAAACCAAACTTTTTAAAAAAAATAAAAAGGAAAAAGAAATTTATTTTGGGGTTTTACTTATATTCCCTGGGAAGGGTCCCTGCCTGTTGACTGGATTGCAGGCTGTTTTCCTTTGCCTTATCTTCTGTAGTTAGATTTTCCTGGTTGCATGGGACCAGTTATTGATGCAGGAGAATCCCATCATATTTTGTCATTTTTTTGCAGAAAGTGGCATGTCCTTTTAGGAGAGCCATCCAGTGAATTCTATTTCCAATTTCAGGAATTTGATTTAGGGTGCTTTTTATGTTTATGGTTTCAGCTTAGCAGCAAAGTGTGTGAACTGGGAGGTTTGTTTTAGCCTCCAAGCAGGGAATCTGGTCCCTCAGCAGAGGCAGAGAGCCCTGCAGACCAAGGCTGCCTATTTGCCCAGCAGGTTTGCAGACCAAGCCTTAAAATTAGTGCTATGAAACTCATACTTGCTTTTGGTGAAACTTTATACTGAAAGCAAGACCTCAAGCCCATTAAAGAGATTAGAAAGACCAGATTTGTAACTTTCCCCTACTGCCTGAGAAATGTTTCAGGATAAAAAATGAAGTGGGAATTTGCAGACACAGGTTTTTCTGTGGATACTTAAATGAGACTAATCCCTCTTTTCATACAAAGTTGTGCACCTATGCACATTGTCATCTGACCAACACAGCTGTAAATTTGGGGTATTGTACTTTGAAAGGACTGCAGAGTCAGTACATCTGTTTACTATATTAAGTATGTTTAAAAGATAGAAGAAAAAAAAAGCAGGGAAGGTTCCCTCATTTTTCTATGTTTATATAATTATTTGTCTCCTTATGCACTTGCAAACAAATGCTTGTAGTTCTTGAAGCACCTTGCAAATTGTGATTGAGCTGTCACACCTTGTGTGAAAAGACAAAAATTTATTAAGTCTTGTATCAAATACTTTGTTTTCCTTAATTTGCCTCTTTACATTGTTCAGTATGTTTATCATGTGCACTATTTTAACTAATTGTGTGTTCATGGCACAATCAGAGACTCCGTCATGGAATAAATATGTTGAGTAAGTATCCTTGTTGCTTTACAGCTGTCCCATCCTCACCCCATCCTTCCTCTTTCTTTTGTGGTGTTCTTATTTGCATCTTGCTTGCTATTGTCTAATTTCTTTCCAGTAGTACTGACTGTGGTGTCTGCCCTCTCAAAATGTTTTTCCAGGTAGTGGTTTCAGCCTGTGAAAACTCCCTTAGAAAGCAAACCAAACATTTTTAGTCTATGAATCTCATGTTTATTGTCAAAGGCACCTTTTATGCTACATCTGGATGAAATCATGTATTGAGGACAACCCTGTTTGAAACTGGTCAGCCTTCCATGGTTCCCATGCAAGAGATTTGATGGTTGGACACATCAGAATAGGCTGATGGAGCTTAAGTTGAATTAATTCAGAGAATAGTTCCTGAACTATTGGAACTATGGATGGAGCTATGACTTAGTTTCATCCTTGATCTGAAACTTCACAGAAGAAAAAGTTTCTTTTGGACTGAGCACAGCATGAGAAGTGCTCCCCTGTAATGATTGACAGGAATACTTTATGAGCATCAAATTATCTGGAAACACCTCTGTTAGAATTTCTGTCTTTTTAGCTTGACAAGCCTTCAGGAAAAATAGCAAAGGTGCTGCTTGGAGGGGGTTATTTTTTGTTGTTGTTGGTTTTTTAATTAATTTGCAAAGAGGCTAAGGAATTTCAGTGAAATGAAAACCCATTTCATTTCTTTAAGTTGGTTAAAAATATTCCTTTTAGAAACAGATACCAGATGCACAAGCTAATCAACCTACAGTGCATTAAACAATTATTTTGGCTCATTGAACCAATCAGAACACACTTTTTGTTTTTGACTGACATATGATAAATGCCATCTGCTGCTTCATAGCCTGGTGGTTGGTCTACTCAGGGCTGTAAGAAGAGACAGTAAAATGCCCTTATTTAGGTTCCATAAAATCATGCAGGGCACATCTTCTAGGCCATAAATTACTAATTATAGGCAGCACTGAACCAAATATTTCATCCCATCACAATAACATCCTAATCCCAGGATGTTTCATGTATAGTGTGGTACCCTCAA
The DNA here is from genome assembly GCF_015832195.1 of Motacilla alba alba. Classification (NCBI taxonomy): domain Eukaryota; kingdom Metazoa; phylum Chordata; class Aves; order Passeriformes; family Motacillidae; genus Motacilla; species Motacilla alba. Next base: position 5,156,886 of record NC_052017.1, read on the forward strand.
GTATGTCTGAGGCTGTCCTTTCCCCTGATGTTGTCCTTCTCCTGTTGAAAACTTTAATAACCATTGCCATGATGTTTTCTGCTGAATCACAGACATCTCATCCACGTGATGATCTCATCAAAATTTGGCCAGTTGGTGTACAGCTGGAAATTCAAACATTCTGGAGGGAAGTACCTTAAATGATAATATTGTGTCTTCTGCAAGAGGAGAATGTGGATGTTTTTTTCAGAGCATGCAGAAAACACAGAGCAGAAATGCAGATGGACTCATGCAGCATGGAGTGAATCCTTCCATGTTTCCTCTTCTCCTGTGTCCCCTCATATCTCTCAGCTTTTCCTCCTCAAGTGGATGGAATGAAATCAAAGTCAAGTACTTTGGAGGAGCAAAATAACCCAATGAACTGTAATTCAAATTGATTAATATTGGATTTGGAGAAGATACATTTAATCCATTTTGTTCTGCTGTTTCAGAGACTCACAGGGGATAGAAGAATAACCTTGTGCAAACATTTGTCCTAGATCTTCCTTTAAAGCATTTTTTCTTACCATTTTGAGAAAAAAAGGAATCAATTAACTTTCCCCCCACTAAATATTTTTTTAAGAACCCTGACTTTTGTTAAAGAAGCTGTTCAGTTGCTGGAGGACTTTGACCGATCCATTTAGAATTAGACGATGATTATACAATCAATTAAACCCATCTGACATGCTGAATAAATACAAGTGCTTTATCATTTTAATGAGCTTATGTACTGTTAAGTATTTTTCTAGTTCTTTGCATGTGTTTTCTGTGTGTATTACTAAATACACATACTTAAAGAGACTGTCACATGGGTGACCTATATTCGAAATAGCAGAGCAAAGCTAAATAGGAGCTGTGAAAAAGTTGGGTACAAGATAATGCTCAGGTATATGGTCAAAGTGAGACACGTTTAATGCCCCCTGCTGCACCCAAACTGTCCTGCTAATCCCCATTTTAAGATGAAACACACTGAGATTTTATAACATGTGAGTAGCAGCACTACAGTGTGACACGATGGCAGGAGGCATGATATCTGTGTGTTTGACCAGTTGCAGTTCAGTGTAATACAGTTAAATATATTTTATGCATAATGTTCTTCTTTATATTGCCCCCTTCAATCACCCACACCTTTTTTTCTACCAAACAGGAATCTGAACTGCTACAATTTTTCTCTAATGTGTGATGTCACCAGTTGATGTTTAGGCACTGAACAGGGCACACAAGCCAGTGTTTCCAGTGACAGCCCTTCACATCATGACTTAGGAGATTTGTATTTTAGTGGATTTGAGGTGTTTGAGGTTTTTTAATAGGCTTTGATATCATCTGCATCTTCATTAGGAGAAAAAGGGTAGGGGGACACTAAACATTTGTTTCTTTTGTTAAGATATGGCCTAGAATACCCAGTCCATTGGGCTAGGTGTCTCAGGCAGCAACATTAAAAAAGAGCTGTTGTATGCCCTGAACTCTGTCTCTGATGGCAGGTAGAGCCCTGGGTGAGTACAAATCTGAGGGCTATAAATCAGAGGCAATACTGTCCTCCACAGAGATTTGGCTAAATTTTATTACAAGTGTCATCTTTATTATGAAAGGTAAGATCTATGTTCTAGCCCAGATTGTCACAGTCAGGAGGCTGTTGGTAATAACTTAATTTACCAGGGGGGGAAAAAAAAACAACTAGCCTTGTGTCTCCTTTACTGTCAGGGAGGTAAAAATTACTGTGTACAGTAGTGAGGTGGGAGTTTTTAAATTATTTTTCAGTGAGGGCATTTTGTTTTTTAATTCTCAAGGCTGGTGCGATTTGCCAGGGATAGTGAAACACAAGGGAGGTTGAAGGAGAATTACCCTTTCTAGCTAATAAAAACAAGCAGTGGCAATTTTTTAATCTCCAAAATGTCTTGAGCAGAAAGAGATGAGAGGTATGAATGGAACAACCACCCTCCTCCCAGCTGGAAAAACAAGGAGTGTGGCATAATGTTACCCAGAGAGGTTGTGGACTTCCCATCTCTGGGAGTGCTCAAGACCAGGTTGGATGTATTTCTGATCAGCCTGGTCTAGTGGAAGGTTTCCTGCTCATGGCAAAGGGGTTGGAAGGAGATGATTTTTAAGCTCCTTTCCCATCCAAACCATTCCATGATTCCCTAATCCACTCTTGGTCCACTGGAGATGGGAGAGGTTCAGAAGTCCCATAGCCCAGCTTAGCAGCGTGGTATCCGTGCTTGACTTAATGAGTGAGGATTCATCAAAGGACACCCCGTGCTGGAAATTATCTTCATTCTGAGACTGTCCCCAGTATTTTGCTGTTCCTCACCTGTTCCTTGGTCCACACACAAGGCTGCTCATGCACAGCCCAGTGCTGCAGCTGTGGCTCACACGAGCAACCCCAGAGTTGTGCCCCTGCAGTTTCAGCTGTCTGCTGCTTGCTAATTCTCTTTCTTCTTTGGCCACTCTCTTCCCCAGGTACACTTTCACTGGCATTTACACTTTTGAGTCATTGATAAAAATATTAGCAAGAGGATTTTGCATGACAGAATTCACCTTCCTTCGGGATCCATGGAACTGGCTGGATTTCAGTGTTATTGTTATGGCGTAAGTAGCACTCCTTTATATTTTTCAAGAGAGTTATATGCAATAGAACTTTTTAAATGGTTGTCTGGATGTTTCTTTTTTCTTCACTCAAATTTTACTGAAAATGAGAAAAGGCTGAAGTGTATTAGGAAGGAAGATTTTTATCCTGAGTGGTTTCAGAGGAAGAAGTCAGAGGAATTCTCAGTTGTGTTCTCTGAATTCACTACACAATTTTGGAGAAATTATTTACTCTCTCTGTGCTCTACAGAGAGTGCTGTTTGTAAAATATCTGTAATAATATCTGCCTATCTAATGTAGTTTTGGGAAGCTCCAGACCCCTGAATAGAAAGTGTTGTAAGTGTGACTGAATACCCACGTATTTAAATCCCTATTTATACTCTATCTATCCATCACATCATCAGAGCTGTTTTCACGTCCCTGTTTTCACAAACCCTTTTCACCTGGAAAATAATTACTATTTTACTATTGAGAATTAATTTGTAGTCCTCTGAAACTTGTTTCATATTTTGGAAACAGAAATTTGGCCCCCACCATTATATTCCCCTTCAGCTGTATGCTTCTGCCTAGATTGTTAGAGTTCATTGAGGGCATGTGGGGTTCTGGTGCTGTGAAGAAGGTGATGGATTTGCAACATCCAGACGGCTAAAAATACACAGGGGTAGAGAAGCAGTCAGCCAGCACTCACAGGGGACTCAGGGTCAGCCCAAGCTCTAGCCAAAGGCAGAGGTCTGACACTGTCAGTACTCCAGCTAAGAGAGAAATCCAGATTTCTTCATTGTCACGAAAGAGAAAATTGTGCAAAGAATACAAGAGTGCCATCTTGAACTGAAAGCTGGTAGAGATGCCTGAAGGGCTTCACTTCCTAAACACAGAAGGATCTGATCTGATCTGATCTGATCTCGCTGTTTTTTTTTCTGCTTAATGATACCTGTATTCAGTTCTGGGTTTAGGTTAGTTCTTTCTGCCATCTTTAAACCCCATAATGCACAGCATTAAGTGAGATTCAAGTGGTTTAGCACCAACATCTGAGCTGAACTCCAGGGGCTGTGAAATTTGAATGGAACCAAAATCAGGAAAGAATATTCAACCAAAGTCAGCTAAAACACCAGTGAGGCCACTGAAGTTGAAAGGACAACTCTGTCAGGGCACAAGGATCAAGACAAGTATTCTTGGAGCCTCTGGCTGATGCTCTTGGTCATGTGGTTTAGTTTTTGGTAGTCCTGTGAGGAGCAGGAAATTGCATTCTTGATCCTTATAGCACCCTTGATCCTTATAGGTCCTTTCCCATAGCTTGAGATATTTTATAATTCTGTGGTTCTAAGCAGCAGAACAGCTTGAAGGTGTGTAAAACCTAAGTGAACTTCCTCAGGAACACTCCCGGTTATTTCAGTAGGCTTTGGATCTAAGCCAGCCCTAGGCCAGGTCCTGGTATCTGCTGCTGCATTCCTATGGATTTGGCTGAACTGACATCTGGCCACTATGATAAGCCTTTAAAAAAACAAATCAGTGCAGATGGGAAGAATCTTTTGGAGGTCAGCACACATTGAGTATTTTTCACAGCTAGACTTTTCCTCAAGCATTGCTAAGTGCAATTCTCCTGCAACTTTTAGTGGCAGGACAGAGTCACAGAGTCACCACAGAGTCACCATCCTGCTCTCCTCTCTCCTGTCCATCAGGCAGGTGGTAAAAGCAGGGTATAATCATCCATCTGCTTGTGAGTTAGGATGTGAGTTTATTTGTAGGTCTCAGACTTCAGCACAAGATGGAGAATTTCTGTGCATGGGTTCTCACTTTTCTAGAAGGAAGGAAGTTTCTGACAGTAAGGTAGAAAAGAGCAGAGAAAAGGACAAGAGGAGCCACAGCTTCCAGTTTTGAGCATGAATCTGCTTCACCTCATCTTGTCAGCTTGGGCAGAGGCTGAGGCATCTCCCTCAGCTCTGGGGGAGTCTCAGACTGAAATTCAGGTCTGAACAGTCAGTGGGGGACACAGTCTGCATACCCCTTAAATTGTCTCTACATCATCTCTGGATGTTTGAGATGTAGGGAGCAGGAAAGATGAGAAGGTTTGCACAGACCTTGAGGTGGACAACAACCCACAGGGGAATTATTCACTCTGTTGGTAGGAGCCAGGATTTGGTGCCCACAGGTTGTGGGTTTACCCCTCTTTTTTATTTTCTAATTCTAGTCTTGAATGGCCACTCAGTGCTCCAGCCCAAGGATCATGAAAAATCATTAAATCCTTTTCTTATGAGAGGCTTGGGATTCTGTGCTTTCTTTCCTAACTACCTTTTGATTTTCTTTCCAAATGCTATTTCATATCTTAGTTAGAACATCCCTAAAACAGGCGGACCTACAACTGTGAACTATCAAACTTCTTAATATCAAACTATTTTCTTAATACCCAACTATCTCTGCAGAACTAGAATCCACACCTATTGGTTCTTACTTTAAGGCATATTATACTAAGCCTTTAAGAATGGAAAAATAAATGGAATTCTGGAATAAAAAAAGAAATGGAAAAGTGTTCCCTTGAGCCCACAGGCAGCAGTGAGAGAGTTAAAAGTGGCTGCAATATGATCTTCATATGTACAATGAAACCTCCTTCCCAAGTATGCAAGCAGCAGATAGTACAGAGACTTGGATAATGGAATCTATTCTGATACGATTTAGCCTTCATACAAATCCAATTTGCAAGTAATTTAAAGTAAGATGGATCACACAGGTAACTCTGGTGTTGTCTTTGCTTGTAGCCTGTGTGCTGCCAGAGGTATTTCTGTGTCTGCAAACAAAGATGGGCTGGGAATTCAAAATGGAGGAGCCTGATAAGGGGCCGTGAGATTCAGATGGACCAAGGGTTTTGAGATAACAGAAAATATGATTATTTCACTGATGGATGCTGCAGTGGGAAGACCATCATTTGCTTTAGAGTTCTTGCAAAATAGCTTCTTGTCTTCTCTTTTGGGCAGAAACAGCACAGACTGAGCCACACAGAGTTGTTTTAAATAGCACGCTGGAGAATAAGAAGTGCTGCAGGCCTCTGGGGCTTTTCTCCTGTCCTGAGCCAGCAGACACAGCCATGGCTCTTGACCCTCTCTGGGGTCAGGGATGGGTTCAAAGGAAATTATGAAACTGCCCGTGTTTAGATCCCTCTCTCCCAGACTAGTGAGTGCCTCTTTCCAGGACACAGGTGAGGGAGAAGCAGCTGTAGCTCTGGGTTGGGAAGTGCCCTGTCAAAATCTTAAAGACAATAAGCAATTCCCTGGCTAATGGGAAAACTCAGGGTAGGAATTCCAGTTACTTTTCACTCCCTGGTACAAAAGAGCTGGTCAGCAGCATTTTAATTTAAAAAATGACCAAAATAAATCCTAATTGACTATTACAAGCAGCAGTATTATCTGTTTCATATGCTTGTTCACATATTTATAATGTTTTTTTTTACAAACTTCTGGTCAGCAAAACCATATTCCCATCCTGGTGTTTCTCCCCAAATTATTTTTTTCCTCCATCTTTCATGCTGAAGAAGAATTTGGGAGAGAAGCACAGGGTAGAGCTGGGGAGGAAAAAGGTAAATCGTTGCCCAGACTCCCCTGTGAGACTATGAAGAGAAGCAATGTTGTTCTTCCAGGCTATAATCTGGATTAGTAGATATGGAGAGGATGCTTCGTCCTCCCCAGGGGCCTTTGGACAAAGGCCACTTAAGCAGGCTTTTTAAAATAACCAGGTGAATTTTTTTTCCCTAACATTTGGAAACAAAGGCCCCAAAGAAGTAGGGCAGTTGAATGAAATTTGGTAGAATTTTAGAACTGAAATTCAAGGGTCCAAGATCTCTTTTGTTCTGAAGATACAGTGGTGACTATGGTTTTTCTGCATGCTGACTGGGAGGAAATAATTTTGTACAACACTGATTAAATGAAGCTTGTTCCTTGAGTGGAATGTTCCCTCCTGGGAGCATTTAGCTCGGATGTGATGAGTCTCCAGGATGACCAAGAGAGGCATGGCAGGGAACAGCTGGCACTGGTATTTTAATAATAAAGGGTTTTTAGTAGGATGGCAGTTATATTCATTTTGACTCCATCTTCCCACAGCCAAAAGGCATGAAATTGAAATATAAAACAAAATACAATTTAAAGCATCTCTTGAAACCAAAATTTGCTTTACCACAGAACTACAGCATCTTAAACTAAATAACACAGTCAAAATGTTTGAACTATTTTGCTGTGTTGTCCTATATGTAGTTTTCAGAAGCTATTATGTGAAAATTGCTTGAGTATTTGAAGCAGGAAAATAACTCTTAATATTTCCAATAATGTAAAGAATTTTTTTTTGTCCAACTACATGATGGTAAAATTTTTAAAGTACTTTTGGCTGAACAGCACAACAGAGTTCACCCAGTAGTTTTAAAGGACGGATGTCTAATAAAAAAGTTTAATAGTTCAAGTAGCATTTGAAATGATGTGCACTAATAAAAACCTGGGGCAAACGGCATCAAAGGGCAGCCTGAAAAGTGGATGCACCTCTCATTTGGCTGCGTTCACTCCCACTGTGTATGAATGCTTTCTACATTCAAACAAGTCTCATACTCTATTGTATAATTCCAAATAACTGTGACTTAATTCTACAGGTATGTAGGAGAATTTGTGAATGTAGGCAGTGTTTCACCTCTTCGGACTTTCAGGGTATTGAGAGCTTTAAAAACTATTTCAGTAATCCCAGGTAAGATGCCCTGATCCTTATGTTTTGGCTCTCAGCTACAAGTGATTCTTTCTCTGTCTCTCTTTGTCCCTTTGATTGTTGTTTTTTTTTGGCTGGTGTTTTGTCATTGTCTGTGTGTGACTTTCCCTTGTTACAGATACATAACTGAATTTGTGGACCTGGGCAATGTCTCAGCCTTACGAACGTTCAGAGTACTGCGGGCGCTGAAAACAATCTCAGTCATTTCAGGTGAAAATCAGGTTAAACACTCGGGCTGCAGTTAAAGCCTACATGCCATTTCCAGTAGTAAACACTGTAATTACCAAAGACTTAACCATAGATACTGATCAGGAAATGGAGGAATGTAGGGAATGTGACCTGTCAATAGAATACACTTTTTTTTCACATGTTTTTCCAAAATGGTTTTTGTGGGCAGAAGGAATGAGAGTGTCTCCATAATTGCAGAGCTCACAAGTGCTGCAGTAAGAACAGTGGCTTGTGAATCACATACACGAAGTGCTCATCTGTGAACCCTATGAAGATGGCAATGAAAGTCTTTTAAAACCTTCGGATATTGATTTTTAGAAATGGAAGGTTAATGACCTCAAAATGCATATTCATGTTTAAGAGCACATCGATAGAGGAATCTAAATCTGTGCTATGAGCTGAGGTTTCAAGACTGCAGGCACAGATAGCCTAATTTGTCATGGTGTTTATCCATTTGCATGCGATAGAAACACTGCTGAAATTTTGGGCCTTGAAGAGATTGGAAAACATTTCAGTGTTTATTTTGGTAGGTTCAGCATTTCCTCGACTCATGTTTTCTCATATTTTCAAGGATATGATTTCTCCCCTCTTCACCTCCTCAAAAAAAAGAAGAAAAATCACTTTCACTACACATCTGGCAGTGAAAGAAGCTCTTTATATAATCTCTTACTATTAAAACAAAAATATTATTAAGTAATTTATGCAGAGGTGAGTCCACTGAGGACTAACCATGCAACAAAACTTTATTGCTGAGCATTATCTATGGACAGGTCTCATTCAGCCTCAGTGTTTAACGTCTCCAACCTGCATGACAAGGTAGAGAAGATAGCAAAACCCATGCATGGTAGATCCTATCTGTGATAATCCTGAACAGATGTTGGCAATTGCATGTTAAAAATATTCAAAACATTGAGAGAACTGCTCAGTTTCTCACTCACAGGTCTTTAAGGTTAGAAAGGCTTTTCCACCCACTCTATTATACACTATAATATCAATCTAAACAAATTCTGTGAAGGAAACTTATAGGGATATGGATTAAAACTCATCACCACATGGGGTATAAGCTAGAAATAGGAATTCAGGAATAGAAGGGTTAAGAAAAAATATATGTCTGGGTCTAGAGTTTAGTTCCTTGTTCCAATACCACAGTAACAGAAACCAGGGAAATTACTGGGAAAGCAAGGTACTTTTCATTGGAAGTGTGTGTCCCAATACAGATTTTAAAGAGATTCATTAGGTCCTTGAAACTGGTACCTGTCTTAATTTTTGTCTTAAAGTTTTAAAGAATAATCTGTGAGCAGAGATTTGTGGGGATTTTTAAGTTTTCTCTAACAGGATTTCCACTGAGAAAGGATTTTTTTTTCCCCTTTGGAAACAGAGCTGAGCATAGCTTTACAGATCCTGTGAGATGACAGTGGCTGCTCAGAGAGAAAGGCAGAGTTTGTTTCCTAGATTCCTTTGATAGCAATTTGAAGACTTAACTTGGAGGGACGTCCATCTCCAGGGGACACCTTTCACCTTACATCTTGTCTCAGGCTTGAGCCTCTTCAGAGCAGAGCATGTCTATTTTTCTGAGTTATATATATAACAATTTTCTGCTGTCCTATATCAGAGGAGGAGTTGAAGCTTGTTTTACATCAAATGATAAGATATGACTTAGTGGGGGAAAATTGAGTGCTGAGATTCAAAATATCCAGATTCAAATACACCAAAACCCTTCAGTGATATTAAACACTGAGTTGTTCCATTTGTAAGTTAATAGGGAAAAAAAAAAAGAGGAGTGTTATTTATTAAAGTAATGCATAATAACTCACATTCTCTTTTTTTCATTCTGACTGAATATTTGATTAGTTTTTTTGATAACTGCATTTTTATGTACAAGTTCCTGAATTATTTGGTGCCATAACTGCATGTAGATATGCTAATTGAATATCTGGCCTTTGATTTTATCATCAAGATTACCTATGCCCTGAGTATTAAATTACAAATGTGGAGAGCTACAAATTGCCATAGCTGCCCGTGAAAAACAGACAAGGTGGGTTTTTTTAATATTAGCAGATCATTTCAGAGGAGTAATTTCATCTTACAGTTAGGCATATATATTTTAAAAGATATATTGGACATGATGCTGTGGTTTCTCTGGAGATCAGTCGGAGTTTTTAATGATAACATAGGCTTATGCTGAGGTGAAATATTTTCCCCCAGCAGGCTTAAAAATGAAAAGATGATGAGCACTAACATCTTTCATGAGATTTTTGGGGTTAATTGCCATAGAGAGGAGAAGGTGGTTGTTATTTTTGCTTCCTCTTTCACATCTCAGGTGAAAAACACCAGGTTGTGCTCTCCTTTGGAAATATCTGAGCTTTCCCTCAATAAAATTGATCACTTTTCCATCAGGTACTTCTATTTGCACAAACATGCTTGGACTGGCCGTGCTCAGTGAAATTGTTTACAGAAAGCCACGGGCCAAGTCCTCCGTGGTGCGAGGCTTCTGTCCAGCAAAGCACTTAGAGGCTGCTTTTCAAAGGCATTCTGCTTCACTTGGAATCAATGAGTTTCTCTATTGACTCCAGAGGGAGTCAGTAAAGCTGACAATTAGTGCTTTTAAAAATCTCACCTACCTTTAATGTCTGGCTCTAAGTGCTCAAGCAGGCACAGGCATCTTTAGGGGGACACAGGCTCACAGGGCTGAAAGAGATCTCCTAAATTCAGAGTCCATTCCCCTGGCCTAAGGCTGCATTTAGTACAGCTCAAGCATGGCATGGTATTTATTGCCTGACTTTGAGCAGCCCTTCAAAGGTGGAGGTCCCAGGGTCTTCCTGAGGAGTCCAGGAATTGTTCCAGCAGCTCATTGTTTTTGTTATTAGAAGATTTGTCCCAGGTGGATGGTTCAGATCCAGACCCAACAACACAAATGTTGGCATCTACCAGCCAGCTTCCCTCTCACTGGAGAGCTGAGGCTCAATTTGGGTGCCAGAGTGCCAGTATCTCCTGCTCCAAATATGCACGGACCTGCAGGTCCTGTCTCTGAATGCAGCCTCTCTCTCTTGCTTCATCAGATCTCTCTTTTTTCCCCTGGAGCTGTGTGAGACATCAGATCAGTGCCTTATCTCCTGTGGCAGCTCTTAACGTGCCGGAAGACCTCCATGGAACCCGTCAATTTTCCCTTCTCTGCACTGAGCACGTCCATTTCCTCCTGTTTTCCAGTTGTCCATGATATCTAGAGGAAAACAAGCTTTGTACAGGTTCAGGTGCTTAGAAATAGGTAACATTTTCTCTATGGGAGCATTTTAAAACCTTTAACTCTCAGTGATTTGATTTACTAATTGGCGTCTTGCGCGTTCCCATGGCAACTGGATTCATTTGTTTTTCTAGCCAGATAGGAACCATGGTCAGCAGCAGAGCAACCCACTGAAGCCATTCATTTGTCTCCCATCAGCATCCCATTACCAGAGCATCCAAATCCCAGAAGGCTCAATAGGAACAACAACAGAGAGTCTTGAATCATATTTTATCCTCATGGAAATCACCAATGTATTTGATAAGTACTAATTGAGATAATGTAAACCCTGAGGTACACCCTCTCCATCAAAAGACCACAGAAAGCAGGCCATCATCATCCTAATCCTCATCATCATCCCCAGGATTTTGAAAACTGCCTGCATGCAGCTGTACCCAGAGAAGCTCCTCAGCTCTTTCTGGAGCAGGCGTGTACACCACGGACACCTCACACAAAATGACAGGGTACCAGGGAAAGGTGACCTCATAGAAAATTGGGCCAAGGCACTTTGGGGCCTGATCCAGCTCCCATTTAAGTTAGTGTGAGACTAAAGGCTATAAATAGTGCTGTGAATGTTATCCAGTGCCTCTGTGATAGCCAGAACAGAGCTCGGAGAACAAGAATTAAGACTGCGTGGAGGAGACAGACCCCCGTTCACTGCACTGAAATCCTGCTGCAGGGAGATAAATGTCACCCTTTTGGTGGATAAATCACTTAACTCAAGAAGTAACTATCCCAGAGGTGAGAAACATGTGGCATATTTGTGTTTTCCTTGGAGACTGGCCTGTCAGTCACTTTTCCACGCTAGGCCAGCCTGCAGGAATGCTGACACCAATTCAACTCTGCCAACACGTTGTTAAACTCTTTGCTGCCCCATGTCTCAGTAAGTAATGACAAAATACACTCATCAAGGGTGAGCCCTTCTCTCCCTCCATGCCTGTGACTCATGCAGACATTTACAGGATACAGGTGTATCCTCAGGGAAAGGAATGGACTCAATGAGGACAACTCTGCTGCAAGTCACACTCTTTTTTTTTTCTTTTTTTTTTGTGTTTTTTTTTTTTTATTTTTCTTCTCCTTCCCACTTGTTTCCAGACTGTGCATGAACGTTTCTGATGTTCTGTAGGTGATTGCCAACATCTGGTATGGATGTCATACTGAATTATGCTAATACTTACTCACATCTCACAAACGGAATGGATGGTGTTTTGGGATCTTGCCATTTCTCATTGTTTGGTGTTGCTTGCATTTTCTATGGTTTCTGATTTGCATTTGAAAAATGATTATTTGATTAACCTCTGAATGTGATAATTTCTACCTGCCTTAACAGGAACATTTGGGCCAAATTCTTCTTGCTCTCTGCGGATGTCAGGCTGCCTGTACAGCCCTCATTCCACTGGTTTTGGAGCTTGTGGTTTTTTTCATGTCATGCAAGCAGGATTTGGCCCAGAGGTGTGGAAAGAAGTCAGTGACTCAGAAAAAGCCTGGTATTGATTTACTCCACAGGGAGTAATCTATAGACCCATTGTTATTAACAGCTGTAGATGTTACTCAGCTTTGGATCAGATCCTCAGGTTTTTTCCTGCATGCTGCCTGGTTTGAAGTTTAACTTGCAATAATTAAGTAAATGCCTTTAATGCCCCATAAATAATATCTTCTATTACGCTACATTGCAGTGCTCTCATTGGCACTATTTCAAAGAAGGATTATTTCTCCAGAAGATTTAACCGTGCTCTAAATTTGAATACATCTAGCATTGCTTTTACAAAACATGGGATTGATTCAGAGAGATGCAGGGCACCTGCAAGAAGTCCTGAGTGTCCTTAATTCCCCTCAGCCCTTCTGTTTTAGAGGCACAGATCGTTTAAATGAGCAGTGAATTAAATATTTTCTTTAGCCTTGGCACTTAGTTGTGTCAACCACCTTGATGGATGCTACTTAATTTTCTGAGAAAATTTTGGTTTTAAAGGGTGAGAAAAACCAGTTCAGCTGTAAGTACAACACTCTCCAAATGGTTTTCCTGGAAAGTTTTAATAAAGGTCCAAGAGGCAGAGTACAAGTTATTTTTAAATGGTCTTTAATTACAGAAATTGTATTACTAAAGTATCATCTTCTTAAATTGTTCAGAAGCTCGTAAGCTATGAAAACAAAACAAAAAAATAATAAAAGGAAGTAAAGCAGAAAACACTCTCATAAAGAAATTATTTGATACCTGCAAGGAACGAACTTGTAAAACAAAGAGTATAGAATTGCTATTCTATTTACAACTCCAGTAAGTAATCTGGGAAAAACATGTTTCATGAAATGACCTTGAAATTGGCAATACTGAGGCCTGATTTTGAAAACAGAGTGTCTTTATTGGTGACTAGAATTTTGTAGGGTTTTTTTTCTAATATTATCCCTATTCATATTAGGACTCCCATTGTCCTTGCCCATATGAGTACTATTAATTAGTGCACTTAGTTGGTACAAATACAGACTCCAAGTTTGTATTTGTATTACAAACAAATAAATGTTCTGCAGGGATTTCTGCAGGGATTTCAGGAAGTATGGCAGTAAAAGAATTTGTAGCATTTTTTTCCTTAAGACTCAGTTTGCATTTGGATTTCCCAAGTTTAACCAACATCAGTAAAGCAACATCTGTGCATTCAAAGGACAACCAATGATAAGAATCACTGAAAATATTTCAGAATATTAGATATAAAAAAATTAAAATTCTAGTTTATTTGCAAATCTTTTCCCTTACCTTGCTACTTGTGTAAGACCTGACTGTCTTAAAGGTCTTGTAATGCTGGGCAAGGGTGACACCCCAGAAGTCCTTTCAGAATTGGGCTACAGCTAAAATTAATTTCAGTTCAGGTAAAAATTTTACTCAAGGCTAGATTAGCAGTAGAGGTTTCATTTTATTTAGGCATGAAAACAGCTAGCCAAACCTACAGATGGGCTCAAAAATTCAAAGTTAGCCTTTTTCTAAGTATCTGAGTGGAAGTGACCTTATTTGTAAAATCCCTTTCTGGTGAGGAGGAGAGGTAGCATGAAAATCCAGGTTTTGCCCAATGTTTGTCCTGCAACAATTTGTACTTTTATTTTTTAACAGAGCAGGAGCCTGTCTAACCTTGCCCTCTTTACCAAAACTAATTTTGGAGAGGCAAACAAAGAATTTAGTGGGGATAGCTCCCCCCACCTGATGGATCAGTGCCTTTCAGTTAAATGGGCCATTTTGCAGATGTTAATATCATTCACAGATTAGCAATATCCTATGCAAGAGTGGAGTATTTTAGGGATCGCTGCACCTGTTCATTCCAGCAGCTCATCCTCATCTGAGAAACCCTGGTTTCCCCTCACTCTAACCAGAGATTTTTAAGCAAAGCCAAAAGCTAATTTTGCTTTCCTATGAGTCCTGAAGTACATTTTCACATTATTTGCAATTATGCAGCACTAGCTCAGCCTTTGAGACTGCCAAACTCTTGGGGTGGAATTCCAAGGAACTGAGATTTAATGTGTGTGTTCGTATTCAGTGAGCAAATCAATGTGCTTCTGAATATTGCCCAGGAGAAATCCTCCTGTTTCCTCTTTGCATTTTCTTTTTTTTCTATTTAAATCAATTTTTCTCATTGCTGCCATACTAGTGACACAGATTATCAGAAGCACTCATTAGTACTTACTACTATTAATTAAATATAAATAGGAAAGAAATGAAAAAATTGCCACCAATGTGCAGCTGATATTAATGTCCAGCTGCAGCACACTAGTTTAGAACAGAAGGGTCATTTTTAAAAAAGGAATGGGGTTTTCTGTTGTAGTCATGTAATATTCAGTCAGCTCAAACAGTGCTGATCTCCAGGAACACTTCAAAAGCAAGAACTATCACTTTAGAAAACTGTATAATTTTTTTAAAATCTGAATATTTATGGAAGAATAAGCAGAAGCTAGTGTTATAGGGTGAAATAATAAAAGAGAAACTAATTTGTGTGACCCAAACCTTTGGTGTTATGCAATGGGATTATTTATCTACTTTGGCAGCATACTATAAAACTATTAACTTTGCCCAGGTAGTGTTGGAGCCTCAGGTCGTTTTACTCAAATAATTTCCACTGCATTTATTTGATTGCCTGTATTTTGCTTTTTTCCTAATCCCAAATTCTTGTTGTCTTAAGCAAATGAATTGAAGGCAGAGGAATTATTCATATGAGAACATCATGTTGGATTTGGCACTAAAATATGTAAAATAATCAGGGAATAAACAGCATTTCCATACCTCTTCATCTGTTTATGTGAGGGATAAAGTTATCAGAATCACCGGAGAGATTTAAAAGCAATTCACGTTCTCAAAATTCAATGGGATTTAGGCTTTACCACCTTTACTGCAGCTCCATGAAAATATAAAACATTCCGTGCTTTCTTTATCCATGGATAGTTTCATATCTCACTGTCCCTCCATCCAGTTCTTCCCCTCCATTTTTAAATCAGTGTTTGTGCAATTCCAGGACTTTTGTCCAAAAGCCCGCCAAACGAGACATTCATAGTGATCACTTGTCTCTGCTTTCTGACATCCAGTTGCAAACACGTACTCAAAGCCCTCCAGATTTCCCTTTCCATGGAGATTTTCATCATGAAAAGCAGCTGTCTGCAGGCACATTTCAGTCTCTCAGTCTATAAACTCTTGGCTTTTATCTCCCTAGGGCTGAAGACCATTGTAGGGGCACTTATCCAGTCTGTTAAGAAACTTGCAGACGTGATGATCCTGACCGTTTTCTGCTTGAGTGTCTTTGCCCTCATAGGCCTCCAGCTCTTCATGGGCAACCTGAGACACAAATGTGTCAGGGATTACACCATGTTCAACTTCACCAATGGCTCCTTGTACTTGGATGGTAGGACGTGGAACAACTCAGAGGAATTTCTTAGTGATCCAGGTAAGCTCCTCTTTATGCCCTGTAATCCAGTTTCTGGTCATTTGAGGTTTGGAGTATTTTTGTTTGTTTGTTTGTTCCTGGGGTGGGGTTTTTTTTTGTTTGGTTGTGTTTTTTTGTTTGTTTGGTGGAGTTTTTTTGATGATGGATTTTGGTGGTTTTTTTGGTGTTTTTTTAAAAATTAAATTATACTGATGAAGATCTGTACCTGAATCAGCAAAATGGGACTACTGGCTCATCATGATGTCAATGGGGTTTTGAAAGACCTAGGTACCTTTCTCTGGATCTCTATGGCGCCTTCACAGTTCATGCTGAAAATACTTCTGCTGCTTTCCTATGAAGTCCTAGCTGCCTCACTGATGATTTTCACAGTTTTAAGGGATCTTATATACTTTTAAAGCTCTGTTTTCTGGAATTGAGCAATCACATGAAAATTTCAGCTCTGTGTGTGTGGGTCTGGTTTGCATGTTGTTTCTCTGAAGGCAATTTATAGCTCTTGTGTTTTCTAGAAAAACTTCAACATTTGAGTTAGTGGCCTTAAAAAATTCAAAAGGTAAAGCAAAGCAATTCAATCTTTATTAATCTGAAAAATCCCAAGGGAATTTTTTTTTAGGAAATCTTTTGCTGTTTGGGCCTAACTCATTATTTGAGTTGGACCATCCTGTACAAACTCATGATCTTTTGTATTTTATTTATTTTAAGGAGAAAAATGAACACCACAATCAACCCATTAACTGGAGTTTTGGTTGAGAGGCAGTGTCATGCTGCCATGGAGTAGCTCTGCTCTGACTCTGCTCTGCTCCTACATCTCCAGCCACCTGCACTATAAAAACCCCAAATCTGACTCGTGGGAGTTGCCTGGCTTGACCCAGGGCTCTGTTGAGCCGGGGATTTGTCCAAGGGCAGTCCCTCCATTCCCCACTGGTGACTTCTGGCATTCCTGCTCAATTCTTCTCCCTGTGGTCAGAGAACCCTGGAAGCAGTGGTGTTAAGAAGATTTCCTTCAAGGAATAGAAAGCTTACCATGCGTGTTTTTAGGGCATGATGTGGTGGATTCAGCATTAAGGAAGGACAGGTCACAAAGCTCTGGCTGAGTGAGGGTTGTTTTTGGAACTGGCCCTGACCATCAGCTTATGCGTCCTCTCCATGCCCCTGTCTCAGAGCCTCTTATCAGCTGAAAGGGGAAAGAGCTCTTGGAATTCTGCTGGATGGTGTGGAACCTGCTGAAGTGTTATCCCATCCCTGCTTCCAGCGAGGAGCTAGTAAAGATATTTGTGCACCTGTGCTGGATTAAGGCACTTCAGGGCTCCTCTACCCACAGATAACTGAGACCTGTGTGAGGAGCTGCTTTCCCTCTCTCTAAGAGGCATTGAGGGATAAAAACAGTGATGGCTGGAAGCACAAAGCCCTGCAAGAAAGGTGAAAGGAAGAAATGGAGCCGTAAAGATAGTCTGGCTCTCTGGAAATGGAAATAGGGTAAATGTGATACAGGACAGTCTGTTAAAATACAGATAATGTCAGGGCCAGCTGCAGCATTGCTTTGAATGTGGGGAATTGTACAGCTGCTCCAGCATACCATGAGCAAGTTTATTTATGTAGTCCTGATATGGGGAGGAGGGCAGACACTCCTGGAAGTCTGTGTAGGAAATCCAGCAATGGTTAATAGGGTCCTGAAAATATACTTGCTATCACTAGAGGAGATTTGCCTATTACAAAGATAACCAACTTGTGAGATAATGGATTAAAGTGAATTAAATTTTGACCATGTTGTATTACAAGGAAGTAATACTAATAATATTAATTAGTATTTTCATAATATCTGAAAATAAAGACATGGTCCATTATGACAAACAGTTGTCACTTACTTTGGCTAGACAGAAATTATTAAAATTGTCAAAGAGTTTAGGCAGTGCAGCAGGCCCCCTGAAGACCTAGAAAAATAGCAGATTTAGAAGAAAAAAGTAGTGACCTCTGCATAAGAACAATGAAGCCTTCCTCAAAATGCTCAAGAAGAAGGCTTAACTATTAGGCAAGAGAGAACAATATTAAGTAGGATTTTCATTTAACGTCCCCTATTGCACTAAAGTGATTCAGAAATGGAAGGACTGGCTCATTTTGTGACTGGATGGGATTGTGCTTTGTATTTCATTTTGCATAAGTATTCTGGTGAAATGAAGTGACCGTTTAAAGGAGAGGCACTGACCACAATTTAATAACAGTCCGAATTTCAAGTACTGCAGGGAATTAAGCAATACATACAGTTAGATTAAAGTGTAGGCAGACCAAATTAGATAAAAAGAGGAATATATTAAGAAACAGAATCATGTCAGTGTTTGTTCTGAAGAAGAACTGGAGAAGAAAATTGGCCAACATGTTGAGATAGTAGAGTTCACTCAAAGGGAGCACAGAAAATTACAAGAGCTCTTTGGAGATTTCAAAACCAATGTGGCTGAGTCATTTCGTTTGGAGCAAGGATACTAACCTAAAAAACCCAGAAAACAAACCTGAAGTACTGTCAGAGATCCATAATAATACTTTATAGAAAAAGAGGGATGTAAAGAAATAAAGGAGTGCAAACCACTGAAAATTAAATTGGAGAAATTCTTAATTCTGTTCATCAGGACACCAAAATGGGCTGATATGACAGTTCTGGTCTTCTTGAAGAGCAAAAATTTGCTTTGTATTCTTTAAGAACTTTTTAATATTTTAAAGTGCAGTAGGGAACCTCTGAAATGGCATCAGCCTCCTCCTGTGCCTTATAACCATTTTTTGCATGAATGAAAAAACAGAAATCAGTAAAACCCCTTAAAAGGGTAATTGAGGGAAGAATTGTTTGGTGCTGCAGAGGAAATAGTTGAGAAATTTAGTCTTGAGGTGTGAAGGAAGATAAGAACTTGGGTTTGAGTCTTTCAAAGCCCTTTTTAGTTTGAGATAACTGTGTGCTGTGGGCACTTGCTACAGGGGACATTTTGGTTGTGTCTCTGGGATGGCCTGGGATAGCTCCAGCTCTGCTTTTTTATTCAAAACTTACTTCATATCTGGACGAAGTTCTGTAATCTTTCCTTATCTGCTTTAAACCTCCAGGCAGGAATTTTTTTTCTCATCTGTCTTCTCGATCCTCTCATTTTGGTTTTATATATGGGGAAAAACATCGGTTTATAAACTTTGTGTCATCACTGGCTTAACCACAGTTATGTGGTAGCTCTTGATTTTTGGTTTATCCCTGAGGAAACAACCACCACAACCCTAGACTGGAACTCCTTCCCTTAACTCCATCCTCAAGACCCATGGGTACTTTCCTGTTCTACCAGTGCGTTCAAGGAAAATCTTTTTTTCCATAAATCTTGTCAATCCTGCGTTGCAAGGTTGCTAATGTTTTTGAGAATCATTGGGTTTTCCCCTCCGTCTGCCATGAAATGATCCTACACTAAATCCCATAAGGAGTTCCTGCCTGTCCACACAACATTTTGCTTGTTCTTGCCATCATTTCAGTGGCTTCTGCAGCTGGAGGAAGTGCCAGTAACTTGGGAAGAGGCAAAATTATAAGCACGAAGATCTGGTGGGAAAATTCGAACTGGCTCCTATTTAGGTTCACTAAACACTAGAATACAAAGTCCTAGAATATAAAAGTGTGAGAAAATATTCCTGATTAGACTATCAAGAAGGGGAGTGTCCAGGTATTGTCATTAAAAGCTTAACTGTGGAAGAAACTTCTGCTAAGTTGCTGTGGGTGCTTCTGGTGTCTCAGCTTGATTTCTGGGCACAGCAGTTGTGGTAAGATGAGACAAATTTTTAGTCTTTCCTCAACTCATAGTGGAGATTCAGGTCGAAAATCTGCCTTTTGCTGAGCACCTCTCTTTGGGATGAAAAGAGAACTTTTATATTCTTTCTATCCATTTAAATGGCTCAAAATTTAAACAGGAACTTCTAAGGGGAAGGCTTATCAGAAAAATTACTCCATTCTGGCTTTGTCTGCAATGAGTAATGCTTACCACTGCAAACCTAGAGAGGGGAAAAATGAAGATTAAGGGAGAAGTAGCTCATCAGGTCTCCCAGTTCCCTCTGTGCGACTACTCTTTGAATGAATGGATTGGGGGATGAGAGACAGCTGAGCATCAGATAAAATCAGGCTAAAAAATTCTTCATGTCAAGTGCCAGTGGTAAAATTACAATCATTCATCTGGGAAAATGGTGACTACTGATAAGTAATTATTTTCCTACCTGCAGTTCTAGATTTGGTAAGAGATTGCGATCAATAAGCCCAAGGAGGATTATTTTTAGATATTAATAATAACAAACCTGGAAGACTGGAGTTTTAGCTGCAGCAGTGATTGTACATAAGAAATGAAATAAAGGGGAAAAAAAAGGTTGAAAATAATGATAGTTTACATCCACAGCATTATGAAAATAATGAGATCAATACATCAATATCAAAGTCATTGTGCTGTTAGTTATCATTAGGAGAGTTGTTAATCGTTTAGAAATACCAGCTGACTAAAAAACTATAAGCCAAATTTCAATACTTGTAAAGATTTCGAGGAAAGCAGCTCCAAATAACTGGAAAGCCTGTCTTGGGTTGTGGTGTTTAAATTAAAGACGTATTTGATGAAGTGAAACTTCATGAACGTGCCAGTTAGACCAGATTAAAAGCTATAGGATGTCAGATGTGTCACTGGCTTGGAGATGTACCAGTGGACTGGGTGTAGTTGGTTCATGTAGCTGGTGATTTTAGCATCTTTAATGTCATTTATGTATTCCATTATGAAAATGGATTATTGACTAGTCAGTAAGTAGAAATCTGACTCCTTTTGTTGAGCAGGGTTTAATGTAAGGGCTGAAAGCATAAGAAAAAAAGCTTTAGAGAAGAACCTTAAAACTATAATTAAATTATATAAAATCACTTATGGAATAATAGTCTGAAACCCATGCATTTTCTTTTTCTTTAGACTAAATACCTTGTTTAAGACACTCTGAAAGAGTCTTGTTTTCAAATTGTTCTATATATGTTTCCCTCTCAAAATCAGAATCTATTAAGGTAAAAAAGAGCAACCCTGTAATTTCCGTTAGTCTCGTCCAAGCAATTGACATTAAAAAAATTAACAAGTAAAATAAATGAATGTTCAAGCTTTATGAGCCTTTTAGTGGGAGGAATCAGCTACTATTTTTATAGCTTAAAACAGGTATTTCAGGGTTGTTATTTTTTTCTTCTGGAGTAGTCTCTGGCATTCATTTCATGGCAGTGATTTTCCTCTTCTGGAGTCAAATTGCGTAGTTAACAGTGATCAGGGGGAAAAAATGAAACAACTTTTTAAAAGAAAAAGCCCTTATCAAGATTAATATAATTTTTTTATCACCTCCAGTTAGACTTGGAAGACTTAAGGTTGCTTCAAGTTCTATATTTAGGAAGATGTATAGAGTATGTGAAGTTTTGGGTATACCCATCCAAATCATGGTCTTCTTGGGCACTTGCAAAGGGATCAAAGGCTTGTGTGGAACAGATGCTGAGGCATAGATATGTGAATATATAGAAATGTACATCTGTATGTAGATGAGGCTGTGAGTATATTTTCTAAGCTCTGTGCCTGGCTGTTATCTCTGCCCTGATGAAATAATTTTTGTTTCCAGAACCACTGAAATGGAGCCCTAGGAACAGATACTCTGGATCTGTATGGGAACTGTAGAGGAAAGAATTTTGTCCAAGTCAGATAATAAATGTGGCCAGTTTGGGGAGAGCTGAAGTGTTTGAGGCGTTGTCTGATGTGGTAATAGAAGACAGCAAGTGTTTGATGAATAATTATGGAGGTGGGAGGAAAGAGAGAAGCAATAAATCAAGTTGGGACTGGAATAGGTGTTTTTTTATGTATGATTGTGAATGAACCAGTGATTAAAACAAGGAACCTCTCTGGGCTTTCAGATGGTGCTTGTCAGAATGGAATCCATTGACATTACTCTAACTGTAAATATTGTGGCTTTGTTCAAGTACTGTGGGTCTTTTGATAAATAGCTTCATCAATGCTCAAAACTTAATGCTCTGATGTATTATTAACATGGGTATTGTACCTGTGCACTTTAATTTTTAAAGCTAAATAGAATAAGAAAACCCCATCAGAAGTGCAAGGATCAGAAAAACATAAGAATTGATAATGCTGAATCCAATACAGTGTTTTCCTGACCATCCAGTAAGATTTTTTTTTCAGCCTTGTGGTGAAAGATGATGTTCTTATACTGTAAATGTTAGAAACATTTTGTGAAATAGGAGGATTTCTACCTCAGTTGCACCTTTTGTTCTCATCACTGCTAATAGAAAGGGGAGATCTACTTGAGGAGAGATCTGCCATGGGAAATTCAGACGAAACATTTTCAGTTTTCCTGCACCTTCAAATTGTTCATAAACTGCAGAGTTAAAACACCACCTGGCTTGAACAGTGATGTGTATTTAAAAGGACTTTCTATGTGCCCTTTAAGGTCTGTCCATGAACTGCTCCATGCTCCAGGTTCAGCAATAAAGTGCATTGCAAGGGCAAGACCATCTCCTGCTTTTACCTCTGAGCACACAGGCCAGGTGCCCCATGAGCAGAGAACACCTTGCATCGCTGCTTGCTCTTACTGCACTTGTTTTAAGGAATAAGTAAAGATATATTTTCTCCTGATAATTTCCGTCAGTGTTGAACTCCACCAAGTGTGGTAGAGATAAAATATGGGAATTCCCAGGCTCCATCTGGCCTTGGCATACCTAGAGCAGCATTTCTCTGTGCCACTGAACAGTCCCATTTGCTCCAGCAAATGATTAGTAGAGCTCAAAGTATAGATATTTTTCTCATTTTCTATTAACAATAACTGTTGTAACTCAGGATATCCTTATCTACACAGGCAACAAATCTTTCTTTGAATGTTTTGTCCACAGGGGCAGCCTGCAGCAGCAACTTCAGCAGTTCAAATGGGAAATATAGTGAAAAATATTTCCTTTATCTTTAGGTTTGAAAATTTTTCTTTTCTTTTCCCCCTTCCATTTTCTTAAGGCAAAAAACATTGTTATCATGTTCTTGTCACCAGGAGCACACAAAGCTCCCTGTTCTCTTTTTCCAGAATACATGCTATTTTTTTTTCTGTGATAGCCACCTTTTTTCTAGGATAAAAGATGCCTATTTTTTTTCAATTGCTGCTCTTCCTAAATTTTCCCAGTCATTCTCATTACTTCTCAATACTTTGCAGTCTGGCAGGTACCCTACTGAAAGCACTGAAAGTGATCTTTCTTAAGATCAAGACCAACCATTACCCCAGCACTGCCAAGTCCACCAATAAACCCTGTCCCCAAGTGTCCAAGTCCCCACATCTTTTAAACACCTGCAGGGGTGGTGACTCCACCACCTGCCTGGCCTGATAACCCTTCCCATGAGGAAATATTTCATGGTATCCAATCCAAACCTCCTCATGTGCAACCTGAGGTCATTTCTCCCAGTTCTGTCATCACTTGTTCCCTGGGAGAAGACTGACCCTGACCTGGCTGCACCCTCCTGTCAGGCAGTTGTAGAGAGTGAGAAGCCTTTCCTGCCCTCCAGGAGATCAACATTCCCACCCAGCTTGGTGTCATCTGCAAATTGGCTGAGGCTGCACTTGATCCCCTTGTCCATATTGCTCCATCCTTGCCCTCCTGTATCTCAATGTTACATTTTCCTCTGATCACAGCTTTGTATTACATAAAAGTGTTGACTAAGAAGCTCTACCAAAAAAAGAATCCATCTCTCTTATCTGAACTTTTACAGGAAATTTAAGGGCTGACAAGGTTATGAATAGGTGAGATTTTCTCCTTCTCTGCTTTACTTCACTCTCTGACAGCTTAATATTCCGTTTTGCATTTCTCCGCTCTTTTTTTTTAGTGGAGTAGGTGTCTCTAGTGCTCCTCATTCAGTCCATGCTTCAGACTTTATTTACCTGGAAAATACTGTGTATAGGAGATACTGTTACCCCTCTGCTCACCTTCTCTTTCCCTTGTACTTCTAAATGTAACAAAGGAGTGCAGGTGCAGCCCTCTGTTAGCCCACAGAGATCCCGCACAATGACTTTTCATCTTAATCTTTTTTCTTTGTCTCCCAGCCATTTTTGATCCAATTTATTTGTTTTCTTTATCACAGTAAGTGCAGAAGTTGGGGATTTTTTCTATTTTTCCATCATCTGTCTGTAATCACAAATGCATTTGACCTTTGTAGCAGCTTTTGATTTTAATTCTTTCGTCTGAAACATATGAAAAAAAATTCCACAAAACACAAAACCTCTACAAAACTTCCAGAGAGCACACTTCAGCACTTTGCTGCCTATTCATGTGGAGCATATGTCTAAACAAGTGGTACTAAATATGCTTTTAGTTACTATGCACCCTACAGCCTAAGAGCGGGGGTCTGAGTGACTGGTGAGGCACAGAGGCACAGAAGGAGATTATCTGAAGATGTTTAAAAGCCAGCATGTGCATTTATTGCTAGTCATTGTCTCCTACCTTGTCTTCCTGGGGATGCTCCTGGGCTTGGCAAGGTCCCCAAGCCGATTTGAGAGCATCTAAATTCTCTGCTCTCCTCTAGTGCACACCTCCAAAAGCTCCTGATGTGCTTTTTTGTTCCCTCAGACCATGTGAACAGCACAAACCAGGTACTGTGGATCTCTGAGGCTTTCAGAGCCTCTTCCTAGAGCACGGGAGCCATCTAGCTCAAGAGGACTTGATTGATATTTTTAGTGGCTTTTTCACAAAGGGGGAAAAAGCTGTACTGTCAAAATTGGAGACATTTTCTGTGCTGTGGCGACTGCTGAGCCTGGCAGGAAAATTGTTTCTCTGACTTGTCTGGAGAGTGGGGAGAAGCACTAGCAGGAGCTAGTCTCTCTCTACCAGAGAGACTCAAACTGCAGGAGAACACTTTCCTCTCACCACCTAGTTGTATGATTTTCTACAACCTCCTCCCAGCCCCTCCATATCTCCTGCAGGACAACTCATGCCCAGAATTCCGGGCTGTGTTTACCACAAAGTGTCATGATCCATCCTTACAAACGGGGTTCGTGATGGTTCATTAATTGATCTCAAGGTACGAAAAACCGACAGCGCAAGGGGGTTTGCAGTAATAATCAAAACCAAGGTACTTTATTGAATGATCACAGCAAAATGCATTGGAGAGAATTGGGGAAAAAAGGGAAAGCATAAGGAAAAGAAAGGGTAGAAGAGAAAGGGAGGTTATAGCTACCAAACGTAGAGAAGATGAAGTCCTTTGAAGTCTGGTCGATGGCACCTGTCGCATTCACATCGGGGAGATCTCAAAAATACTGGTCAGCCCTAATCTCTATTATAGTCTTTTAGACTGGGGGAAGGGGACACATTTCGAAATCAAATCAAATGTAATAAAGAATGATCTATTGAAAAGGGTACAAAAAGTCCATCAGCAGTAGGCAAGAGCCATTGTCTTCTTGGTCTTCTACTTGAAGCCATTGTCTTCAGTGGTCAGCTTGCTGGCAAACATCTCAGCTTGCCTCCCCCACACTCCTCCCCCTGTGTTAGGGGTTTCAGTCTCAGTCCTTGGGGAGAAAGGGAGTTTTTCTATATAGGGGTCTCATGTCTCAGTCCTTGGAGAAAAGGCTTCTCCCAACTCAGTTCATCTATCACAGTGGCTGCACAGTAAATGTAGGGTCCTCCATGGGGACCACCAAAAGGTCATCTCAGAAAAGTCCAGCCAAGGTGGGAAGACTCCAGGATCATTGTTGGAAAGAGATGCAGGCGAGAGAAAGGACACATCGCCCCTTCTTTCGCTGAAGGCAGCGTTCCATGGAGTAGGCAGACACACCTGCTGAATAATAACTTGGCAGGCCAGAGGCTCTGCTCCGGCTTTGGGACCCTGGCAAGCTCCCACCAAACCAGGATGTTATACAGAATCCTTTTTCAGTGGTCCCAGTTTCTGCCTTTTTCACAATGATCGTGAGGCAGATGAGAGAAATTTCAGGCAGAGTCTTACAGAAGTCATGCAGTTGGCAATGCTGTACATAAAGTTTTCCCCTTGATCTCTGCTCTCTCTAGCCACCCAGTCATCTTGGTTGTAACTCCTCCTGTTCCTCTTTGAACTGAAGTTTAGGAAATGTCCTTCCATGTGATTAGAGGGTATGGAGGCATCAGAGGGCTGGGTTAGAAGTGATTTCCCGGGGAAAGAGGGAGGATGGGAAGCAAGGAGAGGAGAGCACCCAAGAGCCTCTGAAACTCAGCAGAAGGGTCTGCAGCAGCAAATGCCAGGGGACAGCAAAGGACAGCCAGATCTCCCGTCAGGGGCTGAGCAGCAGGAGAGTAACTGATTATTACAATTATTTACAACCCCTTTTAGCCGGGAAGAACTAACCGGCAGTTCCATTTTTTCCCCAAGCATTCTCCCCTAATAACACCCTTAATACAGCCTGTTCCATGGCTTTTGTCAGGCATGTTTTTCATCTCCAAACTCAATTTCATTTATTAGAGGCTTCGCCGTGTGTGACACAGCGTGCACACAGCGAGTGCAGCGAGGATTCGTTTTAATTATCGCGCATTACCGGGAGGCAAAGCGCGTTTGCGCCAGTGGGCGAAAGGGCGAGGAGGGGGTGTTGTCTGTTTCCTCTCCGTGCCACATATCACAGCTGTAAGGAGACGGAGCTTTCTGAGCTGCATTTTAAATTTGGAATGGGGGCGTTGGGTGGTTGGCAGTGCTCTGTGCCAGCCCCAGCACTGGGAGAAAGTCTCCAAGCAGTGAGTGCCCGTGTGGCTGCAATAAATAGTCTGAGATAACAAACACCTCTCTGAAGTTTTTGTCAGAAAGTCAGCCAGAGGACTCTTCTCTGGGCAGTGACTAATGATATTTGAATGTTGCTCTTTATGCAAGTGTGATAATATATAGGGTTGTTGGGGTAGTTTTATTTTTAATTGGAATTAATTTGTTGTAAGATGAGTCAAAATAATGTTTTAGGAAGGCCTTCAAGGGAGGAGCAGAAACTGGAGGCAGAAGTTGTGTTTTCTGAGCTGACTCCAACCTTTTTCAGTTTTCTGAATGAGAAAATTTTCCTTTCCTTTACACAGAAATGAGGAAGGTTTGTACCCTGCAGTCTGTGTACCCTACTGGCTTTCTGCTCAGTTGTGTGATAAAGGTGTGGAAAGCACAAGCTGGAGCATATTTTTAATTGGAATAATTTTTTTTTTTTGAGGAAGTTTGCTTTTTTTCCCTCTGTTAATTTGACAAGTGGAGACACTCTGAATGTTTACTCTGCTAGAACCACCTGGTGTGGGAGGGAGCAATGCAGAAACCTGGAAGATACTGAGAAATCAGAAAAAGTGT
This sequence comes from Motacilla alba alba, assembly GCF_015832195.1. Classification (NCBI taxonomy): domain Eukaryota; kingdom Metazoa; phylum Chordata; class Aves; order Passeriformes; family Motacillidae; genus Motacilla; species Motacilla alba. The sequence continues at coordinate 5,183,963 of NC_052017.1, forward strand.
AGAAAGAAACAGACAAAATGATGAGGAACTGACTTTGTGAGGATGATATTGCAAGAATAGACATTGAAAATTTGTGCTTCTACCCACTTGCATATGGTGACTTTAAAATTATGGCCGTTGTTATTTGCTTTGAGAGTGTAGGAGGCAGGACAAGGACTTGGAGGAGACCTTGTTATTCAGACCATTTTTATTTTTTTTAATATGACTAGGTAGTTACTTTACTCTGGAAATTCCTGTAGAAAAATTCCTAAAAAGAAACATGTACCCTATGACTGTGACACCAATGTTTTAGTAAAGCTGTTAGAGAAAAGAAATTAGCATTACCTTTGGAAGGAATGGCATTTTGCGTAAAGTTTATGTACACACACATATAATGGTTTTGGCTTAATTTCACTTAAAAAATTAAGAAAAATCCTAAAAGGAAGAACCTACAATAGAGGTTTTCAGGTTTGTTTTCTATATTTGTTTTTCTGTTTTTTCCCCACTCATAAGCTGATAGTTTTCAGTGAAAAAAAAAAAACCAACCAAAAATTAATTGCTGTCTTCCAAGGCAATGAAAAATCATTGTTTTCATGTGACATTGCTCAGTTTGAGCAGTTTTCAGAGAGAAAATCCTGCTCTGCATGAAAAAGGATTTCCTAGTTCTTTGCCCAGGTTAGAGTTAACTGATGGGAAGCTGAGGCCATGGGTTAATATGGTACCAAGGGTGTTCATTCCTTAAAGCAAGAGTGATGCCTGTTTGCTTCTTGCAGCTCTCTGATTGCCCAGCAGGCTTGATGGAAACCCAAACCAGCGGGCTTTGAAGCAAAGATTGATTGTTGTGCACATTTTTGATAATACAGCAATTTGTCTCCTTGGGTGTAAAGCTCTAATCCCCCTTTTCATTTATCAGTGGGGAATCGGGAGCTCGCCTCTTCCTCAGCCTGAGGTTTGTCACAGCGGCTGTGGCACTCCCTGCACAGACCCCATGGTGAACGTGTGCCCTCCCAGCAGCACCTACACACCAATTCCTCAGCCTGCATCTCATGGGGCTCTTTGGCACCTGCCTTGCTGCTGGGTTTAGAAATGTAAATGCTTAAGTCAACAGCAGTATTTTGTGGTTTCGAGATTTCAGATTTCTTGTTTGCACACAGAGAATCCTTGTCCTCCTTAATCCTGTGCTCAAACTGTTTTTATCTTCTGATTTGGCTGACCAGGAGGTGTTTGGTTTTCAACCAATACTGTGCTCCAGGATTTCAATCAAACCTGGAATCATAGAATGGTTTGTGTTGGATATGACCTTAAAGACCATCTAGTTCAGAGAGAAGGTGGTCTTGATCTGTTTGTGTCACTGACTCTGTGCATCCCAAATAAGGTGCTACCTGTCCTGAGAAAAACACAAATCCTTGCCCAGCAGAACTGGGGGGTGAAAGGTGATGCAGATGTGGCATCTTTCCCTGTTTTGTGGTGATTGATCACCAATCCTCAACCATACCCAGTCCCGAGTGCTGCTGTCACACAAGGTGTTTCTGTAGAAAGTGGAAAAGCATCCAGTCTGAGCAGGATCTGTACTCTGATAACTTGTGAACACCATCACGTGCCCCTGTAACCACAAGCTCCTGGGCAGTAATTCCCTCTTGGCATGCAGCAGAGCAGGGCTTTTCCACTGCTCACAGCTTACTGAGAAAGCCACAGCACATCTGTTCAGTGCTTGAGCCACTGAGCATTCCCTGCATAGCCCGCCTGGATAAGCTGTCACTCTTGATTTTTAAAACATTTCACAACACAGGGTTAGCCTGGAATGGGGAACCTCTTGTGAGCAGCATCTGCAGAGGCCCCTCTGCTCACAAAGCCGTACCAGGCAAGGCTGCCACCATCATCTCTTGGCCAAGAGGGGATCACGTCCTCTCTGCTGCAGCAAAGCACACCAGATTATTCACCTCTCCTCAGTGAGCTGCACACCTCTGTTTTGCATTTTTTATGTTTCTGGAGCAACGCTTTTATCTGTTCTTGCCTGCCACCATCCAGGTTTTAGAAATGCTCCTTAGAACATCTTTTCTTCATGCTCCCTCTAGAACACTGATTTTGCTTATCCTTTTGAGAAGAAATTGGCCTCCTGTTCTGTAACTCTGCATGTTAGACTTGGTTGGCTGGGGAGAGGAAAGAAGCGTGTATGCAAAGTCTCTCATTAGCCTGGAGATGCTAATTTCCTTAAGCCTTATTGAGAGTCAACCTGGGAATGATCCACAGCACTTAAATTTAGCTTGCTCTTCTGAGGCTCCCTTGAGAAGTTTCTGTCTCTCTCCATTGCCATTACAGATGACTACAGTGATAAATATTTGTCTTTGTGAATACTTCCTTGTTTGTTTGATCTTCAACAGGGAGCATTTTTGTTACTTTTGCTTTATACTGTGTGTTTCCTATGCTGAGCAGAATCCACCAGACTGGGAGAGTGGGCTGCTTTGTTAATATTGTTACATTCAGAGTTATAGCTGGTTATGTTTTTAACCTATGAGTCAGTAATTTCTGCCACAAACTTCAATTAATATGTGTCTCATCAGTGTAGAGACTAAAAGTTACAGGCTAGCATATGGTTTGGTTTCATTACACTTACAGAATTTGGTAACAATGTTCTTGGTTTGAACAGAGAGACATGGCCGAATAGAATTTCCCAAAAACAATGCCCACAGCCCATTATCACCTTATTCAACAGGTCAGATTTGGAACACAAACAGCAAGTGCTTGCAGAGATTTGAAAAAATGTATTTATTTTTTTAATTCATTGAAGTTAAAAGTAGCAAAACAAAGCAAAAGCATGCCATTCATCTCTCAGTTGCTGTCCCAATTGAATATGCTGGTTGGTGGATGATATTTTTGAATGTTATCATTCCCAGAATGTGTTTATTAAAAAGCCATTTCTCTATTTCTGTTGCAGTGAACTATTTCATAAAAAACGGTACAGAAGATGTGTTACTGTGTGGCAACAGCACTGATGCTGGGTAAGTACTTTAAAAATATCTTCAATGCTGGTCTGGTTTTGTTGCCTTTATTATTATTATTGTTATTATTACTACATTTTCCTCTAGTTCTGTCCACTTTTCACCAGCATGAAGTAGATATTTCAACTTCCTTGGGTCTAGGCATAATAATAGAGAGAATAATGACAATATTGTGAATAGTAATACAATTTTCTCAACTGCAGGGAGGAGAAGTTTCTATATGTCACTTACTCAGGTTTAAAATCTTTTGGGGCCTTATTACAGTTCTTTCTCAATACATTTGAATTTCTCAGTAAAAAATAGTGAAAACTAAGTAAAATTTTGGCTGAGAGGAGAGTATTTTAATGGAAATGAAACAGAACACCTGGAGGGATTGAAACTGATGATGAATTCCTGGCTTTTGGCAAAGGAAGATAAACGAATCAACAAATGTCCCAAAAATAGCATATTTTGGAAGTGGAAAGGTACTCAGGGTTGAATTGGGATCTACATTTGCACTTGATTTGATTATGGACTACATGTATTTCATTTTCTCATTGTATGGACAGTGAAGAGATCCAGGGGGGTACTAACATCCTCTGCAGAAAGGATTTTATTCATATCCCTGCCCTCTATAGATGCCCATGGTTCCTCCTGCATCCCATCCCCGGGGTCCAAGTGCACTGTCAGAGCGTGTGATTTTATTTGACAGCTTCTCATGATCTTGATGGAAGTGGAAGAGCTCAGACAGAATGGAAGGAGATGGGATCTTCTGTGGTCAGCAGCAATTACGAGCCATGCAAAACTGCAGGCTGTCAGGAGTCATAGGAAGAGGTGGAAAATACCTTGGAGTAGTGGGACAGAGAAACTTTTGAGCCAAATATGTGAGAGCATTTAAACCAGGGAGGTGTGTGTCTTAGGCCAAGAGAGGGGAGGAGGTGAGATGATCTGCTTCTGGAGGGAGATGCTCTGAGCTGGTAGAACCAAATGTAGAAGAATGGAAAAAGAAAAAAAAAAAAAGGAGGAATTTAATGAGAAAAAAAGGCATGTGTGTGCAGGGAGATGAAGGGAGATGAAGGGAAGATAAAATCTGAACTTGCTTGTGGACAAAAAGGCAAGAAAAGCCCTCAGGTCCTGGGGAGAGATGTTTTGCTTTCTGCTGCCACTGCCTGTATCTGTATTGACATGAGACAAAGGGAAAGCTCCGTGTCAGCCTTCCCTCTGCAGGCCTGGTGTGTCTGATCTGTATTGCCAGCCTGAGTTAGACTCCAAGATCCTTGGGCAGAGGGCCATGCTTTCCCCTGTGTTTGTTCCTCGGGAGGTACAATGTCAGCATCCATTAATTAGGGCCTTTGTTGATTGTAATACATTGTGTTTATCCAGGCTCAGGCAGAACTCCAAGACTATTGGGATGTTTCCCGGGAATCCCAGGATCTGGCAATCTCCATTGTGCTGGTGAACCTCAGGCTTTGCAAACCAATATTGGGAAAAACAAGTGCTCTGCCCAGCAACAATATTTTGTGTGTGATGGAATATTCATTGTTCTCACTGGTGACCTGAGCTGTGGTGGTGGAAAGCTGCTGCTCATGGGCAGTGCTGAAAGAGTTGATTGCTACTGCTTTGGAATTGTTCAACTGGTGGGAAGTTAAATACCAATCCAGTACCCATGGAGTATTTATATATTGGCAGCCTGTGTGGATTTAAGGGTTAGTTTGTAGCAAGGCAAATGAGCAAACCCACCCTCTTTCCTCCCCATGAAAGTTAATAAATTGCAGCAAAAAGCCATGGTTGGAGAAAACCTCTGGTGGAGGCACTGTGCCCACAAGAGAATTACAGCATGAAACAGTCAGGGGAGAATTTGCAGTTCTTGGGTATAAGAAGACAAAAATGACACCTTCAAACTGAGTGTTCTTGTACTTGTTTTGATAAATACATCAAAACTTGTCAATGTTTGTGACATCAAGGGAAACCAACTATCCCTTTATGCCTCGTTTCTTTCTTCTTCAGCCTTTTGCTGCTTTAGTTAAGTATTTAATACCACTGGGTAAGGTTTAAATGGCCAAAAATGGGTAATAAATATTCCTACTTACACTGGGTTTTTTTAGCTCAGAATTACCAAGTGTTGTCTCATCTGCTACGCATCGCACAGGGTTGCTGCCAGTCATCCACTGCTGTTGTTTAAGGGCATGAAGATAATTAGAAAGATGATCCTCAGGCCCCAGGGGATGTGCAAAGTCATGTATTCCCACCTGTTGGGACAGGGAGAGCATCATTTACAAGCTGACGTACCTAAGTGGATTTGTTTTCTCTCACCCTTCAATGACTGAAGCCAAGAGCAAGGGTGGTCAACAGTAAACCAAAACCTGCATGCTTGGGACCTTCTGCACCACAGGAGCAAGGGAGGGGACTTCAGAGGAAGTAGATGCATGAGGTTGTGGTTCCCTCATTTATTAGTAATGAAATTCGTGGCAAGTGAGGACTCTTGGATTGGGAAGACGTCAGGGCATCAGGAAGGTGTGGTAAGGCAAGAGAGCTGGCAAGGCCATGTCTGAGTGTTCACAGCATTTGTGGAATGTGCTTTTGCTCACAGTTTGAATTCATCAGCCTCTAGGACACACTGAGGACCCAAAGGAAATTCAGGGAAGGGCAGTGTCATGTGCTCTCTCCTGGAAGGATTTGTTGTCAGACTGAGGCATATCTGTGTTGTGGCTAGGATATTAAATCTTGAGGTAATTGAAAAAACCATTTCAGTGCATTTTTAAAAGCATGTTAATGACACTCTGAGGTTTGTCTGGTTGCTGTTATTATGGAAGAGTTAAAAAAAAATCCAAATAAATCTGCTCTGGCAATTGTTAGGTGATGAGACTCAAGTGGTCTAATGCAAGAGCGTGTAGTGATGGAGGCTGCAACCTGAGCTGGAGTAGCAAGCCAAAATCAGCAGGGAAATGATCATCAGTGGATTCTATATCACAGGCAATCTAATTATCTCCAAGGTGGGGGCTTTATTACATTACTAGGAGGGACTGTTTTCTGAACAAGCACCCAAGCTGCCAATAAAGCAGGAGGTAATGGATCTAGGTAATAATGATTACAGTTCAGAAGGGATTTCAAAAAATGTATGTCACTCAGCTGTAGCAAACATGTGTCTAGTACTTGACCTGGCAGAGAGGCAGGAAAAAAAACCCATTTATTTGTGTTTTTAGATATGCTCAAGCAACCTCAAGAATCTACTTTAAAAACCATGCTACAGAGACATGGTAGGAATGTCAGGGAGATGGCAAATTTCTTAGGTGCAGAAGGGCTAATGTGTCTGTGGGGTTTCCCATGTGATGCCTCAGAAACCTTCTTCTTGAAACCTGAAATCTGACTTTTCTTCCTTTAATCAGACAGAGTTTTTTTGTTGCTTTTCATTTTGTTTATCTGACTGCATTTTCCCCCTTGATGTACTGCAAGAATTTGTTTTGTGCTTACAGGGAACTGAGTACAATAGAAACAAGAAGTAACTTTTGGAGGAGAGAGAAAATCAAATTATTGTGATCAAAGATATTCTTTGGCTCAAAATGACACCTGCTTGGTGTTTCACAACAAGCACATTCAGAAAACGAAACTGATAGAAAAATGCTTTGCTCTGTGTGTGACAGATTGGTCAGACTGGGAGCAGTGCTAACAGTAAGGCTCCCTTAACAAAAAAACCCCAAAAAAGTAGTGTATTTGCAGTTGTTGATGGTTTTAGATTCATTTGGAGGTTAAATTTAGTAGTTCTTTTGGATGTGGCTGCACTGGGAGATACACAAATTGTTTCTCTTTGCAATTTCAGCATCTTCTCTTTTATTTGTTTAAAATAAATGGAGAAAGCTCAGATAGTCTGATTTTTTAAAAGGAATTACAAATTCTATAAATTTGGTTTTCAATTTAATCCCCAGTACATATCTTATCCAAGTTGAACACCTTGTTTCAGCCTCAAGGAAGGTGCAGTAAAGATCCAGTAAAATGGTCAAATAATTGGGAGATCTTAGGTGGGAGCAGAAGGTGAGAACTGCTCTTTCTTTAGTGAAATCTAGTCCTGGCATCAAGTGGAGCATGATTTGTGAAGGCTGCAGAGCAGCAGGTAACAGTAGGCACCCCCACATACTTCCTATAAAAATACATAGCTACATACACACATCCTGTATGTCTGTCCTCCTGGTCCCACCTCCAGATCCAAGGAGGCATCCTGCTGGAGCAGACCACCACCAGAGCAGATTCCCAGTGTGGAGCACATCCCTGTCAGGCCACACCAGCCCTCTTGTGCAATTCCAACTTGTTCCTTCTTGGTGTCATTTACCCACTCACTCTGGTGAGGTGACAGCACTGCAGAGTCCCCTGCTTCTCCAGAGTAAAGATTTTTTTGGGGCTGCAGCAGCGTGGAATTATCTGTCTGTGAGAAAGGAAGATGCATTTCAGCTCTGAAGCATTTTCACTTTCATCCTGCTGTAATTTCACTGGGATGTTTGTCCGCTGTGTTTAGGCTGCTGTTTTTATTTCACCTCCTGCCTGAAGGTTTGGTTGAGCAATAGAAACAGCAAGGAAATTCATCCATTAGGAGAAAGAGACAAGATGCTGTCAATGTACAAAGTAAACAAACAGACACAAAAGAGAAACTTAAATTCTTTCTTTTCACTTTTTCATTTGCAATTACAACAAGGAGCTGGCTTTTTCAGAAAAGTGTACATGTTTTAAGTCAGTTGTGCCCCCTTTGGATCAGACTGCTTAATTTTTTTTTTACCCTTACACATGATATGTCCTGTGTGTTCAGCTCATGGGCAGGAAGAGTCTACAAAATCATCCTGACAATGAAAGCACATTTGCATCATGTCTGTACTGATATTACCAAAAAAGACTAGTGAACAGGAAGGAAATAGCAGCCAGTAAATCTACTTCAGGAAAAACAAGAAAGCACCTTTGGCAACTGCATCCTAGTAATTGTTGCTATAGAAACTTTAGCTACCTTTATTCTTACTATGACCTTGATTTTTCTTAACAGGATACATTAAAATAATGTACACGGTGGGACAAGATTCTCTATGGTTTGGTGAATTCTGTCACTGAGCTCATTGCATATAAGGGATGAAGGAATGACCATGTGTTGTAGTGCTCCTCAAAGTCTTTGTGTCAGTCCTAACTCTTTCTAAGGCATTATCAGGAAAAAAAACCCCAAACATTTGTTTTCTTCTGTGGTGTGGCATTTTACTAAGGTAATTAATACCCCCATGTAAAATCGCATCAGATGCCTGTTTTCATGGTCTCCATGAGCACCAAAAGCAGGGTTTTTGTGGCAGTATCTCCCCATCACCCTCCCGTCAGCAGGCTCCTTACACGTACAGCGATGCAGCACTTTGATCTCTCTGAGCTGTAGTAACATTCCTTTGCCTTTATGCATCCTCCAGGCAGTGATTTAAAGCACCTTGTAAAGGCTTATCACACCCCTGAAGGGTAGAGAAGAAACATGCTCCGTGCTGAGGAGGAGAGCTGCTATGGGGTGCTTCCACCAGTGCTGCTGCAGCTCTCACCCAGAACTTGGCAGGGGAGTGCCTGGAAAAATGTGTGTCCACCAGAACATGTCAAACAGCATCCAGCAACACAGCCCCAGCTCCACCAGAAACTGGGGAGCTCCACCAGGGGAAGGTGCACACAGCTGCCTCTGTTATTCTGCTGCTGGCAATTAGGACCATTGCAGCTCTAAGTTGCCTCAATTTATATCTGTGGTTTTTATTATTATTGCTGTTTTTGTTGATACTAATTGTTTTCTACAAGAAAGTCCTAGATTCAGACCACATTGTACTGGATGCTGGACAAACAGGGTGAGAAGAGCTATCTTGACTTGAAGGTTTGGTATTTCAGAGGTGCAGTCTGTGGATGAGTGGGGCAGAGGAGTTGCACATAGACACTCCTGGGAAGCAACAGCAATACCTGAAATTTGACTTTCCTTCATTTAATCAGACAGAACTTTTTTGTTGTTTTCATTTTGTTTATCTGACTGCATTTTCCCCTTTGATGTACTGCAGGAATTTGTTTTGTGCTTACAAGGAACAGAGTACAATAGAAACAAGAAGTAACTTTTGGAGAAGAGAGAAAATCTTCAGTTCAGGAGAAAGCCCTGGTTGCAAGTCCTGTCAGGACTACCCAGCTTTGTCAGGCAGGTCATGGTCTGCCAGTGTTTAATTTGCTGCAGAATGGGTCCATTCCAGCAAATGGGATACTGGGAGCTTTGGCATGTGCCTAATGGGATTGGTGTGTGCGTTACCCTCACCAAATGCAGCCTGATGTGGTACAGCTGGGCTCACAGGTGGGAGAGGCTGTAAAGGTTGCTTGAGTGGAGAAAGGGACACAATTTCCAAATGTGTTCTCTTCAAATGTCACCAAAGCAAGGGTATTTTGGCAGTAACTGTGTTGCTTAAACTACTAGAGCTAAATAGGTAATTACATCCCAGATTATCAAGCAATACTAGTGAATTTGTTTCAAACCGCCAGGCTGTGCAGCACACCTTAAATGAATTTACCCAGATCCTGATGTAAATCACATAAGCTTTTCCATTTATGTTGAGCTGGTTACAGCTACAGGAGAGTGAGGATGGTCTGCTCATGGTGAGAAAACCTCAACAAACAGAAAGCAAGTGTGACACCTTGAAGGTGCTATGGGCATGACTTGAGGAATGATACAGGTTTAGGAGCAATAATAACAGTCCCCAATCCTAGGGATCAGTGGTGTATTTGGAAGATCATGTCTCTGGTCAAACAGCAGCAGTAGGGATTAAATCCAAATCCACTCAATTCTTAAGGAGGGGTAATATTACCTCTTAGTCAAAGCTGTAATAAGCTCATCAGCCACATGAGAGGAGCAGACTTACTAGAGGCTACAGCCTTCATTAGGCAGTAATCTACTGTTATGTTTATGATGATAAATTATTGCCCTACATTTTGTTTGGTGGGTTAGACAGAAGCTCTGGTGTCTGGCCACTGGATCAAGTCAGAAGAAACAAGATCTTGCTTGCCTGGCAGCAGTGTGGAGCCTGAGGAAGGCAGGCTGCAGGAGAGGGTCTCTCCCCTCTGCGCTCGCGTCCGCGCGGAGCGCTCCAATGTCACGGGCTGAACCCAAGGCTTCTCCATCTGCTCCATGAGCCAGCAGCCAGTGAGGGAGGCTGAACCTTTTCCTGGATTCGAGTCAGAAGCATGCACAGGGCCGTGGGTGCTCTGAGCCTGTGCGCAAGCCTGCTCATGGGCACCTCCTTCTCTTTTCTCCAGTTTCAATTCTTGGTTGATGTTGCTCTTTATTCTGAGCATTTCTTCTCTTCTTTGTCATCCTTGTTTTGTTTTTTTTTCCTCCATTTCCCTGCAGCATATGGTTCAATCTGCTTGCACTTCCATCCTTTCAGACAATTGGCACCCCTTCCCTTGCTTTTAAAAATGTCCTTCGTATTCTCTCTGTCCATTTGGATGGTTGGAGTGAGAGCTGCTGGGAGCTCCTGGTCAGACCTATCCAAGACAAAGCATGGTACTGCAAGTCAGATTTTGGCTTTTAGATGGTAATTAGTGGGGAATTGTAAGTCAGACACTCTAACTGTGATTAGTCTTTAATATTACAAAACAAGAAAGAGCAGGGAAAGGAAAAACCTGTGACTTTCAAGCACATCAAGCACCCACTGACATCAATGGCTTTGGCTGAAGTGCTGCTGGCTTTTGGCCCCTTTCTCCTACATGCCCAGTTACCCTTGCAACATTAATTTTTTAAAATATTTTCCCATTTTAGAATGGGTAGTTTCATTTTTTTGGGTAAGAGCAAATGTTAGTCTAAGGATCTCTAAGCCACAGTATGGTCTTCTATTTTGACTATTTTGCTGTCTCCTTCCTCAGAGTCCAGGGAAAGGAGAAAATATGGAAAGTGCAGGGAAAAATACTTAGATCTGTGGTCTAAAGGAAACCTAAGCCTCTCTTTTGTGGTCTGTGGACTTTAGCAGGATGAGGCAGGTTGAGGAAGTCTCTACTGTGCACATCAACCAGCCATGGAGGCCATGGGCATTGTCTGTCCTTCAAAGGCTGCCAGGCTTTCAAACCCCACCTTGGGGGTTCCATTTTCAACCACCAGGGCGATTCCCATTGCCCAGGATTTAGCCATGTGTCAAAGATATCAGCTACAAACTTTTCAGCTTGAGTTCTGCATTCTTAGGCTTAAGGTGTGACCTAAGCAGGGACACTAAGGGACTCTTAAACAAAATAGAAGTTTGGTTTTATAATTTTTGCTGTGTCTGTGGTATGTGCTTCACTGCTTCAGAAGTGAGCAAGCCAGAGTGTCCCTTTGCAACCTAAACCCAAAGAAAGTGCAGCCCCCACCTCACAGATGTCAGCTGGTAGCACATGGAAAACCCTCCCTGCATTTTCAGGCTCTGGATGTTACAATCCAGTGCACGGATGTTTTACAAATCTTCCTTTATTGCCCAGCCCTATTGGCCACTGTGGGCTGGATCAGCAGGTTGCTTGGCTTGCCTAGATTAAACTCTTGAGACAGAGCATTTTGTAATTATGCCCCTCAGCTACAGCTCTCTGGCATTCCCAGCCTGTGTTATTTAAACCAAAGCTGTTTCTTATGTCCTTTAATTTCCTGTACCAATGCCAGCTTGCAGTGGTGATTACAGCCTGATGGATAGGTAGGTAGGCTGCTGCTTTTAACTTTTCTGAATCAATGACACTAATTTTATTGTGATCAATTGAACAGCATCCTGTGACACTCCTGTGGAGGATGGTATATTTATATAGCTTGTTTTTGTTGCCCATCCCTGTGCATCAGAGGAGAGTACAATCCTCTCAAATGCTTCCCTGAGGTAAAAGAAGCTGAAGAGTTTGCTAAAAAATTCAGAGGGGGTAAGCTTAATGTCATACATGGAGGAAGGTTCAGTAAAATCTTGAGGCTCCTTAAAAAAATCCTCAGAGGAGATACTGTCAGTTGCAGAATAATATTCTCATGTGAGAGCCTTATACCTAAATTTCTGTAATGTTTTTCTGGGAAGCAGCGTTTTGTTTTCCTCTCAGTGTTTTTAACATGTTCCCATACCCCGTGGGTTATCTCTCTGCTTGGCTACGAAAGAGGGTGAGTAGGAATAAGGAGTTGACAAGTAGGAAATTCTGTCTCAAGGGTCTGGTTGCCATAATAAGAGTGTAAGCTAACATTAACAACATTTTTGGGCTGGGGTTCCTGCAGCACCTCGTTTGAATGCTCTTAAAGCTGAAAAAAAATATTAGAGAAGTGTGTTTTCCAGGTTTCAGCTGGGATGGAGGTAATTTTCTTCCTCATGGCTGCTACAATGATGTGTTTTGGATTTAGGATCAGAATGATGTTGGTAACACACTAATGTTTTCAGTTGTTGCTAAGAAGTGCTTCTACTAAGTGAAAGACTTCTCAGCTCCTCATGCTCTGCCAGTGAGGAGGCTGGGGGGACACAGGGAGCTGGGAGGGGACACAGCCAGGACAGGTGAGCCCAGCTGGCCAGAGGGATATTCCAGACACTCAGTATATAAACAGTGGGGGAAAGCTGGCTGGGGACTGGTTGGGCAGTGGTCAGCAAGGGGTGAACTGTTGCACTGAGCATCACTTGTGTAATTCAATTCTTTTATTGTTGTAATTATTAACGTTGTTATTTTCTTCCTTTTCTGCCTTATTAAGCTGTCTTTATCTCAGCACATGAGATTTCTCACTGTTACTCATCCAATTTTGTCCCCCATCCCACTGGGACTGGGGTGAGTGAGCAGCTCTGTGGGGTTTGGCTGCCAGCTGGGGTTAAACCATTCACTATGGGGTCAGAAAATAACCTATAAGGACAGAATGAAAAATCAAAAAAATGTATTATATGTGTATAATACTAATTGTATTATAATCAGAAAGTGTTCTTCTGAGGTACTACTGCTCACTTTCACAGTTAGAGGGGTTACATCTCCGTGTCCTACAGATTTCCAAGCAAAGTAAAATGCCTTGAGCACCTGCTTGAAAATTCTTCTTTGTCAAAAGTTTCCCTAGAAAGCATCATTGGCAGTGAACCTGAGTGACTCTTTATCCTCTAATGCATTCTCAGAAATTCCTATGAAAATTCATCCCAACGCTCCAAAATCCCCTTTCTCCCAGGCTCTTGTTCAAAAGGGGGAAGAGATTAAGAGGAAATTCTCCCTACTAATTGAGATTCAGAGGAAAATCTCACCCTTCTCAATAATTTATATTAATGGCAAAATTTCCATTTTGTCTAAGATTTTAGGCAACTTATTGTAGAAGAAGCCTGATTTCCAAGTGACTGCCCTGCCTAGGCTGAAGTTCACCATTAAAATAACCACCAGCAAAGTTTCTCTCAGCTGCATTGGGTTGTTTTAGCCATTAGTAAAAATGATAAAATAAGAACAATGAGACCAGAGCAATGGAGCCACTCAGGATTTCTCTTTAGGGAGAGATGAAGGAAAGGACTCTGCACCTCTGGACATGATCAGAGAGTTTCCAACCACACCCAGTGTGTGAATGAAGTCATTTTCCCATAGCAGAAATCATCAGCCTTACAGAAATGTTTGTGTCTTGTGTAGACACGATGTCTTAGAGCCAGCAAAGGGAATTTCCTTCTCAGGAGCCTGGAGAATCCATTTCTCAGAGCTCCTGAGCAGCTGAGTGGCACATCACGGGCAATGAAGGCTCTTTGCTGCAGGAGATCAGAGGCAGAAATCTCACATCTCTGCAGAAGAGTGACAGCAGATGCTGCCTTTGGGAGAGAGGAGGTTTAGTGAAAAAGTCTGCCTCAAAAAAGGACATGGGTATGCAAGAGACATTCATTGTGCATCTGCATATTTTAGGGGGAAAAATATGAGATTTCTGCATTTTATTATCTTTAACTCAGTGAAGTTACTCTATTTTTTATTGGAATGTGGCTCTTATTACAAAAAAAAATAGTCAAAGTAGGAAGGATCTAGAAGGCAGCATTTCTAGACTGGCAGGCAAAAATTAGGAGTGACTCTTTTTCTTTCTTTGTGAGATGTAAATGTTATTATCTGAATTCTTGACTGGTATAAGCTAACTTGGCTCTACCTAAGGTGACAGAGTCACTTATTATATCCCCACTTGTGTGTAACATTTAATTCACTAAACATCAGCTGTTCATTTTTTATTGCTTTTTCTGAAAATTACTGTAAACAAGGATCTGCACACATTTTGCAATGCTTCAGCACTCCTTTTATCAGCGTTCAAAGCAGACTTACTTCAAAATTTGTGATTCACTACTGATACTAAATTAAGATTCTAAAAGTGCTGTTGAATGTCTAAGGGTGGTGGCAAACAACATGGATTTGTATAAAAACATGTTCTCATTTTGACATGCAATAGAGGTTGTTATCCTGTGCTGTAAAATTTATTTTATATCTGTATAAAAATTATAGTTTTTAAAGAAAAAGAACACCAGTTTTCACACTGACACACACTCTGCTTTCTCGGGGATCAATTTTTTTTTCTGGAATCTTAAAAATTAGTTTGCTTTATTTGTATTTCTGCTTTGCATTTCAATTTCTGGCAATATTCTGCTTTGGTAAAAAAAGTAGCAGTGAATTGAGAAACTGTAAGATATTTTTCTGGGAGAAAATGAAGCTTAAAGCTATACCATCTACATGACTGGTGATATGCCAAAAATCCCTTATGTTCCAACCATCCCCAGTTGTGGCAGCTGGAATTTGCAGGGAATTGTACCAGGTTCATCTCTATCTGCAGGATTGGTAGAGCAGGGAGAGCTGGTGTAACTGCACATTCTGCTGAGATCTGCTTCTCCGGATATTAGATCGTTCTCACCTAAAAAAATTCCCAAATACCACAAGTTTGCAGGGCACTTGATCTCATATTCTCTTCTTAGGATACCAAAGAAATGCCAAAGAAAGCCTTTGCATATTTCTATGTCTTCAGTTTCTAATTGGTCATACCTTATTTTTTAGAGAGTGGCTTCTGATGTGCAAGAGCTGTGGGGGTTTTTGACTAATCTGTTCTGAGAGGCTGGAACCTCAACCCAGGATCTCTTCTACCTTGTGTTTCACTTGATGATGTAGTTCAGTGCTTACACAGTACCACTGAGAGCACTTTTTATCTCTTCTGGCATATGGGGCTAGAAAATTACTTGTAAAGAGCCTCAAAGGTTAATGAGAGCCAGTGAAATTCATGCTATCTGCATACCATTTAATACAGTAATCCACAAGACACACAAGGAAAGCATTTCCTGGCAGAAATAGAAAAAAATGTCATGACCCCAGACTGTGGCGGTGAGTGGAACAAAGGGCTGGGTTTCTTAGATTAAACATTTAATCCTTTTGGGAGGTGAGTGAGGTCAGGCAGAGGAAGCAATCAGGAAGGTGCTCCAATAGCACAGGCTGGTGGTGCCCAGCCAGTGTCAGACTGTGTAACCAAAAGAGCAGGTTCACCATCACAGTGTTACCTGCAACTGTAACAGGAGACAAACAGGTTTTTGATTCTTAATTAGGAATAAGTGCCAAGAGAAATCATATATAAAACCCTAATTCCAGTCTATTCAAAATTTGTGAAATGCTAGATGATTATTTCCCATTGCAGCTTGTGCTGTGGTTGTTATTTTCCTGTTTATCCTTTCAAAGAAAAGATAAGATTACCAAGACCTTGGATATTGTGAAGTAGCATCACCTGTTTCCTGTGGTTTTGCACAGTGAAGGAGCTTACCATGGATGACCTGTGCTCTTGACCTGAGGCATTGGATGTGTTTCCCTGGAAATCAGTTTCTCCATGTTGGAGCCATCTAAGATGCATCTCACAGATTGTATTTGATGTTTTGCAGCACGTGCCCTGAGGGATATATATGTCTGAAGGCTGGGGAAAATCCTGACCATGGTTACACAAGCTTTGATACTTTTGGCTGGGCCTTTCTCTCCTTGTTCCGTCTTATGACCCAAGATTACTGGGAGCGTCTTTACCAACAGGTATGGGGTCATTTTATTACTGTTCAAAAACATAAATAAAGACATCATCTTGTTACAGTGGCATATACAACAGTTAAAGACAAAAAAGAATTGCTGGTTATTAGGTAAACTGTGCTTTGTGCACGTCCTAGAGAAGGATAATCAGATGTTCTGGAGAAGAACAATCTGTTGTAATTATTAATTTATTTTCTTAAGAGGGGGGATATCTGAAGACATTAGGCCAGGTGTTTGGGGAAATTGAGAAAAAGTGGTACTGAGAGAAAGACACCAGTTCACCTGAGTCTAAATGAAGTTCACCACTTAAGGAAGATCACCACATCACCACTTGGTGATTTTTCGGTGGTTGGTGAAACACAAGTTAATATTTTGAGTCCAGCTCCAGAAAAGGCCAGAGAAGCACCTGTGTTCTTGTCATATCTGGTTTTGCAAGGCGTGGTGATGAACAAAAATTCAGAAAATGGTAAAACTATATGATGCATTTCAGTTCTCTCTGCTGCAAGCTCTTCATCATGGACGCCTGACAGACAGAGGCACAAACAGATCCAGACTCAACTCACAGTCATATGGGAAGGGTCTCTGAGTAAATGCTCATTTCAGCATGCATTTCCTGAAATGTGTGCAAACTCCAAAGAACTACACATGCTAGTTTGGTACTGAATTACATTCTCTGTCCTTGAAGCCACTGACAATTTGCTGCTGCATCTCAAACCTGCCAAAACTGGAAGGTGATCGTATGGAAATCAGGGGATAATGTTGACAGAACCTCTCTGAAGGTACTGAGGTAAACATCACTGAAGATTTGGGGGATTTCAGCTTCCCATACAGCCAGTTATACAATTTCACTTCAGGAAAATGCAAAACAACGAAACGGAAGATTCTTTAAACAGCTGCATTCCCTTGCTTGGCAAAGGGCTACGTGTACAACTCTGGAAGACAGAAACTGTCACGGCAAATAAGGATGAACATCACTCCATTTTATTATTTGACCTTATACTATCACACAGTGTTTTCTGTCAGTAGGATCAACACACTGAGCATGGGACATATCTGTTACATATCTGTTACATATCTGTTACACATAAGCTGTCCCCCTAAATTCCAATTATGCCAATAAATCTGGTGAAGAACCAGGGGATACATTCAACAGAGCCCAAGGTTTGGTTCTTCTCATCCTGACACAGTTGTCTGAATGATATTTGGTTGAGTTGCACCCTAAACATGTATTTTTCTCCCTGAAAAAGGACCTGGATTGTAGAGGATCCAACATGAATCCCACTTGGATGGTTTCTACACACCAGACAAAACCAGATTGAACTGTGGGGGAATTTTTCAGTGCAACTGACTCTAATATCTATTCTAAAAGAAAACCAGCAGAGATATTTGATACAGGAGGAAAGCATTGAAAGCATTATTCTTATAGAAATTAATTCACTGCAAGGCACACAATTTTTGATTAAGGTATAAAAATTTGTTGGTGAGGAGATTATTTCCTTGTATGTGGTTGTCATTTCTCATCAAAGGCTTTCTGTTTGAACTATTAACAAAGGCTGAATTCAATTATATTATAAATCTAATTTTAAAAGAACCCCCTTCTTTTCTTTACTTTCTTTTTCTTTTTAAAAACATGGTAAAGCAGTGTTAATTTTACTTTTGCACGTACAGACTCTCAGATCTGCTGGGAAGATCTACATGCTTTTTTTCATGCTGGTTATCTTTCTGGGCTCGTTTTACCTGATCAACCTGATTCTGGCTGTTGTGGCCATGGCATATGAGGAGCAGAACCAAGCCACTATTGCTGAAACAGAGGAGAAGGAAAGAAAGTTTCGGGAAGCCATGGAGATGTTGAAGAAAGAGCAGGAGGTCAGTGAACTATGTGACGTGATTAGCTCTGGGTGATTTGAACAAATGTGACCTTGGGATTCACATCCTCTTTATTTTACATTTGTGTGATAACCAAAGTAAGAGTTTGCTTGAAAGCAGTTTAATGTTAATTGTACTGGATGAAGTTATTGCATTTTTTTTTTTATTTTTTGGTGAAAGAAAAAATATAGTTCTCCCTGTTAGGAGTGGGGCCATTTGAGGTATACATATCCAGAGCTGTACTGGTTTAACCATGCCATGTATGCCAGCAGAGAAAATTAATATATTTTGGCATGTGAGGTGTTTTAATGATGGCAAAGCTACATCTGCATTTGAGCACAACCCAGCTGTTTTGGTAGCTCAGCCAGAGCCCCAGGTGAACCTCCTTTCACCACCCCTTTAGCATACATTGTTTTCTTCACTGTCTTGCTCAACCTGCTGTAAATATCCAGTTGTTTGATAACGAAGGTGTAGATTAACTTCTTTGAAGCACATACAGCTTCATTCCTGGAAAAGTAAACAGGCAGACCTTGAGGTTAAGATCTGCAAATTATGCAAAGGGTATGGATTTAATGTTATGTCATAAATTTAAACAAACCAGGGAGGCCAAATGGTGGAGGTAGCCTTATAGCCCTAATCACAGTATTTAATTTGCATGTGGTTTGTGCGGGGTAGAAAGCTTCTATTAAACAGCAGAAGAGAACATTTTAGGTGCTGTGAGCAAGAAGACAATAAGAAAATTAGTCTGAAATAACACGTAGCACTGTAGTTCAGAGAAATAAATCCTTGAAACACAATATAAACTAATATACATAATTTTCTTTTGGGTACATATGGCTTCAGGGCCTAATCCAAAGCCCATTTAAATCCTTGGAAAGAAAATAGAAAATGCAATTCACTCTTGACAAAGTGCTAGTAGTGGCTTATGAATCATTTAAGTCCTTTTAAAGATCCTCTTTGATAGTTTAAGTAATAGGTAAATGCAATTTAGTCCATATACAGCCACTTTCAACAGAGTAACTCTGCCGTAACCTAAGGGAACAAACTGAGCTCCAGCTTGTACCTATTTTGTACAAATTTTCATGTGTATTGACTCCAGCTGAGCTCTTCCTAATAACAGTCAACTTTGGTAGCCCCAACTATAATTAAATATATTTAAGAATTTCATTTTGAAGGCTTTGATTTCAATTAAGCCTGTGTGTACACAAAAAAAAGGAACATTAAGCCCAGAAAGCATAATGTGTCAAGAAACAAAGTTGCCCCTGAAAATCTGAATTTCTCCCATTTGTTTATATGCTTCATAATAGAGTCTTTTCTTCAGCCAACCATTTCTCATCTTCCCTGTGCCCTGTTCAGTGCAAAGGGTGGACAGTACATGACTCAAGAGCAGCTCTTTGCATTCTCATCATTTGTTCTGTTGCCTTAAGGCAGCTCGAGCAGACTTCCCAGCTCAGGCAGTCAAAGCCTGCTTGGAAGGGGAAGTGACTAATATCCTCCAAGGTTTTTCAGGGCCTCTTGCCACTGCTCAGACTCCATGTGCTTCAAAAATGCTCCTTTGTATTTGCAGATAATTCTCCTGGAGTATTATCCTAGTTTTGTGGGAAGGAAGTTCAGGAGTGGAGTGATTTGGGTCCATGATGTTCACTAATGAAGTCCAGTAATTCTGCAAATCAACTCCTGGCATCTCAAAGTAGACATTTGGAAGGAGAGGCTCAGGAAAGGGAATTGGGTGGCTGCACCGTGGAGCTTTCAGATGTCCTTCTGAGATATCTCACCCGAGTTAGAGATACTCAATTTTAATCTGAGGTTCTCCAAACCTCAGTCAAGGTCTTGGTTTTTACTTTCTCACTGTACCACTAAATTCTTGCCTCAAGAGCTCTCTTTTGCATAATCCTCATATCAGTGCTCATGTGAGCTAAGCCTTCCTCCCATCCTTCAGCCATCACATGTCCTTGCCAGGTATGCCTGGTCCCACACACCTTTCCTGCCCCTGGAGTTGTTGCAGTGGGTTAAGGTCTGCAGTGCCTGAGGAGCAGGACAAGGTCCAGCCACAGGAGCCCAAACAGAGCAGGTGGATAGGCAGGACATGGGGACATCCTCGGGCCCAGGCTGGATGGAGCACTGGGGAATCTGGTAAAGTGTCCCTGCCCATGGCACGGGGTTGGATGGACTCTAAGCTCCCTTCCAACACAAGCTGTACTATGATTCTATGGTCCTCCATGCCATGAGGAACAATTCAGTCCAAATCCTTTTTCAGTATCTGAGAAAGGTATTGAGCACAGAAACAATTCAAGCAAAAGGTAAGAAAATTATAAGAAACAAAAAATTAGCTGATTTTGCAGTATGAGTACAACATGCTTAGTAGCACAACCTGTAATGTTTTTTAGATCAACAAAATATGACAGCAATCAAAAATGAAAACCAAAACTGTTCAGGCCAGCTTTTATGATGTGCAGTATAAAGAGAGCAGAAATATAATTGATAGACCTGCTTGGGGACTATCAGTCAATTTATACAATTGGTCTAACACATTCCTAAATCTGAGCTTAACACCAAAAGACTTGCCAAATCTTTATGAAGAGAAAGCACTTCAGTATAGCAATTAAATCAATTGACTCAAAAAAAACCCCCAACAAACCAACAAAAACAACCTAGACCAGTGTCTGAGCTCTCCTCCTCTCTGCTCTAAGCAGCTTGCTTATGAAAGATATTTCCCACAGGAATTAAGTTTTGTTGTGCTCTCAGCTTGATAGAGCGACCGCTACTCCTTGAAATACATGATTGATTCTTTACACGGCTGTTAAGTGCCTTCACTTTCCTTGGACTGATGCCTGTGGGAGGAAGGGAGTATTTTGCAGTGGAGAGATGATTGCCTGTTTGATTCTAGTGGCTTACAGACAATAGCACTGAGGATTCATCTGTTTCTTCTGTTCTGGGGAACCGGGAGAGACTTTTTTTAACAATTCACTCTCTTCAGGTGTTTCACCTGGGGGCTCTGCATTGGGCTGCTCTCCAGGCCACTGATGTGGCCACCACTGGTTCTCCAGCACCTCCAAACCTGATCCTTGTGCCCAGAGTCCCCTCATTCCTCCTGCCTGTGCTGGGGACAGAGCCCCAGCTCCTGTTGATCCTTCCTTCTGGCTGCTCATTTGCTTCCAGGGCTGTGGTTTTGGTGCTCAGGCTTTGGAATTGGGCTTCTGCAGGGCTCCCAGCAGCTGGTGTGTTATCAGCCTGCTCCTGCAGAGATCCCAGCAGATAGCCAGCACAGCACGGAAGCACATGGCACAGCAAAGGCCACCTTTTCTCCAGTTAAACCCGTGGCTCTTTCTTTGCATCTCTGGTCGCAGCTGCCTGCGCTGAGATGGGGATAAGTGTTTACAGAAACGTGCCAGCTGAGCTGCCTGCTGCTCCTGGCATCCCTCTGTGCAGGGAGGGAAAATCCCAGCAGCCAGCTGGGCTGCCCTCCTGGCCAGCCCTTCAAGGGGCTGAGGTCCAGGGGGACTTTAATCTGAGGTTCCCCAGCTTGAGATTTTTCTTTGCCTGACACCAGAAGCGTTAGTCCAGAGATATGTGCACGGCGTGTGCACACAGGCTGTTCCTTCATGATATGTCAAACAGTCTTGTGTGGGAGCTCCACATAAAAACCATCCTTTTATGCAGCCATTCCTAAGTTTTATGATTGCTTATCTCCAGAAATGTTTAATGTCTCTCCTATGCAACCTTAAAATTTAAAATGAAAACTAATTTCTGAGCAGTAGTAGTTTTCACTGAAATCCTGAAATTACAATATTTATACCTTCTACAATCTTCTGGTTTAGGCATTAGCAGCTAAAGGAATTGATTCAATGTCACTCAGCTCATTGGAAATGTCACCTAAAAGCGCAAAAGAAAGAAGAAATAAGAGAAAGAAAAAGAAATCTTTGGGGACAGACGAGTATGGGGAAGACCAAAGGAATCCCAAGTGTGACTATGATGATGGTCAAAGGAGGATGGTAAGCCATGGTCTGAAACATCACTTGTTCCACACTGTACTTTCCTGGAAAGGCCAGGCTCTGAGCAAGGCAATTTAAAGTGAAACTTTTAGAAGAAACAGGTCTTTAATATCATAACTGATATTAAGACAGCAGTTACAGCATACAGTCTGTGCTAGAACAGTGGGAGGAAACACATTATCACTTTATTTTTAAAATGAATTTAAAATGCCCATTAAACATTTTATAATCCTGTTTTTTTCAATTTTTTCCTTTTTTTTGCCTCAAGATTACCCTCGATCTGGTTTATTTTCTTTCATTCATCTGATTATATCTATCCTATCCCTACTACAGATAAAAAAATATCTTAGTGGAAACCTACGAGGCTTAAAAATAAAAGAGAGGAGGAGAAAAGGAGGAAACTTGTCTCTGAGGGCTTTTTAAATATTATACAAAGACATTATTAACATTTTTATATTCTTTTGCTAGTTGCCTCCAAGTCAAAACTTTGTGGCACTTGTTTCTACTTTCAATTGCAGGGAAGAAAAACAGAGTGACAGTGTTATTAAATAAGGTTTTATGTAAATGTTCCTGACATGCATGAATATGAATCTGCCCATGCTGTATGTATCAAGGGATCATAAATAGCTCCAGATAATTTGTCTTTGTTTAACTGAGGGCAAAGTTTAAATCAGTTTGTTTTGTTGTTTTGAATAGCCATGTAATGGGCTAAGTCCTTCTCTATTTTGTTGTCAGTGAATTTAGGGATCCTTGGCAGCCATAAAAACCTCATAGAAAACATGTAAGTGGTGTAAGTAAATGTGACCAATTAATGACTCCCCAGCTCAAAAAATTTACCCAGAGCTGGATTTCTGTAGCTGACATGCATTTTTTAATCCAATTGTTTGCGTTGCCGTCTCATTGGTTAAGAGGATTGCGTAACAAATCGCACCTTTTCTAAACCCAGAATTGCTCTTTAGCTTCATTCTGGGTAGGTTTCAGGACACCACGTGCCAGAAGCACCATGGATTGGAGCTGTGCATTTTCAGTTTATTTCTCAGATTAATATTCCTTTTTTTCACTTTTCGCCCCTGGATGTCATATGCATGAGAGGCATGGGAGACACATTTCAAAGCTTATAGTAAATCTTCTCTGCAAGGCTGTGTCTGGCATGGTTGGAGGGAATAAGGCTGAGTCATCATTCAGATGCTATCTTAGCAGCTGGAAGTGTGTTGCCATCAGAAATCAGTCTCAATGACTGTGCCGTGGAAACCCAGGCATGGATTTTTGACCAGCTGAAATTTGGTAGCAATCCAAAAAGGTTGTTTTTAGTTAGAAAGAGCCTTGGTTTTGTACTCCTCCATGTACCAGCGTCACTAAATAGCATCATTACAAAACTCAGTGGTGTAAGCTACAGCACAGTATGAAATCAGGCTTAATTTGATTTGTCTGGTTTGTGGGTGCTGTGGCAATCTGACCTCTCTTCATAGATACTTGGCTCATGGGAAAGTTCTGAAGAAGCTGGAAATTCTGTGCAGGCATAAATTCAAAAATATGTTCTGCCTAAATGCTCTTACTCCAGTAATTTCCTCTTTAGAGAGAAGAGAAAGGGATAGAGTTGAATTCCTTACACGTTTTCTGAAGATCCTTTTTGCTCTGCCAGATTTTAGGTGTGTTTAGTCCTTGGCTACATCTTGCTGATGCTCTGGCAGAGTTGCAGTCTCATGAACTGACGTCAGAGTGGATCGTCAAGGCTGATATTTAAGTGAGGGAGACTGCTGTGTGCTGAGGTTACCTAGCCCTTAAGCAGCCATGTGCAATGAGATAATCATTTTACAAACTAATAAACCATATCCCTCTTCTTGCTCTTGGTTTGTTTTTTGGTTTTTTTTTCTTTTTCTTTTATCACCTTCTTCCGTCGTATTCTGCTTCTTCTTCTTCCCACTTCTTCTCATTTTCCCTGCAGTTCATTTCCTGCCCTATTTCTTTATCTATTCTTCTCCCACTGCACTGTTCCTTCCCTAGCTGTTATGAAGATATGTGATAATGCAGTAGATTGGAGCTGGATCCCCTTCCCTGCTCCTGTCTTCCACTCCTTGTGCTGCCTTCCCAGGTCCTCTGGCACTTGTCCCATGGGGGGGAGTAGAAGCAAAGGAAGTTTCACGCTGTGAGCTGAATGCCACCTTGACCCTTCCTATTTCAGTACATCTTTAATTGCCAAGCCTTAGACAAATACCTAAAGGATAGGAATGACTGTCCAACCTCTTAACTTTGTGGAGTCTGAATACCTGTAATTAAGTCTCTCTTTCTCTGAAGCACTTGGTTTAAAATGGAACTTACTGCTCTCCCCCAGAACTTCCTCGCTCCTGAAAAACGTGTTGCAAAATGTTGTTTCTCTTTCCCCTTTTTCCTTTCTGGGGGTTTCCAGACTCTCCTTGGCATTAGTTATGGTCCCAGTGCAAACTTGGTGAAGCGCAGAACGAGCCACGGAAGCGTTTTCAGTTTCCGACTCCGTGGCAGAGACACTTGCTCCGAGACAGATTTTGCCGATGATGAGATCAGCATCGCTGGGGAAAATGAAAGCCACCGGGGCTCTCTCTTAATTCCAAGATCTGGGAGGCGTCCAAGTGTGCAAAGTCAAGTGAGCCATAGTTCTCACCCTACCACTCCCAACTACACCCAGACGGGCAAAAGGAACAGCTCAGTGGATTGCAATGGTGTGGTTTCCCTGATAGGAGGAGGCACCGGGGCACTCCACCCAGACCCTACTTCTCCTGCAGGGTTACTGCTCCCCCCAGTTATTATGGAAAAGCCTGGGACAGGCGACCTGGTGAGTACTTTATAACTTTTGTATGTGATTCGCGCTCTCGTTTCCTTCTAAATGTTGTTGGAGATTGCTGTAATTTATTTACACCATGTGGAGTCTACGGTGAGAAACCCAGATCCACCATTCCAGGCAGGGTGGGATCACAATGAGTTAATTCACAGAGAAATGTGTGCCTGGTGCCTCATCAGGAAGGTTCATGCCTTCTGGTGAGATTTTCTCTTCAGAGCTGTCAGGAGGCAAATACCTAAATCTTGAGTTTGACAGAGACTTCCTTTTCTTGAAGGGACAGTTTCAAACTTGATTTCTTTTGACTTTCGAATACCTGACATTGTCTGGTGGATAGAAAGTTATGGTTTTTAAATGATTCTGTGAATCTTTCCATCTTGAGACTGTGTTTTCTCTTGCTGGTTGGTCTCTGTTTGCGTCTGACCTCTGGTCTTCTCTTGAGCTGCTTGAGGAGGGCTGTTCTTTCAGTCCAAAGGTAGTTCCCAGAAAGATTTGGCATCCAGTTCAAATAACACCCAGGAAATATGAGCAGATGATCAACAGATTTCAGCCCTCTTGTAGATTGCCAGCATCTTTGTTGCAGAGCAACACCATGAGATGGTGTTTTTGGAAATAGCTGCTCCACAGGCAGAGCAATCTGGACAGGTTGCTAGTTTGAGACAGTGGGAATTTATCTTTTCTGATGTAGATAATCTGCATTGAAGTTCGTCACTCTCAACAGTCTTTAAATTATGGAGGTCACTACTACACTCAGTGTGGGCAGGATTAATTTCATTTTAGGGATCAAAAACAGACCAGAATAATCTCTCTCCTTGGAAGTGCCTTTTTCTGTTCACTTTAACCACAAGTCTTACATTAGGTGAGATAAAGCCCACTCAGGGTAACAAGGTGCCAAAACCAGGTTATGTTGGTGGGGAAAAAAAAAAGCAAATGTGATTATAACATGTATTAGCCAAGGTATCTCCTAAAGAGAAAGGTGAGTGTGATGGATCCCAGCTGTGGTGTCAGATTATCAGTAAATTGAGAAGCAGTTTTTTTCTCTGGAGCCAAGCAGCTTTATTCCTTTCAGGGTTTGGACTGAATTTTTTTCCTCACCTATCTGGGCATTCCCTGTAGTTCTGCAAATAGACTCTCACACCACTCATGAGAGAAGGGGCCAAGCTACATGTGGGAAACTGGTTGGTGTGAGAATTATCTGTTTTGTTGACAGTTTTGAGACTGTTGCTGCTTTTTCGGATGTTCACATCTTCCTTCATTTAGGACTTTGGTAATCCCACTTTTACTCTCTGTGGACGAGGATGACCAGTGTTGAGACAATTCTGTAAACGACAGAAATGCTGTTGATAGGGAAGTTTTACTGGATTTAGCTTTGTTAAAAAAAAAGAAAAAAGAAAAAAGAAAAAAAAAAGTGTGTATTAAAGGAGCTGGGGAAGAAAATTTTTGAGTCTGTTAAAAAAAAAAATTCTGAACCAAAGTTGTATGACCTCAGCAGATGAGTAGAGGATGTCCCCTTTTTCTCTGTAAGGAAAGCAGCTCTGCAGGCTGCTGAGGCTGTCCCAGCTGTCAAAAAAAGCTTAGCAAAGCACAAGAGCACTCAACCCTTCACAGAAAATATCAGTATTTTACAGGAGTGGGTCCTGAGGTGACAGGGAGGCTCTGAGCTCTGCTGGCATTTATTTTCATTTGTCTGCTTCCTGCCTTTTGAATAAATGGATGTTGGAAATGGAATGGCTGGGGTGGGTGAGCTCCCTTGGCTCTTCCCTGGCCATCTAGGAAACAACACCCAGGCACTACAGTAACAGATGCTCGTCCAGTGATGCAATGTGAAGGATGTTGTGTTTTTTGCAAAACAGGTTTGGTATCTAATCTATCCAGAAAATGTGAGCGGGAGTTAAAGGCTAATTGGCGAGGGGCCCATTGCTGTACAGATGTATTCACTGCAGGGATAAGCACTGGGCACAAACGTGCAGCCTCAGCTGTGGCTCAGGCACAAGGAAATAGCAAATCTGACCCCTCAGCATGCTTGGAGATAAATCAGCACTTTTCTTGGCTTTGCATTTGATGATATTCACCTTTTTCATGTTAAAATTTGTAGGTGAATCTGTTCTATGTTAGCAGCTCTGGTTTCTTTTTACAGTCTCTTTATATGTTTGGGAAAGGTAGAAAGAAAGAAAGATGTTGCAGTTACCTCATTAACCTCACTGACCCTTCTGCTGTTATTTATTTTGAGCAAGTGTGAGCCCATGGTAGAAAAGGACCCACCTGGGCTATCTGTTGTGTCTTCCATGAGCAAGAAATGAAGGGCCAGTCCATGAAAATGCATCATTGTAACACGGCTTCAGCCCTGACTTGCAGCTTCCTGAGGTGTAACTGTGGCTTTGCTCAAGCAAATAGAACACCTGGAGCTGTAGATGGAGCTGAAAAAACCCACAATTTACAGCATTAGATTTTTGAGGATGCACTTTTTTAGGTCACTCCGTGATGCTGAGTAGTATCGGATGAGCACAACACACACCCATCAGACTGCTAATAAAGGGGGCAGATCACTGAATTCTGATTTGGGGAAAGCTTGGAGGAGCACTTCTGATTTAAAAGACAATATCATTTAAAAGAACAAACATCAAACTCTGGTTTTGCATTTCCAACCTGTAGACCTTCAGTCACAAATAATGACTTAGCCCGTAGCCGTCACAAATTATTCCAGTGTGGGTCCTCCTCAGGTTTCTCCAGGAGAGCACAAACAGTCACTAACCACTTTTGAGCATTTTAGCCTGATCAGCTTTAGCAACATTCACCCTGAACAGTTTTGCCCAGGCAAATTGGTTGGGTTGGGACGGCAATGAGCAACTTCCATGCTTTTGTGTCATTGCAACTGCTGCCCCGTCCCAGCCAAGGGCCATTTCCCCATGGGAATGCTGCAGGTGGCAGCTGAGCTGACATGAAAACATCTGTGCAGTTCAGCTGCCCTCTCCCAAGAGAGAAGTGGCTGCAGCAGCTTATCCCACTACTCAGGCTGGTGACTCAGAGGAGTGACGTCCTGGCACTTGGCTGCAGAAAAGCATGTAAGATAAAAAATCCAGTTTCAAATGCTCTTCAGATGGCCTTGGCTGCTTGGCACGAATGGATGAGTGGGTTTCCATGAGAAACCAAGTGTGTTTTCACTGTCCATCTCGTCTCCCTAATTCCTAAATCCAGCTGAGGAAAAAGGAAAGATTTTGGGTTATCTCAATGGATGGTGCTAGAGCCCATCAGTCTCATCAGCTGAGGCAGCCTTGATGGCCATCAGGTTTGCTGACCCTGGTCAGCATGGTCCATGCCGAGCAGCCACCTGCCCA
Organism: Motacilla alba alba; assembly: GCF_015832195.1. Taxonomy (NCBI): domain Eukaryota; kingdom Metazoa; phylum Chordata; class Aves; order Passeriformes; family Motacillidae; genus Motacilla; species Motacilla alba. The sequence goes on from NC_052017.1 coordinate 5,211,906, forward strand.
TGAGCTCCTCTGCATCAAAGTAGTCCTGAAAGTCCCCAGGGGCTTCAGTACCTGAGCAAGAGGAGGACATCCTACCCTCTACAAGGAGCCTGAGCATTTCTGCACACTTTGCAACACCCATGGGTGTCCCCATGCCACAAGAGATTTCCCACAAGGAGTTGTTTTTAGTTAGAAAGAGGCTGGGGAGCTCGTGGGGAGCTGCACAGAGGGTTCTGTGCTGTGAGGGTTCCAGCCAGAAAGCCTGCAGAGGTGGTAGGGAGAGCAAAGTGGTGCAATATGAAAGTGTGGTCTGCAAAAACCCTTCACAAAACCAGGTCAGGATCTGGCAGCTGTCACCTGGAGGGGAAGAGCAACAGGTGGTCAAGTCTGAGGGGTGCAAGGAGAGTGTGCCAGGAAATCCATGGCAAGTCCTTGTCACTCTTCTGGAAATGCAGGGGACTCTGTCAGAGCTGTCCTGTTCTCCCACCAGCTTTCTTCATGTGGTGCAGCTGCTGATTTTATCAAACTTACCCCAGTGTAAATAAGACATAAGCAGGACCTGGTGATTATGCTAGAAATCCTAATTTTTTTTGCCTTGACCTGAAACGGTGAGTTTTGAAAAATGATACATTTTTATGTTCCTGCTGATTGCTGGGTGACATTTTGGCTTTTGCCTTATTTAGAGAAAATCTATATATTATCTAAATAACTTCAGGGCACACAGCCACCTAAAGGTTGTTCTGCACCTTCCTGCAGTATTTATTTGTGGCTTTGCATTGCTCTGTTGTGTCTTGGTGTTTCTTAGTTAAGAGGTTAGACTAACACCTCCCTTCACAAGGTATTGATATGCTTGGGCAGAATTTGATTTAGTTAATGAGCTCCTACCTGGAGCTCAATTTATCCATGGATTCTGATGAGGCTGAGTGAGATCTCACCTGTGGCTGTCAAGAACTTCTAGAGGGTTAAGGAACACAAAAAACACCATCTCTTCTTGCCTCTTAAATCCAACTGGAGCCTTTCGTGTAACAGTCCAGGGAAAATCACAAGATTTTTAATTTAACCTGACTTTGCAATTGTTCCAGAGGTGGGAAGTGGAAGAAAAATGGATGCAGGACTGAAGGAGGGGTGGTTTCCAAGTGGGCACTGGCTGTTAGGTGGTGATCCCCACTGCTTTGCTCTCCCTGGGGCACCTCCTCACCAGAGCTTCCCATCAGTCCAGGAGCAGGGCAGGGCAGCCTGTGACATGGTTTTGGGATGGACAGCGAGGCTGGAGTAACCTAGGGACACCCTCTTGCACACACAGCCTTTCTGGAATTTCTTCTTGGTCACACTTATGCTTTCTTTTCTAAGAAACTTGAAATGCTGAGCATTGCTAGATTGGCAGGAGGGAAAACACCTGGAGAGGGGCCAAGCTGTTTATCAAGGGACTGAAATAAAGATTTAGGAATTTATCTTTAGATGATATTATTTTTTGTGATATTATTTTAAAAAGAAAAAAAAACCAAACAAAAAGACCTTGCTTTTTGTTTCAGCTAAGCATAAAAGGCTTTTGCTGACCACAATGGTTTGAGGTTTTCATGTTCATCCTAAAATCACCCTGAGGTAAAATTTCTCTCTTTCACTTTTTGCTTTGGCACAGGACTGGTGAAAAGGGAAAGTGTTAGCAGTTTCCATGTTCAGAAATAAAGGTCAACAGAACAAGTCATCCAAAAGTCCTCCAATAAGTTATGTGGATAAAAGCTCCCTCTGATGCTGTCACACAGAGTTGTCACCACAGCTCTGTTTCTGCTCATTTCAAACTTTGTTTTTGTACATTCTAAGTGTAAATCGCTCTGGTTTGGTACAAATATTTCAAACTGCTTTAGTTTAAGGTGCATCTCTTTAAATATTCAGGCATCCCCAAAATTAGATGGTTTCTTTTTAATGCTGTGCTGTATTATGGCCACCTCCAATTTCATTATACATTTGTGCTGGTGCCTTTCTGGGTCCATTGCTCATGGTGTGGCTTGCCCACCTTTTTCTGCTTGAAAAATTTTGCAGTGTACAAGTAAAATTAAACCTGTCCTGCTTCCCAAAAATGATCTTTAAAAATGCTGCTATGTTTAAGCCCATCTTCACATAATCCTTTTGACATAGTTCAAAACTGTAGGCAGTGAGAAGAAAATATCTCTTTTATGCATCCTCATTTACATGTAAATTACTGGATAGTATATTTGTCTCTATAGAATTTAGCTAATCCAAAGGAGGAACTTTTCCAGTCAATCAGGGGGCAGCACAAATAATCTTTTCCTGCTGGAGGTTCCTATGTTTAACTCCATTGTGATTTCTCATCTGGATCCTAGGGATACTCCTTGCATAACTGTGGAGACTGCTGTTATTTTATGCTTAATTTCTATAGAAATATAAGTACAATGAGAAACTGTGCTTGTGTGTGTTCTCTCAGAGATCATAATAGCCTTTATGCCACCTGCTTGTCCAGTTCCTGGAATTGTTTCTGTCTCACAGTGCAAAAGCTGCCGGTTCCTTGTGTGACTATTAGGCATCTCTATTCTAAAACAAATAATAATAGTACAAACCCAAACCCACACATAACTATTCTTTACATAGGGTGAAAGCTTATGACCTTCCTTAAGCAGCTTTACTAATTTTAAGCGATTCACCTGGATGGAAACTTTCTTTCCTGGAAAAATTCTTCCTAGTAAGTGACAACGTGGCTACGTGCTGGATTTACTGCTCTGTTGGCAAATCTTTGCCCGGTGGCACTGCCTGCCACACTCTGTGTCCTGGCTCTAGGGATGAACCTCTGCTGTGTGCCTGGTGCCAGGGGGCTGGCAGGGAACAGGGGCTTGGTTCTGTTAAGTAAATTTTAAAAAAATAGGAAGAATGAACCTGTGAATGTTTTTCCTTTGGATTTCTACCACTTTGCACTTGTAAATAAAAGGTGGCTTTCAGGTGAAGGACTCTTGGGAATGAGGCTGTCTGATGACATGTTACTGGTACTTCCTATGTTTTAGGTCAGAAAGGATGGAGTGATATTAGAGTTTAAACAGACTGAAATAATCCACAGAGATTTGAAATTTCAGGTTTTCTTATGGTTCGTTTTACAAAGGCAAACTTGTGGTTTGGCGTTTTTTTCCTCTTTTTCTTTTCTTTTCTTTTCTTTTCTTTTTTTTGGTTTAAATTTATTCTATTTAAAAAATTGTCTCCCTCCTGTTTTCTTTCGTCCTGTCTAGCTATTTCTTTTTGGTACCATGTATTTGTTATGTATTCCAAACTGCTGTGAATGATTATGCAATTTTGTAGATGCTTTCTTCATTAATAAAACATTTGTTGTTTCATTGGTTTTTATTGGATGTTTTTGAGGTGAAGGAAATCAAGCAAACTAATGCATCTGAAACACCATTCCTGGTATTCCCTGGCTCCTAAGCCAAGGAGAGAGTGTTTTCTTGTTGTGCACGATTCTCTTTGAAGAATTTCTGATTATAACTTTCCTTCTGAGATTACTTAGTCAGTAACTCAATGGGCAATGAGCAGATTCAGTTGAGTTTTTCTTTAAAAGGACATTTTAGGAGGGAAATAAAGGCCATTTTGAAGCATTACTGCTTTTCTTGCCCAGCTAATGTTTTAAGTGCTTGCTTTCAAAGTCCTTACTCTGGCCTTGCAGTGATTGGTGTTTTTAACTGCAGTGCTTGAAGTGGCCGGGGACCAGCATCCTGGTTATAATTTTCATGGTCAACCAGTGGCCAAACATCTTTGCCCTTTGCTGGGGATATCTCCTGCCCTGAAGAGGTCACAGTCCAGAAAGACAGCTTGTAGAGCTTCAGCACCTTCATTTCCTGCTTTTCTTGTGGAATTGCCTTTCTTGAAGAGCATTTTTGGTAGAGAAATGCTGAAGAGGAGGGATCCTGGGTCCCCGGGCACAAACAGCAGAGCTGTGGAGCTGCTGCTTTTGGCACACCTCAGTTGGCATTCCAGGTGCTGATCAGGGGGTCAGGGCCATTGCAGACCCAAGTGATGAGAAGATCCAGAAGACTGAATTTAATTCCTGTAGCTCATTTGTCTATGGAGAAACTAAAGCAGCTACTCTGATATCTGAATCAACCAGAGGTTCTCATCTTTGTAGGGATTTCTTCTCATTTCCTGCTTCCTTGAGCTATAACACAAGAGCCATCTGGATCCATCCATCTACACCTGTCTTGTTATACAGTGTTTCTGGCCTCACAGCCTGGATGCTCGAGGACCAGGGCAGGGGCTGTTAAACATTTATTTCGGGAAACTGAGGGTCTCAACCAGGAGGTCTTTGACAGAGAATGTTGTTAAACCTGGCTTTCCCAGATTCTTGCACCTCAACCACTTTTCTTTCCACCTGTGTGGGATCTGGAGGAGTAAACTGAGAGGGATTTGTTCTCTATATGAAGTGGGAGCTTGTAATAATAAAAGCCTTAACATCTTGCTCCTGTGAGCTGACAGTATAAAGTGTTTCATGCAGTGTGTGTCTTCAGCCATACTGTATTTCTGTCTGACTTCAGAAACCCAAGCCTACAAAAAGAATAAAACTAATTTAAAATGAGACATTAAACAAAGACAGTTTGGGAGTTCTGTTTTTCTGGTATTTGATTTCTTAGGGATTTTTTTTCATTCTTTTCCTTGAGAAATATGAGAACAAGGGTTAGGTTATTTATTTTTTCCTGAGAAAAAGAAGCTGAGTCTCTCCCCTAATTATGGAGCTTCAGAATCCATAACACCAAAGATCACCACAATGACAATATGTTCCTGAGATTTGGCAGTGTTTCAGAACAAGGAAAAACATGTGTTGGGGAGTCAGTTTGCTTGGTATGATATCAGAGGTCTGCCATGGAGCTGTTGCCCACGCCCTTCTCCTTTTCGAGCTGTATAATTAAATACTTAACACATTTCAGAAAGAATGGATTAATTAATGTAATTAAGCAGACGTTCTTTCACAAGCAAAGAGCATGAGAAAGCAGCACTGCTATTCCTCTGGCATTGTAAGCCTTCCTTTATTTTCATCCACAGTTTACATAAAGGTGAAGGGCAGAACAAATTTTCCAAAAGTGCTCAAAGTGCCATTTTCAAAAGCTGTGCCCCACCAGCATGCCTTTAACTCAGAAGTCAGTGAGCTTTAGACTCTTCAGATGACAAAATTAATGCTTAGGCAGTTTTGAAATTTCTACCCAGTATCTGCCTTGGTTTCACTGTGCTGATCCAGTGTGTTCCTTTAAACAGACCTCCCCCTCGGACGAGGCAAGCAAGAAACAGCTTTTAATGCCCCACCGGCCCTCCGTGGACCACTCAGATGAGCCCTTTCAGAGGCAGAGGGCAGTGAGTGCTGTCAGCATCATCACCAGTGCCCTGGAAGGTAAGAGACCTCCTCAATTTCCCAGCTCAAAACCACATCCATGTTAAAAGGCAGGAAAAAAAAAAACAACATAAAATACCCTGATATAGTTTTGAAAGAAGGCACTAAGAGTAGTTATTGCAACCCCTATAAAAGAGGCAGCACAGTCCTTATCTTACCCATGGACTTGTAAAAATCCAGAGAAAATGCCATGTAATCAGAATTGGAGCTGTAAGATTTAAGATTCTGAGCTGTCGTGGTGTTAGATGCACACAGGGCTCGCTGGAGTGCAGGGTAGCAGAGCACCAGGCTGGTTTTGGGTGACTGACTGTACGTGTGCTGGTGTCTCATCTCTCTGGGGCTGATGGAAAGCCTGGCATGTGCAGAACCTCCAAACTGCGGGGGAGGAAAGCCTCAAAGTCTCTAAGTCTCTCACAACAGGGACACTGCAGTGTGGTGTGTGTTTGAGTCCCACCACGAAATCTGAGGGTGCTTGAAGGACGCTTTAACCACACAAATATTTCTCAACCAATTCTTCCACTGCTCTTCTCATGAGCTGCAGGAGGATTTTCCTCCTCTGGGTTTCCACAGGCAGGAACTTTGCATTTTCCTCTTGCAGTTTGATTGACAGCGAGCCAACTCAGAGCAAGACCCCCGCATTCCCAATCTTTTGACTTGTAGAATGAAAGGGCTTCCTACACTTTCTCGTGTCTCCTACGCAAACAGGGATGAGAGAGGAGGTAGCCCCTAAGAGCACAGGAAATGTCGGTCCAAGAGGACAGTAGCAAGGGAAATTGTGGGTTCTCCTGCAGCCTAGTGTGACTGATGGACAGGACCTTACAGACAGGACCTGGACATTGCCCAGTGTGAAACCACAAAGCCCTTCCTCTTCCTCAGTTTCTTACCCTCCCCATGGTTATATTCAGCAGTATTGTGGCCAGAAGATATATTTGTGTTTGAATGAATAAAGAGCTGTGTTCTTAATAGGGAAATAATTGCTTTGGTGTGTTCCAGTGTTTAATGTACTCTGCAAAGGTTTTATTTGTTTTCTGTAGGGTTTTTAGCAATTAGCTTTGTGACTGATTTGCTCTCTTGTAATGTGTTAAGAATGCCTAAAAGGTCTGGACTTCTGGAATTCTTGCTTATTTAATGATATTTTTTATTCCTTTATACCACAGAGATAGGGACCATCCAGGCTAGGATAACTCAGAGGACATGGCACTCAGGAATGTGGTTTAGTGGTGAACTTGGCAGTCAAGGCATAACAGCTGGAATCAGTGACCTTAAATGTCTTTTCCAGTCTGAATGATTCTATGATTCTGTGTAGAAGAAATCCTTATCAAAGGTTTCCTAACTCCCAGACATTGATTAGTCATTGAAATTGAATACTTGTTGACGAGGAACATCAGATCAGAAAAAAATATATCACAGGGTTTAATCCTATTCATGGTTCTAAGATTTGTGCCAAACTTTTAAACAGCCTGATCAGAAATCCCTTCCCCTTTACTTATTTGATTTCTACTCTTAGCTCTTGGGCAGTCAAGAACTGTCTGTTTTTTCCAGACATTACAAAGCCTTGCAGACAAGAAAGCCCCTATTTCTTTTTAAATTTAAAAATAAGACGAAAATCGTCACAATGCTGGTTGTATTTTTCTGATAAATTTCTAACAGTAGCTGAAAAAACAGAGGCTAATTTTACTTTTTCTTTTGCAGTTATTAGAAAAAAAATTAAATATCTTGTGTTTTCCAAATATCATATTTACTGAGAAAGGATGTGGATTATTAATTGATTTAAACCATTTCAATGCCACATCACTGCCAAAAGACGACAGTCCTACCCTTCTCCTTCCCTTGCTGTGTTCCTGCATTTTGTGTGATTGGTTTTCAGTTGGATCAACAAAGCAGAACCAGCTCACTCAGAAGGTCCAGGAGCACAAAAGCTGGCAAAAGGAGAGAGAAATAACATATGGCTGAGGCTGAAGAGGGTGAAACCAAACCTTTTTGCAGCAACCTGGACTTAAAGGAGCTTATGTTGTGAAGAATAAGGATATAGATCCATGGGTTCTAGATTTACCTGGAAAATTAGATCCTTAAGGAATTGACTGCTCTAAACCCTTTTTTGCTTTCAGAGGCGAGTTTAAAAAAAAAATTGCATTGAAATCCATGGTTCCAAATAATTTTACCTGCAAACCCTCTCTTTGGAGGCTGGAAAGAGTAATTTCTTGGGAGGAATTTGATTTCCCAAAGATCTCAGAGCAGTGTAGATGTGTGTACAAAACCTGTGCAAGTAGGACACCATATGGTATTTTGAAAGTTTGATGGAAGACACCTAATACCACAGCTCATTTGTCCTTTGAAGAAAAGTGGATAAAGAATCAGAGAATCTGAGGAAAAATCCTCCAAGATCAGCAAGTCCAGCCTTTGACTGAATCCCCCCATGCCACCAAGCCATATTGCAAAGTGCCACGTCCACTCAGTTTTTGAACACTTCCAGGGATGGGGACTCCATCTGTGCTGAACCACTCTTTCAGTGAAGAGATTTTTTTTTCCCAGTATCCAATCTGAAGCTCCCCTGGCACAGCTTGGGGCCATATCCCCTTGTCCCAAATGCATCCTGCCTTGGGAGAGGAGGCTGTTTATGAACTGATTGAAATAACAGCCTTGGCTGAAGTTTTCCTGTTATCAGTGCAGCTTCTAATTATATAGACTAAAACCATAATACAGCATTCCATGCCCATAAAGGAATCAGGAAAGGAAGGCATTAAGCAATTCTGCTGATCACTGTCATTTAGCCATTGACTGTCTTCTTTGACTTTTCTTTTTTTCACCATTTAACACAAATTATACTTAGGAAGCTATTTCCATTCTTTTGTGCATAGGTGAAATGAGCATGTAAAAGTGGTATTAGGGGCAATATTTTAAGAGCACCTTTAGAAAGCACCTTTTTAGTAGCATTTTGAAACTGGCTTATGTGCTCCCTGATTTTGTCTGTGGGCCTTTCAAAAAATCAGATATTTAATGCTTTTTTGGATTGCACATCAAGGACAGAAACTCTGTTGACAACCAGTGATACTCTGGTCCTCAAGTACTTAAATCAGCTCTAAATATTGGATTTAAGCTCTTTCATCTCTTATCTGCTTTAAAAGGTATTACTTAAGATCTTTTGAGAATGTGACCAGGGAATGAAAAATAGATATTCCAATCTAAGTTAAATGAAGATAGTGTATTCTTATCCATTTCAAATTGGCAAAATGGAAAATAGAGTAAGAATCCAAGCCTATATATAATACTAGGCTTCACATATTTAGTGTGATTCTCACTTTTTGCCTGTGACACTTTTAAAAGGTTTTTACTTTCAGAACAGGTCACTGTCTGCTAAGTGCAGGTCAACTGGCTAAAACCCCAAAGTGTGTAATTTGCCAGCCTGTTAGGACAGGAATATTTTTATCTTGGAAAAAAAGTTTGGGGTAATTTGTGGGCCTTCCTCTGTGTAATGAGTAATTTTAAGTGTTCTCGTGTCGTATAACTCAGTGTGAATTGACTGTGACTTTGCTGCTTGTGACTTAGAGCTTGAGGAATCACACCAGAAATGTCCTCCCTGCTGGAACCACTTTGCTGTTAAATTCCTCATTTGGGATTGCTGCCCACTTTGGCTTTTAATCAAGAAATTTGTCAAGTTTGTGGTAATGGACCCGTTCACCGACCTCACCATCACCCTGTGCATTGTGCTGAACACGCTCTTCATGGCCCTGGAGCATTACAAGATGACCAAGGAGTTTGAGCACATGCTGTACATAGGCAATTTGGTAAGTCAGCCTGAACTTGAAGCGCCAGCTGAGGGGTGAATTTCCTGCTTTTTTAAAGTTTTGGCCATGAGAACTGCCAGCATTGCTTTGCTTTTGTCAAGCAAGTGCTCGCAGCCACCTCCTTCTGAAAAGAACTGAATGAAGAACAAATGTCTATTTTTATCAAGCTCACCTATTCTGATGTTATTAGTAACCATTAAAGCCATGGTTTTGGGCTGTTCCTGATAGGTATCTGTTTAAGGAAATGAGATAAGAGAAAGGTTAATGAGCTTTATTCGGGTTTTCTGGTAAAGCACCCATAAGGCAGCAGTTCTTGGTGACTAATAGTGACTTTTGTGTTAAAACAGAAACTTGCAGAAAAAGAGCAAGGCAAGATCTTGGAGGGAAATGGGGTTGTGTTTAATCATGGGTTAATATCTATGCTGGAAGGTGCCTGTTGGGCATCTTCTGCATGTGCTGGGTCCTATGAAAACCCCAGGGCAGAGGGGACAGGGAGAAAAGCACAGCCAATGCTGTGAGGTGAAACTTAATGTGCAAACCAGAGCAGGTGGGTGTAGAGATGCAAAGCAAGCAGAGACCACACTTGTCCAAAGAAAAGCAGAAGGACAGTCCACAGTCAAGCAGCAGGGACAGCAGAAAAGACTTACCAAGGGCAATGTGATACAATTTATGGCCCAGGGGGGCCACTAAAATTCTGCAGTTACAACAAAACGGAATCTTTTTCTTTCATCATCTCTCCCCGAGTTATGTTTAGAAGTTGCCATGTGTTACTGCTTTCAAACTTAATGTTTATAGTCCTTTTAATTGTAGAAGAGTCTGAATTAGAAAAGGCACAGGCCACCTAGCTATGGCATGGTGGGGCTGCCCCTAAAATGTAGTGGTAGCAGCAGAGATATCCTATAGGAACAAAAGTGATCTGGAGACTCTTGAAGGTGGATGCTGCTAAGTTTGCATTTGAGGAGCTCACAGCAGAGGTTAAAAAGCCCTTTATTTCTGTAAAAACAAAGGCTGCAGTATCTCAAAGCTGGATTAATGTCACCTAAGTTTAGGTATTTACAGTGTAGGAGTCTGCCTGTTGTCTTTGTCTCCTTTTAAAGTCGGTGGAAAGTAATGGACAGTTTCAAGCCCCATTAATGAGATGTTGTGGTGCCATTTGCTTTTGGATAAGGAGAACAGTGGCCTGCAGGGCTGTGGCTGTAGTAGCCATTGACCACTGTGGGAGCACACAGAGACCCTGCAGGTGGGAGTCCTGCCTTTAGTGAGAAGCTTCTCATTCTGGCAAATTTGGGTAGGTAGTAGCAAAACCAGGCATTTTGTATCAGTCCTAGAATATGAGATATAACATACAGATTTTTTTTTTCTTTACCCTGGCCCTTGTTATTTCTAGCTCTGGGCTTCCATGGGCAGGTTGAGGTTATTCCCGTAGGCTGTGGGACCTGTCTCCAGCTTCTCAACTGGTGTGTCTTGGCAAATCTCCCTTTGTTGTTGTGCTAAGCAGAAATCTCTTTGGGTCTCTCTTGCTCCAAAGCCATGATCTTTCCCTCTGAAGAAAGCAGTAGATAAGGATAGCTTGGAAATCATCTTACAGGACTGTCCCCAGCTTCACTTTGCAGCCAACATTCCTTCTTGTTGCTCAACAATTTGTGACCTTCTAAGATGACTTGAAAAAATTCCTTTGCATCCATCAAAGCAGGTGGCAAAGCCTCCACTTCCCTCTCTGGCACTTGGGATAGTCTAGGTGTCTGCTCCTCACTCTGCTTCTGGCAGATCAGCTTCCCCCTCTGCAGACCACAGGCAGTGAAACTTTAGCCCTTGGCTTCCCTCCTGCCAACACAGCTCCTGTAGACCTGCCAGGGCTGAGCAGGGCTGTGCCAGGTGCCATCAAGAAATTAGACAATCGGTAGAGACAGGAATTTTGCAAACAGGGATGTTTTGCAAAGAGACACCTTTTTCTTTCTTTTTTTTGGTTTTTTCCTTTTCCAGGGAGAGAAATTTCACAAAGCAAATTTTGCAAAATTTTGCCAAAAAAAGAGAGAAGAAAAATCTCCCTGTGAGTTTCTTAGCACTGCCTAGAGCTATTTCTCTTCCTTGTGCTAAAGTGTAAACTAAGCAAAACAGCCTGCCTGCCTGCATTTTTTGTAGCAGGCTGATGGCTTGGGGCTTCCCTTCTGAGCTTGGGTCCGTGAAAGCCCAGCCTGTCTCAGCTCACCCTCACCAGCTTTACTAAACCCCTGCATAACTGGATTAATTGTGAGCAGAGCAGGTCAGAGAAAGGTAACTCCATTTCGTGGAAGATTTTGCAAAGTCATTTGTAATGAAAATTGACATTTTTTGCAATTCCCTGTGAAAGGGAAGGGAGTCCCAGCTCCAGGGCAGGCTGCCAGGTGACTGCATCCCCTGAGCTGCAGACTGGCAGCCCCCCCTCTGCCCCCACACTGGCTGGCTGGCTGTCTTCCCGTTACATCTAACCCTCTTTGAGTGATTATGCTGGCATTAAACAGGGGAAATATTAAACAGGGCAGGTCTTTGGCTTTTTTTTTTTTGGCTTTTTTTTTTTTACTCTGAGCGAATGTTTCTGAGAGAAATGAAAGAATGAAAATGGAATATGGATTTTCTTTCTCTGGATCTGCCAGTCATTGGGGCTCTCCTGCTGTGATTGTCCATCTACTTCATTCAGCATCTGCTACTTTCAGGCCCCTTTAGTTCATCCCTTACAGGAATGAACATTTTCAAATGTGATCAGAAGGCCAGCCGAGCACGTGTACAGAGTTCATCTGCCCACGCAGTGCCACCACTTAAAAAATGAGTGGAGAGAGCAAGACTCCCTCCATTTCTGTTTTCCTTTAGAAGCTGAGGTACCATTATGCAACATTAAAGCCTAAATGGCTGAAACGACAGATAAAAGGGTTTTTCTTTTGGTTTTTTTTTAAGACAAAGTGCTCCACATCAGCAATGTCATATTTAGCACCAGTGGGATGTTATCTACTTGTTTTCTTTCCAGCCTTTATCACAAGAAACGCCCAGCCCCTTGTGCAGGTGCAGTGGAGCAGGTGCTGTGTGGAATTTGTGGCTGGTACATACACACACAGCTCCTGATGCCTTCAGGAAGGCTCAGACATTTTGCTGCCTTGCTGTGACATTTCCTTCTCAAGAAGGCTATTGATTAAAATGATTCAGGCAAAGAAAGTGATCCTCCTGAGTCATTTTCTCAGCAGGAGGGTTGCATAATGTGTGCAGCGTGGTCTCGTAGTTTTTTTAAGGCAGGCCCCTGGATAGAATTTCACAGACATCCAGTCTTGTCTTGCTCTCTGTCCCAGGAAAAATTTGAGCATTATGGTGGGAATGTTTGGTATCTCTAACCCCTGTGACTCAGAAGTTCTTTGCTAATTAGAAATATGAGACAGGTTGTTTGTTGTGTTCTTGCTATGAGGTGGTGATGGGAAGTTGCTCCGTCCCAAGGTATTGCTGCAATCCAAGATATCACTTTCCTGAGGGGAAACAGAAGCTATTTTCCATAAGGAATTGTGTAAAATGGCCACGTGGAACAATTAATTCTTGAAGCATTTCAGAGCAAAGCCAAGCACCCCTCAAATTCAGGCTATGATAATTTATTTTTATTCTTTAATATCATAATTGTATGATTTTACTCTTTGCCTTTCCTGTCTTAGTGGGTGTATCATCTCTGTTGCTCAGAGTAGATCAGTTTTGCTGGGCTAATGTTGCAAATACTCAATCTCTTGGAAGGAAAACATTTCTCCTTGACTGTATATTAGTGATACACGACCTCTGGATTTCCCTCCCCCACTCCCATTTTTACCAACAAAGTGCCTTAATGTTGATTGTTTCACAGAAAACCATGTATTTTTAATTTTACAGATATCCATTTCTGCAAATGTATCCATTTCTATTTCAGAAATTCCTGAATTTTCCAGAAACACAAAGCTCTGGGCAGCTTGTACAAGGATGTGGCATTAAAATAAAACAGTATATGACAAACTTGGTGCCCACATTTTGTCATTTTAAGTTGATTGTAGCATTGCACTATGCATTTAAAACATTACTTAAGCAGGACATGCAAAAGTACAAAATCTGATTCTCTGGGATACTTTACAGGAATCTATTAAAAGTGAATTTGCTGTCAGCAGCCTTCCTTTCCCTGCTCCCTCTGCCTCATAGGTAATATTTATATGTTGTTTTAAAGAAAAATGTTCCAATTAGAAGCTCCAACATATGACATTTGAACTGGGTCATAAATAACCAATGTGCTCCCAAGATGCAATGAGAAGAAAATTGGTGTGACTATTTGTAAAAATAAATTTAAAAAAAAACCCACCAAGGCTCAAATTAGGGTTTCTAATAGTCTTTGCTGCCAGCAATAACCTCAGAATAACTGGAGGCGTGCATTGCCCTTCTATTGATAATAAGAACAAAATAAAAAGGGATAATACACCAGATACACTGCAAGCCAAATAGCCCTTAACACTCTCCATTCACTTAGCTTTCTCCACTGAAATATATAGATTTAACCTTTATAAAAGATGCCTTTACACCTTTTTTTTCCTTTTTTTTTTTTTACCACTGTGATTATTGAGATGATGGAAGGAGACAGAAATGTATGTTCCAATCCAGATCCTGAAGTCAGATGTCATTATAAGTTTAGCATCAGGTATTATTGTGAAAAGACTAGACAAAATTGTAATAGAGATTAAGAGTCAGCCACAAAAGAAGCAAGTATTTGAATGTGTGTGACTTTCTGCTGGGTTCGCCTCTGTGAGTGGAAACTCCACAAACAAGGAGTTGTGCTTAAAAGGTTGGTTTGACTTCATATTTTCTTTCTGCAGGTCTTCACTGGGATTTTTACAGCAGAAATGATCTTCAAAGTAATTGCCCTTGACCCCTACTACTATTTCCAACAGGGCTGGAATATTTTTGACAGCATAATTGTTATTCTAAGCCTGATGGAACTGGGTTTGTCCAGCATGGGAAACCTGTCTGTTTTACGCTCCTTTCGACTGGTAATGGTCTTATTCTGTTCTTAACCATCTTTTTTTTTTTTAATTACATATAAACTCTGACATGAATGCAACGTATTTTCTTAAAAATGCATCTGCCTATAATTGCTGCAAGCTGGTGAGCAGTATGTGACACTAATTACTGTGGGATAAATGGAATTGTTCCAGATTTACATCAGGATAAATGAGAACATAATTTGATTCCTTCTAGCTGTGCCAGGTACTTGTAGCACACTTAAAATATTTGAATTCCAATTTGTAATAAAGATCTGCCATTTTATACCTGTACACCTGTTAGCACAGACAGTAGAAAATTGATAGCCCAAGAAATGCAAGAGCTGATAACTTGTTGTTTTAGGAGCTGTTATTCCTAAATTATGTTATAAACATGCCACTGTTCTTTTAGATGTTGTCAAAAGAAAATGTCTTTGAATTATTCAGAGAGAGATTTTTGGTTTTTTTTTTTCTAGAACTGATCAGCATAACATAGCATCTGTCTTTCACAGGAACTCCTTAGCTGTCAGCTCCTTTGTTAAGCAGGGGACAGTGGTGTTCTATTAATGAGAGACTGGCAACATTCTGGAACAAAAAAGTACTTTCCTTGCCAGCTTGACATTTGTGTTGCACTTCATGTACCAGGATGTCCATGCTAATTATTTTGGCCATGATATGGCTTCAAAATTTTTAAGATCAGGAAAATAAGCCCTTGTGGCTACATTTACCAGAAGAAACTTTTTTTTTTCCCCCCAAAATTCTCCGCATTGCTCAAAAGCATAAATTTTCCATCACTGTCCTAGGTGTCTCCCTCCAGTTTTTTGGTGCAATCCTGCTTCAATAGGGCTTAATTTAGACCTTCAGCTGAAAACACAGCACAAGGGCTAGGCACCATTTACATCCTTAAAATAGGTCTTAAGTGGGCTGTGGGCTGTGCACAGACTGCGTGATCCTCGGTACAGAGGTGATTTTCACCCTGGGAGCTAACAGCTAATGAAATCTGACTGAGACTTGCTCTGAAGCACAGAGGAATTCCTTCTGTCATTGTGGGACCAGACCTGAAATCCCTCCTTCCAGGTGCCTGTCAGGATGTTTATTTTGAGGAGGAAAAGCAACACAAAAGAAAATACTAAGAAATAGATGTCATCCTTCCATCCTTTCCCCACTAGTGGGGGAATGTGCCATTAAAACCATGTCTATCTAACCAGGCAGAGCATAGCTCAGGAAAACTTAATTCTCATCTGAGAAGCCCAACTGATGTTTTATTAATAGAAGTAATGAGGTTAACAGGAAGTATGGCTAAAATCACCTTGTACCACACACACTGCGGCATTTAACATCTTTCACGTTTTACTCACTTTAATAATTCATTGGCTGAAATGGCTGATGCTTCTGTGAGCTGACACTGTTGTTTATGTTCTGTTCACAGCTGCGAGTCTTCAAGTTGGCAAAGTCCTGGCCGACCTTAAACACGCTCATTAAAATCATTGGTAACTCAGTGGGTGCCCTCGGTAACCTCACTCTCGTGCTGGCCATCATCGTCTTCATTTTTGCCGTGGTAGGAATGCAGCTTTTTGGGAAAAGCTACTTGGACAACGTGAAGAAGATAAGCACCACTGGCAATCTGCCACGGTGGCACATGAACGACTTCTTCCACTCGTTCCTCATCATCTTCCGAATTTTGTGTGGAGAGTGGATCGAGACCATGTGGGACTGCATGGAAGTAGCTGGGCAGCCACTGTGCCTTCTGGTCTTCTTGTTGGTCATGGTGATAGGAAACCTGGTGGTGAGTTCTCAAGATGGTTTCTTTTCTTTTCTTCCTTTCCTGGTGGTCATGTGCAAATGTATCGGTTTTTAATCCAGAAATGGTAAATCTCACATTGCTCCACAATTTCAGTTCAATGAACTGAGTTGTCACCAAGACAAATTTGCTCCTATCCCAAAGCTGCATTACTAGTTGACTAGCTGGGAATGAAGACTTGCTGGGTTTTTTCAGAAGAGCAATGTTTTACTGGAAGAAAATGGGTTGATCACAATGATTTTATATTTTATGCTGTTCATGGGGCTGAAGGCTTTCCTGATCTCTTTTCTGTACAGGTGTATCACACACCTCACCTATCCCTGTTTTGGGACATATTTATATTTCCCTTCACTTCTGGTCCAGAACCCACAAACCTTACCACAGCACACTGTCTTTGAGAGGAGTTTTGAACATCTTTAGCTTGCATGTTTTAGGAAGCTGCAGGTTTTGTTTACAGTAATGTCACTGGCTCACTTGCTGGTTTTTTAATAGACTATCCCATAAGCATGGCTTACATAAGCTCTGAACCTATTAAGACTGAATTATATTTCCCTGTTGACATCTTAAGGAGCGCTTTGCTGGCTCTCAGTCATTGTGGGAATGTTTTGCCTGTTCAGCTTACAGAGCATCTTTGACATTGTGGCTCTAATGGCCTTACTGTTTATGTAGTGAGTTATTCAATAGCAGATGCTGCTGTTAAAAAAAAAATGTTGGTTTTTTGCTACCAATTGCTTTTAGTGGTTGTTTTGCTTTTAAATACCCAATGTTTTGGTTCTCGGCTGCTGGGGTAGAAAAGTTCTTGAAAGAGCTTGTAGAAAAGCAAAGTGTGTTGCTTTGTTTACATTGACTTAAATATTAACAGTTATTTTCACATGAAAATGTTGATTGCAAGAGCAAAGTATATTTTTGAGGGTTTTTTAAATAAAAGTCGAAAGATTAAACTGTAATTACTCAAAAAGTGAGAAATTATTTATGGTTTTTTTTCTATGACTTACTAGTTCTATAAATTTTTCTTGGAATTAAATTTGATTAGAAGAGCTGGGCAGAATATTACTTTCTTTATTTAGGAAAAAACATTATTTATTATATCTTTTAGGAGAGTTTAGCCTGAGATCTAGAAAGTTAATTTCCCCTTGCCATTAAGCAGTGTGTTCTGTGTATGATGATGAAAGCTGGAAAGAATATGTGTTAAATTCTGGGGAAAATGTTAACATTTGAAATATTCATGGATTATTAAAAGATGTGAATTATCAACATCTGATACCCTTAGATATTAACACTCATTAATGTGCACAAGTTCTGCTAAGTATGAAATCTGTCTCAGCAGAGACTGCATTAACATTATCTATGTATATTTAACCTTCTGTGCTCAAAAAAATAACAAAACTGTCCCAGATGTAAAACCAGATTTTGAAAAACTCTGTCTGCATGGAGAAGCTGGAGTTATTGGTCAGCTGAAAGAGAAAATTGCTAGCTTTACTCTTTTCAGCCAACAGTTCTGTAAGGATGTGGCAAAGACTGATAAAGAGGAATAATTCTTGTGTTTGGGTCTCTCAAAGAAAAAAAAAAAAGAAGGACATTATTTATAGGTGAAAGAACAACAGATTCTGAATCCTGACACTCATCCAGCACCAAAATGGAGATTTCATGATGTTGATTAGCAGGTAGAGAGGAGGTCATCTTAGACCTCTGGCACCAGAAAAATTGTTGCTTTCTTCAGTAAGAGTGGATTGAACTCACCAACTCACTCTCATAACATCATCAGACCCAAAAGTTCTGGTAGATTAAAATCACCACGAGCCCTTTCAGATAAAAATACTCATGTGCAAAAACTTTCACCTGTAACTCCATTGCCATCTGTGCCAGCAAAGAAAAACTTGCAAAAAACTTGCTGAAGTACTTTTTCCTCCTCTGAGTTTCAAGAGTCAGTTCTGATAAAGAATATTATCCTGGGGCTGTATCTCATTTGGACTCTAAATTCTTCCATGGTATCTAGAGGCTTGGAGAAAATCTTGGTGTAGAATATCTACATGCATCTAAATTAAATACTTTTATCTGTCACATCTACCTTATGGTGATGTCTGTGGTCACTTTCCCAACTTCAAGGCTGAGGATTATGGAGCAAACATTCACCTGCACACCTGTAAAGTCTGCAAACTGGTGTGGAAATTGTTACAACCACTTCAATTCTGTGGTATGTTCAGTGATTGGTTTGAAGGTCTTATCCAGCCTCACTAACATAAAAATTCAAAGGAATGGTGAAGAAGAGCCAGGAAACTTAATAGGTGCCCTGGGCAACATTGTGTTATAGAGCAGTCCAGTTGTTGAAAGGAATTTTAGTATATCCTTAGTCTTTGGGTGGTATTCATATATCCTGAAAATGTCTGGGACAATTTGTGTGCAATGCCACACAAAACTATATTTAAGGCTGGTCAGCTGATGAGTGAATCATCTTCAAGGAGCTAAACTTTACAATATTGTTGGGAAACTGTGTGCAGTGTAACTGCCTTTTGCACAATAAAGCTGTGCTGCTTCTGCCAGGTGGCATTTTAGAGTCATTGAGGCTGCTTTAGAAGGTAAAGGCGAACGAGACAGATCTCAAGAATTTCTTCCTCATTTGGAAGAGAGAGCTTGTGAAATAGCTAAGTGAATAATTACACATTTTGTTAAGTTTTCAAAAGGGCTTAACATGTTTTTAATGTATATTTATGTTACCGAGGTGAAGGTAAATCACAAGACAGGAATTATTGAGATGAGGTAGGAGAATTAGGGTCAGGAGGCAGGTCCTGGTGCCCCCTGCTCTGGTGAGAGCCAATGTGACACCAGCCACTTCTCAGGGGACAGCTGTGTGTGCTGGGCGCTAACAACGTGCATGAATAAAAGTGACACTTCCATCACGGGCTGGACAACCTCCCAGCCTCACTGGGGGTGTGTGACACATGCTGGCCAAGCCACACTTTTACCCTCTGATGGCCACCAGGATGAAGTATGGATCCTGCCAGCCTCTCCTGAAGTGCCACTGAGGGAGGGACAGCCTGAAATGCACTCGCTGTCTCTGCTCCTGCTCCAGCTGGGCTGCATGAGCCAAAAAGCATCTCTTAGTGTTAAATCCACAGAGCTGCAGTGCATTAAGTGGCCCTCAGGGCTGAGTTCTGGGCTGCTGTGGTCTCAGCTCTGTCCCATTCGCACATGCCAGTACATCCATGGCATATCCACCCCTGTTCCCCAACCCACCACACGCTGGCAAATCACTGCTGCATTTCCGTGGTGGAATTTGCATTTACTGGAGTCACAAGCATGTAAACATGTAGGGTCTGTAACCAGGAAAGTGATACCTTAAGAATTTTCCTTAAAAGCAGACTGTAAGAATGGAATTCCTCCTTTAGGATCAGTCCTAGCCCTTTTTTATTTTTTTTCCTGATGTCCATTCACTCAGGAAAATATTGATGACATTTTCTGAGAACACTAAGGTAGAAAGCACCACTAATTCCTAGGGTATCACACTATCCTGTAGGCAGGATTGCATAACCATTATTGAATTAATGCATGATGCATGGAATTATGAAATACAAAGTGTAAGGTCATGCACTCAGCCCTGTTTAAATATTTATGTTATGATCCAGTAGCTTACCAACAGAAAGTGTTTGAGAGCATATGTATCAGTCACCATGAACATCTGCATCTGAAATAATTACATGGAGGTGCCTTTATAGCCAGATCTGGTTAATGGAGTCTGTGAAGTCATAAAATATTTTACCACCCAAAAAATCTAAATATAAAGGGCTAAATAGCCCCTAAAACTACCGATTTCTGTCCCTGCCATCCTAGCAGGCAGACAGCTATAGAAATCCCCATGTGGCTTGATATGTTGACCCAAGAGGACCTTCTGGTCCTGTTTTTTAGCTATGGTAATTTCAGTGCCTGGCAGCAGAGCTGCTCAGCAGGTTTTGGATGAGATTTGAAGTGACCACTTTGGTTAAACTCAGTGGAAACTTTTATTTGAAAAAGTCAAATGTGCCTGAAACCTGTCTTTCTATTCTGCTTCCTCATCTCAAGAAGCCCTTATGGATGATTTTTCTATTATAATTTGGCCCATGAAACAGACAGAAATATGGAAATGTCACACTCTTTGGTGGAAGAACTTTGTGCCTGCCTACATGCCTTTTCTATAATTCCATGTAGGAAAGGATCCTTGAAGAGGTGTTCTGAGTAAGTCCCACTAAACCTCCATCAGGTTAAAATCAGGATTTTCAAACTGGTCAGACACCAACAGAACCTCATTATAAGTCATTCACCACCATTTCCCCCTTGAACAGGCAAAATCTGTTGAAAAAATGTGTTACCAGAGCTGTTCTGACAGATACACAGTTCTGCAGCTGGGCAAGAAAGAAAAATCAAGTTACAGGGTTTTGAGCAGCCTGGTCTACTGGAAGGTTCTGTGCCCATAGCAGAGGGGTTGAAAATAGGGGGTTTTTAAGGTCCCTTCAAACCCAAAGCAGGAGATGATTCTGTGAATGGGAGCAATGCAGAACTTCTTGGTGCTTCCACTTCATCCTGTTCTTTTACAAGAGTCTCCCTCCTGACCATGAGAACATTGTCCACCACCAGTGCATCCTGGATGGGAATAATGACCTAGGAGGAGGAGAAAGCAGGAAAGATGAAGGATCATTTAGCACAGATCCTGGCCTGACAGATGTGCAAGAGAGAGATTTGGGATTGGGAGGATTGTTTGGGTGGGGAAGAGAAATGACTACAGCTTTATGTGAAGCTTAATCTATGAGAAGAAATTCCCTGCCCTGAATCACTTTCTTGAATAAGAGACCCTAAGCAATATAAAGTGTCACTGGGTCCCATGTGTCTGTCTAATACTTTTTTTTTTTGTTTTGTTTGCTAAAGTTGCCTTTAGTTCAATGTTTAGAGTGAAGAAAACAGATTTAAAAAAAAAAAAACACAAAAGAGGCAGCTGCAATGTGTAGTGTGTAAATGTGTGAGACAGGGTTGATATTTGGATTGCATGGGTCTTCAACACGGGGGCTTTGCTTCTGTATAAACCCTTTTCTAGAATTAATTACTGAGTGTCACTAATTGAGCACCACAATCTCTAATTGAGGAACAAAAGAGTGAGTCTATGTGGCTGCCTGTGAAGGAGAACTGGTAGCCCACCCTGTGGGAATCCATCAGCTGGCTGGGATCAGGCACAGGCACAGGCTCAGGTCTATCCCAGCTGGAATATTGTGATCAGTGCAGAGTATGAAGAAGTTTAATAACACAGATTGAGATGTTCTTTTGCATTTGCCCTCAGTGCCAG
The DNA here is from genome assembly GCF_015832195.1 of Motacilla alba alba. Classification (NCBI taxonomy): domain Eukaryota; kingdom Metazoa; phylum Chordata; class Aves; order Passeriformes; family Motacillidae; genus Motacilla; species Motacilla alba. Next base: position 5,233,162 of record NC_052017.1, read on the forward strand.
AAAATATCCCTGAGCACATTTAATTTATTAGTGTAGGAGTATCCATAAAGTCCTGTCTCACTCAATGCTGATGCTTCTCCATCACTGCAAATTTCTCAGCAGATCACGTCTGGGCTTGAAAGAGGCTTATGGTAATGTCAGATTTTCTCTTTGTTTAAATGAAATGGGTACAGAGAACTATCATTATCCCTTGTGGTAAAACCAGAAGTAATAGCAAAATAGCATCTTGCAGGCCTGGCTAAAAGTGGATTACAATTTTACATTTCAAGAGCTCAGACAACCAAAGCATATTAGGATGGTCAAAGGTGGTCTTCAGATGGAGATTTGTATTTCTGCCTGACATGATAGGGCTGTCACTGAGGGAAGATGCATCAAAACCCCAATGCTTTTAAAAGACAGGAAGCATTAAACCAGGGAATTTCAAGACTATAAAACTTTTTAAAGGGTGATGAAGGGTTGTTTTACCCCAAAAAGTACAAAGCCTGTTTAATTCAGACAACTTTTTTCAATAAATGAATGCAAATGGAACTCTGATGACATATGATAGCACTTTTCCAGCTATCTCCTTATTTTCTTTTCAAATTATATAGAAAATATGGAATAGCAAAGCCCCATTTTTGTGGGTTTTTTGTGTCTGTCTATCCCTAGAGAAATTTTTAACTCAAGGGTTCCAGCAAGACTTGCTGCCCTGAATCAAGTAATTATTTTTGCATTTAATGACAAACATGACTTACTCATGGGGGCCACTGAAGACATCCACTGTGTGAGTAAAGGTTAATCTCCTTGGAGGAAAATGTAGTACTTGTATTGCATCTAATTATTAATATAAACGAAGTGGAATTTTAAAATATTGTGTGCCTTCTAATTGCAAATCGAACTAGGTTAGATCAGCTTGCTGGAAATTAAAGCAGGTTTGGGAAGAAGGTATGACAGCCCAAATTACAACATTTAGGGTTCAGATTTTTAATTATTGAATCACAGTAGAGGTCTGCAGTGTCCTCAAGCTTTACATGTTGTACTTCTGCCTCTAAGCATATACTCTCCTTAGGATCCATCGGTTCTACTTCTTGCACAATGGAAAGAGGAGAGGATAAGATGCATCTATGTGAAACCTGTGGAAAAACAGCTTTTTGCAAGGAACAGGGAATGTACCAGAGATTTGAAGAGAGTTCAGGTTGTCCCAAGTCTCACATGAGCACTCCCTTCCCTCCCCTCTCTCTGCACCCCAATGCTCATGTCCTGGATGCTGCTGTTCACCTTATCTGCCCTTTCAGCAGCTCCCAACATTCTGGAAATATGTATTTGTGTTTTGGTTACATCAGCTGAGAGGGCCAGCAGACAAACAGGCAGGAATAGGCATGTCAGGAGCAGTCATCGTCAGGACAGACAAAATCTGCAACGCGGCGAGCGAAGGGCACGTGGGGCACCGGGGAGGAGGAGGATTGATCAGAAAGCTGCAGGAGCCATAATGAGAGCTGGGAAATACTGGCAACAAGGGCTGGAGAGTTTGAGGGTCCAGAAGAAGCCAGGGAGCCCAAGAGATCATTAGTGAGAAGTGGAAGTGCCATTTGAGTCCGTCTCATCAGCTCGGGCACTTATGTAAGGGAGGCGAGTTTCCTTTCCCGAGTCACATGTGGCTCTGCAGGAGAGCAGCCCAGAATCCATCAATAAGCTCAACTGGGGATACAAAGAAAGTGGTGTCAGAACAACTGTCAGCATGTCACTGCTGTCCTTCTTGCTCCTACTCATCTGGCAGCAGGAATATTTGGTGTGATGCTGCAGAGCTCAAACCTCCGAGGGAGGCAGCTAAATGCCAGCACATTCCCAGCTTCTCCCTTCATCATTTCCATGCCAGCTACCTGAACACTCTGTGTGTCCCAAAGCAATTCTAGCTATTTGTATTCCCCATTATCCATCCTTTCTTGAGAAGTGCCTGGGAAGCAGAGCACTCAGGTACTCGATGCTTTTGGGCAAGGATATGGCTATATCTGCTTAAGTATTAAACATCCTCAGGGTTAAAGAAATGTCCACCAGAAACAGATGGCATCATCTGATGCTTAAAGAAAATAAATCCTGACACCAACCATCCATCAGTCCAGTTGCCTGTGATGGCTTCTAGTAGAGATGGAAAGCCTCCATCCTCTTGTGGGTTACTTCAAATACAAAGCTTTTGTCTGACACTCCAGGCTTTAAAAGGTGTATGATTTATCAGTACCTACATAAATAACTATAATTTATTTTATTGGGTAGATATGTCCCACCCCCACGTGTAACACCAGATGCTGGTGCTAAGAAGTCTGGGGAAATTAACATCACTGTATTTATGATGAGCCATCAAAGACTGCTGGTTTAAAAAATGCCATTCTATGGCAGGTTGAGTGGAGGCTATTCAAACCTGGGAGGTTTAGGGCAGCTTCCCCTCAGATATGTGAGGGAAATGCACCTGAAAATAAATAGGAGGAATGACTACTTTCAAAACCTTTTTCTAAAAAGTAATCTGCTTCTTTCTGTCACTTCAGATTTATGAGAGTCTGTATCTGCTACAGGCTCAGCTGTTTCTTCTGGAGAGTTGAGTCTTGGCACTTGGTGACTTAATCTGAGCTTGCATCTTGTGTTAGGGGACAAGTGTGTTTTCAAGGTATTACATGGTGTTTGTGTTAAATATATACTAAAACCTGCCAATTTTTTCCCTGCAATATTCATCTACAGCAAGGTAGATATTTGAAAACACAGCTAGCTCAAATCCCAGTAGAAGTTGGCATACAGAAGAGAAGTGAGCTTTTGCTTCTGATGAAGCTCAAAGGAGGCTGAAAGCAAAAAGTGGACTAAAGCTTTTTTTTTTTTTTTTAATTTATTGGTGACATAAGGAATTCCCAAAGCAATAATCCAAAGCAGATTCATTAGTGGACTGTGACAGATTTTGGCATTTGGTGCAGATTTTCATCAGTGGAATTATAAATATTGCTTCTTGATCTATAAATGAGTCACTAGGATATATCAGAGAGAAATAAAATCTGTTAACAATGCTAGTGCTCTTCCGTATGCATGTATGTAAGGGAACACAAAACTATCTTCCATTAACATTTATGGCTGTGAGGTGTCTTGGAAATATGAAGGAAGAAGAATGGTAATACATTAATTCAATTGACCCAACCCCTTGGAAACCATCCTCATGCCTTTTGTTCTAATTGTGTTTCCAAATCAAAGATATTTCTCTAAAAATATTGTTTAAGCATTGACTCCATTTTATGAACTGCTGACAAGACGAAATATTTTTAATAAGATACACAATATGTATGTTTTATATCCTCATAGATATTTTACTTGTGAAGATTCTAGTGGATTCTTTGCTGAGATTTGGGTTTATTCCAGGGGGTTGAAGGGGAGATAAGTTATTATTTGGAAAAGTGCAGCCCTGTTGGTGTAGTAGGCATCAGTAGGGTAAACCTGCCCACTTTCTGTACTACAAGTGTCCTTGATTAGTAGTGTAAGTAGGGGCTTGTCAGTGGTTAAGTTTCTGCTAATAACTGGGTAGTTATTAAAATCTAGAAGGCACCGAGTCAAATTTAATTGGGCAAGAGTGTGCAGAGGTAGGTACAACTAAATGTGTCTCTTTTTATTAATGTCACAGTGCGTTGTCTGGGTGTCATTGAAAGGGTAATGACAACAGAATTATTCCTAACATGTGCTGAGGGAAAGGCAAGGTTTTAATGCTAAAATAGACCAGGTGGTACAAAATTAATACATTATTCACTACTCCTAAACATCTTATACTATTTTTTTTAAAAAAAAACCCTGTTACAAACATTTTTTTCCTTCACCAAAAATAAGCAGTGAGCTGTTCATTCTAACAGTTGCCTCTAGAAATATCTTGTTAAAAAGAATATGTGAAACAACCAGTGAGTCATGACAGACTTAACCTTCTTGGCAGGTGTATGATATTAAAGAGACACTGGAATTTATATTTTCATGTACAGTGCACATTAATATCTGGATTTCTCCACCCAGCACATGTGTGGCAACGCGGTCTGTGGCTTCCCAAGGAAAAATGCTGAATAATGCATTTGGAAAATAACTGTAGTACACAGGATCAGATACCAATTTCCTGCCTTTTGGGGTCTTATTCAACAGTAAGAAATTCCTGCCAAGGGGTCCTGCCTCTGGTCTCCTGCTACCATTCCACATTTCTTGATCTTTCTGAAATTCCACTCGTCTGTGTTTTACTGTGTTAAACTTTTCTAAATTCAATGAACCAACTGACCCACATGTACTGAGGAGAATCTCCAAGAGATATAAATCTAGTCCATCAATTTTATATTACTGCAAACACTACAAGGGAAAGGAGAACCAAACCTATTGATTTTTCATCTCTCGTATAATATTTGTTTCTTTTTTACTATTTAAGTCCCTTTTGTTCTATTTCCTTGATTCCATATTCATGTGTTAATTTTTTTCCCTGGTTTTTTTTTTTTTTGGGTCATTCTTAGCCAGAATCATGTTTAAATTAGTTCTAATTGTATATGAACCAAATCTGCCATTCCTTTAATTATCTTCTACCTAAAATGTATTTTCTTCCATTTTGGTCTGTTCTGGCTTTCATTGTCCTAGAATCAAAGAGTGGTTTATGTTGGAAGGGACCTTAAAGATCATCTCATTCCAAACCCTCTGCCATGGGCAGGGACACCTTCACTATCCCAGGTAGCTCCAAGGCCCTTCCAACCTGGCCTTGAATTCTTCCAGGGATGGAACAGCTACAACTTCTCTGGGAAACCTCTTCCAGTGCCTCACCACCCCCACAGTGCAAAATTTCTTTCTCATATCTAATCTAAATCTCTCCTTTTTCAGTTTAAAGCCATTATCCCTTATCCTATCCCTCCACGCCCTTGTCCCCAGTCCTTCTCTAGCTCTCTTGCAGCCCTTTTAGGCACTGGAAGGGGCTCTAAGGTCTTCCCAGAGCCTTCTCTTCTTCAGGCTGAAGTCCCTTGACTCTCCCAGCCCATCTCCACAGCAGAGGTGATTATAATTCCCTTTTTCACATTGTCTCACATCTCTGCTGTAATCTTCCTCATCTCACCCTTAGAGCAAACCTCCTCCTGTTTCCACATTGCTTTGGGTTTCTGCTTTCCATGACATCTTCTCCAAACTCCCTCTCACTATGTGTCTTGACTTCACCCTTCCCAATACACAAGCGAGTTCCAAGATGCTGTCCTGAAGCCATTTGAAATTCTTGTAATCAATTCAATGCAAAAGGGGTTTTATGCTCTGACCAAGCTTTGCCATCTGTAGGTCATAGTCACATTTTCTCTTGAAAAGGGTACATGCCAACTGACCTTAACATTTGGATTGAAATATACCTGACGTTTTCCATGCTGAATTTTCACGGAAAGTTACAAAATCTTGGGGGATGGAAGGTTTTCAAGCAGCTCTACTTGCAGTTTATGCCCTTTTTCCTCTGTTTGCAGCCTCCTCCCTACCACAAGTTCCCTTCTCTTTCTGGCCCCTCTCTCACAGACTCATTCATTGAAAATGCACAGCTAAGAGCACTCACTTGCTCCTTGTGTTATAAACCCTTTTGTACAGGTGTTTCTTCCGGGAAGACATCCATGTCCCTTCTCCCCTCCTGTAGTTCTCTTGTCCCCACATTTGGATGTTGTTCCATCCCGTTTCTGGGAGATTCAGCAAGTGCAAAGTGCCTGCTGAGGGATCTCTGTTTGAAAACACAGGCAGGTGGCTTCCTCTAGAAACTGAGGCATGAAAACAAACATTATAAGCATTCCTCCCCTGTCTTGGTTGGCACATTCCCTGGCCACCCCATCCCAGCTGGTACCTAGGCATTCAGAACAACCCTGGCTGGGGAGAGCAGCCACAAATCCATCCTGCCTGGGGGAAAAGAAGTCAGCTGCTTGCCCCCAGGGATGGGGAACAGGCCTTGGCTGGTGTTTGTCTGCTACTGAGATGCAATTTTTAGGTCATAAAATTGCCATTCTACCTGGCTCTCAGTTCCTGCCTTCTCTCTAGAAGACTGGCAGTGAGAATAAACCCATGGAAATGTTATTAAGGACAACTGACACCATTGAATTTCTCCTTTGCTTAGCCATCTTGCACTAAAAGTTTTTAGTAACCCCAGTTCCTAGGATTTATGCCAGGCACCAGATACAATTAATAAATGAAACAATTTTCAAATTTCCACATCAGCAAAATGCCTTTGTGTTTTCTGAAAGAAGAGGGAAGTCAGAGATGAGGTCATCTTGCCTGGAAAGATGAGTTTGCTTTGATCATGTGGTGGAGCACAGATTTGCATTGAAGGATGCTGGTAGCCAATCCTCCTTGGAGTGTTTTTCTTATGTTTCTAGTAAGTTCTCTCTGAAAAGCACAGCTCAGAGCCAGCTTTGTCCTGTAGGATAAGAACATTCACCTCCTTCCCTTCTTACCCATGGATATCTCCATGGGAATTTTGGAAGCATTAAGAAATGTGCAGAATTAGCCACAGCTGAGCCAGAGACCCAAGGGGATGGGCTGACCATTGAGGACACTGTGGGACCCAGGAGCAGGTGCTGGCAGATGAAATATGTCACTTTTTAGGATAGCAGTGAAGTGTGTGTGTCGGCACCTCCCACCTTGCAGGGCATGGCTTTCATTTTGGAGATGTAACTGGCACCACTGCTGCTAAATCCTCCCGTTTCTTTAATGAAATGTGGGGGTTTGTCCCACTTCTGAGTCATGGGGCTTCTCCAGCAGAGGTCTGTGAAAGCCACAAGCCCAGCCATGTACTGTGAAGGCAGGAGATTTCATACTGTGCAAAATTACTGGTAGAAATCTATTTTGGAGCTGTCTTGAAAGAAGGCCTCCTGGCTGGCAGGCAGCTCTGTCACTTTGTTCTGCCCTTCCAGGAATCTGCACTTGCACAAAATCAGAACCTCCTTACCCCTCCCAAATTCACTGTAGAGGTATCCTTTTCACATTTCACATTTCACTTAATAGGAAGTGGGTTCCCTCACTGTGATTTTGTGAGGGAACCCAAATTATAATATTAAACCTGGGAAATGTATTAGAAAGTAAGATTTTTTTAAGGAAGCCATGTTCTCCCTAAAATTAAGAAAAAAAGAGGGGGGGAATATAATATTAATTATTTCTTGACTCTCTGATTTAATTTTTGAGTCTCTGGGCCTACCCTCATGCTGATTTTTCTTTGTTGTAATATATTGGCCACAGGAAGCCGTTACTTACTGTGCCCATTATCACTGGTTTTCTTTCAATTTTACTCTGTTTCCATGTGGGGTTTTTTATCCTTTTGGTTCTCTGTGGCTTACCTTTCCCCAGCTGTTTTCTGCCATGTGTGAATGGGAATTACCTCTTTCTCTTGATCTCCAGTCCTGACTGCCCAAGGAACACGATGGCCTTGAGATGGCTGAGGGCAAAACTTAGCACAGTCCTTGGTCACAACGGAGTGTCCCTTTCTCTGTGGAGGTGCAGGATCTGAATTGTAAAAGGATGACTCCAGGGATCCCACTCTGCCTGCACTGGGCAGTGTCCTCCACGTGAGCCCCCTAGGGTTAGCTTTGGTGTGGTCTTCAGGTAGAAACTGCAGAGCTCAAGCATCCAGAATTAGAGGGTTTTTCCTTATGTCTAGTCATTGTATAATTGGTAGAGCAGCTGTTCTTTGCATGCAGCCAGTGAAAATATTCCAGGGCAATGCAGGTGTTTCTCATTGATCATCACTCCTTGCAGGGAGCAGCAATAGCAAAGACTCCCCAGACTGTGCAATCTGTCTTGCTCTCTGATTGTCCTGACATCCTCCTCAGCAGGACAGCCAAACACTTTTGTTGACTTAGCAGAAGGGTAATTGTCTCTTGGTTTGCAAACAATAAACTTTCCATAGTTTCCCTGATGTTTTTGGGGTACGTTGAGCCTTTAACATCACAAACACAGCTGGTTTTGCTGGGAGAAGTTTTCAACTGGACTTGTCTCACAGCACGTTTTGTCTGTCTAGACAGTGGCTTGAGAAGTCCACAGCAGCTCTGATGGAGTCCTTGCTACTCTGGTGAATTAATGTTGTTTTGATATCTGATTAAAAACCTGCAGGAACATGTTTGTTTTTATGCTGTGGCTCCAGTAGTGGGAAGAATTTATCTGACTCCACTCACCCTCTCTTCCTCCTCACATATAACATTTGGAGACTTGGAATTTCAGAAATTTCAAGAAAACACTTGGTTTCCAAAGACTCATCTTCTAATACTTCAAAGGAACATACTTAGGAAAAAAAAATAACACTGGAAGTCATCAGCTACAAAAGAAATCCAAATTCAATAGTTCTTGACCAGATTTGGAGTGGTACAATTTGTCTGCACAGTTATATGCACGTAGGTGAATAACAGATTAAAAAGCCTTGGAAACATGAGGCAACCACCAGGTTGTGGTAAGAAGTGTCTCGTGTTGCCTCAGATTGATGTTTCCAGCACTGTCTTTCAAGTGACAAGGACACAGGCACCTTGATCTTCCAACTTGTGCGGTGCTGCAGGACCTGGGGATGAGGAGAGGCAGAGGTTGGTCCCTCCTGTGCAAAGTGAAGAGAACAGGACTGAGGAATTTGCCCCATTGATTTCAGATACCCCTTTAAACTCTGAAGTGAGAAATTGGGTGATCATTCCCCACCCCATCAAACGCCTGTGAGCACAGCTCCCCTCCAGCATCACTTCTCTGCCCTGCACTGCTCAGAGACAAACAGCTGCACCAGACACACCAAAACTGCAGGGAAACATAAAGTTCAGTACCTGAAGAGAAGAATTGTCAGTAAAACCCCCAGCTTTATTGTAAATACCACAAAAACATTCAGGGTAGGGGGAACACCCTCAACTCACCCCATTCCTGAAGATGGCTAAAGCTGCATCAGCCTCCCTACTTATTCTTCATAAGCCAGTGGTAAAATTAAGCCTTGTTCTCTCCTTTTTCTGGGTAAATAGAAATCATTCACATGAAATCTCTGAAATTACAGCCACTTTTTGCATATGAAACAATTATTCTTACCATATTACTCGCATTTTTTCTTTCCTAAGGAGAACATCCACTCTCATTGCCATCATGAAGTAGTTCAGAGATTTTACTTAGGAAATAGATTGTATTTGCTGAGTAGTTTTTATTAAAATTCATTTTCTTATATTTAAACAGACAAACCAGCTATTTCATCTAAGAGACTAATACAGAGTTGATGAGAAAAAATTCCTGTTGGAAGAATTGGTATTACAGTGGTACTACAGTGCCCCACCTGCAACTGCTCTCCTGCTTGTGGGTTCAAACACTTTCCACGTGGGAAGTTGTGTGGCTGCAAGGCAAGAAATTCATATCCCCATTTCCATGTGCTTTCCCAGCTGATCCTGGGCAAGAAAAATGAAGGAGATTGATGGTGTCCAACCTGTGCTCTCCCTCACTTGCCCCAGGCCAGAGAGACCTCTTGCCAATCTTATGGTATCATGATCATTTTCACAGTGAGAAACTAAGATATCAGAAGAATGGGATTACGAGATTGACTCCAGGATAAAGGGAAACTGGGCTGGGAGGATATAAGCTTCTTATCCAAGCACAAATAGCTGAAAGAATAGGGAATATAGAAAATAAGTGATCATGTAAATTGCTTTTTGCAGGAATATTCTCTCTTAGTAGACTTTGGCCTGGGATGAAAATGTACAAAGGATTGGAAAATACACTTCCAAGGAAGGAAATAATCCTCCAGGGAGACTGACTATATTACTGACCCATTACTGCAGATCTCTAACTTAGATCTAGCACTTACTCAGTGCAATGAAAGCCCCTTTCTGAGCAGTTTTTCTTTGCAGCTTGGTGGATTCTGCTGCAGTAAACAAAATATAATAATTGGCTCCTATTTTGTTAGGCTTGCTAGAAGGTCTCCAAAGAACAAACTGCATCTCTCCCATCTGTGCTAGCCAAAGAACAGTGCAGATGTCCACTGCCATCCATGAACAGGAAGGAAGAAAATCAGATATTTTCACTGGTCAGAGAGTGCCTGAAGAGCTTCTTGCTGGTGTGTATCTACCCGGCACTTAAGGTAGATGGGCCCTGTTTTGTCCACAATAAAAAAGCATTAAATGAGCAGCTGAAAAAAGTATTAAATGAGTAGCTGGTGATCCCTGGCAGGTATTTCACATACACTGTCTGGCCTTTCCTATGCAGCTGAGTGACAGAAGTGACAATGAGCTGCCACAGGGTTACAATTTGGATTAATGGCTTCCTTTTTGCATGGTAGATTTCACTGATGGGGGTATTTTCCGCTCTGGACCCTGTTGTTACAGCAAAACCTGCTTGGCTGGCTCCTAGGAAATTATTCTTCTCCAGGGAAGAGAGGTGTAAAATCCCTTCCCCTCCTCCTGGGTGACACCAGTGAGGGCCCAGGGCAGTGAATGCAGTCCTGAGTCAATTCACAGGAGCTCAGGAGACCTGCACACTCTCTGACTGAATGACAGATGGAAGGTTAAATACATAAAGATTTATATTGCTCCACTTTTGCCAAATCAAGGCAAACAGAAAGGTGGAAGGGAAAGGAAGAATTAGTCTCATGGTTTTGTTCCAAAAGTGTTCTAACTTCAGCAGCAGCACTTGCAGATATATCTTCAAACAGGATTTGATGAGAAGGTGTCATCTGAATAGAAATTGTCTGATTTTGCCCTGTGTTTGACACAAAAGGAGATGATGGAGCCGAGATATTCAGACTGCAGCCTACCACAGCAGCATATGTGTCTCCCTGCCTAGAGCTTTTTGGGGAGGATGGGTGCTTCCAGCAGCCTGTTTCCCCCCCATGGATGGAGAGCTTGGAATCACCTCACAGCTCCAGGCCTTTGTGCTTTTCACTTGCTGCCAGCACAGAATTGGTGCAGCACCTTGCCCAGTGCCTGGCTCGTTACCCTGTGCTGCTGCTTGGGTTGGGGCTGGAACACCCTGAGCTCCCCTCTGCCCTGGGGAAGGCTGTCTGGTTGTAAAGGTCACCACTGTCCTGGAGTGTGGTTGTCACCAAGATGGGCTGCTGGGTGGGACAATGGACAGTGTTGTTACTCATATGATTTAGTTTTAGATAGGCCTGCAGGGAGCTGGACTTGGTGATTCTATGGGTCCTTCCAGCTTGAGATACTCTGTGATTCAGTGTGGCTTATTTGGCCTGCATCTACCTTTAATCCAGCTCTGAGATACAAAATCCAGGCTTGCTTAGTCTTTGGTGGGCACTGCTCATTCCTCAACATCCCCTGGGATGCCAGACTGTCTCCATTGTCTACAGACATCCTGGGAAAACTCCAGCTCAAGCACTTCAGGGAGGCACCTGACGTGAGGCTGGATTAATCTGATCATTTGTGCCTTATACTGGCACAACCAGAGTCACGAGCTTTGGAAAAGGCATTACAAGTGAGAAGGTCAACGAAAGCATGCTGGATTGTCATTAGGCTAAAAGCTTAATATAATTATACTAAAAGAATTTGGGGTTCTTTGAGTGCATCTGTCATTTGATTCCCAACCTCAAAGTCCAAAAAAGCGACCTGCTTTCACAGTCTGCTGCTCAGTGTCACTGGAAAGCAGATTTCTTTTTAAGGGGATCCATAAGGACGTACAAATCTGCCATTGCTTTTGGAAACTGAGGTAATCTTTAGTTTGCTTTTACTTAAACTGAAAGCACTGTGTTAGCAGCCAGGAGGACTGGGTATTATTAGTAACCTTTTACAGGAAATATGGTAAGTCATGGGTTAGGCATATATTTTTTTCTGGAAAATGCAGTGTACAGTGAAATGTGGGAATAAGTAAACATAAAGTGCTTATTCAGCAGTTCACTCTGTTTGAATGCCCAGCAATGCAACTCTGAGGTTACCTGCTCATGAAGGAAGCAGGGAGTGATATCTGAGATTTATTTTTGGGCTAAAAGCATGAAGTGCAAATGGTTCTTTGTGCAAAATGTCAGCTGCAATTCTGGGAAGAAAATAAGACTGCTTTAATAACCCATGGTAAATAACAACACTGAAGATGCTACCACCTATTACATGTATCTGCAGGTGTATCTAGACAAACATATCTAATGTATATATGTAGCTTGATGTCTGAAATAAATACAGAAAAGTGAATCAAGGTGTTTCAAACCTTTAGTGAACAGCAGAGTTAATGAAGTATAGGATGAAATTCAGCTTCAGATAATGAAATCCCTGTGCATACAAGGAGATGTTAATGTATGGCGATGTCTGGGCTACCACTACTCTGCAGAGGTCTAGGGTTTGACTCAGTTTTGCCTGAGGACCTCTGGGGATACTGCAAGGTATCCATCCTGGCCTCCAGTTGGATGCAGATCTCCCAGAACAGTGTGTCCTTCTGGGGAATCGCCTGGGGATGACTTGGGCATGGAAGGGTCAGTTGGCACAAGACATACTGGCAGATGCATGTAGCCCTGGTGTAGTTACCTGTGCTTGGTCACTCTGTTGTCCACAAGATGAATTTCTGATTGAAATGAGGCTTAGGTGCACCATTAGACTCTCAGGGTTTGGTGTTTGAGGCTGGAGGCAGCTGCCATCCTTGATGAACAATTCAGACCCCTAAATTTGGGCCAGTCCGTCTCCCCCTGCAACACACTGGGATGCCCTGGTTGGATGGAGCTTCGGGAGGTCACAGACCTCCTGTAGTCTGGTGCAGAAATCTCAGATACCCTCCAGCATCAGCAGACACCTCTGTTAAGGTAATTGAATTGAATCCACAGGATTTTTATTCTGCATTCCTTTATCCCCTCCCTTCCTCCAGCTGCTTCCTCTTGCATAAACACATGCTTATTTCCAGGACACTTGTAGCAGTGTGGTTGTCTCTGAGACCTCATCCTGCTGTCAAACTGGGTTGAAAATGGCTAAAGGGGATTTATCAGTGCCTCCTTCCCTGATGGGCTCCCACCTGCTTGGCTGCACATCCACTGCTCTGGTTTCACACAGCATCACCTGTGAGTGGGGTGCGAAAGGAAAAATTGATTCCCACCAGGCCACCACAGTGATGAGGAGACCCACACAAGCTCTCAGTGTGGTGGACCAGCTAAGAAACAATTAGCTTTAATCTCACTTTACTTTAGAGCAGGGCAGTGCTGGGGCAGCAATGGTTTATTCGGTGGTTCATAATGGACGGGGGCATCTGCTGTGCCACCAACTGCTTTTGTTTTCAGTCACAGTGATTGCAAAGGGCACTTTACAAAACAGCACTGACAGGGCACTTCAAACACACTGCCATCAGAGTGACTAGGACCAGGTTTTCAGAATTCTATCCCATATATTCTTAATATTTGAAACAAGAGGGAACGGGGTAAGGGGATGATAGCAGAAGATAGTGGCTCTTTGGTAAGGCCCAGTTAAATAGAAGTACTTTTTGTGCTGTTTATATTGATCTAGCAGGTGCTATCAACTTAAAGTACTATCAGAACAAGAGAAGTTAGGAGGCTGACAGGAATTTCTGGCAGCATTAAGAGATCACAGAGAAAATACCTGCACAAAGTCCATTTTATTGCTGTAAATGGCAGGAGTCCTGCAGCACTGACCTCTCCTTGCCAGTACCCAGAGCTGTCACCCACCCACTTGGTACAGGCAGCAGTTGGGTTGATACCAGGCAATTTGAGATTGGTTTGTTTTGGGGTAAATATATTTTAGCAGATATTGGTTTGAGTCACCTTTGCACCGTTCCTGTCATCCCAAGCATCCACTTCCAGTATGAACTTTTTGCCCTGATAAATTCAGCACAAAAGCTGTAATTTATTTCTTCTCAGACCATGAGCAGATGTAATGTTCCATATACAGCAACTGGTGACCAGCCTGTGGGATGTATTACTGGGGATGGCCTTTGAAAAGAAGCTGGTTTTATTTATTGGATGTAATGGCATTTATTCGGGGCAGGGGTGTAAAAAGAGGTTTAAACCATCAAATATGTCACTTAAATGCCTAGTTGTGTCTACTCTTGCCATGCACTGCCACCAAAATAGAGTTCTGAAGTGGCAAGAACAAGAGGAAGGTAACACACAGTCTCAAGTTAAGTTTGGATCTTTTCATAGACCTGTGAAAATCTTCAAATAGCTTTTTTTTTCCTGACTAGTAACAGCATTTTCCAGACCAAGCCTGCTTTGGGAGTGAGTCTTGCTCAGATTTGGCCACAGTAATCTGGTTGTGATGGCTTGTTTTAGCCTGGAGGGAGAAGCTTTTGAAGCTATATGACCTCAGAGGTGTTTATTCACAGTCACAATAGATTTCCTTCATGGCCCAGAGGATATTTAAAACAAGACTGTCTGTGAAAATGCATACAAATGTTTAGAAATGTTTTCAAATGTACAGAATGGTTGAAGTGCCTTGCCTATGTACATCATTGTCATAGAATCATAGAAGAATTTGGGTTGGAAGGGACCTTTAAAGGGCACCTAGTCCAAACCCCTGCAGTGAGCAGGGACATTTTTAACTATATCAGGTTGTTTAGAGTCCCGTCCAACCTGACTTGGAATGCTTCCAGTGATGGGAACCTGTACCTCATCATCCTCATCTTCAAAATTTTCTTCCCTAAATCTAGTCTGAGACTCCCCTCTTTTAGTTTAAGCCATTTCCCCTTGTACTATTACAACAATCCTACAAGAAGGTTTGTCCCCATTTTTCCTACAGACCCTGTTTGAGCCCTGAAAGGCCACAGTGAGGTCTTCCCAGAGCTTTTTGGGAGACTTTTTTTGTATTCTATTTGTGAGTTTATATTTGATTTTCCATGTTTTGGGGTGTTGGGGCTGGAGAGGGAGGAAGGGAATGCCAGTGTGCATTATTGTCCATGCTAAACTTTTGCACCTGAGGTCAATGTGTTTGAAAATGCCTGCAGACTCCTTTTCCTGCTGAAACCACCTGTAATTAGAAGGATTTCCATGATGGGGCTATGGTGCCACAGATGAGATGAAACTCAGACCCTCCTGTTTCCAGGACCAAAATGTCATAGTTGGGATGGTCACAATACAAAGCAACACACTCCATTTTCAGAAGGCTTCAAACCTGTTTTTATTATAGCATGCATGCTTTTTATACATTCTTGCAAAACTCATAAGTTTACTCATTGGTCATGAAAGACAGAGTGCTTATAGGAATAGACAGTTGCAGATTTCTCTTATTTATCCCCCTTTCTTTCTTGGTTTCTATGTCAACGACCTTGGTAGAAAATTCTTTCAGAGGTAAACATGGATCCTCTTATCAAACTTATCCCTGGGTCACAGAAATCGCTGTAAAACCTCTTCCACACACACACGTTCCCCTCCTCCCAATTAAAGTTCACTGATTTACTTTCAACCTCACTCCTTCCAGGTGCTCAACCTGTTCCTTGCCTTGCTGCTGAGCTCCTTCAGCGCCGACAACCTCTCGGCCCCGGACGAGGACGGCGAGATGAACAACCTGCAGCTCGCCTTCGCCCGCATCAACAGGGGCCTGCAGTACGCCAAAAAAGCCGCCTGGAACTTCTGCTGCCACGTCCTCCGGCACCCCAAGACCACAGCTGAGAAGAAGGCCATGATGAAACTCGCTGCCCAGAACCCAGGAGCCCTCAACAACTGCGTGAACAGCCACGCCACCGCCGAGCTCGGCAAAGACATGGAGAACCACAAGGAGAATCGTGCTGAGGATGGGGTCAATAAGAGTGGAGAGAAACACCCAGCAATTACAGATGATGATTTTATGACCAATCCTGACCTGTCCATTTGTGTTCCTATTGCTGTGGGTGAGTCGGATATTGAGGAGGAGGATGAGGAGCAGAGCACCTTTACGGAAATGGAGCAGGTAGGCAATTAAAATATTTGTTAATTTCAGCTTATTAAATGCCCTTCATTCCCACCCTTGGTCTGGATCCATGGCTAGTGATGCAAATGTCCTATGGCCTAATCCTGCCTTTGATATGCTGCTAACTTCAGAAGAAGTTACAGATGCATATCCAAGAGCAAAATTCAGTTTCCAACAAGAGAAATTTCCTTTCTTTGTGCTTCTCTAGGTTAATTCTTCTAACCAGAGAAATTAAATCCTTTCTCACACAGCAGACTGGTTCTTTTGCCTTTCAGCTGAATCATGGGAATGCTACAGAACAACTCTTAGGTTAGTGGAGGATTTTTCTCAAAATGGGCTCAGTCTTGGTTTGATTTGTGCAACAAGAATTGAGGGCCAGGTAGTTCTCTTTAAAATACAATAAGACAGAGGATGTTATGACAAAGCACCAGAGAAAGAGAGAAGATGTGTTATAATTTGTATTCTGACAAGAGAAAGTTACTCGCCTGCTCTTTGGTGTGACATGGCAGATTTCCATTTTTCTTTCCAGAGCACTCAGTAGTAAAGGCTGAAAAGTCCTGTGCAGTTTGAAGTGTTATATGAAATGAAGAAGAAACATCTTCAGGGGAATGCTTTTCTTTGTCTCCTTCTCCCCCTCTCCCTTTTCTACCAGCTTTATCTCTCAGCTCCACACACCATATCTAGTTAATGTTTTCCAGAACCTCCAGCCTTGATCCAGCACTTTCTGACGCTGGCTGAAACCAGTGGAGTTCAGCAGGCACTGGATCAAAGCTCCTGCTTCAGATCCAGCTGTCAGGAGGGATTCTTGATCTCATGGTTGAGGGCAAGAAAGTTTGAAAACAAAATAGTTGTTAGAGAAGGAAGGACTGTCGTAAAAAAGCTCCAAGAAAGGACTCTGTGTCAGGAGCTGGGCACAAATCAGCTGCTTAAGGTCCATTTCTGCTGCTGTGTAGTGGAAATCTCTTCAGTGCCCGTGCATCACCAAAAAGTCTTTCACAGTGATCATTTCTCTGGGGGGGTGGAACAGCAAGAGGTCAAAAAACTTAATCACCAAGCTCCACTGTCCAAATAGAAACCTAGGTAGCAAAAAGACGTGAGTGCAATTTTTGGTAAACACTTTTAGGGTGGGTTTTTTGTGTCTGTTTAGGGACTATTTTATTGAAATGATCTATGTATCCATGTGGTAGTATGAATAGCATCTAGTTTTTCTCTTTGAAGTCCTTCCGTATTCCTTGGCTGTATTTGAACCAACAAGCAGAGAACATTTGAAAAGTGAAATAGGAATGCAGCAGATGAAGAAGAGAATTGGAAAAAAAGAACTAAACTTCATGAATTGAGATAAAGAGAGTTTAATGGAAAGAAAAGAAAGATATAATAATAATAATAATAATAATAGTGGAAGTAGAATATGCAAAACAAGTGATGCTCAAGGCATTTGTTCACCACTTGTTAATCAGTGCCCAGGCAGTTCCCAAGCAGTGGCCCCTGGCCAGCTTTCCCCTCAGTTTATATACTGAGCATTTATTCTCATTCTCAATCCAAAACACAGCCCTGTACCAGCTACTGGGAAGAAAAGTAACTTTATCCCAGCTTAAACCAGGACAGTTCCTTAGTATCAGGTGAGCTGTAAATATTGCCTAGTGTATAAATGTTTAATTATGGAATTCTGAGTTTGGTGATTTTTTTTTCTTTTTAGTCTTTAAACATGCCCACAGCTTTCTGCTATGTCTGACAGATGGTAACAATCTCAAACACTCTCAGATTTTTTTTTTCCTTCACACTGAAAGCAAGAGCTTGTTGAAATTTTGAACTCTGGAAGTGTGTGCCTGTGCATGCTCAGGGGTGGGTGTTGCACCACTGCATCATTCCTCTCTCAAGATAAATAGTAACATTCACAATTGCGAGACAAATCCCAGCATAGGGAATGGAGAGTTTGGGATTTTTATGTCTTAATGTGCTTTAAAAGTGTAGAAATTCAGATTTCTCTTTAGGTGCACTATGTGTGTAAATTAGTGGAAGAAACAGGTTACCATCATTTTATACTGCAAATGTGGAATTAGAGCTTTAGTAAGATCTATTAGAGTCATGAGAGAAAGAGCTGATGTAGAAAAAGAGGCATTTCACTGAAACAACGTTATGGATAAAAGTTCATTTGGAAATATTAAGAAAACTCCTAAGAGTTTCAACAGTATTGAAACCTCATCACATGTAATAGAAATATTGGGAATTCAGAGTGCAACAAAATAGGGGGAAACAAAACCCAGTAGGAGAAGCAAACCAAGATTCTGCTTTCCCACTGTATCTTTTAATGAAATTCTCAACAAACATTAGAGGAACATTGTCGCATTACCACGAGATGTTTGGATTGCAGTGAAATAATGTGGTTCACTGCTGGCATGTGCATTAAACAGAAGGCATGGAGTTGAGAAATGAATTAATTAGCTTTGTCACTAGTGCTTTCCAGGCTTGGACAAACAGCTGCTGCAGGTCACTGCTGTTCCCCTGTGCAGAGCCCTGATCAATGGTTTGCAGTTTTTATCTGCAGGTCTGAGGGGTCTACTGCAGAAAAGGTCCAAATAAGCAGAGAGTTCATATATCCAGAAAGCAATTTTAACAAATTCCTAGAGGGGAAAATGTGTGTGTACAACGCTGTTCCAACTCAAAAACTCAAAATACATTGGCATAATAAATAAACAAAAATAGGAAGAAGCTTAACAGCAGAAATTATAATTGTGTGATGAGTTTGCATTTGCTTTTCTGCATAACCCTAATAAATTTGCACAGCTGTAAATATCCCTAAAAGGAGCAGAGCCATGAGAAATCAGATGCCAACAAATTAGAAGATCTGTCATTTTTACTGGTGCCCATTTCAAAGATGTATGATCTCTGGACTCAGAGAAAAATTCACTTGATCAACATGTGGGTTACTGCAAAAGAAATTATTGTATCTGAAGGCTAATATGAAATCCCAATTCCCTGGATATTGAGTTGTGGGACATTACAGTGGGCTGACCCTTTTACCAAGGACATCCCTGTGGGACTGCGGAGAATAAATTTCCTCACTCAATGCCAGAAACTTTAATCCTGCAAGCCCCAACTCCATGGGTGTCCTTCCTCCTCCACTCCAGGATGTCCAGGATAACCAGATTAGAGCTCCCAAAGGAAGAACAACATGAACAAGAGCAAAATTTACATGATTGCACTGAGAGGGCACAATTAGGGTGAAGTATCACTTTGTGCAGAGGGCATCACGCAGAAACCAAACAAGAAATACCAAGGGTATGCTAAACATTCAAATCTATTCCAACTTTCCCCTAATTACAATCCATATTTTTACATATTTCAATATTTTAGTATGTACAAAGGGAATGTGTATGTACATTTACTTCTGAGGAGAAGACAATGTACCCTGCTTCCCTTTAAAGTTGTTGGCTGACCTGGAATTGAGCAGCCCTTTGGCAGCACTGCCAGAACATGTTTTCCTCCTCCTGCAAGTGGATTTTGGTGCAAGAGCATGGAAAAGGAGGTGACAGGAGATGCATAAAAAGGGATAATGTGGATGAATGCCTCTGCAGTGCACAGCTGGAAAACCTACACAACTCTTACACACCCTTTTCACATCCTCTGTCAGTTGAAGATCCCAGCCCAGATATCCTGTGCTTCCATCAGTCTGACTTGTCCAGTCTAAAGGAGAAAGGCTGAAGGGATGCTGGTTTTGGGCAGAACCACAAAGTTATTGATCTCAATGGGGTGGTTTAGGGTGAGGATCATCTTAGCTTACAGCTCCTATACCAGAAAGGGTACTTCCCAGGTTCTTCCCAGAAAGTCACAAAACTACTCAAAAATAAGCCATTGTGGCTATGAGAAATGGAGCCCAAAGCATTGCACGTGGCAGCTTGAAATTTCAGATGATGAGAAAACCTTCTGTGACTGCACATTTTCCTCTGAGTAATGGAAATGTCTAAGTTTAAATTTCAGCTGCCATTTCTATTATCAAAGCTTGCACTGGCAGCAGCCGTCGTCCTGAAAGCTGCCAATTTGTGGCACTGTCATTGAGAGGGTTTTGAAGGAGTGATGCCATCTGATGGCTCCCAAATCTCCTTTGATTACTGAGATGCAAGTGAAATGCTCTGCCAGCTCGGAGAGCCAGGGGACACGTACCTGTACCTGTAGCCCACACATCCCACAATGAAAGGATTCAAAAGAAAAACAGAACCATGAAAGTCAGCACAGGCACAAGAAATGGGGAGGGAGGCTGAGAAAGAGCTGCCTTGAGCTAAATTAATTTGTCACTGCTGTGTGATATGTGTGTTGCTGCTGGCCACTGCAGCATTTTAGTTTGTGTCTTTATCTAACCCCTTCTCCTTGACCTGTTCATAGTGCTGGGGGAGTCTCTCCCTCTCAGTCCACAAGGTTTCTTAAGGATTTAATGATTTTAGCCTCATGATGAGAAGAAAGAATAACTCTCCTTCAATTTTTCCCTGTACTTGACATGTAAATTATGGGTTTTCCCAGCAGGAAAACAGCTCCCAAGAGCTCAGCAGCAACCACAGTAATCTACTGGCTGCATCTTCTTGAGGTTCTTTTGGGTTCTCATTTTGGCTTCCTAGATGATTAAAATGTGGAAGTTACCATCTTGAGCCTTCACAGAGTGTCTTGTAATTGCTTTATGACCATTTTTCATATGTGGCACCACCTTTCAGTGCCTTGAAGAAGAAAGAAATAGATTATGGGGACAGCAAGGTGATGGGACGATTAAGTGGATAGTCCAGTCCAACTAATGCAATGGATTCTACAACAACTTACCTGCAATTTAGCTACATTGCTAAATGTAGACATCAGAGGGGTTTGTACCATTTACATTAGATATCTAAGTGCAAAGCTTTTATCTTCAAAAACTTCTGCTTTAGTTGTGCTTCCCTTTCAAGTGGCCCACAGCTGTAGCCCAGAACAGTGTGTGCCTTTTTCACAGTGACATCACTTTTTGATTCAGAGGAATCCTGATAAATGGGCCTAAAGGAGGTTCCAGATGAGTAATGCTGGGTGTCCTAAATCAGCCCCCAAAATATGATATCCTGCACTTACAGTTAACTCTGTCTTGTACCTATTACCACAGTCAGGTTCAGGTTTTTGGGCTCACTGTCTGGATTCTTTTGTTCATCCATGACTTCCTACAGCTGGGAAATCTTAGTAGTACAACCTAAAGAGTGGCTCTCCTCTTTCCTTCTCATTTGACTCAGTCCAGCAGGGTTGTTACATCTTTCTGCCCTTCCTTAAATTGAGTTACTACATGTGTTGCCTTAATCAAACCTCCTGTTTTTGGCCACCCAGCATGCCACTGAGGAGAAAACCTATTGTGTATGCTGGGTCCCCAGACGAAGGAAGGAACAATGAATCTGGCTCCATGTTCTCAGAAGGCTAATTTATTATTTTATGATACTATATTATATTAAAGAATACTAAACTAAACTATACTAAAGAATACAGAAAAGATACTTACAGAAGGCTAAAAAGATAATAATGAAAACTCGTGACTCTCTCCAGAGTCCCAACTCAGCTTGGCCCTGATTGGCCAAAGAGTGAAAACAACTCACAGCAGAATGCAATGAAACAACCACCTGTGGGTGAACAATTTCCAAACGCATAGCACATGTGAGCACAGCACAGGAGAACAGCAAACGAGATAAGAATTGTTTTCCTTTTTTTTTCTGAGGCTTCTCAGCTTCCCAGGAGAAAAATCCTGGGCAAAGGGATTTTTCAGAAAATGTCACAAAACCCCACGCTGCAGTGGCTCTGTGGCTCATGGCCACATCTGACACTGAGCCCCTCTGCAGTGACAGAACCCAGCCTGGACACCAATTTTCCGCAGAGATCACACCTTTGTGCCTTCACTGGCAGCGCCCTGCCGAGCCAGCAGCACTGGCCTGCTTGTCTCCAGAAGATGCCATTATTGATTTGTTCCGAGGCAGTGGCTAATTGGGTCACACACAAAGTGCTGCCTGCCTGCTGCCGGGACCAGCGCTCCCCGGCCGCCCAGCCCGGCCTCGGCTCCAGGCACGCACGTCCCGAGAGCCCTGCCTTGTCTTGCTGAGCTCCCAGGTACCCCCACAGCCACTTTGTGCCATCCCGAGGAGGACTGGCCTGTTCTCTTGCCTCAGGATCACCCCTGGCTCCCGGAATCCTGAAACTGCAGAGAATTGCTGCCGTGTCTCCTGGGAGTCACCTTTCCCTGACCTGGCAGGGAATATTGCCTGCAGGACTGTGTTTTTCACTGCCTCTCAGGCTTTCCTGGTTTCCCACCTGCACAGCTCCACTTCTCAGTGGGATTTTCCTAGACCGCTCTGGGCACAGCAGCAGCTCTACTGTCATTTTTGGGATGTTTGGATCTGGGTCTGCATAGAGGACCCAAGGGATGGTCAGTACCTGGATTTTGCACAGTGGATGGATGTTCTTTGCTCCAGAGCACACTTTGCTCTCTCAATTATATGGGTTTTTTCTCAATTGACATTTCTCCCCCCTTGTATGCCGTTGTCTGGACTTCATGAAATACATTTCCCAGGGAGAACAGTTTTCCAGCTGTAAATGAGTAACTGCCTGTGCACACATCAAAAAGATAGAGCTGGCTTCCCTTGGTCTCTATTCCATTGGTGCAGTCTCTATACTGCCCTGAAATGGATCAAAACCCCAAGCTTTTATTCTCTTCTTCCTCTTAGATATTCCAGAATTACTTACTCATTTCATTTGACAAGGTGAAACTGTTTCTGATGGCTTGTCTTCCAAGTTTCTACCAGTAAGAGATTCATAATGTTGAGGTCAGAAAAGACCATTAAAGTATGATGGTTTTCCTTTCTCATAGCACTGAGTCAAAGACTACAGCTAATTTCTGCAGGGAGCCTGTGAGTTTATTTTAGCTATGATGCATCATTTGTAAGATGGGGGAAAAAAAAAGAATGACATTTCTCAGGTAACAGAAAGTTCACCATCTGCATGTGGACCCACATCTGTTTTCTTTGTACACAGTGGAAATTTTATTGTACAATTCCTGTTCATTACAAACATGCTTCTAAACCTGAAGGGATTCTGTAAAAGTCAGTGGGATTATTCCAGGTTGATGTAAGTGTAGCTGAAATTATTGAAAATTGCTATAAAAATGCCAGTGCACAAAGATTTTGTTATAGAATTGTTTGTGACAATATCTTATGCTCCTAATAATTCTAACACCTATAAATCAGAGATACTATGAAGCCATGTGTTTATTTGACAGGGTACATTAATTTCAGCCTTTTACTGCAGGAAATATACTTTGCTGTCAGGAGCCCTAATGCCCTTTTCAAATAGTATTTATATTCTGTCTGTTTGCAGTTCCAGTCTGTGGGACACGTTCTCTCTGAGTATAACTAGATAAAATACCATTGAATCCTGCTGATGACTCCCCAGTTCTCACTGGGAGGAGAGTGAGCCCACGTGTGTACATGCATGCTGCACACAATAAATCTTACAGCATCCTTCTTGTCACCTTTATTTGGGCCAATATTTTTCTGATCATTAAGTAAGATGAAAAGGGGGTTTCTTTGTTATTCTGTATATAGTTTGCCTGGATTTATCACTTTTTAAGCCGTATCTTTTGCTTCATGTTTCTTGAACACTGTGTAGAACTCAATTATTGGCTAATTATTTTTGGCAATAAAAGAGAACATTCCTGGATTTATTGTCTTCAGAAGAGTAGCAGCAAGGGCATTAGAAAAAAGAAAACAGGACTGTAAATCCCAGCAGCAGATTTAAAGCACCTGTGTCCTCATCTGGGCTTCTACATGTAGAAAGATGCTTGTGTTTATTTCATGGCAGCAGAGTGGGGCAGAAACTCCTGTGTCAGATTGCTGCTGACGTGACTGGAGCACTCACACCCCAAACAGAGGTTTTAGGGTGCTTATTCAGTTCTTGGTGCCAGGCAAACATATTTTGACATATTTGTCCACAGCATAACGCCTAAGGTGCAGGAAACACAGGGAGCTGATGGAGGAGAGAAGGAAAGGAGGGGAAAAAAAAAACCAGGCTGGCATTGAAAGAGCTGATATCAGGCACAGCAGAGTTGACAACATGCGTTTGGACAAGTGCCCGGACCCAGGACTGTGCGTCAGTCAGTCACAGCTTGCTGGATGCCATTTCCCAGGATCCATGTCCCTCCCCGGAGCAAAAGCTGACCAGAAATGAGCATTTCTCACTGTTTCTCCCTTTGATAAAGAAAATGCTGACATTTAGCATTTTGGACAAAAAGAGCAGCAGCCAGTTCCCCAACAGCTCCCGTGCCATGTGAGGCAGTGTGTGCATGTGTTGGAGGGGTAAAACTGCTCCTTTTAATTGCACTCCAAAATAACACCTCAAATAATGATTATTTTGTTGCTGTTGCCTGTAATAACATAAAACTTTCTTAATGATCAAAATATTAACATCTTAATTGTGTGAAAGGTTCTGGGTTATTTCAGGCACTCACACTGACTGCACTCCAAGGCAAATTTCCAAAATTTAAACTTCCATCAGAGAAGCCCATTAGTTTGAGTTTTTCATATTATACTATGGAGAAATCCCAATTACCGAAAGAAACATAAAGTAGATTGTGATTAAACTTCAAAATGCAATTTAGCAGAAGGTATTAGCTTGAACTCTGAACAATGAACACTTATGAAACGCTTTCACTGCCTGTTTAAGCCTATTGAATTGATAACAGTATAAATTAACTTTGGCAGTCCATCTTTTTGCCAAGTTCTTCCTCTCAGACAAGTTTTAAGAGTTGACCCTTGGAATAATGAATTTCTGTTTTATTATGGGCAGTGTGTTGCTCAGTGTGGTAAAAGATCTAGGGCCAGGAAGACAGAAGCCATTAGAAAAAACGTGCCTTGCTCCTCTGCAGCCAGAGTTCAAAGGCTTAAAATATTCTGGATTAATCCAAGAAGGAACACTGCTGAGCTGCTGCCTCTGAGGGATGACATTTTGCAAAGCATCCAACTCTCATGCAGAGACCATCAGTTAGTGGCTGTGATGAAGTTTGTCTGGCAAAGTTTTAGTCCACCTTTATTCAAAATAGAGGAAAATACCAGGTCAGGCTGGTTCCAGGGGAGTTTCTGCTGCTAACATGCTCTGCTGAACAGCTGTGTTTTCTGGCCAGCCCTGCCCTTGGACATCCTGAATTGTAATGGCCAGATAATTTTATCCAGCTAAATACTCACAGGTGTGTTATTTTTCTAGAGCAGGTACTGGAGTTTTCTTACAAATATCCTCTGACTTTTTTGGGGAAAAATGTGTTTCTTAGGTCAAACAGGAGGATAAGATCTGTGTTTAACTTGCATAGGTGTAACTTCAGACTTCCATGCCTCTGAAAGGTGACAGCACACAGAAAATCACCTGGGACCTACAGACATCCAGGTTGGGGGCATCATCTACCCAGGGGCTGGGCAACAAACTCTGCTCTTTCTGAACTCAGAGACTATTGTGTTTAACCTGTTTTGCCCGTGTGGATCTTATGCATGTGTTAGTGATTTGGATTTTTATAAATGTGGTTCCCATAAAGGCTGAGTCATCAAGAAAGTGAAAACAAAAATATGCATATGAATTCACAGAGCAAACGTGAGCAACACCTTCTAATTCTGATGTTTTACTGCTCCCTTTGCACCATTTTGTTTCTGGCTTTTGCATAGATGAATGACAAGAGAAATGACAGGGAGGGGTGGATAAATGCTGCAAAATGGAACAAAAATCAGTGCACTAAGCTGTGGTGTCTGGCTGTTCCTGCTGAAGTAGAATTATGGACCAAGTGGCATAGGATGGAGAGGGGGCATCACCAGTCTCTAATAATCAGGTTTAGACTTTCCTGGCTTTGTCCCCTCTATGAAATATTTGCAGGTCTTAAATGATACATGTGTGTGTCAGCCTTAAGGTAGGACTTGACACACTTTACATTGGTATTGCAAATGTTGTATTCTGCCAATAAAATGCTCTTAGAAATGAACACAGTGTAGCACAAGACCTTTTTGTGTCTCAGCTATAATCCTCGTGCTGTGGTGTGGTATTGCTCCAGGTTTCCCTGTGATAGCCCATTAAACTGAGTAGTGGCAACTCTGCATTACAGAAGCAAATCTTCAAAGCAGGTTAGAGAGATTCTTAAATGTGCACATTTAAAATTGACAGCTGCTCTCCAGCCTTCTTTTATTCCTAGCAGAATAAGTGATACTAATCTTCCCCTTGTCATATTATGGAAGTAAGGGAATTTTCCTGATATATTTGGTGATCTTTCTTCATGCAGAAAGATAAATGCACTGATTTTGTTGGTGCTACAAGGATTTACATTTATTTGTGAAAGAGAAGAACCAGGATCATAAATGATCTGTTCTGGTAATAAGAACCAATGATTCGTTTCTCCCGTTTGTGGTTATTTATTTCTCTCCCATTTCAGCTCAGATTTTTCAAGGCTTTTCAGAAAGAGTGAATTCAGCATATTTGAGAGTTGTCAGCTCTGCAGACTGCAGTCTCCTGTTTACTTTACAAACGGAACAAGTGCCACCAAGGCAGTAATGCAAGCTCACCGTCTTTCAGCAGCTCTGCAATCTGCTTGCTTCTCCACTTATGTGGAGGTAGTATATAAACAGTTCAGTTTTCACCATCATTTACTTGTTGGCTCCTTTGCAGAGGAAGGGTGCCAGTTACTAGATGCAAACTGTTGCTGAGAAAGGGTGCCAATTGCTACCAGGCACAGCAATTTTGTGAAATCCATAGTTGTCTGCAAGGAGAAACACAAACATCAACAACCACTTTACAGAGTAAACAGCCCTCTTTACTACACATGAAAAGCTCTTCAGACTTCCCTTATGGTATCCAAAATTTGATTTGAGCATAGGAAACTTTGCAGGTTAACATGTGTTGTCACCTGTTAAAGGAGCTGGATTTCTTGAGAAGACTCGATGTCATGGTGTCCCTCATTAATGAATTGCTAAAGCAGAGATTCTTCTGTTGTCAGAATCCTGCTGCTCCTCTCATGGGCATCATCCCAAGGTAAAGGAGGATCCCCCTGGCATGGCCCAGTGTGTGCAGGCATGTATGTGGGGGACGAGGAAAAGCCTCCAGTGTTGAGTCTGTACCTGGAAATATCCTGACCAACTCATTCCTGGAATGTGACTGCAGAACTCAGACACACCTGAAGGTCTATTAGTGTCTCAAAAGTGGGCTTCAAAGAGGCAGCTGGATGCATGAGTATGGTGGGAAGTGGATACATGGCATCAAAGCTTCCCATTGCATTGTGACTTGAATAAAAGGCAGCTTGCATTTGCACTGTCTCACCAGAGAAAGGGAAAACCCTTATCCTTCTCATAAAATAGTAAAATAATTAGCTTCATCCATCCATATCATTTTTGCTCACTGCCTCTGCAGTAACAGCAGCAAGGGAGGAGGGCCCCAGAGCCAATTCCCATTTCTTTCCTCCCCACCTGCTCGGGACAGGAAGCTTCCTGCTATCAAAGGATTTGCACATCTTTCTCACAACAGCCACGGCCAGAGAATCAGGGAACAAATGTCATAAGACAGGGTCATGATCTAGGGAGTGAGAGAAGCATCAGGAGAACCCATTTGTACCTATCACCGCCCGAAAAGCAAGTCCTGGGATCCTCTTTCTAAATTTGTTTGCACAGAATGGAAAAAATGATATTTCCATGGGGAAGGAATAAAGTGAATCCACGCTGATGACAGGTATTTGCCTTGTTTTGCCAGCAGCAAGTCCTCTTTCCAGAGGAGAGGCATTTGCACTAATCCCCATTTGAGCCTGGAACAATTAGGCGATGTGTGCTTCTCAGAGACACGACGCAGTGTGGAGCCTTTGCATTTATTTGTGTCAGCAAACAACTATGTGGGTCTGTGCACCAGCACTCTTGAGATGTCACCCAGATTATGCCTTGTTTCCAATCTGGTAGCTGTTTTCCTGGTGCTACAACTGGCCTGCAGCGTGAGAGGGGACAGCACTGTCCACCCCTCTACCTCTGCTGGTATGGTGCTGGCAGATCACCTCTTTTTAGGCCCTGTGTCAGAGCAGAGGTGAGCAAACTTTTGGTTCACACTGAGGACAGTCCTGGGCTCCCAACCTTCCCTTTGCATGCACAAAGTTTTAGGACCATTCAATGTTTTTACTTTACAAATGAAGAAAGCGACTGAATTGATAAATATTAACATAATGTGTATTGCCTTGGCAACGTGGCACTTGATACAAAAATTAAACATAAATTATGTAAACCACCCACGGTGGGAAGCTGTACAGGAGATAGACCTGCTGCCGTTGCCACCAGAAGAACAAATCATCTGGAATAAGGACAAAAGCAAACAGCCTGAAGTTAAACAACATAAACCAAAGGCACCTTTCCCCAGACAGGTCTCTGCTGATTTTCAGGTGCTGTGTGCTGGAAGTGAGACTGTCACATCTCAAGAGAATTGCTCACCAGGGCTGTCATTGGTTGCTTGCAAAAACTCAGTTGATTCCCTAACACTCCTTTTGGGATCAGTCTGCACAACCAGATTCTTTGGAACAGTCTATTTCTCTTACTCATTTCCTCCCAGCTTTTAAATTTAGAGGACAAGTCTGAAAACACACGTTGATGAACCAAATTGTGGTCTGAGCACATGGTGCCCCCATTGAATATTTTGCCAGGATATATTCATCAGTTTTAATTCATGTTAACTCATTGGATACTTGCTACAAGTGTGATCTCTGGGAAGAAGCCAGGACCACATTTCCTGGAGTTGAGTCTCTGTGAAATCATTGCAAAGTCCTGGTACCTCACAGAGGGATTAGTAAATAGAGAATTGGTGTAAGTTTGGCATTTGAGTCTAGCTTAACACAAAAATTTGCTTAACAATTAGAATATTCATCAGATCAGCTGAGTTACAGTGTCTGTCCTCTTACAGCGCAGTTTCTGGTGAATCTGAGTGCACAACCTTTCTTCATAAATGAACTTGAGACGTCACCTCAGATTGTGTTGCACTTCCAACGTGAAACAATTGTTTCTGTTGTTCCAGTGGTGTAACCAATATCATGCCATTAAGATTACTTGGTACTAAGCTGTATGCACATTGCATTAAAAAAAAAAGACATTTTATGGCTGAATGCCTTAGTTGTGTGTACTGTGCCTTCCACATTGGCTTCTCTCCTGAATATTAAACTATTTCCAAAGACAAAGACTGCTTAAAAGCCTTAAAAAGTGTTACTTTTTGTCAGAGACATACCTGTAACTCTGTGGTTATTGACCTATGAAGATCAGTGCTAACGTGTGACTAGAAATTGTATATAGTACCTTCCTATGCAGAGGGTATATGTTTGGACAGGCATAATTTGATTTATTAAAGTTGGAATATATTTTAAACCATATGCCCTCGAAGCATGAAACAAGAATTTTGATTTTAAATTAATTTCCAAGAAGCATACAACGACATTTGAAAAGACTGGTACAAACCTGACAGTCCAAAACTATTTATACAGAGAGCAATTTGCTTAACCAACTGCTTCCTTTGTGTCATTTGGTCTTTCAGATAGTTACATTTGGAATAAAATGTTTTTCTGCTTCAGGTACCTCTTGAGGGACTTCCTGCAGTGATGTGGCTTTAAAGCTGAGGCAGGTAGTCTGAGGCTCCCTGGGGAAGGGAAATTTGCTTAATACCTGAATAACACTGAATGTCAGTCAAGCCAAGGGAAAGAAAAAAAAAAAAAAAAGCTGGACAAGTGAAAGATAAATAGGTTTAAATAATTACTATTGAAATCTGGTTTTGCTTGTAATTTTTTTCTCAGCATGGAAGTCCCTCTTTAAGCAATTCAGCACAGCCCTTTGAATCCTGCTGGAGTTTTATAAATATTTTAGTAGCTGCGTTAGTAATGGCATGAACAGTGGTAGTGCTGTGATGAGCTGTGGGGTTTTCAGTGAAATCCCTGCCTTAGGTGGATCAATCGAGCCACGCAAACAGAGCACCTGGGCCTCCAGAGTGAGGGACCAACCCTGCAAACATCCTTTCCTCTGCCATTAGTCCTGGGAGAACTTCTTGAGAGCTCAGCAGCAATAATGACCACCCCAGGAAGAAGCGGCTGGATTTAATGGCACCACGCATAGGAGCGAGCACAAGGTCTAGTCAAATGTGTTTACTAAGAGAAAAAATTATTGCTGTGCTTCCAGAGTCCATCCCCTTTCAGGGAAGTGCTCTCCTTTCAGCCTGCGGCTGAGCACCGTGTGCTTCAGTGGGTGCAAAGTGGCTTTAAGTGTTTTGCTGAATAGAAGCCTCAAACATTTGCGTGTTTACCTGCAGCTTTTCCATATCTATTTTCAGATATCGTTTATCTTTTCCAGTGAACTTTGCATTTTCTTCCCCTGCAATGTGTGTCTTCTCTGGGTGGGGATTTTTCACACTGTTTCAAGCAGACTCGTAGAACAATATTGGGTTTTGCCCTTGTGCCTTTCTCCAGCTTTTACATTGAGTGTCACCACTTGATTGTGAATGTTCAGAGTACACTCCTTGGTTATTTGGCAGCCACCTCTCTCTGCACCTCAGGTCACTGGAGGAAGTTTCTGTCTCAAAACCAGGCTCAATATAGAGATGGCAAGGAAATTTCATCCCACCTCAGCAACAAAAGCTCAGAAAAAAAGTTGGTCTATTTGTATGTCCATTTTCTACAGCCAGATATCTTGGCATATCCAAGTTGCTAAAGCTCAAAATTTGCAACATAAACTTGTGTTATCTCATTTCTTGCCATTTTCTTTAAGATGTCGTCCCCTGACGAGAATAGTCCAGGCTGTTTTCTCTTCTAGCTGGAGAGTTCTCCTTAAGAAATAAGCATGCTATCAAAGAAAAGGAAAATAAACCCATCTAGGATTATTTCCAGCAGGAAAAGCAGCTGCAGCTGAGGGGGCAGCGATGCCAAAGCCCAGGCGTCCGGAGTCAGAGCTCTGAGATTTATGAAGAGTTAAGTGAGTTGCACGTGGATAAGCAGTTGAAGGCTGAGCCACCACCTCCAGTAGGGCAAAAAGAGGTAACACAACCAACTTTCCTACCTGATACTGCATGAAATTCATTGCACCAGCTCTGTAGTGCATGCCACTGGTTTATGTGGGGTTTATGGCTTGTGAAATACGTGTTTGTCAAGGGGTAGGAAAGCACTATTGTCTAATAGGTATTACAGTCTTAATAAAGAAGAGAGAGGATTTTGTCGTTATAAAAATAATTGGAAAGCTTGGAAAACGTGCATTATAAATTAAGATGGAATTGTAAGAGGCTTTTGGGGGAAAAAAAAAACCACACCACACAATCATCTATAATGTTACTGTCTCATTTTAGGAGAAAATATGTGTGTGATTTCCCACGGAAAAGCAGCTCTAGGAATGGCATCTGCTGAGTTGGCAGACCTGAATGTTGAGTTCACTGGAGGGCATCTGCTCTCTGTCACAGATTAACATTTCTTTTCCTGTTCACACACACCTAAGAAAGGTGGGACAATTTAAGTAGCTGATGTGAAGGTGCTAGCTAAAGAGCAAGCCCTGGTATTATTTAGCTGATTTGGCCAAAGTGCAGCTCATTAATTGTTTCTTGATGTGTACACATTGACATTTATTTTCAAGTTGTAGGATGATGTTGTCCTCATAACCATAAATATCAAAAATAATGTGTTAGTACTGTACACTGAGTGACTCCAGGCTGTGCAATTGCTTGTATTCTCCTTGCTGACTTGTTTGGGGTTCTTCCCCTTCAGATTTAGTATTTTATTGACATAACATTGCCTTTATTATTAGAGAGTGATGGATTCCTCCCTTTGAAATCAGGAAATGGAGGTTTGAAATGTCCTGGGAGTTTGGAGAACTCCACAGCTGCTTGAGACTGGAACCAGGGATTGTTGTGTGGGATGAAAATTGATGAAAAGGAAAGGATGGTACAGCACTCACACACATCACACCTTTCCCAGTTCTACTGTAAAACTGCAGGAAAGTTTGTGCCCAGCAGGAGCAATCCCATGAAGAAATCTTGACAGGATGATAGGAAACAGACCCATCCCAGAGCCAGGGCTCCCCTTCTCCAAGCCTGCTGATTCATGTTGTCTTATGGGTGGAATTTACTGAACTAAATGTAGACAATCTGCATCTGGACTTGTCATCTGAAGCCTCTGTTTAGACAATGTAGGCAGGTAAATGTGTCTCCAGCCGAAATCAGCATTTACATTAGGTCAGATCTCATAAAAGTGCCCATTTCTCTCCATTAACTATAAAGGGAGCACTTAGGTTGCACACTTAGGTGAGATAAATTCCACTCACAGGAACCAGAAATTCTCCAGCTGTGAAGCATTTCTTTAAAGGGCAATCCTTGCCAGAGTACTTCATGGCATATTCATATTCAGAAAGAAAACATCCTGAATTTAGAGGAAGAAGACTCAAATATTTGATATCCTGGTCTCAGGGAAAAAAAAAAAAAAAAAAAGTATGTATATTTAGCAAAGAAATACAAAACTTTCAAACAATGTAAAGAAGCATTATAACTAGGAGGAATTAGTAGACCATGTCAGGCATTTTTCTCTCAGGGGATTAGGTCTCCTTCATGTTTAAATATCTTTTCAAGACAAATGGACCCTGTGATCCTAACAGAGAGGCCAGAAAACTATGTCCTTTTTTAGTGCTATAACAAAATGTCATGATAAGTCAGGAACATTCTAGCCTCGATATATACAGCAACATCGTGATAAAGAAGTAATCCCCATTTCCTCCCTCAGCTTTCAAAGGGTCCTGAGACACAAATGCCACCCCTCTATAGCAGAGTATAATTGGTTCTATTTGCAGCTGCTTAGAAAGAGGTGGAGGAACATGGCAATAATCCAGGGATGACTTGAAATCGAACGGAAGTTCACACGAGGCTATGAATGCCAACACAAAAGAGCAAAGCCCAAAGGATGCTATTTTGGAAGATCTCGTGTGGACATGACATACCCACGGTCCCCCTGTGCAGAAGAAATCTTGGTGCCAGCACGCCAGGACACGCTCGTCATATTTTTGATGAATGTCCCAAGAAGTTGCAAGTGGCCAAATAAAGCCAACATCTGCAAGGGAGTCACAGATTTGGTATGGCCAAGAGGCAGGGCTTTCAGTGACTGTCAGTAACAGGAAACGCTGGACGTGTTCCGAGTAAAACTCCGTTGGTAAAGGGTCCATTATATGATTAAAAATTCATTCTATATCAATCATCAGAAAGGCACTGTAGAAATAAAATCGTTGGTGTCACGGGTGGAGAGGACTTTGGAGTACAAACTGGTTGCTTTCTCTGCCAAAATGCTGACCCATAAAATATTCACACAACTTTTTGGAATCTGGTTTAAATGGATTTCTGGCTTTAAACTTAAATTTCTTCATTTACCAAAAGGAATAATTCACTTGCTAAAAAGAAATATCTCATGCCTGGGTATATTTCCTTGAATACCAGCCTTTTCTCACCTTTTTTTTCCTTTTCAAGTGCCATTTCATTACAGTCTTTTTATCCATCAGTCTCTTTGTATGAATTAATATTGCTTACTTTAATAGTCTGTTGCTTGCATCCTATTGTCTGGGGTTTATCCCCTGAAGTCATGCACCATTGTTCTTTCATTTCATTATTTCTTGTAAATTAATATCTCTGAGCCATTTAGCTGACTTTTTTTACCTCTTTCTTTGCAACTTCCTCAACTGTTCCTTTTCTGAGTTCTTTTGCCAAGGAGGAAGTGCAATATTCCAAATACATTTTCTACAGAACTGTAAAAGAAGCAATAATATCTCATTATTTAGACATGATGCTTTCATATGGTTTTCTACATCGTTATATCCCACTGCAAAATCACATCTATTTTTTTTTTAATATTACTCCAAGTTTTCAAAATGTCCATTGAAATTTTCCTGTAACTTGCCCATTTGTACTTTTTAAAATCGTGTCCCATTTTGCTGTATTCTCTCCATGTTTCCCTTCTCTTTTCCCTTCTGCTTCCTCGATTTCAATACTCTCTCCAATTTAATATTATCAGCTAACATGAGGATTATATTGGTCAGGACCTCTTCTGTATCTTTAGTGAAGATAATGCTGACCCTAATCCCTGCAGATTTCCTCCTCTGAAGAGAAAGTTTGTGCTATATTTGGGTCCTTAGAATGGCTTTTCTCCACACAGCAATGGGTGAACCTGAGCCAATTACAATTTATTTTAAAAGTAGGCTT
The DNA here is from genome assembly GCF_015832195.1 of Motacilla alba alba. NCBI lineage: Eukaryota > Metazoa > Chordata > Aves > Passeriformes > Motacillidae > Motacilla > Motacilla alba. The sequence continues at coordinate 5,267,196 of NC_052017.1, forward strand.
TTCTGTAACAGACATCCAACTGTTTTCTTAAGGTTTATATATCATATGTCAATTTGATAGATTAGGGCTCTGATTTTCAGACGTGAGGCAGAGAAGGGAGGTAAGAGGGCTAGAGCCTTGAGCAAACATCAACTTTCAATGAGATTTCAGCGTCTCACTGCTAAAAAAGCTAAAGGCTTTTTGAAAAACACTTTCAGATCAATTTGCTGCTATTACAGGCACAAGCAGTGGGTGTGGAAGCCCTGTCCAGGGACTTAAAACAGTCACTCCATCAACAAACACTTTAAAAGCTGCCTTCTGCAAACTGAGTTTATGCACCAAGGGAAGATCTTCCAAAGGGGTCTCTGATAGATTCCTTGCCTCTGCCTGGCACACTTCCTACATTCACCTATCCCAAGAAAGAAGGAGGAGATTCTGTATTTGTCTTTTTGCCTTCTTTTGAGCTCTTTTCAGGCTGTTTGTGCAGAGTTCTCTTAGCACACAGGAGAACCACCTCACTGCCTTTATGTCTATGACATTTCACTCTCAGTAAGCTCTCTCCTTTTCTCCTCTCTGTCTTTATTTAATTTACTTTAATCACAGACCTGCAGCAAGTGTTTAGTGATCTGTGATTCCCATGATTATTCCCTTTTCCTCCTCGCTCAGCTCAATGTTGTGTTTACTTATTGCTGCTCTCCTGGGCCGTTTCCAGTTTTCCATGAGCATTCACTATTGATTGCTAATGATGTGTTAACTGGGTGTATTGGATCCCTTTATGCTCTGCAGCGTGCCTTGCCTGGATCTGCTGGGTTGTATATGTGTATATATAGGCTTTCTGGCTATTTCTCTACTTACATTTATTATATTAATTTCAACAGGCTCTCCCCCTTCTTGTTATTGATCCCCTTGTTGGATGATTTTAAGAAGTGTTTATTTTCTGAGACAACTGAATTTTGATTAGCTGCATTCCCGTCATCAATGGCTCTTGTGTCCCTGACTCTTCCCTGAGTTCATGAAAACCTTCTTAATCCCTTTAACCTTTCCGACAAAGAGTAACCTTTGCTTCCTTCCCAGAATCATCCCTAATCTTTTCCTTATCTCTCATATGTCTGGTTCCTTTTTCTAATCCCTGTTCAGACCCTCAAACCTTAATCTACAGTTTTCTGAATTCATGTTCATTTATTCCTCTTCTTTTTGAAGGCTTTTCAGAAGAAAACCTGTCTATTTGCCTTGCATGTTCCCCACCTCCCTTTGACCCTGATGGATTCTAATATTTCCTGAAAACTCCTCCTGATAAATAACTAAACAGTCTATGATAATTTCATTGTATTTTGTTCTGTGATTTTCCTAACCTGTCTCTGCTAAATCCAGCTCTGCAGTTGAAAATGTTATCAAGCTGACATTGCTCTCACAGTTTTCTTTGATTTCTGGCTATTGGTAAGAATTATACCCAACAAAGCTTCTCTTCTCATTGGAACCCCTATTTTCTACATCCTACAGCTGCATATGATTTAGGACTATTTCAGTGATCTCTGTTTTGACATCTTCATAACAGAACACATAATGACTAAATGCATTCCCTAATGAACAGTATCATAAAGTTCTGACTGTGCTAGAACTTGGTATGACATTTTTTTCCACCATCATACACTGTTGTGAGTCTGTAGGAAATGGGCTCTATACGACAGCTGCATTCTGAATATGGCTTTTCAGAAGCTTTATCCATATCTTGGACCTGTTCTGTTCTTTCGGATCTCTCTTTTTAAAAGGTCCCTTCTCAATTGTTTGCAGGTCTTTTGCGTACAGCATTAAAAACCCTAGCCAAGACTATGACCTTCTGGATGCTGCAGCTAATTGCAAACAAGTAGCTTCCACCCCCGCTTGCGAGCGCTGCTGGAATGTTCAGTCTTGCCCATTTTACCCCAGGTTCAGCATTTCTCTGAATTCAGCTATAAATTTTGCATTGACTGCGTATGCTGGAAAACAGAGGACCCATTTTCACATTAATAATAAATATATAAAGCTGTGCCTAGTCTCTTACTCCATCACCATCATGCTTATGAAAATAATACTTTATCTGTACGTGCCATCTCTCATATAACTATCTCACAGGCTGTTTAAAAGCGTGGGTAAGTATTATTGCCCTCATTTTTTAAAATGAAGGCAATAGTATTGCAAGATAAAGCACAAAAACTTTTAAGTGGGAACTCAGAGAACGGAGCAAACCAGTTCACAAATGACACATCTCTCCTGCTTGGAGCTATTTGTCATTGCCATGACCCATAGACGATACCAGCTTTGATATTGCCCACTTATACCAGATAATGCTCTAATACATCCAGAAACAAACTGTGAGCAGGACTGGGCAAATATCAGGTCTTTCACGTTAGTGACCAAGATATTTAGCTTGTAAAATTTAAAAGTAAATAAAGTAAAATTTAATTTAGGATTAACACAAAATAGAAATCCTTTATTTTAGCTAGCAAATAAAACAGGGAGGAGACATTTCCTCTTTTTGTCTAAAGAAAGTGTCTTGATTCTGTTAAAGGAAAGTTTAACCTGAAATGAAATTTCCATTTCATATTTGGATGACTTACTGAATAGTGTATCATATGTCTTTTAATCACTAGTTCAGCCTTCAAAACAGATTTTTAAAATAATATGTTCCCCAGAATTTTTTTTACCCAGATCTTCTTGAGAGTTCCTGCTCTAAATAGATGAGACAACCAATGCTTCAGGGAGTGGGAATGTTCTTGCCCCATTTTGCAGAGGAGGATCTGAGAAACACTGAATTTAAACAATGCACCTAAGATGATGGTGTCAAATATTTCAGGCAAGTGGTAGAGCCCTTGAGACATTTCCAAAAGCCATGTGCCCCTTCTCCTACATCACCTGGAGATCAGAATGGTGTGACAGAAAGGCAAGGGGCCATGTCATGTGCTGAGAACAAGTTAGACATGGGATGACACAGGAGGAAGATCCCTCTCAACATATTTGTACTTTAGCTTCCTGTGGCTGGATGCTGGAGGAGAGGCTGTCATCAGGAGCAGAGCATGGTCCTGAGTGAGCATGTGAAGATTTCACCCACCAGCTGTGGGTGAGGAACCTCAGGAATGAGGCCCAAAAGACAGGAACCCAAGGCAGGTCATCCAATTCATCCTTCAGCATTTCAGGAAATAGGTCACACTTCTGGTAGCCCCCACCCAAAGGTATGAGCCTTCAGGATGTCAAACAGATGAAGTCCATCATTCCAAGGTTCCACCTACCATTAACCAGAGCAACCTGGTCTAGTGGAAGGCGTCCCTGCCCATGGCAGGGGGGCTGGAACTGGATGATCTTGAAGATCCCTTCCAACCCAAATCATTCTGAGGTTCTGTGATTATTATTAAATGGCTGTGCACTCTCTTTCTGTGGTTTGCTTCTCTGTTGTTTCAAAAAATAAGTTCTGTGTGTTAAGTTCTTGTTGATGGGTCAGTCCCTTTTCTCAGGGTAGGCAGAGCTGTCACCAAGGAGTGGCACCTTGGGAAGTGCATGGCAGTGTCTCTGTTGTGGTGGCTTCAGCTGGGGTGCTGGTTAGTGGAATGACAACTCAGCTACTTCCTTCAGGGCAACTGATCAATTTGTTTTCCACATCTTTGCTCTTGTTGACAACAAGCTTGATGAAATCAGTCTTTCTGAAGGCAGCACAGTGGATTTGACAAATCCTGCAGAACTGCTGGAGCAGATCCCCGAGTTTGCTGAGGAGCTGATGGAGCCTGAAGATTGCTTCCCTGAAGGTAAGAGCCTGCACGTTTCACTGCAATGCTGGGGCAAGAAACCTTCTTTTCTCTTACTGAACATCTCCCAAGCTTCTCACCATGTTGCTCTGGTTGCTTGCAGTAGTATTTCACTGGATGCACTTTGTTTCTTAGGCACTATAATGCTCCAAACACACACCCAAAATCCCTTGTGACAATTAGTCTGGATTTCCAAGGTGAGATAAGCCAAGAGCACGCTCTAAAATGCTCCACAGCTTCTAAAGTCTTAGGCTTTTAAAATCATAATTTGTCCCATAAAGAGTGGTTTGTTTCTTTCTTTGTTTTTTGAATGCTGATTTTTGTCATTTGGCCAGTGGAGATTTCTGCCTTCCAATATGTGTGCATGATCAAATTTGGTAAAGAACTGACCAGATCAGAATGTTTCCATTGCTTAAATACCAGGCAGTTCACAGAATCTGTATGGAGGGTTCATGAGTCTCAGGGACTCTCTTCCATTTATTTTAAAGGGTGCCAAGATTAGCACATCCAGTAAATTTCATCTAGTCAGAGAACTGCTATGCAAAGGGCATTTAACATAATTATCTTAGATAACAACAGACCACATTTACATATCTCTTTTAATACTGAAATTCACCATAATTTTAGTAATATTTTAACACCAGCCTGCTCCAAAACACAGATGTAAAACCCAGCTACATCAGAAGATCTATGTTAAAATAAATATATAAAGTAAATAGCATCCTAAGTTATTTCTTCTCAGAGTGAGTTCTATTCCAAATATTATCATCTCCATCAATTTTTTTGTTTTCCTATAAATCTGGGTTGGGAAAAACAGGGTTAGCTGAATGTAAGAATAGTCCCTTGAAAATTCAAGCATTATTATAAACAAAAACAGAGCAGCTCAGATGGGATCAGACAGAGATGATTTGCTGGGTATATGAATGCCCCTGAAGTCAGCAAAAATGTGCATCTCTATATCTATGAGAAAGATGATTGAATGAGGTAAGGGAGCCCTGCAGGGCTTACAAATGTCCCTAGGATCTAAACATTTTTTTGGCAGCTCTGCTTAAAAGCAGTAGCCAAAAATTAATGCAGTTGACAGAAGAAAGCATGGTGTAATTATTCAGGCCCATGCAATAACGTTTCGAAATTAGATCTGGTGTTTTCATTCTTTCACAATAAATTTCTTAATGGGGCTAGTGAGCAGCAATCTCTGTTGTGCCCTGCAAAGTGATTATGTTATAGATGCCTAAACAAGCCAGTGCTGTGAGATCAAGGCTGTTCAGATGCCACTTTACAAATTCTGAAACTGTGGTTGGCCATGACCACCATCCAGTTTTTTAAAAAGAAATGAAGCAGACACCACACAACTCTTTCCCAGAGCAGCAGCACTCAGTAATTTGATCCCTCTTAAAATAACCAGACCTACCTGAAATTCCTCAGTGCAGGACCACAGTGGAACCAACCCCGTTTGTCAGATCTTCCTCAGTGCTGTCTGTGGGATGCAGGGTAGCAAGCAGGGCTCTTCTGGATGGATCCCTGGAAGTATTTAACCAGCTTTGAAGGCTGCTGATCATCCTGGCAGCAGAAAAATGCAGAAGCAAAGGCACTGTGGGCTGAACCCCAAGCTTGCCTTGGGTTACTTCCACCCAGGTTCTGGCTCCTGCACCATTCCTCCTGAGCACCCCTGGTCCTGCATTTTTTTTCTTACTCCTAATCTCTCTTAGTTCCTCACCAGTACCTGTGCAGGTCAAGGTGTTTTTCTCTTGTCCCAGGATGCAGCCAGCTGAGCCTCGAGCTCTAAATGGGAATTGAAGGAGAGCCTGCTCTCCTGTCCTGCAGGTGCAGGTGACATCCTCCTCAACACATCTACTCTCCTTTCCTGTGCAGCACATATTTTCCATGCACGTTTTTCAGACTTTACTGTTTTGGCTAAATGTGGTCACATTGCTCGTGGATTTGGCAAAAATGCACAAACACAATGTGATTATTAACTCATAAAATTACGAGTCAAGTTGCCATAAACTGAAAGTCCAAATGATTCTTACATCAACGACGTTAACATTAGGTTTAATTTATGCAGGGAAACAAAGTGTTTTCCTATAATCAACTGCTATTAAATATTTCCAATATTTTTGCCCAAACTTATTATTGCAATTAAACCTCATGCAGCTGTCACTTCAGCCTAGTTAAAAACCAAGTAAGCCAACTAACAGCAGTCTAATTAGCTGAGATGACTAGGCTTTAAACTACTAAAATGAAAATATTGAAGGGCATGCACTGGGCAGGTTTATCTAGTGCTGCCTTTACTGACTTTTTATAAAGAGATACAACAATATTTGGTACATTTGGGAGTATGAAAGTTAATATTTGTGAAAGAAGGAGATTATGTGACAAAGAAGAGGGAGAGGGGAAGGGTTAATTTCTTAACTTCTGTAGCTATCTAAATTCAAACTATGACATTTCTCAACGCATCCAGCATAGGTTATGTCCTGAACAAATATGTTCCAGATTCAGGCCCCTTTTTTTCAGATAACAAAGGCAACAAAGATAATGCTTGTTCTTGAAATAGTTGCTGAAAGTTTGCTGAGGTCACAGTTTTCCGGGAGTTGGGTGACCCAGATAAGCCATGGGTCGTTTTTCTTGGGGAGACTTGTTAATGTGTTATCATCTCAAAATAGCTTTGATTAGGGTCAACAGGGAACATTCTTGGGTCAGGAAATGTGAAGGCAAGGTAGGGTCACAGCCCTGGCAGCGAGCAAGTATTGCTGGGAAGAACCTGATAGAAATGGAGAGACCATTTCTGGTTGATGGGAAAGGAACATTTATCCAATGCCAGCTATTTGGGTATTTTTTCCTCCAGATGCCTTGCAACACTCCAGTCCTGTTACCTCCATCGGTATGTGTTCTCTGCAGCAAAATTTGCTCCCTCTTTGGACATTATCTTCTGTGTCTCACAGAAGGTCATCCAAAGAGAGCCCTCGGGCCACAGTGCGCTCCTCTCTCCCAGACCCTAATAGGAGAAAGATTCCACCAAGTCCTTAGGCGTAATTCCCCGCTGGCAGAGGTTTCAAGGGAATATCACCAGAGGGTCATGAGGGAATGAGCAACCTCGCTCAGCGCGGGGTTGGCCGCAACCCGTGACACCAAGGACGCCCAGAACCATCTTTCCATGTGACCATGGGAGGAGCTGTTATCGCTCCTAAAACGCCCAAATGTCAGCTGGAAAATGCCGCGTGCCCAAGTGAAGTTGGTCTGATTAGTGGTGGGATCTGTGTCCTGCCCTTCCCAACCGCGGATAGTGGCTGTTTAGAAACAGGAAAGGGAAGAGAAGAAAAGAATAGACCATTAAATGGAATAAGTCTAAACAGAGCTACAGGGACTGCCACTAGATGAGTTTTAAAGGCTGAGTAAAACCAAGCCAAACTCAACAAAATGTGCTCAATGGCATTCTAGGAAAAAATCATGGAACAAACCCAAGTTTTAAAGTATCACTTCTCTCTGTCTGTCATACCTGAGCTACTCTGTGCTTTTCCACCAGGAACAGCCTGCTGGCATTATGTTGTACACAATTTTCAGGCACCATAAGACTCTTGCAGCCCTATTATGCATCCAGAATTAAATTAATACGGGTTGGACAGGACCTCTAGATTTAAAACTCATCCACCCCCTCACTCAAAGCACAGATGACACCAGTAGTAGGCCAGGCTGCCCACTGCCTTTGCTCCAAGGTGTCACACTCCTTGATGATGTGTTTTGAGGAGAGTAGCAGAAGATAAACAGGAAATGTACCTTTGTTAAACCCTTGGAAGGGTAAAACACTGAGCTGTGGTTTTGTCAGATGCCCTCTTGGCAGCCCAGAGTTGTATCAAACAAGTAAAATTTCAGCTCTCCTGATGTGTTTCAGGTACCCAGACGCTGGAGACAGTGATGGTTAATCTCTCTTTTATAATGTAAAACCCAGCTGTGCAGTCACAGAATCATGGAATGCTTCAGGTTGCAAAGGACCTTAAAGGTCATCCCATTCCAATTCCCCTGGGTGAATTAGTAGTGGGGCCAGGAGATGAGGAAAGGGTTAAATAAGAAGAGTCTGCTGAGATAATGTTCCCTCCAGCATGGGGAGAGAGTTGGGGTCTTTCAAAGAGGGTACAGTTGGGTTTTCTCTCTTATTTGTGCACACCCTGGTAGCCAGACTGGTATTAGAAACCCAGCTTGGCATATATATATAAATATATATATATAAAACCCATGTTATGAATACCTGCCTGCTTGACTTCATGGTTAGGAAGTTGTATTTTGTGTCAAACTGAGCAATGCTGTAACCAGCGTTCAAAGCTAAGAAAAATACTGTTTTGTTCTAAAAATGAATGTCCCAATAATTGAGAGCCCTTGTGTAAAGGCACTCACAAAATTGCTGTGGTTTGAACACAAGGTACCACACTTGCTGGACAACAGAATGGTAAAAATGAATTGGTGTTCCTGGTTTATTGAGAGAACCAGCAGCCCGATCCCTCCAAAGCTAAAATAATAATTTTATGAAAATTTAAGTATATACATTGGTGTGAACAAGTAGTGGATTTATAAATTCTTTGCCCATAAGCCTAAAATCAGTAGGCTTGGCTGTCAGGCATTGAGGAGGAAGGTTTTGCAGTATAACTCCCACATTTATAAAGAGATTTTTTTTTCCCCAATGCACCAAGGTAATGCAATCAAATCTAAGAGCTCCATGATTAGAGTGCACCAGGCTAGAAAATGTGAATATGGAACAAAAAGGATATTTACACAGAATGCATAGAATGCATTGTATATTAAATTCCTTCTCCTTTTTTTTTTTTTTTAATCTTCAGTTTGTGCTATAGGACACCCTAATGACTGAAGGGACTATTTCCCTTTTTATGAAATATGACCAAAAAGTAAATAATATCATGGGGTATTAGTGCATTTGGAAAGGTTTCTTGGTAAATAGGCCTCTGTTTTATGAGAAATGGTATGAAATACCAGAATGTCAATTGAAAACAGACATTCTTCTTGGACAACATGACCACAGATGCAGCTCAGAAAAGCTTCACAGATTTACCAGTAAATAATTCAACCCCATGGGGGGACTTCTTCCACTGTTCTGTGTTCTGATGAGCAGTAATCTACCAACCAAAAGACCATGGTGGAAATGAGTCCGTTTGCTCTCAAAAACAGTGCTGCCCAACATGAATTACAGTGGTAAAACTAAGCCCTGGCAAAATCACAAGGTGGTCAGAGCCTTCTGGACAACCAATTCCCTCCCAGCACTGACTTCAGTGAGACAGCACAAATCTGTTGGACCAGGCAAGATGAGTAACTGTCATAAGAAATGCCAGAGGTTTTATTCCTGCCTGGACACTTGCTGTGATGAAAGGTGTTAATGAATGTTCTCCTTCGTGTGGATAAAAGTGCACCAAAGCTGGGCTTTGCTGACCACCTGCCTTATTATAGGAACAGCTGGAGTTAGGATTGCTCAGACCCTCTCCAGGTCATGCCTCAGATGCATCAAAATTATTTTGATATTTTGATTTCACAGAAATGGGAAAAAAAAAACCAAAACAACAAAGCGTTAGACTATAGACCAAGGTCAAGTAAACTTTTTCTGTTTGGTTAAGTGAAGTTTCTAACTCAACATGTAAGCTTAGGTCAAGATGATCAGAGCAGTAGGCTACCAGCATTAGAAAGAGTCCAGAAAACTGTGCATGAAAGCACAGCCAGGAAGGAAAATCACAAAATTTAAATAGAAACAGGTTTCTACTAATTCATTAAAAGACCTGTTTTGGGTCAGGTTTTTTTTTTCTTCTTCTTCTTTCCTTTTTCTCTTTGTGAATAGCTAAAAGCAGCATTTCATCTGAATTGCAGACAGCACAATTATTCACGGAAGTACTGCTTGACATTAGCAATTGTAGCAGAATCTGGTCTAAACATTTCTGAATTGGGCCCAATCAAAAGCATGGGATTTAATAGCACTGTGATTTTAGGCTGACTCATCTGATAAGCTATTTTGGATTTTTCAAGGTATTACTGTCAGTAACTAGGACTCTTTTTTCAGACTGAAATTGCATGAAAGCAATCAAAGAGCATTAAAAAAAAAAATAGTGGTGCTACCTGGCTTTCTGTCTTTAAAAATACCTCTCTGTACTTGCAGACTATCAGATGGAAGCCAACTAAATCAGTAATAGCCTGGTTTAACTGTGTTGTACGTATTTCCCATCAGAATGAAGTGACTTTGGATCCCACAGTGCCTGCTCATTAGTTTCTAATATGAAGGTGATCCCTAATTTTAGCTGTGCCTGGGCTCAGGTAATCATGTAGGCTCCCTGTGTAGTGGAACTCCTCCAGGGAATGATTCAGCCAATTTTCCTACAGCGGGGAAAACCACTTCCTGGGAGATTCTAACCTTTTCCAACAGTATTTACAGAGCATTTCTACTCTGCAGGAGCATGGCAGAGCATGTCATGCCTGTTACTGGCTGGACCTAAGCATTTGTCTCAGAGATAAAAAAGCCAAGTAACCATCTAGGTAGAAATTTATGAAAAAAGAGCAAAGTGTTTATGTGTAAATGTTTTATGTAAGAAAAAAGCTGATTTTTTTCCCCAAATTGGAATTGGTTTTGGGAAGGAGAGAGATGCAAGGACAGTTAATTCTACTGCAAGCAGTGGCTACTTCCAGTACAAAGGGGGAGTTCTGCTTAACACATAAAATCCACACTTACAGAGTGGATAACCTGCTCATGAAGTATTCATTTGATAAGTGAGGGATTTCAGCCCAAGCCTTTGATCTTCCTGATTCAAAGCTGGGGTGACAATGAGGTGGGCAGTCTCCCTGAATTATAAGCCCAGAGAGTGAGCCAGACACCTGGAAAGTGTTGATGACCATGTGGGCTGTGGGATGAGAAGCAGTGCAAGAGTTTTCTGGCAGCACTGCTGAGGTGCAGCTGATAGTGCCCTCGGTCATGTTGTGCTGGTGGGATTCTCCTGATGGACCTCTCTCAGCAGAGAATCTCCTTTGTGAAGTCTGTTCTGTGTACCTACTTCCTAAAATACACCCAAACCCACATGCACTGCCAGCTGTGAGCATTGTACTGGTTTTAACAAAAAGTAGTGACTAATATGATGTCCTTTTATCGCTCGCCTTGATTCTTTAGTGTTTGGGATTGAAGTGCTTAGAAGGATAATTCTTGCCTTTGCTGAAGTGGTACCTGACCTACAAAGGGATAGAGAGCTGGTTCTTACATCTCCATCTTCTCACAGGATTATGCCTTTCGAAAAAAGTTTGAAAAATTTAGTGTATTCCGACTGAGCCCAGAATTTCTCTGAGTTCCAGAATGCAGAATTTCTCTGAGTTCCAGAATGCAGTGGTAAACTGGGAGATGCTGTGGGTCTGTGTGATGCAGGCATTTAGAGATCGAGTAGTTTTGTGCTATGATTGCCTTTACATAAATGGTTTATTGTCCTTTTAGTCCCACACCAAAACCTACCACAGCCAAGAGCCCACACCCAACCAAAATCTCCGAAATGTGAGGGGAAAAGTTCTGGGGGTAGTTCCTCCATGAAGGACCCCACAGTTCTGCTGCTGCACAGGAGGGATCTGGGACAAAACAAACTCACAGAAAATGCCAGGAGCACCACAGTAGACTTAGCAGTTCTCTTCCTCCTGGCAGAGCCCTGTGCCAGCACAGCCCCACTTCCAGCTTGGGAATTCTGACATCCCAGGAGCTGCACTTGATCTCCTTCCATATCCAGGCAGCTCAGGCACTTCAGTTGTGCCACCTTGAATTAGCAGCCTCTGCTCTCTCTGTCACCTTGGCACTCACCCTCTTTTCTCCCCAAGCTGCCTCCCCTAAATATTATTTCCACTCACAAAAACACTGCATTGCATCACCGTGGTAAGACAGCCATCCTCCCTTGTCACTTCTGGCCACTGGCTGTGTGTTTCAAGACATGTTGGTGACTTTGGCCACCTTCCAGCTATAGAAGCAGTTGGCCTGTGGCTTTTTTTCTCATGATGAGGCCAATAAACCTGCATAGTTAAGTCTCTTCCTGTAGAACACATGGAATAAATGTAAGGTAAGAAGCTTGCTTTTTGAAAATAAAATAGTTCTTGAGGGTCATTCTCATCAGCAAATGTGACATTTGAGTCAGATTATCTGACTTGGAGACTGACTGGCCAGGACAATTCCTGGCTCCCAGGGTCCTCTCACACCATTTTAAGTCCTTGCCCAGCACAAGGAAATGCACATGGTGTTTTTGAAGTGGGAGAGATGGATCTGTCTGTTACCAATGACAATATCTTTTTGCTACAACAAATGAGTGTTGCTAAGGAAACTAAAAATGGCCATGGTCTTGCCTATCAGAAATCCTTATGTGGGCCCCATTACCAGCACAGCACTCAGCTATCACACACTATTTGTCACTGAGGTCAGAAAGTGCTACAAAGCATCATTGGGGATCCTGCTATGGAGCAGATATCTAAATTTCTGTGACATCAAAGGGGATTTAACTGCCTCAGTATAATTCCAAGATTGTTCTAATGCCTTATTTAAGCTAATGAGAGTCCAAGAGATCAAAATCTGCTACTGCTTTTGCTGCCTGAGTCTCTTATGCACATTGGTCCCATCTGCACTGTAGCACCTCCTCTCATCATCTCTCTTTCATCAGATTGCCACTTTTAATCAGTAATTCCAGTGGTATTGTACTAGCAAGAAAATAACCTTCCTCCATTCAAAAGGATGTGGAAGCTATCACTAATAACCTCCCAGAGTTATTAGTCCTGATCAGAAGTGCTGCCTGAGCTCTGTTAACACATTTTGAATGACCTAGGGCACTGGTGACTCATGGCCAATATATTCTGTATCACAGAAATCATTGGGAGAACTCCCTGGGACACATTTTAAGTGATTTTGCATGTTTTTTAATAGAGGAGTGAGAGAGGGAAATGGAAGGCAGAGCAGAGAGGTTTTGTGAGAAGCAAGAGGAAGGAAAGACACTGTGCAGCAGTCTATTGCTAAAAGTAATTTTCCTTAGCAGCCTATTATTGCAGCTTCAAGAACTAAATGGGCTTTTTCTAACAATTCCTTTGTTTTTGTTTTATTTCTTACAGTCTGTGTGAGATTCTTCCCATGCTGTTCAGTGGACATCACAAAATTTCCAGGCAAAATTTGGTGGAGGCTGCGAAAGACCTGCTACAGAATCGTGGAGCACAACTGGTTTGAAACATTCATCATCTTCATGATCCTGCTGAGCAGTGGAGCCCTGGTAAATGTGACAGCATTTCCTAACTGTTTAAAAGTGGACATGGGTCTCCAGTGTTCTCCAGTTTAGCTCTCTCTAAGATCTTATGAACCCTTAGTGGTCATTTCGCAAAGCAAAGCATTTAGTCTGGGGCTAAAACAGATTGTCAGCTTTTCTGATTTCACCTGCCATCACCATATGGTGGGGAATTTTCTTCTGCTGTGACATAAAATTCTGACTTGCACATGTTTTGAAAAGAAAATCCTTCAGGAAGCCTGTGTGAGGAAGTTTGCCAGCACTGCTGCTTCAACATCCCATAGCTGCTTCTCCATGAGAGTTCCCATCTGGAGGCTTGCATTTTGCTCCAGGGATGGCTTTGTTTTTTTCCTTTTCTTCTCCTTTTTTAATTTTTTTTTTTTTAGCACTTTCTGTAACCAGCAAATCAAAATTATAAAAGACACAGAGGGCAGTGAATCAGTGCTACCCATGGAGCTAGTGGGTGCCTGTATTCCTGTTTTGAATGCACCTTAGGTTAACACTCAATACCTTCCCTGCACAAATCCTGTTGTGCCCAGGTGAACGTGTGTCTATGGACACTGGTTTGTAATTGCCCAGGACTCTGATAGGGGATCCTCTCCTCCTGAGATCCCACTGCTTTCTGGAATTATCCTCTGTGTATTTTCAGCCCTGGCTCTTCACAGGGATGTAGTTATATTTCTCTTTTGCATGTCAGGAATGTCCCTGGGGTTGGTGGGATTTCTCCCAGGTTTTTATCTTGACCTAGAGCAGAGATGTGTATCGAGAGTTCCCCAGGCTTTAGTCTGGTGGTCACCAGTCATCTCCTTTGTGATGGAGTAAGACACACACTTATTAAATTTGCAGGCAGTGCCATGTTTGGACAGGTTATCCATGCATTTCCAGAGGTCAGGATTGACTCCAGCCAAGTGGGTGAATCTGCCTTAAGCAGTAAGGCAAGCATCACCTTAGAAAAGTGCCTGCTTCCCCTCACCAGGAATAATCACAATAGGAAGGTGTGATGAAGGATGTCTGTAAGGGAGCAGATTTACTGAAAAAGAACTGGAGAGGGATCAGGCAACAAACAGAATAAACTCCATCACAGCTCTGCACAAAAGCCCACCACCCCACTGGGCTGTATAAATTATCCTGTTCTTCCACTCCAGTTGGCATCAAGGAGGCCTCAGCTGGAGCACTGGCTTCAGCTCTGGGCGCTGCACTTTGGGAAAGACATGGGCTAATTGAAGAAGCTCCAGAGAAGAGCAACACAAATTATCAGTGGCCTAAAAAAAGAGGAAAAAACACAGAAGGGCTGAGTTTATGTAGCTCAGAGAAAGTCTCTGAAGGGAGAGGTGACGGTGGAAATGCATAAATGTTGATGCAAAAAAGCAAAGAGATGGACTGTTCTCCTGGTCCACCAGGGATGGGCTGAAATGTCACCCAGGGGGTTTTATTTTATTATGAAAAATAGGAGGCTGAAAAACTTGGGTAAATAGTAGGCTTCTGAAAATTGTCACAGCTTTGCTGAAATGAATGGACTCTGACAGTTTTTGCACCAGCTTGAGCATCAGAATGTTAATTTTTGAATACATTTTAGAGGGGGAATGTCTCTTGCTATAATATGCTTTAGATGAATACACTTCCTTACATATGTAATTAAAAGTGCCTTAGATAACTAAAGACTGCAATATAAAGCTCATTTAATTTAAATTGCATGCATTCATTTAGTTTTTGCAGCTTTCAATTTAGCCAATGCAGTTCTGTATAAGGGCAAATTATCCTGCATTTTCTCACATATCAGCACCGTGCTTCAGTATTTGGACTGGAGATGTTGGAGGCAACACACAATTTTTTTTTCCTGGTGTTCCAGGTTGCTCTCTTCCAAAAACTGAGCTCATCTGGCTGCATCTCTAGGACACCCTAAGTTCTTAATGGAGAAGACCTATATATATCTTTAAGCCTATATATATATATATATATATATATATATATATATGTATGTATGTATGTATGTGGTTAAACCAATAAAATATATCTTCAGCTTACTGCAGAAGATCCAAAAACCTTTCTTAAGATTTTAAGCCATAAGCACCCAAACTGGAAGCCTACTTTTTAATAGTAATTTTGGATAACACTGCAGGTATCCTGCTTAAATCTTTTTTTAACACACAAAGCAAAGCAGAAAAAAAAAAACCCTTCTTGATATTTTATATGAGAGAGGTTTCATCTGTTGTCACCATGAAAAAATGCAAAGCACCAGAATTTTGTCATTTGGGTAATATCCATAGCTTGTCCAGAAGTACAGAAGTGTCCAGGTAGCACATTTTTCATCCCTTAATAAGCTGCTTCCTGACTGACAGTGTGCTTTTAGTAGACAAAACACAATGTACTTTTGGACAAGTTAGTAGAAAGTAGGGAGAGCAAAGGAGGGAGAGGAGGAAATCACTTTAAATGGTTTGTTGTTATTTTTGCAGTAATTACAAAGTACAGCAAGTCATCTGACAAAGTGAGTGAGCCCCTAAGAGAAGTGATAAACTCCAATCTGTGCATTGTTTTCAGGCTTTCTCCAGCAGCTCTTTCACACCCTTGAAATATCATTTTTGAAGGCAAGATAGGAGACAGGGTTGCAGCGAAAACGTCACCCCAAAGTGTGGGGACAAATGGACAAGCTTTGGCACAGGCTGCCAAAGCTTTCTTGTCAGTTTAATTACTGTTCCCTGGCAGGCAAAAGAGCAGTGTGACTGCCTGAGTGACAAGTACCACACTTCTTGTATCTCCAGGCACTGGGTGTTTGCTAACTTTTTGAAGCTTCTCAGAAAGTAGCTACAGATCTGGAAATATGTAAATGCAGATAATTCAGATGATTAGCACAGACCCTCTCAAATTATGTTTCTTGCTGCCAAGTGCTCTGGGTCACATGATGGGATGAGAGTAATATGTCACAGCTTGGGTTATCCAGGTTATAGGGACTTGGGAGCAGCTTGTGTAACAGCAAAAGTAGCTGGGGAAGCAGACCATAATTTGACTTAGAAGCCCCAAAACAGGCTGCATATTGGCAAACCTGACACCAGGATCCTGCCTTTTATTTGACTTATGTTATAAAGTGAAGGCTAAATTATGAGACATCTTTATTTTCTTTCTTTTGGGAAGCTTATTGGTTTAGATCTTAAATATTTTAAAGGGGTTATTCAGTTCCTCATATTTGATACAGACACTGAAACTCTTTTCATAATGCTCTGCATGAGATTATTTGGAGAGACAGATGAGATGGGGAGATAGATACCTTGACCTTTAAAACATTATTGTTCTGCTAAGTGAATAATAATGAGCATTTCTTGAGGCAGAGAGCTGCAGCCACCTGAAATGTGATGGCTGAACAGAAGCCAGGGAACTCCAGTACTCCATAACACAGGCAGGTTAATAACCCAATTTGTCATCATTAGCAATAAGATCTATTTGGCTAAATGCAAGGGTCATATTCTGCCTCCTAAATATAGACATCCTGTGTCCTGGGACATCTGAGGTGCCTGGGTAGCATTGGCACAGCCAACAGGAGATGAGGCAGGATGAATCTGGGCATTTTGGAGTGGCACTCTGCTTGTGGGTTCACATTCCAAATTCAGGGTGCAGAAGCTCTTCCTGCACTGAAAGGTTGTCCAGCCAGTACAGCCAGTAGAGACTGGAGGGAGATAGCTGTGTCCATTGCAGGGAAAAGCTGAACAGATCTCTCAGGTCAGGGTCAGTCCTATTTGTGCCTGAACACTCTTTTTAATTGTAATGTTAAAATCACAGACTGTACGTGATAATTTATCAAATACAGACCTGCAGTGCAACACCCATGCTTTCCAACAGGGCTCAGGAGCAGTTATTAACCAAGCCTTTGTTCTTCCAGGCCTTTGAAGATATTTACCTTGAAGATCGAAAAAACATAAAAACCATGCTGGAATATGCTGACAAAGTATTCACTTACATCTTTGTTCTGGAGATGCTCCTCAAGTGGGTGGCTTATGGCTTCAAGAAGTATTTCACCAACACCTGGTGCTGGCTGGACTTCCTCATTGTGGATGTGAGTATCATTTTGGAACTACAACGTTTCTCGTGTTGGATTTTGCAGTGGGTGGGAAAGGGCTGTTAAGCTTGGCAGCTTTGCATCTGTGAAATGACAGCTGTCACTCTGATTCTGAGCATCAACCCTAGGCAGAG
This sequence comes from Motacilla alba alba, assembly GCF_015832195.1. Classification (NCBI taxonomy): domain Eukaryota; kingdom Metazoa; phylum Chordata; class Aves; order Passeriformes; family Motacillidae; genus Motacilla; species Motacilla alba. The sequence goes on from NC_052017.1 coordinate 5,284,402, forward strand.
CCCAAAGGAGGTTTGGATGTGTAACTGTGCATCCCCAGGACCCAAAGCAAGCAGCAATGCTGTCAGCGGTGATGTGGATGTGTCGCCCTGCTAATCTGAGGCACATCCCCTTCCCATCCCCAGGAATTCTCCCTTTCCTTTGGCATTCAACATCTCATTCTATTGCTGGCTTTGGGTTTATGTACAAAATCACGAATGGGATGGGACTGCTGAGGAATGCACCTTGAGCTGTTTTATTTTCCAGCATCAGTCTCATTACACGGGACAATGGGAAGATGCCAGCAGCTCACATCCCAGGCAGCAGACCAAGACCTTTTAACTTACTTTAAAAGTTTTTTGACCAATCACACAAAGCAAAAGCACATTGACAGTAGTTCTGTCCAACCACTATAAGCACATGTACCTTTGGTAAACCAGTGCTTGCTTATTTCAAGTGCAATACCTGCTTGTAAGCCTTAAGATACAATGCACAGAGCTCCATTATTAAGCTTAGAACTTCCTAATACCTTGCTAGATATGCTTTTCTGTACTTTAGGGAGTTATTCTAGCCAAACAGACCAATATTCTATTTGTCCTTACATTCTACTTCTCATATAACTTTTATAGCTCTAATCACAAATCTGCTGTTTCTGAGGCTTGCCTTTTGAAGCTTTCCCAAAACCCTCTGATTTTAAGGATTCCCACAATTCCTCCTCTTGGTACAACTAAAAAGAAACTTTCATAACCGTGTCATTTATTAACTACCTTGCATTTCATAGCTTTACTATAGTCTATCTGTTTATTACTGGCTTAAAGGATCTTTTTTGCTGTGGAGAGATGAGCTTACCTTTAAGGATTAATTGCACTATTTTTTGCCACATTAAATGATATTTAAGGATTCCCACATTCCACACTCCCAGCTAGCACAAGGTCCAGCCACCTCAGCCTGCTCTGCCCATGACCTGGGCACACCAGTTTTCAGCAGATTAGAGGAGCTGTCCCTGGCGGAGCTCCTCGGCCAGGCTGCCAGCAGTGTGTAACAGTATGTTCAGTTCTGGCTCCCAAATATTTACCAGTGTAGGAGTCCAGGAGAAGGTGTGAAAAGTCCTCTTGGCAAAGTGTCTTCACTACTACAAAACATTGCAAAATACTCCAAATCCTTGAAATACCGCCACGCTGATTTCTACTGGTTTAAGGATAATCCTTAGAAGTCTGAACAAAAGGAAGCTCATGCCCCAGGGGTGTTGCTAGTACCAGAGCTGGCTCCTTCAAAGATTCACTTTGAATTGATGGGGGAATCTGCCAAATCTGGGAAAAGTCAGCAACACCGCGTCCTCCAGATGAAGTCTAACATTTCATCTCAGTGTATCAATGAGGAGGCAATAATCTCCCTGAGGCCACTTCTTATTAGCTTGAGGTATTAATGTGGGAGGCTGGCAGAGCTTTGCCATGATTATGTAATTTATTAAACTTCAGAGAAATTATTTTCCCCCATTTTACATCTGAACCTTGACTCCAGGGAAGAACTGCACTTTCTTTGGCCCCAGCCCAGGAGAGCACTTCAATGGGACAATTTGCTTGTTTGAAGTTATGGTCATGTTTAAGTGCACTGCTGGATCACAGCCTTTGGAAGCTTCTCCAGAGCTTTAATAAATTGATTTATGAAAAGGAAATTCTTTACATAAATTGTAGGTCATAAATTCTTCTTTGCATATATGCTTAGAAACCTTTTAAAGGGAAGGCACTCATTTTTCTCAGATTAGCTCCAGCAGAAAAGGAAGGCCTGGTTTAATTATTTACCCACAAAATTGAAATCTACCTGTTCCTAAGTTATAGCCTAGCTCTGAAAACTGTTCTTACTGTGATTTAGGTGACATAGCTTTTCTTTTCTTGTTCCTCCATCTCCAAAATGGGACTAATAGGACTCACCTAAAGTACTGGATGGGCTTCCAGGAATTTGTTGCTCGAGTTACTGTTTCAATGAACTTCTGAAGACTAGAAGGCCTGGATGAGGGATGAATATTGGCACAACCATAAGCAGAGGTCTTCCTGACGGGAGCAACCCTGTGCAGGATCAATTCACTGAGGCAGTTTGGAACTCTGTTAAAGTTTGAAATTAGCTGTACACCTGTAGAATAACATCTCATTAGCACCAAAGAGTGTAAACCCCAAACTAAACTAAATTCTGTCCTCGGCGTGCAAACCCCCCTTGGAACAGGAGCCACACAAGAACACAAAGTCCAAATGTAAATTAGGCGCATGTTTGCCCTTTAATGGTGGGGTTTATAAAGATGTATTGGAGAAGCAGCCACAGATGGCCTGGGAAGGGGGCTTCACCATCCCCTGTCACACATCCTATGGCATAAAACAGGGGGGACACCGGCCCTGGGACTTCCCTTGTCCCCAGAAAATAAACCCCAGAGCCTTCTTAGTGACCCAGAATATTTTATTTTCTCAACCCACATTTAAATGTCCACTTTGCAAGCTCCCAGTCCAACCCAAAAGTTGCTCCACCCTTGAGTTGTTTTGGTTGTTGATTGACTCTAGGCCATCACTTGATCTTTAGGGTTCTCAGTGAAAAAATCTTTTCCCCCTGCACTATTCTTTTCTTAAAAATATTTTCCTAGTGCAGATTATGAGAACCTGGTGCTATATTTTTAGCAGGTTTAACAGATGCTTTCCTCCTACCCTATTGCTAACCCTGCCACTCTGAATTGGCACAGTAATATCCTATAATTTTTCCAGCACACTTTTTATTTCAATTTGCATTTTCTTTTTGGTGCTTTGAGAACCAAATCACTGCAAGTGAGCTGCAGAAGGCAGTGAATGGGTGAATTAGCTGCTCCAAAAGAAGCAGATGAACCACTTGTCTGATTTTCTCAAATTTATTTGTTTAAAATTATTCACTTAAAAATTCCTGATCTGCAAATTATTCATTAGTGGTTTGGTATCAGTATTCAAAATTCAAGCTGCAATGGTCGATTTTTGATTGGACATGTGAAACCATCTCTCATCTGTGCTTTCTCATTGTACAAATGCAAGTCTGAATCTAATTTCTGTTTTGAATAATTCATAAAACTGGCTCAAAATTTGCATGTATTCACTATTTCTAAATAGGATTTGAACCCAGAGGGGTTATAAGCATATTGCTGCTGATTTTTATTTTTTTTTTTCTATCTATCCTGCCTTGTGAAAGACCTTTGACACTGATTTGGGCCAGTGGAACAGCAGAATCTCCATCTGACAGTTGTGGATTACTAAAGAAAATTCTGTTTTGCAATGCCTAAACATCAAAATACAGAGTAATCCACAAACTGAGCTATTTTTGCTGGATGTAGAATCCCTAAAGGATGATCTCTGGTAATGGGCTTCTCAGCATCTCAAAGAAGTGTGCTAGTGTAGCAGAGAGTGCTTTCACATACATTGAAATACAATAATGTCCTATTAACCACTCTGCTACAGATTTCTTTGGGAGGAAAGAGAAAGGGTTAATCAAACCACAAAATGCAGGCTCATTTCAGCTCAGGGCACCTGGGGAAGATGCCTTAGATGTCTGCTGGAAGTTGGGCATACTGAACAAACATCAACGTACATCCATACAAGTTACCCTGTGAAAAAGAAGTGTACTGCTAAAAGTAACACCCTTCTGCACTGCCAATATCAGCTCTCTGTGCTCATGAACTGCAGTGGTGAGCCCTCAATCCACAGCTCTTTTCACATGAGGGAAAGGCAGATTGCAGTATATCTGTGCAGACAGATAGAAGTGTAGACAGACATCAATATCACCATCGGGAATGACATTTATGCACAATCCTCTTTCCTAGGATGCATGGGCAAGTATTTCCATAAAGGACAGATATTTTCCAAGCATCCATGCAATCAAAACCTCTTTGAACAATACAGATTAAGTGAGGAGTGTGAACTTGGCCAGTGGCACCCAAAGTGAATGTTTGTGGGAACTGCTCTCCACCAGGCCTGTCCTGCAAAAGCAGAGAGAGATTTGAAACACGGAGCAGAGAGATTCCACCAGCTGTGCAGGCTGGTGTCGTGCTTGATGTTCCTTTCAATTGTTTCCTCTGACCTATAAATATTATCTTGAGCTTATCTAGCTTGAGCTTCAGCCAATTAATTCTGAGCTATGTCCCAGTCTCTGCTGACAGCGGATGGATTATTCCATTGCATGGTTGGTTTGGGAAAGACATCAGTCTGGGCTTAGCATCATTCAGAGTCAGGAGGTGTTGCAGTTAACAGCTTCTTCACTTGCTGCTCATGCACTGAAGGCAGAGGTGAGAGGCTGGAACCCCAGAGAAGCTGTCACAGAAAGCTCATGGGAGAGAGGTGTGAACTCCCAACTCATTAGTAAGAACACTCAGGAAAAAAAGTCACACCCAAGTTTCATTGCCTGTGGCATTCACAGAGAAATCCTCTTAAACCTGGACTAATGTCATCACTCCACAAAAGTCCATTATCACAAATCCATCATCTCCATTGCAGCTTTTGTGTTCAATTTAATTGACCAAATTAGTCTCAATCCAGGCTTACAAAAACCCAGCCTGATTGTCCTGTTCTGATTTCAGAGATGAGGGTTTCTTCGCCAATTCTTTCTAAGATTATCCTGTCTTTCAAGTCTTCAGGTGCAGAGAAAGCTATTTTCTTAAACAATTGCTTTGTTAGGGATGCTGGCAGCCTCCTTCCCCTCCAGCCATCTCCAGCAATGGATGGTCCTTGCACTATGTCCTGTAGCAGGGAGGGGAGAACATCTCTAATTCTCAGTTTTTGCCCTGATGCCCCACTAGTTTCTCTCCAGCTGGGTCACCAGGGGTGAAGGTTGTTCTTTCCACCCCTTTTCCATCTCTCCCGCCATGGAGGGAGGGGCTCACAAGAGTTTGGGGTGGTAGATCTGTCTGCAAAATAGCTCAAGCGCAGCTCAGCAATGGATTTGAAGGCCAGGCATCTCAAAAAATTATTCAACAAATCCACGAGGCAGGATTTTGTAGATGCTTTTATGGAAATGAAATTATATGTCTTTTTCACTCTCCTCAATAACTTTTGTGAGTGGTTCTAACACAGCATGTTTCTGGTGTTTGCCTGGAGCTGCTCAGTTGGTAACTAGAGATTTGTATTCCCCACTGAGCAGCTTCCCAAATTTCCTGTTTGCTGCCAAATTTCCTGTTTGCTTGTTTGAGATCTACTCATGGATGTTCGGGCATTAAATGCACCATCACTTTCCCTGAACACTTAAACAAAAATAAAAGTATTACATTTTCCAAGATAGTTCCTGGAAAGCACTTGCTCTAAGATTTCTGCTTCAAATACTTCACTGTCAGACAAGTTAAGAGGCAGCTAATAATCCTTGAATCTGAGATGAACATTTTGAAACAGTCTTTCTCTCCCTAGTTAAAATTGAATTGAATTAAATTATGCCCTTGTGTCGAATTGTCTTTAAGTGACAATTAAAAACTTGCTGTGTGAAGTAAATATTGATGGCTTATGATTACTTTAATTGTTTTTTCCATCTGTATTCCCTGTTGATTAACAAGGTGATTTCTGTTTGCTGTACCAGTAATTACACAATCTGCTGTAATAAGTCATTCCCAAACAGCACTGAAATCCAATTTGTATTCTTGGGACATTACCCTAAGAGCATGTGAATTTTGTCTAGTTTGTGTTCAGAAAGGCACACAGGAGCAGAATGACAAAAGTACAGCCAAGGCAAATTAAAGATAATATGTCTTGTCACTTGGAGCAGCATCTTAAGAGAGAACTTATTAGTGTTCTCTGTGAGCTGTCAGAAGTCCATGGGTACAACAGGGTATTATAACTTCAGGGTTCAGTTTTTGACTAGCTTTTTCCCAGTTCCTTGCAGCAAATGCACATGTGGGATTTGTGAAGTTGTCTCAGTGCACATTCTTCTGAGCCTCTCTGATGGCATAAAGCTCACAGATAACCAATAGGAGTGAGAGTCCCTCTCCAGAAGCCAGGGAGCCTGGTTTTGAAGAGAAAAACAAAAAAGAAAAAGGAAGAAAGAAGGAAAGAGAAAAAAAAAATACTCTTTTAGTACATATTAGCTAATTGAGGGTAAGTGAAAAGAAAAAAAATCTACATGAAGATAGGTGGTTTTAATGTGTGTTAGCAGGTCAGTCGAGGCTGTAAATCTCCCTGCTGCCACCCCACACTTTATCTCTACACAGCACATGCAAAAACATCCAAATGTCTGGTCTTATCTTGGTTTGCACCTCATGTTCATTACCACATGGATGCTGAGAGGGGACGACCCAAGCTTTGCCAAGAGGAAGCACAAGCTGAGTTTCAGACAGGGCACAGCAGGACAAAACATGCTGCAGCTGCAGGAAAAGGGGTGGAAAACAGAGGTGAGGAGAAAAGTCCACTGTAAGCCTAGTTCACCATCTGCCTGCACCTTGCAAAGTGGTTGGGAGATGAATAATTACTGCAAATGCTGAAGAATTTCAATTACTGAAGCAGATTTTTCAACTTTCAAAAGTGCTGTAAAAAACCCATCTCCACTCAGATTTCGCTGAGCTAGACTTACCAAACATTTTTATTTCTCAGAGTTATTTAAAGATGGAGCACTTTTCAATGTCCTTTTTTAGAAGACTATGCTTAAAATGAAAATAATTAATAAAATCCTGGAGTTCTTCATGCAGCTTGCTTGGCCCTTTCCATCAATGGGAGTGGAGCTGCCAAATTCCATGCACAGGGATGTTCTCCCTTGCATGGAAGAGCTGAGCTGGGAGAGACACATTCACTGTGTTTAACAATCCAAAGTCTCACAAACTCTCCAGGGACAGAGGGGGATGAGGGATTGTCCCACTGTTCCTCTCCCTGATGACCAGCACCTTTGAAACCCCAAGTTCCAGACCAAAAAAAATCATCTTCCCACCATCCAGGATGGTCAGGAGCTCAAGACTATCCTCCTGAAGAGGAGGAAAAAGGAAGAAATGAAGAGGTAAAAGCAGCCTGCAGATGGACAGGGATTCTTTGTTAGTGAGGGAGAGATGAGAGGAATTGGGATGAAACTTGAAAGCTGTGCCTTGGTGGTGTAGAGACTTTGTGCTGACCTCCTACCCTGGTATGGCTGACTTTGGGATGTTTGTGCTAAGTCAAATGAAGATTAACATTCCTACTTTTAGTAGGTACTCCTGCTTGTACCATTATCCTTCCTGGCAAAAGTCAGGGATCTTACAATTTTTCAGAGTCCCTCTCCATTCTGGAATATTTAATATGATATGGACACATTCAATACAATTCAGGATCAGTCAGGTTCAAGAACCCAACTAAACTGAGCTGATTTTCAAGCTAAGATTTTCCTGTTTCCCACAGCAATTTGATATTTTTTCATATTGATTTGGAACATCTGATTAAATAAATGCTTTAGGGAAACAAGCAAATCCAGAGCAGCACCTTGAGGAGGCAACACAAACAGATTTTTCTCTTTTGGTTTTGCTTGCTGCTTTGGTTTGGTTTGTTTGTTTCGGGGTTTTGGATTTCTTTGGGTTTGGGGCTTTTGTTAGGGTTTTTTTGTTTGGTTTTATTGTTGTTTTCATTATGTCATATCTCAGTAAGGTTGATCCTGATCCTGTCCAGAAAGAAACTTGCCTTCACCTCAGCACCTCAACTCCCAGCAGCTGGGATGGAAATGCAGCAGAGTCTATGGGGCTGAGCCCCAGGGAAATGTTCTGTCAGGAATCACTGCGTCCACCCCTGGCACGGTAACACTGCCTTCACATAATAAATAACAACCAAATCCACTCCTGACTTCAGCATTCAGCATCAGGAGGGCTCCCTGGGATGAAACAGGAGGTGGCTTTGGAGATCTTTTTTAGTGGAGAAAGTCTTTCCTCTCCAGCTGCCCTGAATCCAGGCTGTCTCCACACAGCATCTGGATGAGAGGCAGAACACAGTTGATGATGAAGAAATCGTTTTGCTCTAAATCATAACAGAAACACCAGACTTTTCAAGGCATCTGCACCTGCACAGCCACTGCAGAGGGAGCCCCTGGGACTTGGCCAAGCTTTGTCTGATCAAGTTACATCACATGATCCCCAAAATTCACAGGAATCCCTAGCAGGCTGCCCAGCGAAGTGGCACCAAGCCTGACAGAGTTTAGACAATGCTCTCAGGCACAAGGTGTGACTTTGTGGGTGTTCTGTGTAGGGCCAAGGGTTGGACTCCATGATCTTTGTGAATCCCTTCCAACTCAGCAGATCCTGTGATTCTTGATCCCTATCCAGTGCTAATATACTGGATGTCAAGGTGTGGCAAAGGTGCCTGTTTGCAGTAAAAAGGTGAATTGAGACAAGCTGAAAATCCATTTGTAAATGGCGATGGGGGAGGAAAGTGCAGATCAATAAGTCAGTTTGCTGCCTCGCTGGGTGAAAGCTCGCAGTCGACTCGCCCTCGGAAATTAGCTGAGGTTTAATTCTTGATTTCGGCCATCTGCCCTGGGAATTGACTGGAGCTGTTAGAAAAGCCTGAGCAGGTGTAGGGGAGGTGACAGATTAAGAGAACAGCAAGACATAAAGAGGTTTTTCAGGAAACCGCCAGGAAGCAATTAGGATGCAGGAATGATTTATTTAAAAGCATTTAACCCAACAAGAGTGACACATGCTGTTTGCAACAGGGCTGCCCTCTGAAAAGGAAACATTGCCTTGAAAAGCTTGGACATGAGGACCTAGAGACAAGCTGAGAACATAGAATATTAACAGAATTTTATAGCCTTAGTCTGAGTAGTAGATGGAGGGAAAAAAAATAAAAAGGTGGAAAAAAGTCCTAGAGAAATTAAAAAAAACCAACAACCACCAAAAAAAAAAAAAAAAGTGGTTAAAGGATGAAATAAATGAGTTTTTAAACCTGATAATAGGAAGTAGCACTGGGCTTTCCAGGAGATAATTTTTGTTTATAATTAATCTAGGCACTCATGTAGCCCATCATATTATAATATGTGAGAGCACTCCACGAGCAGTAATGAAGTGCTGCAGTGAGGGAAGCCCTTTGATAGCTCATTTCCAGACACATTTTCACCTCCAGGCCATGGAGCATCCCAGAGCAGCCTTAAGGAGTTTTTAGTCTTTACCTGAAGATGAGGGCTGTGATTCAAGGAAACAGGGAGCAGAGATGGGAATTTAGGTCACTTTAGTGTCTCTCTAGTGTCCTATTTTTAAGACTTTCCTTTAACTTTATGCCTTTCTTTCATAATGTGCAATTTCTGGATTGGCAGGTACAATCATAGAGTTTGGCATCTGTATGGCAGAAAATGCAGTGTCAGAATGAAAGGACAAAGGGATATTTAAAAAAAGCAAAATGACAATAAAAGTCTGCTGAGAAAGGGTGAATGCTGAAAGGAATACCAACCTCATTACAAGCTCCCTTTCCCCAACCACATTTCAGAGAGCCAAAAGAAGGTCCGTATATTTCAGTTTATTTGCAAAGTCCTGTTTCCCTGTAGGTTTTCCAGCTTGTATCTGGGGTAAAGACTGAATTTTGTTCCTTTTCAAATCAAGAGGAGAAACTTGTAACTTCAAGCCTGGCTCTGAAAGGTGCTGGACAGTGAAGAGGTCTTTGAGTGATCCTATCCTTGGCAGCAAATACAGGAGAGGCCAGGCTGGATTAAAAAGAGGCACCCACAGCAATCCAAGCACTATTTCTTCTATTTTTATTTTTTGTAAAAGGCACAATTAGAGAGGGAGAGACAGGTGTTTCTGGGGCACACAAAAAGCTATTTGAAAGCACCAGGAGCCTGCATTAGCTGGAACTGCTTATTTAAATAAGTGGCCAGAGCTTTCAGCTCAGCTACTGTGCTTCCATTCAGATGTCTTTTTAATTTTTTTTTTCCTGCTGTTCCCTCCCCTCTAATTTGAACAAGAAGGTTAATTTGATGAAATCCCTGGCTGCATAAAGCATATGCTGTTGCTCATACCAGGAAGGAGGTCTCCCCTTCTCCCTGAGACAGAGACTCACAGGGTCTCAGACGTGCAGCAGCAGGCATTTAGTGGAGATTCTGGTTGGTTTTAGGATTTATGTGATTATCCAAGGATGATTTTTGTTGTTGTTTAGTCTGAATTCCTAGTTTTCAGGGCTCTGCTATTAATTCACCTCAGTGGTGATCAGGGGTTAATTAAAACATGCAGTCTGTGCTGGGCAGTGCCTGCCTTGGAATGGTGCTGCTCAGGTCTCTCTGCTTCCAGCCTGGTCCAGTGGATGCTCCCAGGTTATCTGAAATCATGTTCTCCTAGGAATGAAAAGAAAAATAAATAAAAGAGAGAGAGAGAGAGGAGCAGCCTTTATTCCAGCTCAAACAGGTTATTCCAGTTTCTCCTTTGCTGTAGGAACCTCCACCAGCTCTGGGTGAAACACTGCTCCCAAACTTTGTGCCCTTGACTCCCTGTCACCCCCCATGGACTGGGAGTCTGCGGAGGTTGCTAATATGATATTAAAATGTGTTCATGTAGGGAGGAACCCACTGCTGCTCTAAATGCAATCAATCCTTGGGAAAAAAACCTCTGTGATCTTCTAATTAAAGACTTTTTCCCCCTCCTTGTGCTGCATTATCACACTCCCTACTTTGTAATTGTTTTTCTGCCACCTTAAAATTCTGTTCTGGTGGCTTCACTGGGTTTACATTGGTTTACAACACTGATTGCTTAGGTCACTGTCAGATAATGAAGGCACATAAAATTATTGTAGAATTTTATCTCTGTGTGTTCATGGTGAATAATTTAAATAGTCAGACAATGCTGCACATCTGTAACTGGTGAATGACTGTGAGACCAGCATGAGCACACTGGGAAATTAACACTACTCCAGTTACCACCTGGGCACGTACAAAAGTCATATTTCTTACCTTAAGAATGACAGAAATTCTGCAAAATAGTGAAATTGTGACAAGAAATTGGAAATTACTAAAAAAAAGGTTCTGTTTCCTAGACAAACTTTGAAGTGAATTATCAAAATTATTAAGGCATTCAGAAATTACTCTCATTAGAGTTACATTATGTATGTATTTATATAATTTATACAGCTATCAGTGAGGCTAACCTTTCATCAGAGATCCTTCTCTGTGTTCTAGCCCTCTAAATTCATTGATTCTTCTTGATTTTGCCCTGGAAACACATATGAATATCATACAGTGGGACACTCCAGACCCCAGCTAATGCCACCAAGGCACAAAGATTCCAGGAGATTGGCTTTCAAAACACCAGCCACAGGTTTGTTAACCCCCAGGGCTGGTATTTCTAGTGCCCAGTGGACCAGATTAAAAACTCTCATTTTTCCCTTGATCATGAGACTGAAAATGGCAACCATAAAAGCTGTGGGGGTTCATTTATCTCTCCCTTTGCCCAGCTCCAGGCGTCTTTCATGCAAATTATTATAAAATCTGTACAGATAAACTTGTGTGTAGATATATCTGGGGATATATAAATATGTGGGGATATATAAATATGTGGGAATATAGAAATAATGTGGGAATGTAGAAAAATGAAAGAATATAGAAATACAGGTCTATATTTCTTGACAATATTCTTATAGATACAAAGATAAAACTATCTCTGGGCAAAGAAAGTCAGGAATAGGGGTAAAAATCTTCCCTGAATTCCAGGATCAGAGAGAGCTCCACCCTCTCTGCCTGTCTATGATAGCAAGAAGATGAATTGTTTAGGTAGGATCCACAAGGCTTTGCCAGGAGCCTAAGCTTTGCTGGAAAACTCTGCCATTGAGCTGGGCAGTAAATGCTGACTCTTTCAGGGTTTCCACTCTTTTGGGCTGGAATAAATTTTGGGAAGTGTCTGCCAGCACTGAGGCTGGGCTCTTGGCTGTGCTGAGGTGACACAGGGAATGCAAAAGGCAAGAGTTAATGAATTGAATGACATCCTAGGCCATGAGGTTAGTGAGACCTGTGTGCCACAGGCTGAAGTCTGTGGAGGCAGGATTGCCCACACTGATTTATGAGGACCTTTCTGCCCCTCAGGGACCCTCATTGCTGGCCAGGTCATGCACTGGACAGAAAATTCCAGTGACAGCATTCTGCTGGTGTCGCAATACAACACAAAATGAATGACACACGCTGAGATGTCCAAGGCAAAAAAAGGGACATTTATTTCCAGACCTCCATATTTACAGAATTCCAAAAATGACCATGGATTGGAGGATGAAATTGCCACCTCTCCAACCACACTGGTCAAACCAACAGTCCATCAATTCTCTCCTCCTCCAGAAAGGAATGCAAAACAATCATTATTTACATGAGAAGTGTGTGAGAAACTCCATTACAAAAATGTAAACATCAGAAGGCTTAGAAGAACTTTAGAAGGACATGCTGGAGACTTCAGGGACACCAAATGAGCAGCAAGTCAAGGGGATAAGGAACAGTCTAGACCCAGCACAGGGAAATCATTCCCTGATTAAGTTAAATGGAAAGCTGTGAAAGCTTTAGTAAGATCAAGCAAGCTCTGGAAAGACCTCCAGGGGAAATGCTTGAAGGAAATGGGAGCTGTGATAAATCTGCTTGGCTCAGAAGAAGTGCACAGGAGGATGAGGGATTCCACAGCTTACCTGTGACCTGCTGTAAAAAAGGTGAAGTTGAGGTCAAAGCTCAAGGTCAACAGCAAATTGGGTGTTTTATGGGAAATGGTTCCAAGCAATAGTGAATCCTTAGGATTCACTTTGTCTCCACCACATTACAGTGCTGCTTCAGGGGTAGGTTTTTACAAAAACCTACAAAACTATTTGCAAACAGGTACTGAAAAGATTAGAAATGTGTGTGTGACTTATTCTGAATCTGGAGGTTACACTGACCCTAGAGGTGTTTTCTGGGTGCCAGCACATTTTTGATTCTGAGCATAGCACAAAGCAGAACTTTAGAGCAGCTCTGGGCTGCATAGCCTTGCAACAGTAAAAAAAAAAAATAACAGAAATAGCTGACTTCACCTTTTGTTGTGATTATGTGGGGCAGTCAGCACCAATTTTGAAAACTGCTTGATTTTTTTTCCTAAAAATAACCTTCTGGGTCACTTTTAATCAAGTCCAAATGGCCAAGTCCCTGCGTTGGTAATTCTCCTATAAATAAAATTTGACAGGGATACCTTCAAAACCAACATCCAAGCATTTAAACAAGTTGTCTCAAACTCTGTTCTGACTCCAGCCTTGTAGATCATTGCCAAATATCACACAGCTTCATGACCTAATCCTCTGCAGAGATATCTAATGCTGTGTAAATCTGTGTCAGGAGGGCAACACCACCTGTGATGTGTTTCAGGGTGACATTTGTGGCTCTCAAAAGAAAATGGGAACCCACTCAGATCCACTCCAAAGGAAATGAGAACCCACTCAGATCCACTCCAAAGGAAATGAGAACCCACTCATATCCAAGTCTGGTCTTGCAGGATTTGAACCAAAAAGCTTCTGCCTTGGCAGAAAGGGCAGTTATGGGACACAAATCCAGGATGAGGGAGAAATTGTGCAGATGCTCCAACCAAAGCAGTTTGAAAACCTTGATAAGATCTGATTTTCAGTCATCATGGGTGAAACTAGCAAAGAAGGGTGTTGGGTAGCCTCTATTTAATTTTCATGTAAGTATCTGCATTTATTTTACAGATCAGTTTTACAAATTAGTGAGCTTCTCTTGGTATGTGAGTGTATGGATCTTGGTTTCTGTCTCTGAGCAAACAATCATTGAGCTGTTCTTCTCATACCTTCAGCCTTTCTGGATAGAAACCTCCAAGGCTTTATGAGGTTAAGAATGTTTTCTACACTCAACTTTCCACCAAAGACAGAAATATGTGGCACAGTGCTTTTCCTATCATGATTTCTCCTTCATGCCAGTTATTTTTTGGACTTTTAAGACGACTTAATGGGATGGCTTTAGTATATAACTATGGTGCACATTTGCTTACTGCTGTTAGACAAATCCTCAGCCCTTTACCATTATTTAGGCAACATTAAGTTAGTGGGAAGAGTGAATAAAAGGAGGATTTGAACTCTGTATTGATGCAGCTTCAGCATACAGGATGTGAACCAGGCTGGTGAGAAACAGGAAGGCAGAAAATGGCTGCATTGGTGAGCTGAAGAGGGTTTTTAAGTTAAAACCAGATTTTTTTCTTCAACTGTGAGCATTGAGTGAGCAGGATTGAAATCCCATCACTCCTCCAGGTGGAAGGAGCATGTCAAACCTGTGGCATTGCTTACTCTAAAATGACTTAGGCATCATGCTCAAGTCACAGGTTCAGATCTGCTGTTCCAGAGATGGAAGCCAAGGATTGCTGGTGATTTTTACTTCCTCAATGTCTATGAAGCCCCGGACATCAGACCTTGAACCCAGTCTGCCTGTCTAGTGTGATGTTCTTACAGTGCACTCAGCACCAAAAGGCAGAAGGGTTTATAAAGCCTTTCCTTCTGCCCCAGCTGTTGGGTCTGTAGACAGGAGGTGAGTCTGTGTCACACCTTGTTAAAGAGTGACAAGTTACAGGGTGACAGCCAGCCTCTGTGCCACTTAGTCATCTGCAGGAGAGTGGCTGACTTATCCTGGCAGAAACCCCAGCTCAAGCTGGGTGTCTCTGAGACCTCCTGCCCTTAGTCACCCAAATGACACAATAAAGCCATCAGCAGGTAAATAATTTAACAAATTGAGTGAGTTTTTACAAAGTGCTTAGCTGTGCCGACAGCACTGGAATGTAAATAAATGTATATCCAGGAGAAAAGCTGCTCCACAGGGGACACTGTCTTGGAACTTAGAGACCAGGCTGGTCTTGCCCTGATTTATCCCAGACCTCTGGGTGATGCTGGGCTGGTCAACCAGCAGTGTGCTTCAGAGTAAAAATCATCCCATCCTAAAATTAAAGGAAGGTTATCCTCAAGAGCTGTCAGTGTTTAAGGTGGTGCTGGAGTTTCCTAGCACCTATTTTTATAAAGTAGAGGAGTCCCTGCTTTTAGGCTTAGCTGCTATCTTGAAAATGGCAACAGCCCCCACTCCTCACAGATGAGCTTTGCACACTCCCATTGGTGAGTATGAGATATCCAGTACTGTGATAACTGGGGCTGTGAGAATGGTAAGTAAGAAAAAAAACCCAAACAAATTAAAAGGAAGATAAGTAATACACACAGGTTTCTCCTTCTAAAAATATAGTATTTTGTAGTGTGTGGTGATTGATTCTGGTTGGGTTTTTTTGTTGTTTTGGGCTTTTTTAATACATGCAAATTGGCATGATACCTACAGTGCTGGAGAGCTGTTTGTTTTCACTCTTTGCTCAGTAAGATTTCGGGCTGTGAACACTGATTTGAGCGTGCAGAACCCTGTTGCTCCATTTGTTCATAATCTCCACTGCCACTCAGTTCATTCAGAATCCAATCCTGTGCCTGATACCACCTACATTTCTGACCAACTAGGGCATTACAAAAGCTCTGAGAACATGAAGAGCATGGGAACCCCTCCATGCTGCTTGCAGATTCAGGAAGTTAATTTCAAAGTACTCTTTGAAAGGTGTGAACCTCAACACTGAGCACCTGTCAAATTTCCATCTCCTTTAGAGACTGTGCAGAAACCACAAAAAGTGAGTAAGAGCAGAATGGAAGAGCCATGCACATCATTCTAAGGTCTGTGGTACAGTCATGTCTGCCAGCAATGTAGGAGACTTGCTTCTAATCACTTAGTTAGAAGTGAAGACTAGTGATTAAATGTAAATACCAAAATCCTTTATCTCTGCTGGAAAGGGTTAACTGTGCTTTCTTCCAAAAAACTCTCAATTGTAACACTTACCTGACTCATTTTTGGGTAGTGGAACTTACACACACCTCGGGGAGTGCACAGAAACAGCACTGAGGGGTGGGTCTGTTATGGTGATCTTTTTTTCATCCACTTTGTGAAGGATCATCCTTTCTTCTGTGTGGTTCCAGTGTAATGGCTCCTATTTAAGACCTTTTTTCCCCACTGTCCCACTAACCAGCTCTTTCTTTCCAGGAAGGAAAGCCAGAAGAGAAGGAAAATATAGTGAATATTTTCGCCCCTGACGTTGGGGGAGAGAATGATGAATCTGACTCCATCTTATCAGAAGCCTAATTAATTACTTTATTATACTATATTATTCTATATTATATTACACTATATTAAATTACATCTAAACTGAATCTGCCAAGCACTCAGCTCTGCACACAACTACCCAGAATCTCATGACTCTCAGCCGACAGTCCCGACACACACACACACACACACACTTGGCCCTGATAGGCCAAGGAGACAAAACCCCATCACTGTGGATAAACAGTCACCATATTGCATTCTGCTTTTGCACAAACACAGGCACAGCAAATGATAAGAATTGTTTTTCCTTTCTCTGAGGTTCAGAGAATGTGAATTTTAGAAATATTCTTGGGAAGAACTGTGCCTCGCTTTTCTCTGTGAAGAGAAATGTGACAACAGGAGAAGGTCAGGAGTGTTCTAACGGGTTGCATTTTCACTTTGTGTCTCCATCCAGGTCTCTTTAATCAGCCTGGTTGCCAACACTCTTGGATACTCCGAGATGGGACCCATCAAATCCCTCCGGACCCTCCGTGCCCTGCGGCCACTGAGAGCCTTGTCACGGTTTGAGGGGATGAGGGTAAGAGGACACAAAGCATCCCTCAAAGCTCACCTTTGTGTGGATCAAAGTGTAACAGGGGATTGCTGCACCCCTCAAAGCTCACCTTTGTGTGGATCAAAGTGTAACTGGGGATTGCTGCACGTGGCTTTGTCAGCCAAAGCAAATGAATGACAGTTCTTTATCACGGCAACAAATCCCTCCTGGGTCTTGGTTGTATCATTGCATCTTTATCCTTGGTTGTATTTAGTGATAAATTAATCCTGCTACCTAGCTTGACACACTACACCTTAAAAAAAGCAGCTTTTCGGATGAGGAAGCATCTGGTTATCAACTACCTCTGCATTGTAAGGTGCATCAGGGGAGCAGCCAAGCTAAAGTTTGCTCCCTGTTTTGACATGTGTTAAAATGAGAGTGATTAGAAAGTTCTTAAGGACATTTTCACTAATAATTAAAGCAAAAATTAGAAATGCTAAAGATAGGGAACGCAAATGAATGAATGATTTTTTTTCCCCTTCGAACAGATTGCAGTTTTAATGAGGAATGTTGGGATTAACATTAAAATCATGCAGCTTGTGCTTGTTGCTCCATCTTGTGCATCCATCTCTTTCTTTTCTGCATTCCTTTGCCACCGTGGCTATATTCCCACAGCATACCTGTTTATTTGTTAAGTCTACCTGCAAACAAGAATCAATTATTGTTTAGATAAGCACTTTATTTAATTCCTCACACCACGCATGACTTGCAGGTGGTGACAGCTGTGTTCTGTGTGAGCTGAGGTTGCTGCTAACCTTGCAGATTGCATAGCAAGGTAAAGCAAATCTGTGACAAAATTCTATGTCAAATTATATTGATGTTCCCAAATCTCTCTGCTAGGCCAAGGAAAATGCTACATATTTCACAGTGATGTATATTCAGGGTATAGCTTTCCTGTAGACAAAATTTTGGTCTGAATCATCAGTGACTAAATGTGTATTTCATGCACTGATCTCCCAGCAATGAATTATTCGCATTGCAATGCTCTCACAGCAAGAGACTGAAAGCTGGAGAGCCTAAGAACTGAGATGAGCCAGGAAACATCACCATACAACAGTGTAGGAAAGCCCCACGTCCATTCTTTTCCTCTTCTGTGGATGACCAGATTTGGCAATATAACACTTTGCTCCAAAGATTTTGTGATTAGCTAAATCATATTATTTTTGTGGATGAAGATGAGGCAAGTATAGTTGCAGACCACCTCTGTGTTAGTACTTAGGCAAAAAGATTCAAAAGGCTCTGATTACCCAGGCACCCAAACCTGAATTGCTTTGATCATCACAATCTTTCCAGCAGTCAGGCAATATTTTGGAGGTAATTGACCAAATAACACAAAACCAAAGTGCAAAGGCTCAAAGCGAGGTTGCACTACTGACAATAATTAAAGATCTCATTCCTGTCATTTGATGACCTCACTCTAGGTCTTTATTAAACATTCAGAGATGGAACTATTTCAGCATTCATTATCAGCAAAAGCAGTAGTTCAACTAGCAGAGTGATTTGTGCACAGATTCTCTCAAATCAGTTTAGACTTGGCTTATGAAGGCTTAGCTTTTACTGGTGCATTTACAAGCCCAAGCAAAACTCAGTGTGTTCTAAGCTGACATACAAATTGTTTACTCATGGTTTCACATCAGTTTAACTAAATTGGATTCAAACCTGAATAGCAGTGGGGAAATGAGCCAAAAACATCAGAAAAGCATTAGTAGAACAGACAAAAAGTAACATGAAAAACTCCTCATTTTTCTCTGAGAATAGCAAGAGGCTGGCTTGGTGAAGATCTTAACATGGATCAGCCCAGCAAATTTCCTTCCCAGCATGCTCATTCTTACAGACCCCTCTGTCTCTGACTCAATATCCCCTTTTCTTTCCTGTACCATGGCTGCAGCTGAAATATATTCAGTCATTCTGAGCTATCAGAGGTGGTGAATTAGCTTGTAAACCATGATAAAGTATAATTGAGAATACGTGCTATTGGAAAAGCAAATCATTTTAGTTTTAGTTTGTCTAACCACACTTAACAAGACTAGGGACAGTTAGACCTTTCATTATTAGGAGTTCATATGCTCCAAAATGCACAGGAAAATTGCCAGCACAGTGATGGATTAAATAATGATAATGTTGAGAAGCAAACACTGACAGTGAAAAAATAATAATAGTTTGTTTTGTTATAATGCCTCTTTCTTGAATAACTGAAACATGTCTGCAGGGCTAGAACAGAACCAAGAAAGTTCTCATTTACTGCAGAAAGAGACTTATTTCATTGATGCTGTGCCTAAATTTTGGAAGCAACTTTCCCTGAGACAAAGGCACAGAGTAGCCCTTGGGTGGCCAAGAGGACCTGTTGCCATCAGACCTCAGTTCTCTCCCTATCTTCAAACAGTCTGGGAGCTCTGCAAGTTTGGCACAAGTCTCAGCAGCTCCTATGCCATGAGAGGTCTGCAAAATAAGGATGAACTGCTGCAATCCTGCCCCTCAGTCCTCAGGAAAAGACCCCAGAAAGACCAAGATCCCACCTGACAGGACTGTAGACTCAGAGGCTTTACAGTCATGAGCCCAGAATAAAGTACCTTAGATCAGCCTGTCCCAAATAATGACATCTCTCATGTCTCCTCATTTGTTGTCCATCAGGGAATTATTTCAGAGGTGGCACTTCCCTGCAAGGGAGGCTATTTTTGAAGGATGTATTTACAGTATTTTAGGCAGTATTTTAGAAGGATGAGGGGGATGATGAGAGACCATTTAATGTGAAAATGATACTGGGTAAAGTCATGGTGAGACTGCTACAAGATGTATGCAGGAAAGAAACAGCATAATTAATGCTAGTTAGCATGATTTCATGGGAATAGTTCTTGTAAAACTGATATGGGCCTTTGATTTGATTACAAATTATGCTGATGACAGTGACTGTGCTGATACTGAATCCTTGGATTTCAGAAAGGAATCTGATACCATGAGATATTGTGATGAAAACATGAGCTTTGTACCGAGACAAGTAAACACATTTTGAAATGGCTGATGGATCTCAAAAAGTAACTGTAAGCAGTGACTACACTGTAAATTTGGTGATGAGCATCTCAGGGTGAGGTATTGTTCAGAAAGAGACCCATCTTTAATCTGTACTTCAACAGCATCTGGAAGAAAATATAAAATCTTTGCTGGCAGCACTCAAAATCAGTGTAAGTGAAATTACAGATAAGGGAATTATGCTGGCTGATCTGGATCACAGTGAAAAATAGATCTGTTGTACAACACACATTTTAATAAACCCACATACATTGGCTACCTTGGGAGGAGGAATGTAGGTCACTCTGGGGGATGTTTCTTGGAAAACAGCAGCTGAGAAGGACACAGGGATCAGCATGACTGTTCACCAGGACACAAGTTTTGGGGCCAGTCTGACAAATGAGGTGACTGTTGGAATCCCTGAATATGCAGGGGAATAACCCAGGAAACAGGGGGACAGTGCAGTGCTTTAACACTGAAATTCCATGAAAGGGCTGGAAAGGGGGAATTAAAAATGGGAAAGTCTCTGCAGGGAACTATGAGTGTGATTAAAAATCTGAAAGAAACATGATAGCTACAAGGAAGCTCTGATTTTTTAATTACCCAGAGCAATGCACAGTGGTAACTCCCCCCCAGTGAAGATGGGAATGATAGAAGACATCTGAGAGCAGATGCCTCAAATTCAACAAATTCCACCTAAAAATGCAGCAACTGCTTCTAAAACTGAGGACAAAGGGCACCAGGAACAGATTATCTAATAATACATTTTTTCCTCCATTATTTGACATCATGACACTGTAAATTAGATGTCTTTGCAAAAGCTGTGCCTGAGCTTCACTGGGAGTTATAGTCTGGGTCTGAAATCACTGTGGGGAGTCTGATGGGCTCTATCAGAGCAAGGGGAGGATTAACTCATCGTGCAAGTCTATTTCTGGATTAAAAATCTGAATCAGCTTTGGTTGAGGAGGTGGCCTGTGCGATCAGGAGAGCTGAGGACCAAACACAGGTTATGGATTGCACACTGTGAGTTAGGGCAGAGGGTGGCTCAGTTTCTAGGCTGTCCCTAGAGAAGTCACCTGGAAGGTGGTTTCACCTGTAAAGGTATTGATGGAAACCAACAAGCATGAAACCTTTTCTACACATGGACATATGTGCTGCTATTCCAAAGTGCAGCAGAAATTCCTCCCTTTCCATGGCAAGATATGCAGCTGAACTTTTAATATGAGTTTATGATAATGACCTGCCTTTAATGTCTCCAGGTCTTCCTCTCACTTGTCTCAGTGAAAAACAAGAATGCTCCCACCAGAACAAATGGCATCACCCTGGTGTAAGAGCAGAAGCAGCGAGGGAAGAATGAACCCCCCTGTTAATAATTCATTCAGAGAGGTGTTGCAGGATTTGCTCCAGCCTTGTGCCTCGTTTTGTTATCTACAGGCCATTGAACATAACTCAGCAGAAGGGAAAAAGCAGGATGTGGGCATGGCCATCACTTGTACTGCTGAAACCTGGGTTCAGCAGCACATGTAACACAAATGCATGTGTTTTTGCTGGCATGGGTTAAAACTGAAGAAAAATATTGTTGAGCAGAGAAGCAATTGGAAACTACTTTCACAAGAGCCAAGACTATATCCAAACAAGCCCTTGATTTGGAAATTATTTGGCATTTTGGTTAACATGGTAAATTTGGTCTAAAAATGATGAGGCTAGAAATTGATTGACGTCCAAAACTGAAAGATAAAATTAGCAAACAAACAAAACAAAAAAAATCTGAGAAAAGTCATCAGGAATGGGCCTATACAGAAAAACAAAACAAAACAATTGGTGAAACAGCTTTTCCTGTGTGAAAATCAGCTTCATTCATAAATGCACAAAATATAAATCTGAGTTTTGGAAGATCTACATAATTTTGTATTGTGTGCTGTAGAGGAAGCTGCTGCTATACATGCATGAAAACCATCTCACTCCTCTGGGTATTTTTCTTCCACAGCAATGCAAAAATGATGGAGAAGGGAATGTTACATTATTAGCTTGTCAGAAAATTGGACACTAACACAAGAGAAAAGAAGAGCTGACATTTTCCATAATCACATTCACCAATTGAATAAAGTTTAATTTTTATGGATCAATATCACCTTGTCTCACTTTCAGAAATGTAGATGGAGAAGAAGAAGAGCTGAGTGGCCTCCTATCAGATTTTAATCTCCAAAGTATGAGACAGGGATGGAGAGAAATTCATGTTGTGGGGCTGGTGTCTGCAGCCGTCTGGGAGGCAGCATTGCCTGCACCATGCAAAGGCAGCATCTCCAAAGGCTGTGAGCATGGAGAAACCTGGTTGGCATAGGAAAGGAGAAAACTACATTTTGTGACAAAGTTGTTCCCTCAGAAAATGTCTTGCATGGTGTGACTGTTGGAATGTCCTGTGCAGGACTGGGAACTGGGACCCTTCCAGCTCAGGATATTCTGTGATTGATTCTTTAGTGATCTTCTCTGGTTCTTCAGTGTAAGATTTGATGTGCACAGATGCCTAAACCACCTTAAGCCCCAACAGTGCTCAAAACAGCAAATGATGTGCACCTTGCCTGGGTGATGTGGTGGTATCACAGTCCTGCATTCAAACCTGCCAGCTGTGGAGGATCTCTAGATGGCCTGAACTTTGTGTTTTTTCTTGACTTCAGCATGGTGTCCATTTCCAGTGCCATCGTCCACATACCTTAAAAGCTCCTTCTGCTTTTTGTTTTAATGTATGATTTTATGCAGGGGTTTACAGCCCTGCCTGGGTTAATGTGTAGGAATTTTACAGCATTA